>NC_050575.1:254373203-255065703 GCF_011100635.1 Trichosurus vulpecula
TAAAATTAAGGGATGAGAGAGGAATATATTGAGAGAGGGAGAAAGGGAGAGATAGAATGGGTTAAATTATCTCACATAAAAGTGGCAAGAAAAAACAGTTCGTTGGAAGGGAAGAGGGGGCAGTTGAGAGGAATGAGTAAACCTTGCTCTCATTAGATTTGTCTTGAGGAAGGAATAAAATACACACTCAATTGGGTATCTTACCCCACATGAAAGTAGGGGGCAGGGGATAAAAAGGGGGGAAGATAGAAGGGTGGGCAGATAGGGGGAGGAGGTAATCGAAAGCAAACACTTTAAAAAGGGACAAGGTCAAGGGAGAAATTTGAATAAAAGGGGATAGGATAGGATGGAGGGAAATATAGTTAGTCTTTCACAACGTGACTATTAGGATACATGTGTGGCCTATGTTGAATTGCTTGCCTTCTTAGGGAGTGTGGGTGGGAAGGGAAGTTGGGAGAAAATTTGGAACTCAAAGTTTTAAAATCAGAGGCTCAAAAGAAAAAGTTGTTTTTGCATACAACTGAGAAATAAGATGTATAGGGAATGGGGCATAGAAATCTATCCTGCCCTACAAGAGAGTAAGGGGAAAGGGGATGGGGGGAGTGGGGTGACAGAAGGGAGGGCTGATTGGGGAATGGGGCAATCAGACTACGTGCCATCTTGGAATGGGGGAGAGGGTAGAAATGGGTAGAAAATTTGTGAACTCAAAATCTTGTGGAAATCAATGTTTAAAACTAAAATATCAAATAAATAATAAAATAGATTAAAAAACCTGGGAAGCCTTACATGAGTTGATGGAAAGTGAATTCAGCAGAGCCAGATCATTCATTGTACACAGTAATAGCAATGTAGTGAGATGATCAACTGCGAATGACTTAGCTTCTCAGCAATACAATGATTCAATACACTTTCAAAGAACTTATGATGAAAAATGCTATCCACCTCCAGAGAAAGAACTGATGAAGTCTGAGTGCAGCTTGAAGGGTACTTTTTAAAACTTTCTTCGTTTTTCTTGGTTTGTTTTCTTTTGTCTGTGTTCTCTTTTGCAATATGGCAAATATAGAAATATATTTTGTATGACTGAAAAAAAAGGAAGAAAACTGTGGCCTGCAAGCCAAATCTGGCCCATTACCTGTTTTTGTACAGCTTGTGAACTAAGAAAGTAAACTGTAATTTGCCAGTCCTCGCTCTAGTCTAGAGTATTGTTGTGGTAGTAATAATAATTAAATGGTACTTTAAAATTTGCAAAGTTCTCTATAAATATTATTTCATTTGATCTTCAAACAACCCTAACAGGCAGATGCTATTTTAGCTCCTTTTCACAGTTGAGAAAACTGAGCCAGATAGATGTTAAGTGATTTGTACAGGATCATACAACTAGTCTGAGACTGACTTTGACAGGAAAGGAACTGAATTTGAACTCAGTTCTTTCTGACTCTATGTCCAGTACTCTATCCATATCAAAACATGCTGAGATTTTATCTCTTTCAATGCGAAAGATGGAAATGTTGAATGTTGGAAAGCTGAGGGAAAGTAAGGGCTGTTTCCTTTTGAAATGTTCTCTCCTAAATTACTAGTGATCTTTGAATTGCCAAATCAAATTTTCTCAATTTTCACCCTTCTTGACCTCTCTGTGCCCTTTGACGCTGTTAATCAACTTCTTTTCCTCCATACTCTCTTTGCTTTAGGTTTCCATGACACCATGCTATCCTTCTCTTCTTGTTCTGGATCTTCATTTAGGTCACAACTAATAACAGTCAGTGTTCCCTTAAGCTCTGCTGGGCCCTCTTTCCTTCTCCTTCTGTACCAAGTATCTTGGCGATCTCATAAACTCCCTTTCATTTGATTATTAATTTAATACTTATTGTTCTTGGATCAATTTATCCAGTCCTAATCGCCACACTCATATCTCTAACTCCCTGTTGATCATCTCAAACTGGGTGTCTCATAAATGTTTTAAACTGCACTTGTCTGAAAATGAACACATTATCTTTCCCCTGCCTCCAAGCATTCTGAACTTTCCTACTACCTTTGAAGACACCACCATGCTCCCAAGTGCCCAGTATCACAATCTACATACCAATCTTAACTCTCACTCTCTCTTACTCCCAAGTCCAAGTCCTTTCAATTTTGCCTACTGAATATCTCTTGTATTAGCACCCTTCTTTCCTCTGATATTGCCAGAACCTTAGCATGAGACCTCATCACCTTGTGAATGGACTATTGCAATAACCTTCCCTCTGGTTACCCCAATTCTCTCTGACCCCAGTCCATCCTCCACTGAACTGTCAAACTGACTTTCCTGAAGAACAAGTCTGACCATGTCTTATTCAATAAATTCTAATGGCTTCCTAGCACCACCAGAGTCAAGTTAAAAAAATCCTCTATCTGGCATTCAAAGCCCTTAATAACCTGGTCACATCTTACCTTTCCATTCTTCTTATACTTACTCTTCTCTAGAATATCCCTGGTCAGATGACACTGGCCTCCTTCCTGCTTCTCCCACATGGTATACCATTCCCCAAATCTACATTTTCATTGCTGTCCTCCATACCTGGAATTCTGTCCTCTCTCATCTCTGCCTTTTTACTTCTCTTAATTCCTTCATGTCCCAAATAAAATTCCCCTTTCTTCCAGAAGTGTTACCTGATTCTGCTTACTTCTTGTGCCTTCCCTCTGTTATTTCCAATTTTTCCTGTATGTGTCTTGTTTGGACACAGTCCTTTGAATATTTTTTCTCCCCTATTAGACTGTGAATTCCTTGAGAGCAGAGACTGTCTTTTTCTTCATTTTTTTATTCCTAGTGATTTAAATAATTCCTGGCACATAGCGAGCACTTATTAAATGTTTTGTTTTGCACTTGATCTGATTTCAATATACTGTTGGTAGTGCTCTACGTAGGTGCAAGTATTGTGGAAGGCAAATTGGATTTATGCTAATAGCTACCTTATTATTGTTGGTCATATAAACTCAGGAGGTCACAGATATAAAGGAAATTCATAGAAGTCATAATGCTGAATTTTTTGGTAGCAAAGAACAAAAAACAAAGTTTCCACCCATCAATTGGGCATTGTCAGCATAAATGGTGGTACATGTATATAACAGAATATTACTGTGGAATAAGGAACAATGAGTATGAAAACTACATAGGATGGAGACAAGTGAACTGGTATAAAGTGAAGTAAGTAGAAGCAGAAAAGCAATAAACACAATGAACATTACTATGTAAAATGAAAGAACCACAACAAAACTGAAGTTTAAAGCTGTTTAATTGTGACAAATAATCTTGTCTCTGAAGAGATGATTGTAAAAGGCACTTCCTTCTCATTTGCAGACATAAGGGACTTGGGTGAACATGTGGAACATCTCAATTGCTTCTAGTTTGTACGAAAAATTTATAACCTTTCTTTTTTCTTCCTTGCTACAAAAAAAATGGCTGTCAGGAAAAGGGAGGATGAGTGATATTTTTGCAGTGATAGTGATGTAAAAACAAAATATATTAATGAAAAATTTTAAAAGACACAATCTGTAGGTTGTGGTGATTGTAGAAGTAATTCAGCTGCAGAGCACATGGAGATTCCTGGAATGTAGGTTAAGCCTCACACAACTGGGCATAAAACTAGTGTCATCTCCAAAAACAAACAATGCAAAAAGTTGTGTGAGTTTTGTTGATTCTCTCTGCCTCAGCCTCCAGTTTCTGAACATTTCCTATCCACTCCCTTTGTCCCTCCTGACACCTAGTTTAATCCTTGTCTTGATTTCTCTTTCTACTCTATGCTTTGTTTTCTGCCTCTGGCTCCTTAGCTTTGGCAATGAATTCTCACAAAACCAACCAAACAAACAAACAAACAAAAAACAGGATTCAGTATAAAGGAAAGGGATTGTTATCTCAGTTTGGCAGATGAGAAACCTAAGATAACTTAAGTGACTTTAATTCAATTCAACCTAATAAGTATTTAATAAATCCTTGCTATGTTGTTGGTACTGGGAATACAAAGTCAAAAAATAAAATGATCCCTGCCTTCAGTAACCTTAAATTCCGGTGGATAAAATGCAATATGAAAACAGATGGCTATGAGAAGGAGTTAAGGGCGGGGCAGGATAAGTCAAAGAAAGGAAGGAGACATCACTGACCATTGGAACGATCACAGAAGGCTTCACAGAGCATTAGAGGGGAAAAGTAAGGATACTGAAAGGAGGATTTTACCAATAGAACATTTAGGTACTACGGGAAACATTTGAATGCCCAGGGAAGACACTGTTAGTATACTAAGATTAGGCAACAACTGATATGTAGAAGCTGTTAAGATGGATAATGAGAAATCAGGCTAAACAGATTTGCTGGGCTGGGCTGTTAAGTAGTGTAATCACTACCCAACCCAGACATTATCCTCCAAGTACATCTTTCCAATTATACCATGTTGCCTTTGTCTGGTCAGAATTACATGAAAATTATTTAATTATTACCTCAGTGGACAGTATCCAATTCAGAATCAGGATATCTAGGATATCTTGGTTTTAGTTCTGTCTGCCACTTTTTTGTTTTTTTTCAAATCTGTAGCTCTAGGAATCTTGTCACCTTTCTGGATCTTAGTATTTTTCACCTGCAAAATTAAGGTGTTGGACTAAAATAATTCTAAGTCCTCTTCCAAATCTAACAGTGGATGGCCATATGCTTCTTTATTGCACATGAGTGAAAATAGAACATCTGTCTCACTTATTTTTTAGAACAAGCAACTAAAATATATTTCAGTTTAATATTACACAGGGAATCCATGGAGATGGGGAATTTGGTTACCAAGTTTAATTCTAAAAGAGGCTGCTTCACTGAGCAATTGAATGGTGAAACATTGTTTTCAGAGGAAACTAGGATGAATTTGATTAATAACGCTTGGTGATTACATTTCTGAAGTTTGAGGGGTGAATGGTAAATTACTAGTATTTGTATCTGCATACAACTTTTTAAAAAAAGATTAAGAATTGCCCACTGTTGTTTTCCATATTGTTAAAAGATAGAAATATATGTAAAATAGTATGAATATATGTGTGTGTACACATACATATCAATGTTTATATATACACATATATATGTAGTATATATATATATATATAGATAGATATAGATATATAGATATATAGATATATATAGATATATGTGCATATATGCACTTTTTTCACAATTTGTCAGTTTTGTGATATGGATGGGATACATATTCTGTGGATTGCAGATGTCCTTAATTCAAACTTCCTCAGACTTTTTAGCCATAATGGTAAAATCAAAAATTAGAGAAGGGAGGACCCTTAAAAGTCCAACACCCCCTTTCTTCAAGTAAGAAAGCAAAGGGTCATACAGGTTAGGTTATTTGAGCAAATTCAAACTGATAATAAGTAGTAGAATTGGAATTCCAACCCAGGTCTTCAGAGTTCAAATCCAGAAATGCTTTTTATATAAAACCAGTTATTGTAGTGACAAAGTAAGTACTGTCACAGTTATTTGTGTAATTGCACTTCTTTTTTCAAGATGAAAGAAAACAGGAAAATGTATATTTCACAGAATTTCTACTACATTAGATTTCAGCCTTCTCCATGAAATTGCCTAACTTCTTGGCCTTCTCTTATTTCTACATGGCTTACCACTTTTTTGAGTATATTTTTCCTTTCTCACAAACCATCATTTTCTTTAACTTCACTAATTCCTCTTACCTATTACCAAATGAGATAATATTTGCAAAATGATTAGCACAATTTCCAGCACACAGGAGACAGTATATAAATGCTTATTCCTTTCTCTTTCCCCTTTACCTTTTATGCCTCCTCCTGCTTTCTCCATTGCTCACCAGAAGAGTGTAAAATAACAGAAAGAATTCTGTCCCAATCGTTTGAATTCTAATCTTAGCAACAGTGCTGATTGTATGACTTTTAGTCAGTAATGTGAGCTTTCTGAGCTTCCCTCTCCATCTACGAAAAGACAAAGTTGGACTAACTGATCTTGAACATGCCTTTTACATCTCGCATTCTATAATTCTGCGATAATTATTATAAAAATATCATAATTTTAGAGACAAAGAAAAGATAAAAAGGAAGAGTGATCATTATAGTAATTGAACGTATAACACACAGCCTCTTCCTACCTTAGGATCAATGTACATTTCTGATTTTTTAAATTGCAGGAGCATAGTTAAGTTGATCTACCTTATTTATTCATCAGAATTTGAGGCTATCTCCCAATACTGAGATGGAATATTAGACACACTGAACATTCCAATACACAATGGACTGACTAATCCAAATTGTTAAGACAACAGAGATTAATTTTGATATATCTCCCTTTAAAGATGAAATTATTATTCACTGCACTTGGAGTTGTGTCTTAAATTAAGGATTCTCAAAAACTATTTGGAATTAAATGAGAAGAGATGTTGAATTGTTCAAACCATTTTATCAGAGATATCACTATAGCATTTATGCCCAAAGGAAATGAAGTATGTGTTTGTGTGTGTATACATATACTTATTTTCTCTCTCTCTCTCTCTCTTTCTCTCTCTCTCTCTCTCTCTCTCTCTCTGTCTGTCTCTCTCTCTCCACACACACACATACACACACACACACACACACACGCAATAATATTTATAATAGAAAAATTTGGAAATAAATGCATGTCCAAAAATGTAAAATGGATGAATAAATTGTGGAAAAGTAATAGAATCAAATGAATGATGTATGTGAAGCATTCAGAGAAAATGGATATATTTGAATAAAATCATGCAGAGTGAACGAAACAGAATTAAAAGACAGTTTAAACAATGTCTAGGCAAATAAAGATGACACATCACTTATGTTAAGTAAAATATCTTTTTTGTTAATAGTAAATTATGAAAGTAGAAAGTGATATTTTGTTTGATTTAATCACCATAGCTAGTGGTTGTTATTGATTTTAAAGCTGTTTCAGGGAAATGTGTTTGTTTCTGTTTGTTTGTTTCATGGACAAACTATGCTGATTTCCTATCCAGCAGTGCTTTATCCACTGAACCAACCTGATCTCTAAGGCAACTTATAAATGTTCCTTAAGATTTCTTACGATTGTAAAATTTACCAAGTCCCTATTATTATCTTTAATTGCACAAACATTTACCAAACATCTATTGTATAGAAGGCATTGCTCTAGGCACTAGGGATTTGCTGGGAAGTGTCTGTGATATCAAAACTAAGTATAGCAGTAAAAATGAGACTATCATACCAACAGATATGAACTGTTGTTTGAATTTGTTAATCATTATAAATCAATCATAATAATCTTTTTCATGTATAATAAAAGTAGCAGAATCCAATTAATATAACAATATGGTTTATGAGAATATATAGTATATGATTATTTCAAATGCTTGAAAAATGATATTTCAGAATGGCTTCTCTCTACTTGCTTGTATTCTTAAGAAAAGATGTGTAGTCCAAATTAAATCAGCTCTCTGGTACCTGTCAATATTTTTCTAAGCACTAATGCAAAAATGGTTTTGGCATTTGAATCTTTGTGCATAGTATACTTCCAGCTCTTCAAATCTTCTTCTTGTATTAGGGCACAGCTTGATTTGTTCCTTTCCCAAAAAAAGAGATGGATTAATTTCCCTCCCCCCACTTGTAGTTTTTCTCTCCATAAAATATCTTGTCCATGCTTGTTTACTAAAGAATGTAAGGTCCATATGAGTAGGGACTACCAGATATTTTGGTTTTTTATTAATTGTGTTTAGTAAGTCCTTAATAAATGCTTGTTAAATTGAATTAAACTGAATAGTAGGCTATTGGAAGGGATGTTAGAGATGTATGCAGGCCCTAGAGATCAGATTAATATAGTAGAAAAATCATGATTTAAAAACCAAGGCCCTGTATTTGAATTCTGGAATGTGTTCAGTATGTTATCTTGGGCAAATCAATTAACCTCTCTAGGTTTTGGTAAAAGGAAGAGACTGTACCAGAAGATTTCTAAGGTACCTTTCTATTCCAAATCTTATGATGGTGTTGTTAATGAAAAAAAAAGCATTGATTAAGGACCTACTATATATCAGACAATGAAGCAGGCACTGGGCCTTCAAAGACAAAAATCAAATAATCCTTGCCTTCAAGGATCCTACATTCTATCAGGGGAACCAACATATATAAAATATGTATAAAGCAAATACAAGATAAGGGGATTAAACTATCAGAGGGAAGGGAATGAACTCATAGAGTAAGTGGCCCTTAACTTGAGCTTTAGAGAAAACTAGAGTTTCTAGGAGGCAAAGAAGAGGAGAGAGTACATTCCAGGCAAAGGGGAAACTTGTTCAAAATAAAGGAAATGAAATGTTTTATATGATGAACAGTAAACAAACCATAGAGTTAAGGGGAGTTATAAGACTGGAAATAAAGACTATCATCTTAGAGATCATCTAAACTAGTCCCCCTGCCCATTAAAAGGAAGGAAGGAGGGAAGGAAGGAAGGAAGGAAGAAATGAAGAAAGAGAGAAAGAAAGAAAGAAGGAAAGAAAGGAAGAAAGAAAGAAAGAAAGAACACATCTCTAGAACAGTAAGAAAAGGCTAAACAACCTGACTTGTTGATAAAGCTATTAATAAGTTTTTATACTCATTTGGAAAATGATATTGTTACTTTAAAAATATATGTGTATATATATAGGCCTATTTCCATTCATGGAAAAGGTAAAGTTTAAAAGTAGAACTGAACAAAACCTTATAAATAATATCAGCGGTGATATAAAACTAATGATGGTGCTAATTCACCACATAATGGGTCTGGAACCACAGGAAATGAATGGCACATCCAACTCCAAAGATATGGTATAGTCACAAGATTTGGCTGCCACTCTCAGCCACCTGCTTAGTTTAAAACTCAATGGGCAGTTGAACCACACTGAAACTCACAAACCCATAATGTCCTATTATCTTGAAGCCATTAATTAGAAAGTGACAGGATAGCATATAAATTAACCATGAGTTTATTACCAAGAGCACAAGCTCATAGTCAGATTTAGTGTGTAAAATGTATCTGAGTGGAAGTAGGACACTGCAAAGGAGATCCTACTTACTAAAAAGGAAAATAACTACACCAAAAATGGGATTTCAGATGGAAAATACAATGAGAAAAGCAAAAGCAACCACAATGACAACAACAATTGCAAGAAAAAAGTCCTTGAGAATAATCAGAAGATGAAGATATTGTAGATGCAAGGGTTTCAGCAATGCCAGGGCCATTAATAACTATGAATAGCAAACTGGAAGGATCAACAATCATCTCAAGTCACAGAGCTGGTGAATTAATTGATTAGTAAGTCAATCAAGCATTTATTAAGTGCCTACTATATTTCAGGTTCAGTGTTAAACTCTGGAGATATGCTGTTGTTTTGTCATTTTTTACTCATGCTCTACTCTTCATGACCTCACTTGGGGTTTTCTTGGCAAAGATATTAAAGTGGTTTGCCATTTCTTTCTCCAGCTCATTTTACAGATGGGGAGACTGAGATGAGCAGGACCAAGTGACTTGCCCAGGGTCACATAGCTAGTGAGTTTCTGAGACTGGATTTGAACCGAAGTCTTCTTGACTCTATGCCCAGCTTCCTTTCCACTGTGCCCCCTCATTGCCCCTGAAGAGATATAAAGACGGAAAATATAGTCCCTGTTTTCATAGGGCTTACAATACTTTTTTTATTGGGAGGTGGTAGAGAAAAGAAAACATATAAACCAAATATTTTAGATTTTTAAACTAAATCTTTTGACTCCAAATTTAGTGGGGGTTTTTTTTGCTCCATCACAATGCCTTGAAATGATATATCTTTAAAAGGGGGGCCATCAATGGCTCCTTGGATTAAAAGATTTCTCTTATAACATTAGACTTGAAAGGCCTACATTAATTACTAGGTAGAAAGATGAGAAATAAGATCAATCTTTCTACAGTAATTTTGCAACATAACTACTTTTCCTGACATGGAGAAAGTGGGGATGCCCAGAAAACAACACTGAAGTAGAAAAACTGAATGTTTGCAGAAAACCTCATTATTTGGACATTTCTTTGAGATTGGGAAGGAAGGTGCTGAAGTATTAGTTCCAGCTTAGAAACAACCTCAACACACAGCTTATTTTTATCTCTCTGGTCCTCAGTTTTCTTATCTACAAGTGAGAAATGTTAGGCTATTCGATTTCTAAGATCCCTTTCAGCTGTGATATGGAAAGTCTAACTAAAGGGGGAAATATCATCAATGTCCAATAGCTTCAGTATTCTTTCCTTTATACCAGATATCACAATCAAGGATGGGTTAACAGGTACAATTTTATATGCAAATAAAAATTAGCAATTTCTTCTTTAATTAAAATTTTTGTGACCACTAGTTTCTTTTCTGTACCTCATTGTGATATTGAATTGACCCTGTACTGTTGTACATTATACCATAGAGCATAGGCTCTGACAAGCCCAAACAAGGTATAAATGTTTCCAGCCAGCTTGGTCATTGAGTATGGAAAATGTGCCTGTAACATTTCAACAGGATTCATCACAAGAATGTTGGTCACCAAAGGATGTTTTTATTTGCTATAAAACCTCATTAACATCACCTTGTATGTCAAACTTTTCCTGATTTCCTAAGGACTAGTATCCTACTCACTGATTCTACTGATTTTTAAGTATTTTGCATATCTTTACAGGGATATATGTTGTCACTTGATAAAATGTCAGCTTCTCAAGGACGGGACTTTTTAAAAGTTCATTGCAACTCTAGTGCCCAGGAGTATCTGGATCATAGTAGGTGCTTAATAAATCTTTACTGACTGATTTTTTGAATGGTTCTCAGAAGAAAGTATGCATTAAGGAGTCTGAACAAATATCACATTAAAGATTTGATGCCCAGAAGACAGAAGGTTTTTAGCTAAGCTGTAAAAATCTCTAGTCTCTGGGAGCCACAATAGCTAGAGGAGCTGCCGATAGCTTTAGAATATGAGTAAGCTCAATTATCTACTTTGTGGTTTGTCTTTTGAGGACATTTTTATTAAAGTATTATGGATTTTGATATCAAAATATCGGTGGGTAGTAGCATAAAGTCTCAATAAAAGTTGAATTCCATAAGATCACCTTTCCCCCTCTAAATTTTATCTTTTCAACTAACAAAAAAAAATTTTCTGCTACTTCTGTTGAAAAAAGCAAGGGAGACAGATAAGAAGGAAAGAAGGAAGGAAGGAAGGGAGGGAGGGAGGGAAAAAGGAAGGAAGGAAGGAAGAAAGGAAGGAAGGAAGAAAGGAAGGGAGGGAGGAAGGGAGGAAGGAAGAGATTTCCTATAACATCTGCTTTCTGTAGTCTTAGGATGCTGAGTTTTCCTGGAGAACATAATCAACTTTTATTGATTGGATTCCCAACAAATTTGTCCCCTCCATCTGCAGCTAAACTCTCATTACTACTCAGCTATTAGTTTATTCATCCCTTCATGTTTCCCAGCTAAATTCTCTAAAATGGCTATTCTAAACCTTTTGCATGATTTGATTTCAGCTGACCACCCTTGCTCTTAAGCAGTTGACCTTCCTTTTTACGTATCTAAAAAGACTGAAGCCATCTGACATAATGGTTAACAATCCCAACTTCCTACTTCTTTACTTTCACATTTTTCTCTTTTCACCCATCTTCCCTCTGGGATGTCACAGTGCAAATTATTGCACATATCAATCAATGACCAAGTATTTATTGAACATCTAATACATGTCAAGCATTTTGATAGATACCAGATACACAAACTCAAAAATGAAACATCCCCTGTAACAAATGCTGATCCATCCATCTATCTATCTATCTATCTATCTATCTATCTATCTATCTATCTATCTATCTGTTTATGTTTCTATGTCAGCACATGTATATGTCAGAATATGTGTGTGTGATATAGATAGTTCAGTGTATGTGAGTTTACATGTATTTATGTATAAACACACATATGCTTTTCTCCTTTTGGTGTATTGATCTTGGTAGTTTGTTTTTGTACATCTTTTTTTTTATAGTTAAAGGTAAGAAATTTCATTTACAAATAAATGTAGCACAATGAAACAGAGTGCTAACTTTGGAATCAGAGGACCTTGGTTTTAGTCCAAAAGGTGATGCTTATTATCAGCATGTCCAGAGATGTCACTTTAGCCCTCCACCCTCAGTTTCCCTACAAATAAATGAAATAATAATATTAGATTAGTTCCAAAAGCTCTAAGTTCCTTCAAGCTCTAAGTTCCTTCAAGCTCTAAGTTCATGAAACTATAGAATAATGGCTTGATATGGAAGGCTATAAACCTTGCCTGTGGATGTTGTTCTGGAACAAAGATTTAGGCAAAGTCATGAATATTGGTAGTGGAATGAACTAAGGTCAATTTTTCTTCACTCTAACAACCATGACAGCTGCGATAGCCAGGTTGTCTCAATATGACTGACATCTATAACTGCAGCTGAATCACTTAAGTGAAGACCTATGTGAAAAATCATGATGGCCAAAATTAATATTTATTTTTTAATCTTCAAGATGACTTATGTATAAGCAACAAAGAGCAACTAATATTTTTCAAAGTAGAAATATTATTCAAGGGAATTTTTTTAGCAATTTTACTGAATTACATATTAAGAGTTTTGGGGAAAGTCATACTTTTAACAGGCATCCTGACATAGAAGATAGTTTTAAACATAACTTTCTTTGTTTTAAAAAAATACAGCCTCAAATGTCCATTTCATCTCTTAATCTAGAATCCAAAATATTGAATCTTTATGTTTTATTGTTGAGATTTATTTTATAACCTTACACATGTGATTTTTATGTAAGGCAGACAACAAGCATTTATAAACTGGTTACCTGATGCCAGGCAGTGTACTTAGTATTGGAGGTACAAAATACAAGCAAAAATAAAGCTAATTCCTGCCCACAAAGATATTATATTTTAATGGAGGAATACAACACATAAAAAGGAGTTGAAATAGGGGTGTGTGGGCACTATGGGGAAGGTACTCTCACAAGAGCACATTGGTAAAAATCCAGATAATCATAAGAATGAGCTCACTAGTGAGAGAAGGGGCAATCATGGCAAAAAGATGTTCTAGAGTGAGCAGTCAGGAAGTGCTGAGGTACGTTCTAAGGTGAAATGACTGCTGAATAATGCTGGCAAAGTCTAGTGTGTCAGACGCACATCCAGGAGGGGAATAAAGCATTTGCTAGTGTGTATCCAACCCCAAAATGGAGGTCACAGAGGAGCCCACCAATTAGAGGAAAAGGCTGGCTTGGCAGAGGGATATTTCAGTGTTTTCTTTATAGTAGAAAGTTCATTTAAACATTGTTGTTTAAATCCTTTTAATCATTCCTATTATATCATAATATATAATGTTGAAATAACAAAATACCAAAACCTGAAGACCAATTCACAAAGCCTAAAGGACCCCAAAGGCTCGAATCCTAATCCTAACAACCATGACAGCTGCCATAGCCATGTTGTCTCAATATAACTGATATCTATGACTGCAGCTGAATCACTTAAGTGAAGATCTATGTGAGAAATCACCTATTCCAAGAGATGTCAGATCAAGGATCTTCTCTACAACATCCCTGACAAAGGGTCGTTGAGCTTTTACTTCAAATCATCAAATGAGGGAAAATCCACCAATGACAGCTAACATTTCTATAGTACTCTAAGGTTCACAAAGTACTTTACAAATAGCATTTCATTTACTACTCACAACACTCTATTAGATAGGTGTTATTAGTATCCCCAATTTATAGATGAGGAAAATGAGGCAGGTAGAGGTCATTAAGGTTATTAAGAGGGTGATAGATGCATGACATAATGAGTACAGAACCAGTTTCAACCTTTGTGACATACCTGGCTTGCCCTGGGTCACACAGCTAGTAAGCATCTGAAGTCACATTGGAACTAAGAGCTTCCTGATTCTAGATTCAGCATTCTATCCACTCTGCTACCTAGGTTCCTCTTAAGGTGACCTATTGTATTTTTGAATATCCCTAATTATTAGGTTTTTTAAAAAAAATTACATCAAGCTCTGAAGCTTTTACCCATTGTTCCTGATCTTGCCATATGAGTCCTTGGACAAAAAGAAAAATCGAATCCCTCTTCCACATAAAACCCTTTAAAATGTTTGATGATACCACTGTGCCTTCCATTTCTTTAGAACAAATATCCACTCCCCCAGTTTCTTCAAGTTATAGTTATATGTCATGGTCTCTAGTCTTCTTACTTCATTGCTTTCTTTTAGCCTTCACACATAGTGTTTTTCCTAAAATGCCTCATCCCAAATAGATTGAAATTCCTCTCCAGATATTGTCTGACCAGAACCACTCTCAAAGAGGCTTAAGGTTGAATTGACTTTTTTTAACTATTAGCTAACATGGTTGTTTCTTACTGTGGTTGAAGTTCACACAAACTTCTAAACCATTTTCACTTAGCCATGCCTCTCTCATTTTATGTTTGTAGCATTGATATACTTTTAATTGTACTGTATTGATTAATTTTTACAGATGCCTAATTGAACAATGCACTATATGATAACACATGGAAACACAAAAAGATGGTTTCTGGCTGTCAGTACAGAAATTTGCAATAAATGAAGGGAGACGGACTATTCCCATAGGATGACTGAGAGCCACTGAGAGAATTAATATGATTTTTTCATATATTAAAAACTGGATTTTCACAAAGCAATAGAGAATTATGTGCTAGGGTGACCAGGGAAATCCCTTTTTAGAGAAATGACCTCTACTATAGATAATAAAGGGAAAATTCCATAGAGGAAACCTTTAGAATTTTCACACAAGGGATAAAACATGTTTTTTATTCCAATAAGAACTTCATTAGAATATAAAATATAATCTCTTTTGCCATATACCACAGTTCTGAAATGGTATAAGTGTTGAAAGACAGCAAGAGGCAAGAAAGTACACACTGCCTCTCACCACTTTCTCAATTTGATTTAATTCATGTCAATAAACATTTGTTGAAGTGGCAATTAAGGTTATTAAGAGAGTGGCACATGCATGACATAATGAGCAGAGAACCAGTTTCAATCTTTTGACACACTGGCTATGGTATCCTGAGCAAGTCACTTATCCTCTCACTGCTCCCAGTCAACTCTCCAAGATTATGAATTCCAGAATAATTGGTAAAAGGGGTTTCCTTCCTGGAGGTTAACTATATCAATGAAATTATGGATCTAGTATGTCTATCAGTGTTTCTGGCTAAAAAAAAATGCACACAAATATTTGCACATGCACACACACAAACACACCATATATCACCAGAGGTACAATGACAAAATTTTAAGCATTCCCTTCCCTAAAGGAATTTCTTTAGATGGTAGTGCTGGTGTTGGGCTATATTCAACATACATTCTACCAAGTAAAAATAAAATATACCAAGTACAATGTTCACATAAAGTATTTCATAAAGGGGGTTTCAAATAGGAAAAGTCTGTGTAGAGGGTGATATTTGAGCTCTGCTGGTTTTATATGAGAGAGAAAGGATGAAAAGTACATTTGTTATGTTGGGGAACCACATATACAAAGGCATCGGGACTGGGAATGGAATGCTATATTTTATATGGGGAACAGCTAGTAGGCAAGGTTGACAATAATGACAAGAGGAAGAGGAGCAGCAGAAACCCCTTGTCTTCAGAAGTGCCCATTGGCATCACAGACATATGCCCTTCCTAAATCAGAAAGGGAAAATAAAATCCATAATCCCTTACAAATTAAATTATTAATCAGGACTTGGCTAAGAAAATATTTTCTGTGTTCAGCATGAGACGGGAGAAAGAAGATTGAGACAGCTGCAAAAACTATAATATTAGGATGACTTTATTCTGTTTATATACCTATATCACAAAACAGAAAAAGGAAGTCTTTCAGATTATTTCCCATGGACTTTAATAAATTAAAGACAATAGCAATTATGTTCTTTAGAATTGAACACTTCTGATATCTAGTATTCATAGGGAAACTATCTTTTCTTTAGATTCCTTAAGAATAATTTCTAAATTTAAAAGTAAACAACAGTTGAATAATCTCATTTATCTAAAAATAAGATATAAATTCATTAAGAAATGAAATGCAATATGATAATAATATTTGCATAGCACTTCAAAGTTTGCAAAGCACTTTACAATATTATCTCATTTTATCCACACAACAGTGGAAGGTAGGTGCCATTACTGTCCTCATTACACAGTTAAGGAAAGTGACTTGCCCAGAGTCACACAGCTAAGTGTATGAGACTAAATTTGAACTCAGGATTTCCTGATTCCAGTCCTTGCATTCTATTCATTGTGCCAATCAACTGCCTAATCAACATAATAATGCATTCTACCAAGTTGGAGGAAATAGAAATCTCAATAATGAAGGTAATAAGAACACCTGGAAACAATGGAAGGAATGCTGACTTTGGCCTCATTCAAATAAATTTCAAGTTATACATTTGCTTTACAAGTTGTGATCCTTTTGGCAAACCATTCTACTTTTATGGTATTCAGTTTTCTCATATGTAGAAAAAGGGATTGAACTAGACGCATTCTAACAATCCTTCTAGCTCTAAAATTGTGGGTTGATGGAAGGGAGTGCAGAGAATATCTTCATTCTGAGTTAAAGCTTGAAGGTGTTAGAAACCCTTTATTTGCCTGTTTAATCCTTCATCTAGAGCAATAGCATGATGTGATAGCAATTTAGATTTGAAGATCTTTCCCACCTATCAACAGGCCATGTGACCTGCATATGTCACAGGAAGCCTAAGTCACATATTGTGGGAGGAGCTTCCTGAAAGTAAAAAGAAGTTATGTCACAGGAAATGCTGAGAGAGGGCGGGGGGGGGGGGGGCATGGTTATGGCTGTTAATGGCCATTGTAGCTGAGGTAGCACAAGTCAACCTCTGATAGCTGAACAGACTGTGACATCTGCACTGTGAATTTGTCTTTGGGAAGACCCCAGCAGTGGGTCAGAGAGGTTTTGGGATGGCTTGGCTACATGTCGTGATAGTATGTATCAAATGCTGCAGTAAATTGGATAGATGGCTTACGGGATATGGTCCTCTGGTGTCTGAATAAATGGTTTACTTCTTCTACCTTCTATGTGGAGAGTCTTGTATGCTTTGTGATACAGAACCACATGGGCATCTTGACAATTTTTATAAACATTGTTATTATTGCCTTACTGATACACATGACAATAGTGAATTAATAAAATTAAGCGTTCCCTTCCCTAAAGGACCAAAATACTAACTAATGTTGAGGTAAAGAGGGAAAAGTTACTAGAAAGTAATAAATTTTGGTCCAAATTTTCTACATATATTAAAAGAGAAGTGTTAAAATTGGTAAAGCACTATCCTTCCAGTGAGGCAAAATAGCTTTAGGCCTCACTTCTGATGTGTACAAGCTGTTTGATTGGTTGGTAGGTTACTGATCTTTCTCCAAACTTCATTTTCCTCTTCTATAAAATGGTGTCAAGAACACTTGTATGACTTTGCTCAAAGGATAAATTGTAAAGTGCTAAATTAATGATAGTTCTTGGTGATGACCATCTTTACAGCGTCAAATAAGTGGGTGCCGGTAAAGCACAGTATAAATTTCAGGTATTACTATCGTTAGAGGAGTACAGTAAAAGACCACAAAACAGGATACTTTTATCTTTAGAGAGTAGGATATCCATGTAAAGATATAGACCACCACTTTAATCCAATATCCTTAGACATATTTCCAATGATTTACAGGTATTTTCACGGCATGCTTTATCATTTGACTCCAATTTTCAGTGTCATTTTTTTATTGATTTTCAGGTTTAAAATGGTCATAGGCTTTTGTGGTTTTATTATTCTGTTTTTTAATCCCAGGGTAAGAAATAAAACTCTGGGCAATTATGTTTTGGAAAAAAAGGTATGTGATAACAGAGGCACTGCATTTCTAGGTAATAATTGCCTGCCTACAGTGGTATTATAAGGAATAATGCTGAAGGCTGAGTAACTTTAACTTCCTGTGAAGTGGAAAAATACCCTAGAAATGTTCTGCCTGCAGTGCTGTCTTATTTTCATAAAATGAAGTTTCTGAATAGAAATGAACCAAGTCAAGGCTGTGCATTTACTAGGCCCCACTGGCAACATTGGGGATTTTATTCATGAAAACATCCATTACTTTATTAAATAACTTCATATTTTATTAATTTCATAGTGAGTGATATTCCAGTTTAGAAGACCAGTTCCTTTTAATCCTGGTATCTAAGGCCTCTCCTTCTGGACAGAGATATATAATATTATTCCTTCCCATTGAGAACAAACTGTTCCATTTAGAAATTTTCAGTCTGACTACACTCAGTAAAGGTTAGTAATTGATATAGATGTAGTGTTTACGTATGTTTTGTGTGATCAAGGATATGTAAATGCAGAATATTCTTCTAGCACCTAGCAGAGTGTAGTGTGCATGGCATATCATACAAGTGTGTTGAATCAAATTGAATTGAAATGAATTGAATTGAATTACATAGACTCATATGATTATAGCTTCAGAGAGGGAATTAACTTCCATGACCACTGAGTACAGGGGATCTTAGTTTGATTTCTAAATTATATGACTATATTAAACAAAAATAAGTTAAACACATGCCCAAGTATATGTGTGTGTGTGTGTGTGTGTGTGTGCGTGTGTGGATGTGTTATACCCTAAGTATATATGTGTAAAAATTTGTATATTCGTTCAAGTAAATAAACCTGCCCATTTGCATGCCTGTCTCCAAAAAAGTTTATAAATAGTCACCCAAGTTGATGAATTTATTGTAGTTTGAAATGAACCCAAAGACTGAAAAAGAGGGTAAAGAAGTAAGGAAAGGATGCTGTTAAAGAAAAAAAAAAGAGAAAGATACATCTGACTTAGTTAAACTGATCTTTTTAAAAGAAGATACTTTGTGAAAAAAATGTAATATGAAGGGTTTTATAATTTGTAAATACTGACAAAGTTAGCAACACTAGGTCCCACTTGAGCAGGGGTTCATTTGCTGTGCTTAGCTCATACCATGACAATATCATCACATTTGCCTTGCTGTCAATTCTGTCTCCACCTACACTGATACAAAGGGTGGTATTGTATTGCTACAAATGCTCCTCAAAATTTGGTCATTCGCCATCTTCTACTTCACAAATAAACCTACTCCCTTAAATGGGCTTCAATGTTCTGACAAATAAATACATTTCTGAAGAAAACTGAAGATAAATGACTGGATTTGGAGATAGTTTGTGAGATATGTTCTGTTTAGAAGTTTAATGGAAATCAACAAATGTTAAAAACGTTTTTTTTTTTCACAAATAGAATTAACATCTGCCTTTATAATACAATCATCTGTTTTCTTAAATCAAATTACTTGATGCTCATATGTATATTTTTACACATCAATTTATAGAAATATATATGTGGGTATATAATACATATTCATAAATAGAATCCAAGGATCAAAAATTTGCGAAGGATCTCAGAAGCTATCTAGTCAAACTTGTGTCTACTTAGAAATCGCATTCTAGAATACTATCAATAAATGATATCCAACCTCTGCTTAAATATCTAGAATAAGAAGGAATAGTCTCCCTCCTGAGGTAGTCCATTTCCATTTGGTATATTTCTAATTATTGTGAAAAATTTCATTATATAGGACCCAAATCTACTTTTCTTCAACATCTACCTGATGTGCCCACTTGTTATCTCTAGGGTTATGGTATTCCTTAGGATACTTTGAGTAAACTATGCTTCTCATTCTTCTCTTTTTCCAGTTCCAAACATATCCAGATCCTTCAAAATTCTTGATCTATCACTCTCTTAATTGTTCATTTATACTCAAAATTCAAGATCCTTCACCCTCTTAATAGTTCTACGCTAGAAATTTTCCCACTTAGTATCCTTCCTAAGAGGATGTCCATACAAGAACTCAGTATTCTAAATTTCAATTGACCAAGATAGAAGAACCTGAACACTAAAGCTCTTTAAATGTCTCCTAATCTCATTTCAACTTTTTGGTCTGCCTTATTGCTCAGTTCAATTTAATTATTTTTTAAAAGATATGCTAATTACTAAGGGGCAGGGAATCCACTAAACCCCTCAGATTTTTTTCCAGACAAAATGCTATTCCTATTCTCTCTCTCTCTCTCTCTTTCTCTCTCTCTCTCTCTCTCTCTCTCTCTCTCTCTCTCTCTCTCTGTCTTTCTGTCTCTCTCTCCTCCCTCTCTCCCTTTCTCTCTTCCCTTCTTTTGCATACATAGACAAAACTTATCTCTATATTTTATCCTATTGATTTGGCTTATAGAATTTTGGATCCTGATCCAGGCAACTAAAATTGTAGCTCTTCCTTGTAGCTTTTTGTCATCTCCAAATATGATAAACACGCAGAGGGGAAAAAACAAAATAAAACAGGAGCCAGTATTTGTCAGGGCATCACAAACTATTGCCTCCATCTCTCCTCAGTCCATGAAGAAGATATTTCTGAACCCTGAGAGAAAGAACTCTAGGAATAAAATTTTCTTCCACCCCCATATGCTTCACCCCTACTCCCAGCTCAGCTCATAGATCATCATTAAAAGGAAGAGCCACTGAGGAGAAGAAAATAACATGTAGGCCACCACCAACACCAAGCCACAATGCATGCCACTGATTGGCAAGTAATCCCATCTACTCAGGTTACATCGGTATGCTTCCATCTTCTAATTAGTCCTTTTACAATCCATTCATCCTTGTGACCATCATCTATTGACATAATCCTTATAGAGATACTATCTGGTAATAGTCTCAGCAGTTACCAGTCTCAATAGCAAGCAGAGATACTGAGGACAATGGCAATAATAAGACAAACATTTCTAAACAAGTCGTTGACATAAAATCCAAAATTGATGTGATTTTCTCAACAGAAATGACCATAAAGAAGTGATACCATCTGCTTCACTGCTACACCCTAAATCTCATCATTTCTACCTTTACACCATTCCTTCCTACATCCCCTCCTCTCTATTTACATAGCAACTACCTTAGTACAGATCCTTATCTCCACTCACCTGGACCATTGCAATTGACTTCTAATTATTTTTATCAGGAGGGGCGGAGCCAAGATGGCAGCTGGAAAGCAGGGACGTGCCTAGGGCTGGCCCCCAGGACCTTCCAAACACTGATAAAAAATGGCTCTGAACAAATTCTAGATCTGTGGAACCCATGGAATAGCAGAGGGAACCAGGGCTCCAGCCCAGGACAGCCTGGCTGATTGCTGGGTAAGGTCTATCGCAAGGAGCTGGGAGCAGAGTGGAGCAGAGCCCAGCGTGGGCTGCACCCTGACCAACAAGACTGAGAGCTGGGCAGAACAGGCCCTAGTGCCCTGAATCAGTGAGCTGTGGCAGTTACCAGACTTCCCAACCCACAAACACCAAAGACAACAGAGAAAGTTAGTGGAAAACTGCGGCGGGGCAGGGGCAGGGGGAAGAGTGAAAGGAGTCTGAGGTTTGGCCACCTCCCAGGGGCCAGCAGAGGAGGTGCAGCTACAGAACTACAGCTGCAGTTGCTTCTAGCCCCAGGCCCACCTGGTGGGAGGAATTAAGTGGCAGATCAGAGCAGGAGTGCAGGGCCTGCTTAGATCTGAGTCCAGTCCAGGTTGGTGGTTCTTGGGGTAGGAGGAGTACTGCTGTGGCAGAGCTTGCTCTGCCCCTCACAGCTTGGGACAAAGTACTCTCTACTATACAAGCAGTCATACCCTGATGAAAAACCCAAGGGTCAAGCAGTTGGCTGGGAACATGGCCAGGCAGCAAAAAGGGACTCAGATTCAGACTCAGACTTTGGAATCTTTCTTTGACGCCAAATAAGACCAAAACATACAGCCAGACGAAGTCAACAGAGTCAAACAGCCTACATCAAAAGCCTCCAAGAAAAACATGAACTGGCCCAAGGCTATGGAAGAGCTCAAAAAGGATTTGGAAAAGCAAGTAAGAGAAGTAGAGGAAAAATTGGGAAGAGAAATGAGAGTGATGTGAGAAAACCATGAAAAAGAAGTCAATGACTGGCTAAAGGAGACCCAAAAAAATACTGAAGAAAATAACACCTTAAAAAATAGAGTAACTCAAATGGCAAAAGAGGTCCAAAAAGCCAATGAGGAGAAGAATGCCTTGAAAGGCAGAATTAGCCAAATGGAAAAGGAGGTCCAAAAGCTCACTGTAGAAAATAATTCCTTAAAAATTACAACGGAGCAAAGGGAAGCCAATGACTTTTATGAGAAATCAAGATATTATAAAACAGAACCAAAGGAATGAAAAAATGGAAGAAAATGTGAAATATCTCATTGGAAAAACCACTCACCTGGAAAATAGATCCAGGAGAGAGAATTTAAAAAATTATTGGACTACCTGAAAGCAATGATCAAAAAGAAAGCCTAGATATCATCTTTCAAGAAATTATCAAGGAGAACTGCCCTGATCTTCTAGAGCCAGAGGGTAAAATAGAAATGGAAAGAATCCGCTGATCCCCTCCTGAAAAAGATTCCAAAAAGAAAACTCCTAGGAATATTGTTGCCAAATTCCAGAGCTCCCAGAACAAGGAAAAAATACTGCAAGCAGCCAGAAAGAAAAAGTTTGAGTATTGTGGAAACATAATGAGAATAACACAAGATCTAGCAGCTTCTACATTAAGGGATTGAAGGGCTTGGAATATGATATTCTGGAGGTCAATGGAGCTAGGATTAAAACCAAGAATCACCTACCCAGCAAAACTGAGCATAATGCTCCAAGGCAAAATATGGATTTTCAATAAAATAGAGGACTTTCAAGCTTTCTCAGTGAAAAGACCAGAGCTGAATAGAAAATCTGACTTTCAAACACAAGAATCAAGAGAAGCATGAAAAAGTAAACAAGAAAGAGAAATCATAAGGGACTTACTAAAGTTGAACTGTTTTGTTTACATTCCTGCACGGAAAGATGATGTATATAATTCATGAGACCTCATTATTAGGGTAGCTGAAGTGAATGTATGTATGTTTATACACACACACACACACACACACACACACACACACACACACAGGGCACAGGGTGAGTTGAATATGAAGGGATGATACCAAAAAAAAAATAAAATAAAATCAAGGGATGAGAGAGGAATATATTGCGAGAGGGAGAAAGGGATAGATAAAGTGGGGTTAATTATCTCACATAAAAATGGCAAGAAAGAGCACCTCTGTAGGAAGGGAAGGGGGGCAGGTGAGGGGGAATGAGTGAATCCTGCTCTCATCACATTTGACCTGAGGAGGGAATAACATACACACTCAATTGGACATCTTACTCCACAGGAATGACGGAGGAAGGAGATAAAAAAGGGGGGATGATAGAAGGGAGGGCAGATAGGGGGAGGAGGTAATCAAAAGCAAAGACTTTTGAAAAGGGACAGGGTCAAGGAAGAAAATTGAATAAAGGGGGATAGGATAGGAAGGAACAAAATATAGTTAGTCTTTCACAACATGAGTATTGTGGAAGGGTTTTACATAATGATAGACATGTGGCCTATGTTGAATTGCTTGACTTCTTAGGGAGGGTGGGTGGGAAGGGAAGAGCGAAGGGAATTTGGAACTCAAAGTTTTTTAAAAGCAGATGTTAAAAAAAAGTTTTTGCATGCAACTAGGAAATAAGATATACAGGTAATGGGGCATAAAAATCTATCTTGCCCTACAAGAAAGTAAGGGAAAGGGGGATGGGGAGAATGGGGGGTGACAGAAGGGAGGGCTGACTGGGGAATGGGGAAGTCAGAATATATGCCATCTTGGAATGGGGGGAGGGTAGAAATGGGGAGAAAATTTGTAATTCAAACTCTTGTGAAAATCAATGCTGAAAACTAAAAAAATTAAATAATTGTTTTTATCAGCCTCAAGTTTCTACCCTATGCAAACAATCTTTCACTCAGTTGTAAAAGTAATTTTCTTTATGTATATGCCTAATTATGTCACCCCTATATACTATAGGTTCCAAAGACTTCCTATTCCCCCAGGACTGAAAATAAAATCTGCTGTCTGACCTTTAATATCCTTAACAACCTGGCCCTTTCCTACATTTTCATACTTCTTAAAAATCCATTCCCTTTCACACACTCTATAGACTACTCAGATCTATTCCTCTAACACAGGGGTGGGGAACCTGTGGTCTCAAGGCCACCTATGGCCCTCTAGGTCCTCAAGTGTGGACTTTTGACCGAATCCAAACTTCATAGAACAAATACCCTTAATAAAAGTATTTGTTCTGTAAAACTTGCACTCAATCAAAAAGCCTCATTCGAGGACCTAGAAGGCCATATGTGGTCATGAACTGTAGGTTCCCTACCCCTGCTCTAACATTACTTTCTGTCTCCTATCTCTATATTTTCTCCTATTCTTAAATGCTCCCCCTACCTCACTTTTGCTTCTAGCTTCCCTCAGATTTTTCAGAACTCAGCTCAAATCTCATCTGCTACAAGAAATCTTTCATGATTAGTTTTTCCCATTCTGTAGGTCTTATTCTCAGAGATACTTTCCATCTATCTTGAACATATCAGGTATGTACATAATTATTTGCTTTTACCCCCTATTAAAATGTGAATTTCTTGACGCTGGTGATAATGGTTTTACCTTGGTTTGTATATCCAGTTCTTTATACACTGCCTGGCACATAGGAAGAACTTAAGAAATGCTTAAGGAGTGACTAATTAAGGACCCCTGGACCATTGTGTCTGACTTACAATACCTATATGTATTATTTCCCTCAGAGTGTGAGTTCCTTGAAAGCAAGGATTGTCTTGCTTTTCTCTATGAATCACCAGTACTTAATACAATGTTCTTCTCATAGTAAGTGTTAGTGCTTAATAAATACATTTATTTATCTCAATCAGGGCTGTCCACAATACAGCCTGCAGGCCACATGTTGCCTGCAGTGTGATTTTATGTGACTTGCCTGTGGGTTTTCATTTTCATGGGTGAAAAAATAAAATAATAATTTGCATGGGATGCATATTAGATTTTTCAATTCCATCACTAATAAATAATTTCATTTATGTCAATTTTCTTTGGTGTTTTTAAAGCAGTATTACGGGTGGAACATATTACATAGAATTTTCAATCGATCTGTGGGATGCGTTCCATCTGTACAATGCAGACTAGTCAGTATGCACCTACTTTTATACTGTTGTATTGTCACTTTGTTGTTCTGTGTTTGCCTTTGCACTTTGCACTTTCACCTGTTGTATTGATGATGCGCATTCCCCCACTTTCTATTAGCGTACTGTATTTTTTGTTCTGGGTGCAGCCCTCCAAAAATTATTTTATTTTAATGCAACGCTAAGATAACCCAAGTTTGGATAGCTCTGATATAAATCATTCTTAAAATTGTTAAAAAAAACCAACTTCAACAACAAGCACAAAGATCTGGAAGTATTCTACTGGAGACCTCTTTCCTAGTTGACATTGAAAAATTAATTCATAGTCTTTGAATTTTATTCAATTATATTTGAATACCTCCTTCTGCCTAATCTACAGCTCTCCATCTTCCCACAAATATAATATGAGAGACAAATGTTTTGCTAAAATATACACAGCTGTGCATTTTAAAATTTTTTTTAAAATTTGTTTAGTCTGGGCCGCTAAGTCCATTTTTGTACGGAAGTCCCAGTGTATACAGTTCCTTTCTGAACACAGGTGTATAATTGCTCTGAAAATTAATAACAATATTCTTACTAATACTAATATGTCACTAATGTACTATTAATAATTATACTAATATACTCCTACTACTACGAATAATAATAATTTATAGTATAGCTAAAATTTACACAGTGCTTAGTTACAATGTTCCAGGGCCTGTGTTAAGCTCTTTATAATTATTATCTCATTTGATCTTAACAATAACCATGGGTGTTCAGTGCTATTATTATCTTCATTTTGCAGATGAGAAAGCTGAGACAAACAGAGGTTATACAGTGTCATACAGATTAGAAATACCTTGGACAGGATTTGAACTTAGGTCTTCCCGAATCCAAGGCCAGCATTCCATCTGCTTTACCACCTACATGCTACAAATGACTGAGAAATTAAGTGAAGGATTCCACAAATCTCATGAATATTTTTTGTCATGGCAAAAATTTGAACTCAGCTCTTCTTGACTCGAAAGCTTATATTCTATTCACTAGGCCATGCTACCTAATTCTGTGTGTGTGTGTGTGCGTATTCATATTTAAATATGAACAGATATTGTTTCAAAGAGAGGATATATTTTTTCTCTAGATATTGTTCAGATTGATCCTGAGTGTTAACTATAATGAAGTTATTTTTCACACACACACACACACACACACACACACACACACACACTTTATATCTCATTTTGAGGGAATATATAATCTGTGTTTGGGAGAAATATAAACACCTATCTTTATATACATAGTGCCATAGGCAAATATGTGGCAATGGATACCTACTCATATACAAACATAAATCTCAACATAAACATCATCATATACCACATGGAATACATCACATACACACAAGATAGTATATACCTTTCTAATGATAAAAAAAAAAATTAAAGTGTCATTTGAATATTGTAACCAATTTAACTCTTCTGAATGAATAACTCCTTAGCTATCAGTTTAATGTTAATATGTATAACATGAAAAATATGATAAAAGCCAAGAATTAATTGAAAAAATTGCAATTTCTATAAGTCAGGTATCGATGTATTTTTTTTGCTAGAAAAGAATCTACCATCTTGCTTATATATATCTTCCACAATTATAGGCTGTATCTTTGAAATGAAATTTCAATTTCAATTAAACAAACTTTTAGTAATAATTTCAAGAATGTACTTGATTAAGTCTTAGAATAAAATCATAGAATAAAAATTTGAAGTTGGAAAAGAGTCTCAGAAATTGTATAGTCCAATCATGTCATTTTCCAGAGGATAAAGCTAGGGCCTATAGAAGAGAGTGAGTCTGTAGGTATTCACATGGTTTTATTCATTGTGAGAGTCAAAACTGGAATTGGATTCATGACTTCCCATCTAGTGCTCTTTCCACTGCACCATACTGTCTTCCTAGAACCAAGTAAGTACAGTGTTTTTTCTTTAAACTGAGACTACCCCAAGCTGATTTTTTTTCTTTTTGTGGCTACCTGTTCTGTTACGTGGTTGAATGAAAATTGCATTGTTCAGTCACAAGAAAGAGGAAAAGCTATATTAAAACTTCATCGAGCTGCTTTTCATCCCATATACCTTTGGAGAATGTATAATTATTTTGTACTTCAGGGTACAGAGGCCCAGACTTTGTGTGGTGGCTTGAGACATGGCACCAGTGAGTCAATGGCTGAGCTAAACTCCACACTACTATGTCAAGTGATTTGGATATGAATCAGCAAAATCAGCACTGAGTTTCCAAGCCTCAGCAACAGCAAAATTGGACAACTATTCAAAGATGAGAAAAGAAAAGGAACATTAGCACAATTCAGCTTCCTTAAACCATCTGCACCAACAGTCAAAGCACCCATACACAGAACAAGTCCCAAAAGATTTGAGTTGAAATATGTAAGCTTCCTGCTTTTGACAATTCCCTCACAAACAAAAGTATTCATAATTTCATCTCAATGCCTGTTAAATAGAAAAAAATGGTAGTGTGAAGATAGTCTGCATTTTAACTGTGTCTTAACCACTATATGCTTTGTAGGAGCTCAGTAAGGCTTTTATGGATTTAAAGTCAAGTGTTCTGACTCTAATACTGATGTCTTTTCCCAGGACCTCAAGTCACTTCTAATAGATCAGACATTGGACCCTTTGTCTATATGTATGTCCAGTGTATACAAGCTAAGTTACCAGCAGCAGTGAGTGGCCTGACCTATCCTAAGAGCATTCTGTAATTCACTGAACCACAGTCAGCCATCAAATATTTATTGAACACCTGTTCTTTGTCTAACAGTGGGTATAGCTTAGCACTAGGCGAGCTACTTCACACAACCCTGAGTTCTCAGAAGATGTTAATCATAGCTGTTGACTAGTTCCTTGATCAATTGTGTCATGGGCCCCCTTGGCAGTCTGGTGAAAATTATGGATACCTTATCAGAATAATGTTTTAAATAAAATACGTAGAATTACAAAGGAAACAAATTATATTAAAATGATATTATCCCTTTCTCTGAATTTATCCATAGGTAGATCTATAGATAAATAGGCGTATATTTAAAAGTTCAAGAAACCCAGATCAGGAATTTAGGAACCCTTGTGCTGGAACATCTTTTATGGATTAAGTTAAACTCACTTATAAGAGTTTTGATTAGAATATCTCTGGTGGATTCTTTGTAATTGCTCAGAGGACTTCCTTATTATATTTTTGTTCAAATTACATACTCCTGAGTCCATTTTTCAAAGTCACTCATTGCAATTATACCTATTCTTTTGTTTCGCTTTAACATTTTATACCTCAGGATGTCCGTTATATGAGTTAAATCATGCCAAAATAAAGGTTTTTGTGTATACATTCCTGGCCTGTCTTACTCTTTTGTGAAAGCTTTCTGTATCAAAAAAAAAAAAAAAACAAAACAAAAAAGGAAATTGTCAAATATTTTCCTTCTCTCACTTAATGTATCTTGTGTGTTATAACTACCTCTCATCTCTGCATTTCCTCTGGGGTTCATCTGCAATTATCTAGCTTAAAGCATAAATTATAGGTTACCTTTATAATAATCAATACAGAAGTCAGCAAAACTCCCACCAAATTCTTGTACAAAACAATATATATGAACCAGATTTTCCTGACTCCAAAGCCATCTTTCTTTAACTTGGCCTCTTATAGTAACAAACTGATATATAATTACTTTGTTTGCACACAGGATTATTGATTTAGAGCTAGAAGGGATATTTAAAGTCATATAAATATATATCCCTCACTTTTACAAAGAATTAAATTGAGTCCCAGAAATTATTGGACTTGCCTAAGGTCATCCAGGTAGTAAGTCTCAGAAGTAGAATATGATTCCAGGTTGTCTGACTCCAAATTCTGTATCCTTTCCACAGCATCATAATGCCTATCTTTTCCTGTTTGTGAAGCTTAAGTTCCATAACTAGAGGGTACACTTTTAAAGATAATTTTATATATATGTACATACATACATATATACACACACACACATATATATATGTATATGTATACATTTATGTTTCCAATTACATTTATAATTTTTTAACACTTAAAAAAATTTGAGTCCCAAATTCTCTCCCACCTTCCCTCCCTTCAACCATCATTTGGAAGGCAAGCAATGTGATATAGGTTACACATGCACAGTCAGGAAAAAAATATTTCTATATTAGTCATGTTGTGAAAGAAAATAATGTAATAAAAGAAAAAAAAAACAAAGTTAAAGTATGTTTTGTTTTACTTTTAGATTCGATCAGTTCTTTCTTTGAGGGTGATTAGCATTTTTCATTGTGTCCTTTGAAATTGTCTTAAATCATTGCATTGTAGAGAATGATGAAGTTATTCATAGTTGATCATCATACAATATTGCTGTTACAGTGTACAATGTTGTGGTTCTGGTCACTTCACTCTGCATCAGTTAAGGTAAGTCTTTCCAGGTTTTTCTGAAAGCATCCTGCTTGCCATTTTTAGTAGCACAATAGTATTATATAAGAATAATATACAAGAATCTTTTCAGACCTTTCTCAATTGATAAGCATCCCCTTAATTTCCAGTTCTTTACCATTATAGGAAGAGGTGCTATAAATATTTTTGTACATAGAGCTCCTTCCCCTCCCCCCTCTTTTTTTTTTTAACTCTTTGAGATACAGATCTAGTAGTGCTATATTGCTAGGTCAAAGCGTTGTATGATTTCATCCAAATTGCTCTTCAGAATGGTTGGATCAGTTCATAACTCCACCAACAGGACATTAGTGTCCCAGTTTTCCCACATCCCCTTCAACATTTGTCATTTTCCTTTTCTTCGTATTAGCCAATCTGATAGGTATGAGGTGGTACCTCAGAGTTATTTTAATTTGCATTTCTCTAATTAATAATGATATAGCACATTTTTCATATGACTATATATAGTTTTGATTTCTTCATCTGAAAATTGCCTGTTCATATCATTTGACCTTTTATTAATTGGAAAATAACTTGTATTCTTACAAATTTGACTCAGTTCTCTGAATATTGGAGGGTACACATTAAGTCTATATTCTGCATCAACACTGTTATGGTTCCTAATCAATTGAGATAATATTCTAAAACATTTATCACAGTGTCTGGCACTTATTAAGTGCTATATGAATGTTAACTATTTTTTTAGAGACAGCTGGTGGTATAGTGGATAGAGTTCTGGGCCAGAGTCATAAAGACCTGAGTTCAAATCCAGCCTGAGACACTTAGTAGATCTGTTACCCTTCGTAAGTCACTTAATGCCTATTTGCCTCAGTTTCCTCAATGTAAAATAAGGATAATAATAGTGCCTACCTCAGGATGAAATGAGATAACATTCATTAAAACACTTATCAACTTCCAGGGCACATAGTAAGTGCTCTATAAATATTTATTCTTTTCTCTTCCTCTTATGGTAATTAGGGTGGGACTTCTTTTCTTTTTTACTCTTCTTCTCTTTTGGAATGCTAAGACCATGAAGTGCCTTTGATTGAGTCTTGCCTTTGTTTCAATTGGGAATCTTTTATTGAATCAAGAGTCTTCAACCTGCTTAAGAAACAAGAAAGCTCAGGCCCCAGACCTTTTTGCTAAGTAGGCTCTGATCCCTCAGGGACATGAAGAAGGTATAAGAGCTCTGATGCTGGCATTTTGCCTTTGGGGGCATACTCATTGGAAGAGTGTTGGTGACTAGATTCTGGGTAGCCATTAAGGAGCCCCTACCCGCCACCCTGGCTTTGAAAACTCAGATGTTGGTGCTTCTCTCTCTAGTAACTGTTTGTGTATTGCTTGGACAGACAGAAGACTGTCTGCTGATTTGTGTTTATTTGCTCTGTTTATATAATAATGTATGCTTGTAATTTCTGTTTGTATTCTTTCAGAAGTTCAGAAGACTGGCTTTTTCCCCTAAACTAAGTGAGTGATATATGTATGTTTAAGTAAAGTACGATTGTTAACCCCTTAAAGTTGTTTTCCTTAGAAAAACAAATCAAAGAATCCCTGCTGGCAGCCCCTTCTGTGTGCTGGTATTATTGGTCTCACACAGACACAGTAGCAGCAAACAGCATTGTTGTTACACTTCCCTACCTTCCTGATGGTGGTAGATGAAGATAATCCTCTAAAAACAATGAAGATATAACAGGAAGTTTGGCAATCATGTTAGGACTCATGATAAATAAGAAAAAACCCCCACAAAATTTGAGAAATCCCCTTCATTTCCAGAGAATATGGACTTCTAAACATTGAAAGAAGAGAATGGGTAGGTGTCAAGGCCTAAAATTCTATAGGCGACATTGATTAGGTCAAGAGTGATTGGATATTTCTCAAGAGTCAAAGTATTATTACACAAGGATATCAGGAGAAAGTTCATTAAATGTTTTTCTGAAACCCAGGGATGTTTTGCACATCATATTTCCTTGACCTATTGGTCTAGAAAATCAATTTAAAAAAAGAAATTAGATTACTTTGGTCTTGCTAGTAAAATGCTAATAAAAATCATAATTAGAAAAGGAAGAATATGCATATTAATAAAATAGGTACACGGCATTAAATGGAGATGTATAAAGATTTTACAGGGAGGGGGAAATATTTCTGCCTCAGAAAATGAAGCTGAGGGAAAAATACAAATAAAATCTAAAGCAAAGCAGCAAATGCTTCCAAATTGAAACCCATTATATCCTTCTAGTTTCCTCTGCTCTTTTTTTCTTGACCTATCCTGTTCCAATACAAACTGAATATTCTCATGGGAAAATATATTCATGATCTTTTCTAGCAGTGGTTTGAACTTGGAACTGCATACATTACGGGCTTTGAACTGAAATGGCTAAACACACAGTTCTAGAGAAAGGCTTATAGAACACTGGATATTGAAAGTAGCTCTTTCTGACTTAGGTTTAATATGCCTGTTGTTGCAGAAAATTGATTGTATACACCTACCTGCACCCCAACATACATGTAAGTGCATGTACAACAAAACACCTGTGGCAAATTGGCTCAAACAAACTTTGTTTCACTGGATAAACTAATTGTGACTTTATTCTGTCTCAGGCATGGGGTTATGTAGCAGTCTATCCTAACCTATCGCACATGTTACCCTAACTTATGTAATTTCATAATAGTTTTAAGTTGCTATTATGTGGTATTTATTGTGTTAGGTGCTGAATATACAAAGACAAAAATGAAAAGAGTCTCTACCTTCAGGAATTTTGTACTTTATTGAGTGAAGCAATATATAAGTAAATATAATTTATATACAAAGAAAACACAAAGTAATTTCTGGAGGGGGAAATTTGTAAGAGTGAGGGATCAGGAATGGATGATGCTAAGTGAAATGCTAACTGATGATGGCAGAATACAGAAGGAATATCACCTCCTTATTTCTGGAAGCTAAGCTTCTGTTAATGTGGTCCCAGATCATATTAGCTTTTTTGACTGCCACATGAAAACACTGTCTCATGTTGAGTTTACAACTTAGTAAAACTCCCAGATCTTTTCCAGAAAAAAAAAAAAAACAAACCTGTTGTCTAACAATACCTTTAATTTGTGAAATTTTTACCCAATATAAGATTTTACATTCATTCATATTAAATTTTATCTTACTTGATTCATCCTAATACTTTAGCATACAAGATCATTTTCGGATTCTTACTTCTTCATACATTGTGTTAACTATATAATAAATAAAAAAGATGAAAAAGCATAATTAAGTACTTATTTATACAAAATAATATGCTGAGCACTGGGGATGCAAGTAGGAAAGCAGAGAAGTCCAGGACCTACATGTGTTCATATTCTAATTGGGGGAGATAAATAGTAAGTTTTAGATGTAAGTCAGATGCAAGGATACCATGGTCCTGGGGGAACAAAAATAAAGCAAATTGTAATGTATCTTCTTTAATGTCATTTCTACTGATAAAATCCTATCATTTTTCTGGTGTCAAACCATCGGAAAGTTCTAAGGACTTTAGTGACCGGGTTTGGCTCTCTAGATCTTCAATAGCTCTGGTTGATAGACAGGTAGAGGCCAAAACAATCAGAAGGGCAGTCAGCAAGTCATATCTCCACAGGACCTACATCCTTGTATAATTGCTATAGGGGTTTGACTTGAAGCATGACAGTCATTATGAAGAGGAGAGGAAGTGTTGCTTGTTCTGAGGGTCTTGGGTTAACTTTGTCACTAGTGGTACCTAGTCAGTAGTTGGCATTAGTGGTGAAAAGGAAAGGAGGCTCTTTTGCCAAAGTATGCATTTCCCTCAATGATGACTGTGGGGTCCTGTCTGGGATCAGAGCCAGTGGTCTTGATGACACTACAATAAACTGATTTGTGCCTTCTCTAAGTCTTTCCAACATGCCATCCATGGTTTTACTCAAGTTACAGACAAAAAAAATTAAATAAAATGAGGACAAGCACAAATATTTCATTGGAGACCTCCTGTTGAAATAGAATGACTAATGATTTTTCTCTGAGTCCTGTTGACCGAGTTCAGAATTCATCTATTATTTCCTAGTCCACATCACGTCCTTTTGCACAAGAATATATGAGAGATTTTATCAAAAGTTGTGTTAAAACCTATATAGTTGGTAAAGTATTTTTACTGCCAGGAAACACAATCAGCAATCTAATAATTAAATTCACTATCCCCTATTAAGTTTTGCCTAACATAATGTTTTCAAGGAACCAATTATCAGGGTATACTTTTAGTGTGCGTAAATGTATCTCAAGTGAAAAGATTGAGGTATTATCCTAACAGCTATATACAGTGTAACATCTAATAGTGATCAATAAACAAACCCAGTAAAATGTTAGGTGTATATGTGATACATCCAGCTTTGCCTCACCTTCTTTCAGTTTTCTTTCTTTCTTTCCCCTTTCTTTCTCTTTCTTTCCTTCTTTCTTTCTTCCTGCCTTCTTGCCTTTCTCCCCTCTTTTTCTTCCTTCTTTCATTTTCCTTTGTTTGTAGGAAGGGATGATGTATGGAAACTTGAGATTTTATTGGTCAAGAAACTCCAGCAGTGGAGACCAGTATTTGGTTTGCATTTTAAAATATTTGAGAGTCACCTGGGTCACGAAGAGGCCAGGTGATATCTCCAAAGTAATATGAAGATATTCCAGAAATTGAAATCGTACCCACCTAAACTTTAAATCAATTCATCAACATATTTCAGGAGGAAGAGGAAGAAGAGGAGGAGGAGGAAGGAGGAGGAAGAGGAGGAAGTCAAGGAAGTCAGCCAGTCTTAAAATCAAATCCTGGTTATGGCAATGACAAGCTGTGCAACCTTGGACCAATCAGTCACCTCATCTGAGGTTCAGTTTCCTCATATGAAAAATGGAAATAACAGTACCTGTGATACCTTCCTCACAGCATTGCTATGAGGAATGGGTAGTTCAGTGCTAGAGTTCTCACCTTCAATCCAGGAGGCACAGGACCATTTTCTGGCCCAAGCATATTCTTTTTGGCACTGTAGAGTAATTGATAAAATGCTTGACTTGGAGTCAGGGAAACCTGAGTACAAATACTTTCTCAGACGTTTACTAGCTACATGACTCTTGACAAATCACTAAAGCACAGGTCTTCAGTTTCCTGATCTATAAAATTGTGTGGCTGAACTTGTGGGACTCTAAAATCTCTTCCAGCTTGAGATCTATGGTTCTGTGATCCTTGTGACCTCTAAGTTCCCTTCCTACCATAAGCCTATTATGCTATAAAGTGAGATAATATGTGTAAAGTGTTTATTAAAATGACATTTACTGCAATTATTACTATGTTGTCTACAAAATCTCCAGGAAGCACAAAGATAGTTCCAAAATATTTGTCTCTTTCCTTGGGAACCCTGCCCCCCATCTAACAGATTGGGCTCCTAGTTTAAGCCAGTATTTCAGATATTATACTAAAAATAGAATTAAATTATTTACAGTGGAAAAGAACTTAGAAATCATCTACCAACTTATATAGAAATCCCTTCTAGAACTTCTCCAAAAACCTGTGTTTGAATACCATGAGTGAAAATATCTTCATTAATCTGATTGCATTCCAGCCAATAATTGGAAAAACTATTAAAAAGTCCCCTATTATATAAGAGTAAAATCTATCTCCAACCATCCATTATTCCTAGTTCTACCCTCTGGATCCACAAAGTCTACTTCCTCTTTCATATTACAGCTCAATAAACCCAGAAGACCACTACTAACCTTTTCTTTTCTTGTCTAATTTTCCTTAGTTCTTCCAACTGTCATTCACAGGACAAACTGGTCCCTCTCTTCTGGATAGAGTGAGTTTTGTGCACATCCCTCTACAATAGTAGGGTGCAAGTTAAAACATAGTCCTAAAATACAATACAATCTAATACATGGTAATGCAACTGAAAACAATTTTCTAGCAATATTCTCATCATTCATGATTTCTTAATGGTTACTAAAAGCGGTTCTATGAGTATACCTGCCAGTTCTTTCTGAACCCCTGCACATAATTCCTGTGTTCTTGGAAACAATTATTTAAAGTGGTTAGGTGTTCTCTAATTACCGTAGAAGCACATAATCTCAGAGTTGAGGTGACTTTAGAAGGCACATTCACCATAACATACATAAATACTAATTACTCTAAAATAGCCCCAACAAATAGCCATCCAGTCTCCACTAAAAGACCACTGGCTGGCTACCTTATGAAACAGGCCCTTCAATGTGTGTAAAGGTCTAATTTTTGTACTCTAAAACAAATATTTAGTCCATTGCACCCCCAAATAGGGATGCATCAGGGGAGATACAAGTATCTACACAACTTCTTCCATGGTGTTCCATGGTGTATGTTCTCTGAAGTACCAGGGAAAACTGAGAAAAAGAAAAGAAATTAATTTCCCAATTCATTTGGTTTATCAAACCTAGAGTGTCCAGAAAGAAAAAAAACAGATAGTCCATGCTTTTGAGTTTCCACATTGTTGGTAATAATCTTCTCTCTTTATGAATGTTCTCTCTTAATGGAATTTTTACATGTCAAAATCCTATTTGTCCATCAAGGCCCACTCAAATAGTGGCTACTTCTTGAATTTCTGACAACCTGGAGGGATTTCTCTTTTCTTTGGTCTCCCATCCCCAACTTGCCAGAATCCCAGCATTTTATTTGTATCTCTCCTACTTGTATGTGACTTGTAAAACAACTATTTATGCATATATTTCCAACTAAATCATAAGTTCATTTATTACATTTGTTTGTCAGTACTTATTAAGATGCAATTATGTGTTAGGCACAGTGCTAGGCCAAAAGGATACAAATATAAAAATCAAAGTAGGCTCTTCCTTTAAGAGAGATTATATTCCATTAAAGAGGAAATGTGTATATAGAAATTTAAATTCAAAATATGAAACTAATTCCTCGGGGGATTGTACTAGTAAGTGCAAAAGCACAATCAGAGTCCTCTAAGAGGTGGAACTTGAGTTGAGCTTTGAAGAAAGCTAGGTAAAGAAGGAATGCATTCTAGGTATAGGGGGCAATTTGTACAAAAGCAGAGAGATAAGAAACAGAATTTTATGTACAGAGAATAGTAAGTAGGCCAATTCCTCTCGAATTTGGGTTGGTTAAAGGAGAACAATGTGCAATAATATTGAGAAAATGGGTTAAAGCCAATTAAAAAAATCCCTTAAAATCCACAAAGAGGACTTTCTATTTTACCTAGTTGCAACAGGGAGCCATTGAAACATCTTCATCAGGAGAATATCCTCCTTAGGTATAGAAACCAATTTCTTCATCTCTAGTTCTTCCATAAAACTTTATACAGAGTAAGGGTTCAATGAAAAAAAAAACACATACATATATACATACATCAAATATATACAAATATACATACATGTATATATTCTGAATTAATCATTTCAAAGATAATATAACTATTCCACTTCGATCTGTTTCTGATGGAGGATCAGGCTTTCCATTCATAATGACAAGAGCACTAGAATTTGAAGCTGAGGAATTCTGTTTGAATCGTTGTTCTTTTATTCATTATCTGTGTAAATCTGGGATACATACTGAACTCTTATGCAACTCAGTTTCTTCCTTTTTAAAATAGCAGGGAAATGTTGAGTGAATTGATTTCTACACACTGAACTCTAAAATTATGGCCATGGGCCAATTTCTTATATACAAAATGCAAAGCATATTTATACATAGGTAAATTGGATGATTACTATGAAGCTAGGGTAATGGGGTAATTTGCATGGGTAATTTGGAGGTTTTGGAGGTTCCCAGTCCCTTGGAAGACCTGTGTTTGAGCATCAAGCAATTATTGCTAGAAGAAACAATGAAACAGGTATAGAAGAATCAAGCTAGATAGGTGACATCAATTGGCAATAGGCAATAATAATCTGAAACTGTTTTTAGGGGGCCTTGAAATAGTGATCTACTGTAAGAATGGAAGACTCATTAACTATTTTCTTGGTGATTGTCCAAATGAGGACATGCCTGGGTTCACTCCAGTACAAATTCCTTCCTGTTCAACCTTATAAACAACCTGGGAATGTGTCTGAGCCTGAGGCAAAATTTTGTTTTTGTTGTTGTTGCAGTTGGTTTTTTGCTTTGTTTTGTTTTAGTTTTTATTCAGAGGGTTTATATTCCACAAAGCAAACACTCTTTCATTTGCATCTCCATATAATTACAAAGTCTTATCTGAACTCCTTTGTTACTTTCTCAACAAAAGAAAACTGAGTACTATCCTGATTATTCCCAATTACCAGCTTTATTTCCAAAATAAATATTCCATTATTATTAATAGTTTTGTCATTGTCATACTTCCCCAAATCATGGCTGGGTGGATCATGGAAGAAAAGCATCAAATTCTGGATGCACATAGAACAAAAATATATTTATGTAAAGGTAAAAATTAAAAATGCCATTTTTCAAAAAGCCCATTCTACTGGCCTTTTGCTTGCAAATTTTATTTGTGAGTGGCAGGAGGTTCCAAGGCCTGGAAGTTTCTACCAATCTGTAATGGCTTTGAATGTGTGCCTAATGGTAGCCTATGTCTGGTTTCTGAAGAATAGCCTAGTTAATTATTAACACTTATATTGCTAGTACTTTGGTCAGTAGAAGAAAAAAAAATCTGACCATGGCAACTCATGGATCAAAGGAAAATAAGATAGATGGCTATAGATATATAATATGTGATATTATCTATATGATACATGTATTAAAACATACTTTAATATGTATATCTCTGATTTATTTGCAAATTTGAATTATTATACCCAAAGATGAATACAAAGGAAAATATATCTAGAGATGGAAAGGATCTCTGGGAACATCTAGCCTAGTCCTTTAATTTTACAAATAAGTAAACCAATGACCAGGGAAGTTAAGTGACTTTCCAGAGATTGCACAGGTAGGAAGTATCAGAAGTGAGATGTGAAGCCAGGTCCTGCGATTTCAAAGGGGAAGCTAGCCACAAAGGCTGGAGCAGTGGGCCTAGATTCAGGAAGATCTGAGTTCAAATCTGGCCTCAGACACTAACTGCATGACCTTGAGTAAATCATGTTGCCCTGTTTGCCTCAGTTTCTTCACCTGTAAAATGAGATGTAGAAGGAAATAACAAAACCACTGCAGCATCTCCGCCAAGAAAACCCCAAATGAGGTCACTAAGAGTTGGATGTGACTGAAATGACTGTACAACAACAACCTCTGATTCCAAATTTCATCAATATTTCATGGATCCTTTATTTAGCCAATTTATATGCTCATTCCATTTATAAAAAATTACAGTACTTCCAAAAGCTGGTACAGTCTTGGATTATGACTGAGGGAAGAAAACCTCATCAAACTTGGCTCATGTGGGAAAGATTCAGTCTAAATGTTGTTAAAGTAGCTGCCAGATGTTGTTGTTGTGTTGTTGAGTTGTTTCAGTCACGTCTAACTCTACATGACCCCATTTGGGGTTTTCTTCACAAAGATACTGGTTTGCCATTTCCTTTTTCAGTTCATTTTACAAATGAAGGAACTGAGGTAAACAGGTTTAAGTGAATTTCCCAGGGTCACACAGCTAGTAAGTGAGGCCAGATTTGAACTCAGGAAGATGAGTCTTCATGACTCCAGGCCCTGCACTCTAGACAATGTACCATTTAGCTGCCCTACCAGATGATAGATATATGAAATTGGTTGCTGGTTCTAATTTCGAAGTCCCCTTTGCTTGATTATTAGGACCTAGTAGAGCTTGAGCTTCAACATGGAAGACAGCTAGATGAAACAGTGAACTGAGTGCTGGCCCAAGAGTCAAGCCCTGATTTGAAATCTGGCCACAGACACTTGTGACCTGTATAACCCTGAGCAATCTAACTAATTTTTATCATCTCTAAAATGAACCTAATCATAGCATCTACCTTCTGAGATTGTTGTGAAGATAAAAATAAGGTAAGTGCTACGTAAATGCTATATATTATGTTAGCCATCACCAATAGCAGTGCCAACAACAACAGCAATACCAACAGCAAACGAATGTAATGTTCCATACATGTTACCTTAAGTTTAGTAGAGAATCCCTTTCTTTAGGATTCTTATTCCTTTCTGCCTAAATAGGGGAAAAATAAAACCTACATCACCAAATGCTATCAATTCAATGTTCAAGGTTAACTCATTACTAATTTCTTAAGAATATATGTTAGGAACTTAGTTGTAATTAATAAAAATGCCACCATTTTATTAAGAAATAAATCTCTTTATTTTATAGAAGAATAAACCCCAAAGGAGAAAGTGGCTCCTATCAGATCACAGAATTAGTAGCAAACCCTAGACTAGAATGCAAGTGTCCTCTATTATATATACTACACCAACTGCTTATCCAATATGTGAGGCACAGTAAATAAAAGAATCACCTACTGTGAACTATTAGCTCTGCTTCATTCTTATCCAAGCCCTGTTCCTTACATGCGCACGCACGCGCACACACACACACACACACATACATACTTGTGCACACTCTTAGATGTTTGGTTTGAGAAAGGATCTCAGTGTCTGGCCTCTTATCCTGTCAGGTGATGTTCAGAACCTTCCCAAGACAATTCAAATGGAAGCTGGGATCTGTTATTCTCTACTCTCTCTCTCTCTCATCTCCACCATTTCTTTATCTCCACCCAGCTTTTTAGCATCCCTTTATGTGTTGTCTTCCAAAATCAGAATGCAAATTCCTTGATGGTAAGGGCTGTTGTTTTTCTTCTAATTATTTTCCCAGTGCTTAGCACTGTGTCAAGTAAGCACTTAGTAAGTGCTTGTTGACTGACATACTGACCTTTACTGGATAATTTTTATTACTCTTTGTGGTTCAACACATGTCTGGTGTAGTTGCAAAGAAGCTAAATTTAGAGTCAGAGGTTATTGTTATTGTATCATTTCAGTTGTGTTTGAATCTCCATGTCCCTATTTGGAGTTTTCTTGCTGAAGATACTGGAATAGTTTGCCACTTCCTTCTTCAGCTCATTTTACAGATGAGGATATGAGGGAAACAGGGTTAAGCCACTTGCACAGCATCACACAGCTAGTAAGGGTCTGAGGCTGAATCTGAACTCAGGGCCTCCTGACTCCAGGACCAGCTTTCTATCTACTGCACACCACCTAGCCGCCCAGTCACAAAATCCACTTTCAAATCCTGACTAATACTCTGTGACTTTGGGGTAAGTCATGTAAAATCTCTGGCCCTCAATTTCTTCCTCTGTAAAATAATAAGGATAATCTTCATGACCACATCACTTCCAATTCTAAAATAATGATCCTTATTTTTTCTTATTTCTTTTATTCTTATTATTTTTCTGTAAGCAATGGCAGCAATGACTTAAATAAATCATGTTATGGAAAGTGTTAACATTTACAGAATGCTTAATAGCTACAAAGAGGAAATATATATGATTCTTATTCATGACATCTCGTGTCAATTTTATAGCAAAGAGAAATAAAAAATGAACTGACTTGTACAAGATTTCACAGACAGGATTAGAGCAAAGACTCAAATACATCTTCTAACTACAAGTGAAAGAATTTTTTTTGGCTGCACTACAATGAACAGTTTGTGTATCTTTGAAAGGAACCATTTGGGTAACCAATGCTGACCACCATCTTGGCTGTTATTTCTATTCTTGTCTCTTTTTATGTAGTAACTGTCAGTCACATCCAATTTGTATAGTGGCTGGTGATTATAGCCCTTGGGATTTATGGTGAGACCACTAAATTAATTTCTTCTGCTTGACAGCATTTCTTTAAGCCAACCATATGTCTCCTGGGATTGGAAAGTCATTCTTTTAAATCACCTCTACCATACTTGGGAAAAGTAATAATGAGGAGCTATGAATTTCTGGCTCATGCTGTCAATTGGTTCCTCATGTTTGCCTCTCAATTTAAGTGTAAAACATTTTTCCTCAAGAGGAAACATTTGTAAAGCAGTCACTCCTCCTCCTCCTCAGGCTATTTGACTGACCAGCTGCTTAACTCAGAATTATTACTATCAGAATGACAAAACAAAATCTTTCTCTATCACTCTTCACTGAATTATTTCTTCCTTACAACATAGCTAAAATTGTATTCATTTCATGAATGTTTGGGCAAATGAAACATCTGCATATATGCTTTGCAAGGGCTCAGCTACAATATAACATTTTTATATCTTACTCTATCTTTGTTTTTGTCTTTGGAGCTATTGCAATGTATTCTTAGATTTCTAAAGCAGTCGATATGTTAGAAAAGATTGTGGAATTCTATGAGTTTCTCTGAATCTTTGCTAAGAATTCAGAAACTAGGGTTTTTTTTTCTGTCTAAGCATTTTAAAATATTGCTTGTGGTGTTCTTAAAAGCTCTCTCCAATATATAAATATTATGCTTTTTGCTTCCCTTTCATGTTAGAAGATATCCCTTCACAAAGTGCAAAGAAGGAGGAGACTTTGACATGAGAAACATTGGAACTAGTACCCTAGGGTGGCTTAATGACCAACTATTAGTTGTATGTCACTCTCTTCAATGCTGTTGAACATCAAGAAAAAAACATGGCAGTACAGAACCTTTTTCCTTTCTGGTAGGGTGATGGATTTGTAGTCAGAACATTTGTATTCAAGTATTGTTTCTTAAACCTGAGTGACCTTAGGGAAGCCATTTAACTCCCTGTTCCTCATTTTTCTCACATTTCACATAAGAAATTTGGACTAGATGACCTTCTAGAGTCCTTCTAATTCTAAAATAATCATCCTATAATCACTGAAAGGGGATATAGGTTTCTTAGGGCATATAGGAGCATGAGAAGTAGAGTTAACCTTTACAAATTTATGGAAGAAATGATACAATTAGTTCATGCCAATTTTTCTATGGGTAAACTGAGACATTTGCACTCCTATGAATGATTAAAGACTTTTTCAAAATGGGGTTGGAGGGACAAAATCTGTCCTCAGATGAATTTCTAGTACCATTTCCTTTTTCTAAATGAGGACATTTTGAAAAACAAATATATTAAGAAATCTGAGATATGAAAAGAAACAAATTTTGAGTTCCACTAATTTTATCTCATTTGGTTTGCAAAATCTAAAGGACACAGTGAATAAGCTTTTCCTATTTTACATTGACTAGGAATCTCATTTTTAAGTGACTAAATATTGTAACTTAGCATTTATTAAGGAAAATACTAATAAACACAAAGAATCATTAATGAGGTTTTTATTCATTTATTCTAAGAAAAGTAATTTGCTTTCATTTTTTTATGAAAATGGTAGGGTATGAGCAAAAGTCCTGAAATAATTATGTGTTAGAGTGATAAGCCTTTCTAGAATGAAACCTTTCTACAGTTGTAAGATGTATTCGGAGAATTAAATATAGGTTAGAAAAACTTATAAATTTAAATTTGATTAAATATGAACTCATTAATTATCTATAATAAGCAATATTTTCTGGTACCTCAGTAATCTTTCAAATTGACCTTTAAATGGGATTATGAGTAATCCATTTCATTCAATTTAATTTCAAAATAAATTCTTAAATGGGTTAGTCACATTTTAATAACTGCATGCTGCATAAACATTTCGTTTTAGAGATTGTTTCTGATGTGTCTTAAAAAGTAATGTTGTACGACCATTTTGGAAAACAATTTGGAATTATAAACCAAAAAAAAGTACTAGAGACATAATTATACCACTGCCAGATCTGTATCCAAAAGAGATCAAAGAAAAAGGAAAAGTCCTATATTTACCAATACCTATGCAATTCTTTTTGTGGTGAAAAAGCCAACAACTGGTATCTAAAGAAATACCTTTAATTGAGGAGTGACTGAACATGATGAATTATATGAATGTGATGGAATACTATTGTTCTATAAGAATTTAGTAAATATATGCTTTCAAAAAGCCATGGAAAGACTAATAGGAACTGCTAAAGAGTGAAATTCACAGAAAAAGAACAAACTATAACATAAATATAAAAAGGAATAATTTGGAAGATTTCATAACCCTATGAAGACAGAAATGGCAGAATCATCAGAACAACTTATATAATAACAATCCTGTAATGACAAACAACTTTGAAAGCTGTAAGAGTAATAAAATGACCCTCCTTCATAGCAGAACAAGGATGATGAAACATACTATCCACCTTTTGATATGAGAAAGTGATGGTTTTAGGGTCTGTGAGAATCTAACAGATTTATAACTATTTATATAGGTTAAGTACCATAACCTATAACTGGTTCAAGAAGTATTGGTCGAATAAAGGCTTGGGAGGAGTTCCTTTTAGCTCACCATCTGGTAGTTTCCTTTTTAATTGTTTTGCTAATTAGGTCCTAGACTCCATTATTTCTATGCCATTGATTCATTTATGCCTTCAGAATTTTATTTCCTGCCCAAAGCCTTTATCTAGTCATAGAGTTTGTATAAGTATACAAGTATACTTGCATATATAAGTATATACAAAGGTTTGTAAAGTTATTATTAATTACTACTAATAATTATGAAAAGAAAGTTCTTACTAATTATGATGGGATCAAATAAAAGCTGACTTAGAATGCCATGCTACTCAACTTTCCAGGTGAGTGCTAGATGTTATTGGTTATCTGACTAGTCATCAAGTAATTTTAATATTTTTGAAAATATTCAGATATACATGAAGTGAAAAAAATGTGCAAATGGCCTTTCCTGATGAGCCTTTTTAAAAACGTGGATTACTTGGACTTATCCATTCTGGAATGATTTCATATTTTTCATACATACACAGAAACAGACACACAAATATACATACATACATATACACACATATGAAAAGGGCTAATTGCTAAAAGGATTTACTACAATGAAATATTAAGTTTTTTCAATATTCTAAGCAACATACAAGACAAATCACATTGTTGAATGCAGTGTTCAAAACTGGTTTTACAAAGACCAGTCAGAATTCATTTGTTAATTACCTAAAGACTAAATAAAGCCTATTTCTGAAGAACAAATTAGAATGTACAAATTTTTATTCCTAATCTTTTCTATCCATAATGATAATAGGACCAGAAAGGTGTTAACAAACACATATAAATTTAATGTATTTTGATATTATTACATGGAATCCCATAGTAAATTAATTACACGGAATCTATAATAATAATAATTGTTAGTAATATTTTCATTATCATCATCTCCATCATCATCATTATCCATACGTTGGTAACATTGTTGATTATTTATCCTTTATAAGAAAATAATTTATGTACGTTTCCTATATGACTATTAAGAGCCAGACACTATGCTAAACACTGGGGGTGCAAAAAGAGGCAAAAGATAGCTCCCTGCCATCCAGGAACTTTCAATCCAATGACTACAGGCAACTCACAAATATAAACAAGCGATATACGGAATTAATAGGAAATAATTTCTAGAAAAGGCACTAGAATTAAGAGGGTTGGAAAGGCTTCCTATAGAAGATGGGACAAAAAACAAAATGATAACTAAATTTTGAATAAAGTTTTGAATTAAACTATTACTGTATCAAGCTTCTCTATCATCACCAGGCTACCTATCCCAGAAATTGTATGAGCTTTGGTACTCATACTTCAGCAGTAACTGCAGTAACCTCTGCCCCTCTTATTTGAAGGCTAGTCAGTGAGGCAAAAATTGCCTCTTATATCCTTCATTTAAAGAGGGCTCAAAAGGCCTGAAGACCAATTGTTTCCAAACAGCTATGCTCCTTGAACTTGAGTCTACCATCATCACGCTCCTATGCCAAGATAACTCCTCCCCCCACCCAGCTTTTCAGCCTACTTTCAATTATCATCTTCCCTTATTAGATTGTAAGCTCCTTGAGGGCAAGGATTTTCTTTTCCTATTTGCATAGAAAGCACTTAGCACTGCATCTGGTATACAGTAGATGCTTAATAAATGTTCATTGAATTGAACTGAAAGAATGATGAAATGTTTCTTCACATCTTGATTCAGGTCTCCCTAGAACAGCTACCACTTCCAGCACCACCACCACCACCACCACTACTACTACTACTACTACTACTACTACTACTACTACTACTACTACTACTACTACTACTACTAATACAACTACTAGTACTGCTACTGCTGCTATTTCTACTACTACTACTACTACTTCTTCTTCCTCCTCCTTTATCACCAAATACTCTGGTGATAGGAAGCTAATTAATACAGATTAAGTCTGGAAGTAGAGCATTACCCTGACATGTACGGATTCTAGCCTTAACTAGAATGAAGTATGTAATATTACACCAATTTATTCCCCTTGCTTCCTTCCCTCTCTAAAAGCCTGTGATACTTTTAGCTCTAGGATTCCATAATATCAGTTCTTACCCAAAAATAATACACAGTGATAGATAAACATCATTTGGAGGTTTTCCACATTCAGATATAAAATCCAACATGAAGAAAGAAAGATCGTCATGAGAATCATATTTGATGAATGGGAATTTTCTCTAAATGTGTTAAGTAAACTAGTGAATTCAGGCCACAACCTGATGCAATGGATAGAGAGCTATATTTGGAGTTAAAGTGCCTGCATTTAAATCTTAGGCCTGCTAAAGTTTGGATTTGGCCATCATTTCATCTTTTTGGGGTTTGGTTCCTTCATCTACAAAATGGAGTTGGACTAGGTGACCTCTAAGTTCCCTTTTAATTCTAAATCTATGATCTTAAGGTCATGTTCAAGTAATAAGAACTTTGTACTTCGTTACCCTGTTTAGTATGTATGTTTTGTTAGTAGTTTTTTTCTTTTCCTATTTTATTAAATTGGACCCATAATTCCATTGATTTTAAGGAGTTCTAGCAAGGAAATACACTTTGCAAATATATTTGTTTTGGAGGGAATTTTGCCCACAGTCATAGAGCCACTATGTGAACTGAGATATTTGATAATCCTTACTCCCAGGAATTCTCTTTGTCATGCTTCCTGTCATTATTAGTAGGAGTAGTTTATAGTCATAGATAATTACAGTAAACCTCATATTTATATAACCTTTTGTATTTTAGAATAGCCTTTTTTTCCCCAAAGATCATGTAAGTGCAAGGGCCATTATCCCCACTCAACCAAAAAAGAAACTAGATCTTAACACTAGACTGTTAAGCATTTGTGTGGTATTTTGGAAGAACATCAGAATATGAGTCCCTTCCTACCTTGTTATCCTAGGGAGGCCTCTTGACCTCTTAAAGCCTCAGTTTCCTAATCTATATAAAAGGATCACACTAGGTGGTTTTTGAGATCCCTTCCAGTTATCAGTCTTGTTACGCTTACTATGTCACAGGGCTGATAAATATTGAGCTCACATCTGTCATCTCTAAGTCCAGTATTCTTTCCACTATACCATATGCATTTGGAAGGGTTCCCACTAAATATGTTGAGAACACATATCAAAGCAATTTAAATTTTGAACCCATTCATGTGGGGTTTTCTCAAATGAGTATGTGCATCTAATACCTGTTGAAGTTTGGGGTTAGGGGTGTCATGAAAAAAGGCCTGGGCATTGGTAGATTAACTGAATCTCAACACTTTTGATCGGTTAAAATTTGATGTGACCTTAATAAAAGAAGGGAAACCCATCAACATATGTGGATCATCTCCTGTTTCTCCCCAAATATAACTACACAAACAAAACAAAATGCAGGACTTCCCTATAAATGAGTTTTAAGATTCAATCTATGGCTGTTGCTGAACAGCTGGTCAGGTGGAAGAAATCTGAACTTGCAACAGAACTTCACTTATTTTTTGAAATTCTATTGGGGGAAGGAAGTTTGCCCACAGAATGCAGCCTGTGACTTAAGTGAAGTCAGTATTTGCTTTCCATTTCTGTGATCACTTTCCTGCTTTGAATGCTGTCTCATTCTAAATTATAGGTTCACATATTTGGGGTCATATCCATTTTTGGTATGAAAGTCCACCTTGGAAGCTCAAGTGGCTCAAATGGAGCACTAATTATTTAGAACAAATGCTTTAGAAGTGAAGACTTGAAGTTCTTCTAGTTCCTTGTCTTCTGGCACTTTTGATGAACAATTTTTACACTGAAAACAGTATTATTGAAGGTGAGACAAGGATGAAAAAAAAGAACAAAGGTATAGGTTATAGGCATATAAATTGGGGAGAAGAAAGTTTCATTGGCAACACTTCTGCTTATAATGATCTAAGTCTTTCTAAAAGCTATATAGTCCTCACTTAATTTTGCTTTGTACTAAAATCAGAGGGAAATTGGCTGAAATGGGGCAGGTTTGGGAATAATATCCAGACAGTGCTACTACCTGAGAGATTTTGTTCACGTGAGTTCAAACCGTGTTAAGAAAGAGGCCGAGGGAGGGGGAGTCTAATTCAAAATGTACTAAAGACCCTTATTAATATTTAAAGTTAAAGATCATGGAGAAATGATATGATATTCTATTTGTATTTATGCTATTATTACTATTGCTATTATTATTATATTTTAAAATATTACATGAATGCTGTAAAATGTATAAGTGGATGCTTAAAAGCAATAATTTTATTTCATATATATGTTTGTATTTTTTTCCTAAACAAAATATATCATAAACATGTATGAGAAAATAGTCTAATAGAAATAAGGGATTAATGATGGACAGTCCTTGCTCCCCAGTGATAACCTCATGATATTAAGAGAAAAGGAAGAATGCCACCACTATGAGGAATACATTTTACCCATCTTCCCATCTCTACCTCAGCTATTGAAAAAGAAAATATGAAAAAATAACAGGCTAGGAAAGAAAATATAGGTTAAGATCTACATTTTTCAAAGAAATTTCTATATTGATATCAGAATTGAATATTTTAGATGTATCATAGAGTACAATATAAAAAGTGAAGTGGGGGATGAGTTTAATAAGCTAGAAGAGCACAGGATTTCGAGTTTAGAGGACAACTCAAAAATCTCTATTTTTCTACTTATTACCTTCGGTAAGATATATCTCTATACCTCAGTGACCTCATATTTACAATGTAAGGAATGGATGACCTCTGAGGTCCTTTCTAGCTCTAATTAAACTGTGATCCTAATAAATGTGTAAATAATCAAGTACGTACTTGTTTTTATTGCTATATTTTATCCTTATTTATTGTTGTTTTATTTAAACTCGCACTATAGGTTTGGATATTTCCAATATCAGTGTGTTCCAATATGATGTGGTAGGAAATAGGGAGGCAAATCTCCATTATGCCCTCACCTGAACCAGCAGTCTGGGCAATGCTGTTATCACTTTGTTACATATTCTAAGAAGCTCAAGGAAGTCAATGTCTCTTATCCTCAACTCAGCCCAGTGGACTCTTGCTGTCATCTTTATTTTTCACATAAGGAAGGCAAGAGGAGGTCAGTGCCTTGCCCCACATTATCCTGCAATGGGACTCTCTTGGCAGCTAACCTAGTGCCCTAGGCCACTGTCTGGGTCAGCAAAAATATGACATGAATTGTAAAATAGAATACACCAAATAAAGTATAACTAAAAGATGCAGGAATTTTAAATTTAAATCTATGTCTTTTTCAAGCAAAGGGATTTTCTTTTTTTTTCTTCTATTTTTTTCTTCCTTTTCTTTTTTATTGTTGTAGGAGAGGCAATGCGAGAAGGAGCAAAATGGCTTGTATTACCTATACACACATTTAGTATAAGATGAAATAGTATCCTAACCAAGATTTGTTTTCTTTTATAACACAGAGAGAATGATGGAATAAATTGTATTCGAGGTACAGGATGAGAGAAATTTAGTTGGCTTGCCACTTTATACAGCTATACACTGTGATTGTTAGACATAATTGACATGAAGAACTTTCTGATATTTTGGACAATTTTTGAAATGCAAAAGATATTGGCATAAAGCATCTTACCCAAAGATTAGAGGACCTGAGACAATTGCTTCTTCATTATTAATATTAACAATGCATTATATATGAATATATACAAATAAATCTGAACAGGACACATGATTTTATCAATATGGGCAACTCCTTATGTGGACACATCCCCCATTGATGCAAATCCTTAAATATTTTTTTATTTTTATTTTTATTTTTTTGCAGAGGGGAAAGCAGGGCAATTGGGGTTAAGTGACTTGCCCAAGGTCACACAGCTAGTAAGTGTGTCAAGTGTCTGAGTCTGGATTTGAACTTAGGTCCTCCTGACTCCAGGGTTGGTGTTCTACTCTACCTGACCAATCCTTAAATAATTTTAAACTTATAGTCTTAGGAAACTGAAGTTAGTGATTCGACCATTGTTAAAGAATTTCTCTGTCATAGAAGCAGGTCTTAGATCTAGGTCCTCACAGCTCCAAGGAAAAATTTGCATCCACTATGACACACTGCTTCTCAACATACTCAAGATGTACTATATTAATGCAGAAATGCTATTTCTTGATGCTTGGAGGAGGAGGGAACAATAAGCATTCAAACTATTGTATTTTTAATTATTATTAAAACACCTGATTCACAGAGACAAGGATAAGCAAGATGAAAAAGTAGGAAAGGGTTATTATTTATACTGGTGGAAGGAATAGCCACATTGATAGGACAGCAACTCAAATGCTTTTAAGGTTTATAAAATATTTTCCTCACTTCAACCTTAGGAGATGGAATTATTATCCTTATTTTACAGAGGATGAAAGTAAGGCTCAATTTTTTTTAATAATTAAAAATATTAAGTGCTTACCATTTGCTGACCTTGGTGCTGTGCTAAGGATAGACTATTTTTTGTAATGGGTAGTGATTGTCCCAGTCCTTGAAAAATAAGACAACTCATATAAAGTCACAGAGATACTAAATGTCAGAGCTGGGATTCAAATCCGTGCTTCTACTTTGAAAGCCAGATTGTTTTAAATTGTAGCTCTGAAATATTGAAGCAAGATGCCTCATTACTTAAAGAATTGTTTATATTAAGCCATGCCTGCCTGCACAAACATTCCTGGAGTCTTACATATAGAGTAACTTATTTGAGACTAACCTGTAGTTCAGGAAATTATTTCCCCCCTGCTAAAAATGAAGACTCAAGATAATACAAATAGAGGCAAATGGAAAGTTCCATGGTTTTAAAGATACTATGTATAGTTCACCTGGGATCACATAACATGAGTGAAGTAGGTGGTGGTCTCTAAACCATAATCTGAAGGAAACACACCTTCAATGAAAGCTCTAGCCATTCTACTATGCAAACCACTATAAATGTGACATTTTAATTTTTTTCTCTTTTAGGTAGACAGACAAAGCTAACAGAAAAAATAATTGAAAACAGAGCAAGGCTAGATTATATGTTATAAGAATACTTAAACAATAACAATGACCATAGATATTACACTGGAAGAATTTATATTATTTCCTTTTGTTCAGTCAATACACACTTAACAAGTGTGCAAGGCCCTCCACATCAGTTTCCCATACGGACAGATCACAAGAACTTGAAGAATATGTCAGTTTCCATTTAAGTAAATCACTTTTTCATATGGTTCCTGCTATTATGTTTCATATTGAGCTGACTAGCTTATTTGCTCCTACCATTCCCATATACAATAAGGGGCAACTCTCACAGATATTTCCCTAGAGGAAACCCAGACTTCCTGTATCTGGGACAATATGCTTTCTCGCTCTTTGCTCTTTGTTATTTGCTGTGATCTCAACTGGGTATCAAAATAAGACCAAACCTGAGAACCTAAATCAACTCTCATATACCACCCCCAACACACACACTCACACACACACACATGCACATACACATGCACCCACACATGCACACACACACACACACACACATACACACACGTGCCTTTCCAACCACTATCATTTCCTGTTCATTGAATTCTGAGTTCTCAAATTTGGATTATATCGTATGTCAACTAAGATGCCTTTATATTAAGTAGGTGATTAAAAAGTATTGAAAAATAAATTTTTACAGGCTACCACAGCTTAGTAATATCCTTAAAAGTCATCCTATTAAGTATTCTCATTTTATAGATTAGGACCCAGAGATACAGAAGAGGGAAGGGACTTGTCTAAGGTTATCCAAATGGTTAATGACAGAGGTGGTACCATAATCCATATTTCCCTGTGTTTAAGCCAATATTGATAAGTTCATAGAGTTGATGTCAAAAGGATGTTAGAGGTTGCTCATTCAAATCCTGTCATTTGACAGATGAAGAAACTGAAACCCAGAGTAGCAAAATAACTGACCCAAAGTCACATAGATGATGGAGGGCAGAGATAGGTCTTCTGACTCAAATTCCAAGTGCTTTTTCCACCATCAAACTATGCCACTTGAATCTTTTGCTTTATCCTTGTCCTTAGCAACAGGCTTATTTATTGACATTATTTATGCAAAATCACTTCATATATATGTATAAGTCCATATATATACAAATAAACACAGTGAATGTTGACAGTTTGTGGATATTTATGTTTAATCTGTGATATTCATAGAACATTGTTATCTTTCTCAGGTTTATTTGGCATTTCAGCCTTCCCAGCAGCATGCAAAATAGAAGTGAAGTTTGAGAATAATGTATGACAACTTAGGCTAAAAAGATATTATAATGTGCTTTCTCTTTCAGTCCTCGCAATCTTTTCCTCCTGCTTCTAATGAGTACAAATGGGCAATACTTCACGCGGGGCTTTGGAGACAGGGCCGACTCTGTCAGAATCCCCAAGGAAGCCAAGAGCAAGTCTGTTTCCCTTCTATAGCTTACTGCCAGGCTGGCCCAGGGAAAGCAACGAAGCCAGCAATATAACAGTGCTTCTATTCCAAATATGTCAATAGGCTCTCAGTTCTCAGGGTGCCAAACCAACTTTAAATGCTGAGGCGATGCAGAGCATCCCAAAGAAGAGGGAACAGTGACCCTGTGTCAAGAACATAATGGCTCTAACCAGCTCTAACCTCTAGGTGGGCCCCTTTCTCACTGAATTCATTTTTAAAAGCTTTACACTTCTCCTAGCTGGCCAAGTCAGACATTTAAAGCGATTTCTGACAAAGCATTCTCCTTGTTTCTCCCTCAACAAATAGCTTTTTTTCATGAAGCTTTTCTGTAAGAATATCAGCTGACATTAGTAAACGACTTTAAAATTTGAATAATAATGATAATAGCTAGCATTTATATATGGCTTTAAGGTTAGCAAAATACCTTACAAATATCTCATTTTATTCTCACAGCTGCCGTGGGAGGTAGTGATTGCTATTACCCCAATTTTACAAATGAGGAAACTATTACTTGCCCATGTTGACAAAATTACTACATGAATTAATTCAAATTTTAATTCAGATCTTTCTGACTCCAGGTCTAGTGCTCTGTTCATAATGTGCACAGCTGCTATAATGCATTATATTTTCTTGTTGTTGCTGTTTTGTCATTTTCAGTCATACACAACTCTACATGACCCCACTTGGGGTTTTCTTGGCAAAGATCTTGAAAAGGTTTGTCATTTCCTTCTTCAGTTCATTTTGTAGATGAGGAAACTGAAGCAAAGTTAAGTGACTTTTCCAGGGTCACACAGCTAGTAAGTATCTGAGGCCAGATTTGAACTCAGCCCTCTCTAACTCCAGGCCTGGAACTCTATCCACTGTGACACCTCACTCCCCAGTGTGTTAAATATACCCTCCCAACATCCTTGTGAGGTACTTAATATCCAATATTATTATCCCAACTTCACAGATAAAGAAACTAATTCTCCATGACTTTGCCGAGGTCACATAGGTAGTAAATATTGGAGATTGGATTTCCATCCTAGTTTTCCTGCTTCCAACATCCTGATCCCAATATCCTGATGTCTCGTGCTTTGGGAAATCCCAGGAGAGGTAATATAGTAGAGAAGAGGGAAAATGAGGCACATTTAAAATGACTGGTTTGAATCTCAGTTTACCATGCATGTTACCCTGGGCAAATCAATTCCTGTCTCTAGGCCTCAATTTCTTCAACTATCAAATGTAGAAGTTGGACAGATTTTCTCCAATGCTTCTGCCACCTTTCTGTGATCTTGTGCTTCCATGTGATCCCATGGCTTCAACTATCATTTTCTACATACATAATTCTGAAATGGATATCTCTTTATCCAATGTCTTTCCTTAAGTATAGGCCCACAACTCCATCTTCTTTTGATAGATATTATTTAAAAAAAATCTACACATAAAACCAAAAGCTCACAGACATTTACCCCCTTCTATAGACACTGTGGTTATATTGGCATAGGGGACTTCCCATGAGGAAAAATTGCCTCTATCATAGCAAACAAGTATCTGTTCCGCTATTTGAAGTCTTAAAGAGCCACTAGGGAACTCAAAGGTTCAATGGCATGCTCAGGATCACAGTTGGTATATGTCATTTGAATGTAGGGCTCCTTTTATCCAAAGCTGGCTCTCTATCCATTAACCTACTCTACCATGTTCCCTTTCAACATATCTAAATTTGACCTTTCTCTTTGGGCACAAGCTAGCTGATAGTTCTTTGTGTGTCTCTATTAGGCAGATGGGTGGCATAATAGTCAGAGTATTAATCTCGCATTTAGGAAGAACAGGATTTTAAAAAGGTCCCTTTTAATAATCTTGGCAATTATTAGCCATATGACTCTTTATAAGTCATTTAACTTTTCTCAGCCACAGTTTCCTTATGTGCAAAATGTGGATAATGGCTATTACCTCTCAGTTTTCTTGTGAGGGTCAAATGAGATAATATATACCAAACATTTTTCAAACCATAATGAACATCATAAGTGTTAGTTATTAATTTTGTTGTATTATTTTATAGTATGATTATTTGTATCTTATGTCTCCTTATCTAAAATGTATAACTCCTATAGCATGTAGCACATATAACTGATATTAAACTATCTTAAAAGTATAATAGGATATTAAAAAGCAAGTTCCTTTCACCAGAAGAGATATAAATGATTGTTTCATCTTTTGCTCCCTTTATTTTATCCGTAAGACAATATCCTACACATTGTCCCCTTTTACTTCCTCAGAAAGGGACTGTGAATGCTTTGAGGAGTTATATTCTTTTAGATCAACTTAAACCTTTATCCATATTTCCTCATAAAGGTGAACTCCACTACTGTGAACACAAATCAGAAAGGGGGTCAACACCCATGGAATCAATTAAAAATAGCAATTCTTCCTGACTTGTCACACAGAACTATTGTTTTAAAAATGGTGAAAATTATTTTACAAGGAGAAAATGTGCCATCATGGAAATCGTACTGAACTTAGAGCTAGCAGTAAAACTGAGTGTAAATGCCATGCAGATACTAGATATAAGACCACAGGGGAAATTTCTTAACCTTTCTGTACATTTAAAATAGGAACAGAAATACCTGATAACCTAGGTCATCGGATTATTGTGAAACAAATGCTTCACATTTGTAAAGCACTTTCTAAACTTTAAGAGCTATACAAATTCAAAATATTGTTATTGTGTATTGTTATTGGGTAGTTTCAGTCATGTCTGACTCTCTGTGACCCCATTTGGAATTTTCTTGGCAAAGACACTGGATCCTTCTCCATGTTAATGTATGCTGTGAGAAATAGTCACTGATAATCACATAGATGATTCAATTTTTCAAGCATGGTCTCTATTATTTGGATAAATTTTTGAAGGGAAGCCGATGACTTCAAAGATAAAAGGATAGATAGCTTTGGATCTAAGAATCACTGGATTAGATCCTTCCTTTCAAAAGATATTAGCTCCTTGCCAATGGACAAAATGCCTCCATAACTGAAGTAATTAACAAAATCTTTAAGTTAAAGATGAGTTGTAGGATTTTTGCTATAAGAAGTTCTGTATATAAGTTAAATAATAGGTCTAGATACCTGTCTCAGCATCATTTTTTTAACAGTGACATTTGCACAGTGGTGCTTTGTAAATGAGATGCTAGGTGGTACAGCAGATTATGAGTGCTGGGCCTAGTGTCAGGAAGACTCATCATTCAGAGTTCAAATCTGGCCTCTGTCACTTAGAATCCCAGGTTACCCTGGGCAATTAATTTAACCCCGTTTGCTTCATTTTCCTCATCTGTAAAATGAGCTGGAGAAGGAAATGGCCAACAAATCCCTAAATGGGGTCATGAAGAGACACATATAACAACAGAAGCTTTGTAAACACTAACTTGTTGAATAATAAAAAAAGACACTGTATTGGGAATCAAGAAGCAAGGGTTTTATCATCAAGTTTGTTTGGATGAGTGATCTTGGTCTAATGATTTCATATTCCTTGGCTTCTTTTTTTTCTTTTTTAATGTTTATACCTTTATCCTTAGACTCTTTTGTTTATGTCATCAGTTCTTTCTAGTCTTCATTTTCTTTTTCATGTCAAGTATTAAAGATTTCCAACTATTTTCTCAGATTTGTTTACTCTTTAGCAGTTAACCAGAATAAATGAAAATACTGAATATTCCTAAACTTTAAAAGTCCTTAATATCTTATTCATTGTATTTGGGGGTTTTCAGTTTTCTCATGTAGTAAAAAAATAATTTAGTTATTAACTCAACCTTATATATCGTCTACCTCCTTCTTCTTTAACACAATCCTGGATAGTAAAATATGTTGTCTTACTTTCTACTGCATGGGGAGGGAGGAATCATCAAGAAAATCTTTAGCCATCATGTGGAAAACCTTGACAATCCATGCTTTGCCCTCAAGGTTCAATTATTATCTTTTTTCCACTGCTCAATTCACTTCACTATCTGATCTAAATTATTCACTAATTCGTCTGGTACATTGCTTGTCAGCTGGTATACTATTTCGTGGTTGTAGGAGGCCATGATTTCTTCATAAAGAATTAGGAAAATTTCACACTGAATATTGTCCTGTAGTTTCTTTACACTGTAGCCCCTCTTTTCAAGTCTTGTATATAATACAGAATTATCTGTTTGAAACACAAGAGCTATATGAATTCATTGCTCAGGGAAGAAGTCACAGGCACGGTAATCAACAATAACTCTTCTTTAATTCTGTTTTCTAACTCATCAATTACTCTGTCTTCATCCAAAATGGGACAGTCATATTCTTCATCCAAGCCATTATATAACTGCTCTTCTTGTGCTAAACCACTCACAGTAATGTATGTCAGCCCTGTTCTTGACGGAAATTCCTTACCTAGTGTGCGACTTCCAACCCCTACTGTGACCATGAGCAGAATGTTAAGCAGCCTCATGGTCACAGTGGCACCAGCTCTGCCCCAGTTGCCTGCTCTCCATGAGGGAGCAGCAGGCAGAAGGGGCTAAGCAGGAGCCGAGGGGGTGAGTCCAGGGTCTACCCTTCTTTTTTCATTGATGTTCCTTCCATCTCTGAAATTTCATGATGCTGAATTACTAGATCCGTCCCCTTCCTTAGTCAGCAATATACATGATCTTTATTTAAAAACAAGCAAAACATTTTCCCCCTCCCTCAAGGAATAGGCAGAAAGGAGGTGACAATCTTTGATACTTCAAGGCTCGCTGATGCCTTCTTTATTCACTCTCAAATAGACTTCTACTCCCAGAAACATTGTTGGTGTCAGCCCATTTCCCTCTACTGGTTGTCTTTGACAGTGTTCTACAGAATCTTGGCCTTTGAGTAACTTAAAGAGTATATAGACCCTCGTGGCAGTGAAGACCAAGGGATTGACCCCTCCCACCAATATCAACAATTCTGGGGCATTAGCCTAGCAGGAAGGAAAATTTAGTGGAAAGGTTCATCTATAAATGTGTTTCTAAGAACCCACATGAAGCTACTTTAGATCTTCAGTAATAGAGAGCTTTTGAATAGGTTCCTCAATTAAAATATATATTCCATTTGATACAATGCAGTACTGTATAGTGAGGCATGGTTAATAAAAGCTAACATTTTATGACATTTAGAGACTTGCAAATGACTTTATCCTTGCATGTCAGAATAATGCCCTCAGGATCCAATTTGTAGCATCAGCTTACAAGGAAAATTACCTTAAAACCAAACAAAATGGACACACTACTTGTCTATGTGCAAGGTATTATGCTAGGTTGTAAGAATTCAAATGGAGTCATTTCAGTCTTTAGTAATGGACCCCCTTTGAACTGATTGCTTAACTAAAATACAGTCTGTTTGATATGATCTAGAAATGTATCAAAAGGCATAATTAATAATAGCTAACATTTATGTGGCACTTAAAAATTCACAAGAAGACTTTAGACATATCATCTCATTTCATTCTTATTTATTTATTTATTTATTTATTTATTTATTTATTTTTTAATATTTATTTTTATTTTTAGTTTACAACAGACGGTTCTACATAAGTTTGAGTTCCAGATTTTCTCCCCTCCCTCCCTCCTCCTTTCCCAAGATGGCATGGAATCTCATATAACTACCATGGATAACTTCACATTGAATTTATTTATACACTAGTCAAGTTGTGGAGAAGAATTATGACCAATGGAATGAGTCATGAGAAAGAAGAAACAGAGCCAAAACAAACCAAAAAAAACCAACCCAAAAACAAAAACAAAAGAGAAGAGAAAAAGGCAAGCATGAAGTGTGCCTCAATTTGCATTCAAACTTCATAGTTCTTTCTCTGGATGTAGATAGCATTCTCCATCATGAGTCCTTTGGAGTTGTGCCTGCATCTTGTGTTGCTGAGAAGAGTGAAGTCTGTCAGGGTTGGTCCTCCTGAAATCCATATATTTGTGGTTGTGTACAGTGTTCTCCTGGCTCTGCTCTGCTCATTCGGCATTATGTTGTGTAGGTTTTTCCAGGTTGTCATGAAGTCCGTATCATCCCCATTTCTTATGGCACAATAGTATTCCATTACCTTCATATACCACAGCTCGTTCAGCCATTCCCCAATTGATGGGCATCCCTTTGATTTCCAATTCTTGGCTACCACAAAAAAGAGCGGCCGTATCCTTGTACACACGGGTCCTTTTCTCGCTTGTGTGATTTCTTTGGGATACAACCCTAGAAGTGGTATTGCTGGGTCAAAGGGTATGAACATTCCTGTGGCCCTTTGGGCATAGTTCCAAATTACTCTCCAAAATGGCTGGATCATCTCACAACTCCACCAGCAATGCAACAATGTTCCGATTTTCCCACATCCTCTCCAGCATTTATTATTTTCCTGTTTTGTTATTTTAGCCAATCTGACAGGAGAGATGTGGTATCTAAGAGTTGTTTTGATTTGTATTTCTCTAATCAGTTGTGATTTAGAGCATTTTTTCATGTGCCTGTAGATAGGTTTAATTTCTTCCTCTGAAAACTGCCTGTTCGTATCCTTTGACCATTTCTCAATTGGGGAATGGCTTATATTCCTATATATTTGGCTCATTTCCCTGTATATTTTAGAAATGAGGCCTTTATCAGAGATATTAGTTGTAAAGATTTTCTCCCAATTTTCTGCTTCCCTCCTAATTTTTGTTGCTTTGGCTTTTTTGTACAAAAACCTTTCAATTTAACATAATCAAAATTATCCATTTTACATTTTGTAATGCTCTCTTTCTCTTGTTGGGTCATGAATTCTTTTCTTTTCCGTAAATCTGATAAGTAAACTATTCCTTGCTTTCCCAAATTACTTATAGTATCAGCCTTTACTCCTAAATCATGAACCCATTTTGACTTTATTTTGGTATATGGTGTAAAGATATTGGTCTATGCCCAATTTCTGTCCTACAATTTTCCAATTTTCCCAACAGTTTTTGTGAAATAGTGAATTATTAGCCCAGAAGCTGGCCTCTTTGGATTTATCAAAGAGTAGATTGCTATAGTTGTTGACTTCTCCATCTTGTATTCCTATCCTATTCCACTGATCTACACCTCTGTTTCTTAGCCAGTACCAGGTAGTTTTGATGACTGCTGCTCCATAGTACACAGTTTAATATCTGGTATGGCTAGGCCACCTTCTCTAGCATTTCTTTTCATTAATACCCTAGATATTCTAGACCTCTTGTTTTTCCAGATGAATTTTGTTATAATTTTGTACAGCTCTGTAAAATAATTTTTTGGTAGTTTGATTGGTATGGCACTGAATAGATAAATTTAGGTAAAATTGACATTTTTATTATATTAGCTTGGCCTAACCATGAGCGACTGATATTTTTCCATTTATTCAGATCTGACTTTATTCGCGTGAAAAGTGTTTCATAGTTATGTTCATATAGGCCCTGGGTTTGTCTTGGCAAATAGACTTCCAAATATTTTTATAGTGTCTGCAGTAACTTTGAATGGAATTTCTCTTTCTATCTCTTGCTGTTGGGTTTTGTCAGTAATGTATAGGAACGCTGAGGATTTATGTGTATTTATTTCATATCCTGCAACTTTGCTAAAGTTGTTTATTAATTTCAAGTAGTTTTTTACTTGATTCTCTAAGATTCTCTAAATAAATCATCATATCATCTGAAAAAAGTGATAATTTAGTCTCTTCTTTTCCTATTCTAACTCCTTCAATTTCCTTTTCTTCTCTTATTGCTACAGCTAACATTTCTAGTACCAAATTGAATAGTAGGGGTGATAATGTTTCCTTGTTTCACCCCTGATCTTATTGGGAATGCATCTAGCTTATCCCCATTACAAACAATGCTTGTTGATGGTTTTAGGTAGATGCTATTTATAATTTTAAGGAAGGTTCCATTTATTCCTATGCTTTCTAGTGTTTTTAATAGGAATGGGTGTTGTATTTTGTCAAAGGCTTTTTCTGTGTCTATTGAGATGATCATATGGTTTCTGCTAGTTTTGTTGTTGATATGGTCAATTATGCTAATAGTTTTCCTAATATTGAACCAGCTTTGCATTCCTGGAATAAATCCTACCTGGTCATAGTGGATTATTCTCATGATGAGTTGCTGCAGTCTTTCTGCTAATATTTTATTTAAAATTTTTGCATCAATATTCATTAGAGAAATTGGTCTATAATTTTCTTTCTCTGTTTTGACTCTACCTGGTTTGGGTATTAGTACCATATTTGTGTCATGAAAAGAATTTGGTAGGACTCCTTCTTCACCTATTTTCCCAAATAGTCTACAAAGTATTGGAATTAGTTGTTCTTTAAATGTTGGATAGAATTCACATGTAAAACCATCTGGCCCTGGAGATTTTTTCCTAGGGAGTTCATTGATGGCCTGCTGAATTTCTTTTTATGAGATGGAGTTATTTAGAAATTTTAGTTCCTTTTCTGTTAGCCTGGGCAGTTTATGTTTTTGTAGATATTCATCTATGTCTCTAAGGTTGTCAAATTTATGGGCATACAATTGGGCAAAATAATTCCTAATTATTGTTTTGATTTCCTCTTCATTAGAGGTGAACTCACCCTTTTCATTTTTGATACTGGTAATTTGATTTTCTTCTTTCTTTTTTTTAATTAAATTGACCAAATGTTTATCAGTTTTATTGGTTTTTTCATAAAACCAGCTCTTTATTTATTAATTCAATAGTTTTCTTGGTTTCAATTTTATTAATCTCTCCTTTGATTTTCAGAATTTCTAATTTGGTATTTAATTGGGGATTTTCAATTTGCTCTTTTTCTAGCTTTTTCAGCTGTATGCTCAGATCATTTATCTCCATTTTTCCTATTTTATTCATGTAAGCATTTAGGGATATAAAACTTCCCCTAAGAACTTCTTTTGTTGCATCCCGTAAGTTTTGGTATGTTGTTTCATTATTGTCATTCTCTTAAATGAAGTTATTAATTGTTTCTGTGATTTGTTCTTTGGCCCACTCATTCTTTAGACTTAGATTATTTAGTTTCCAATTAGTTTTTAGCTTATTTTTCCATGGTTCTTTATTAAAAATTATTCTTATCACATCATGATCTGAAAAGGATGCTTTGACTACTTCTGCCTTTCTGAACTGGATTGTGAGGTTTTTATGCCCTAGTACATGGTCAATTTTTGAGTATGTGCCATGTACCGCTGAGAAGAACGTATATTCCTTTTTATCCCCATTCAGTTTTCTACAGAGGTCTATCATATCTGCTGTTTCTAAAATTTTGTTTACCTCCTTAACTTTTTTCTTATCTATTTTAAGGTTAGATTTATCAAGTTCAGAAAGGGGGAGGTTGAGGTCTCCCAATATTATAGTTTTGCTGTCTATTTCTTCCTGTAACTCCCTTAACCTATCCTGTAAGAATTTGTATGCCTTAACACTTGGTGCATATATGTTGAACAATGATATTGCTTCATTGTTTATGGTGCCTTTTAGCAAGATATAATGTCCTTCCTTAGCTCTTTTAATTAAATCTATCTTTACTTTTGCTCTGTCTGAGATTAGGATTGCTACACCTGCTTTTTTTACTTTAGCTGAGGTGCAATATATTTTACTCCAGCCTTTTACCTTTACCCTGTGTGTATCCCCCTATTTCAAATGTGTTTCTTGTAAACAGCATATTGTAGGATTATGGTTTTTAATCCATTCTGCTATCCGCTTGTGTTTTGTGAGAGAGTTCATCCCCTTCACGTTCAGAGTTATGATTTCTATCTGTGTCTTTTTCTCCATCCTATTTCCCCCTGTTTATGCTTTTATTTCTCCCTTTCCCCTTCTCCTCCTCAACAAAGTTTTGCTTTTGACTGCCGCCTTCCTCAGTTTACCCTCCCTCTTTATTCCCCTCCCTCATCTTACCGTTTCCCACTTGCTACTTCTCCCCTCCCTTCTGACCACCCCCCTCCCTTTTTCCACCCCTTCCCCTCCTACTTCCCGTAGGTCAACTTAGATTTCTAAACTTATCAGGGTATGTTATTTCCTTCTTGAATCAGATCAGATGACAGTGACCCTCAAATACTGCTCTTCTCCCTCCCTTCTTTCCCTCTACTATAACATGTTTTTGTGCCTCTTCATTTGGTGATATTTACCCTTTTCTACTACCTCCTTACCTCTTCTCTCATAGCCCTCCCTTTATATCTCTTACTTATGTTTTTTATCTTTACATCAGTGAATTTATACAGGTATTCACAATCTATGTGTATCCCTTTCAATTGTCATAATAGCTGTACCATTCTCAAGACTGACATATATATGTATATATATAAAACATACCTATGATGATATACTCCCACATAAAGATGCAGACAACCTGCCCTTATTGCTTAATAAGTTTTGTGGGGGTTTCCCCCCTGGTTACCTTTTTATGTCTCTCCTGAGTTTTGTATTTGGAGATCAAATTTTCCATTGAGTTCTGGCCTTTTTATCAGGAAGGTCTGGAATTCCCTTATTTCATTGAATGCCCATCGCCTTGCCTGGAAAATTATGCTTAGTTTTGCTGGGTAGTTGATCCTTGGTTGTAGTCCCAGCTCTTTTGCCCTTCAGAATATTATATTCCAATTTTTCCTGTCTTTTAATGTGGAAGCTGAGAGATCCTACGTGATCCTTACTGTAGTTTCACGATATTTGAATTGCTTCCTTTTGGCTGCTTGCAGTATTTTCTCCTTGAGTTTATAGTTCTGAAATTTGGCTATAATATTTCTTGGTATTTTCAGTTTGGGATCTCTTTCAGGGGGTGATTGGTGAATTCTTTCAATAACTATTTTGCCCCCTGGTTCTAGGACCTCTGGGCAGTTGTCTTTGACAATTTCTTCGAAGATACTGTACAGGCTCTTTTTTTCATCATGGATTTCTGGTAGACCAATAACTCTTAAATTGTCTCCCCTGGATCTATTTTCCAGGTCAGATTTTTTCCCAATCAGATATTTCACATTTTTTTTCTATTTTTTCATTCTTTACATTTTGTTTTACTACTTCTTGGTGCCTCATAGATTCATTAGCTTCCACTTGCTCAACTCAAATTTTTAAAGAGTTAGTGTTTTCATTTTGCTTTTGAGTCTCCTTTTCCAATTGGTTGATTTTACCTCTCAGGGTGTCATTTTCTCTCTCTAGATTCTGAATCTCCATAGCCATTTCGCCAATCTTTTTTTTTCTTTTAGCTCCCTAATTTGGTTTTTAAAATCCTCCTTTAGCTCTTCTTCCAGCAGTGCTTTTTGGGCTGGAGACCAGTTCACATTACCTTTTGAGGTATCCGATGTATCTACAATGTCATTGCTGTTCTCTTCCATATTGGTATTTTGATCCTGACTGTCTTCATAAAAAGAATCTATTGTCCTCGGTTTTTTTGTTGTGTTCTTCTTCATGTTTGTTGGTTTGCCTTTTCTTGGCTTTACAATAAATTTCTGCCTTTGGGGCTCAGGGCTCTCTGTCCCAGCTTTCTTATTCTGGAGATTGTGAGTCTAGAATTATAGCCTTCAGTTTCCTGAGATGTGGGGGTGGGGTCTGGCTCCCTGACGTCTCACTCCCTATTGGTGCTCTCCAGCACTGTTGCTCTTCAGCAATGATCTCAGCTGTTTGTTGTTTGAGCAGATGTCTGGTACTTCCCCTGGGGGAGCAAGATTATGTCTGGGCTCCTGGTGTTGACCCCTGCCGACTCTGCCCCTCTAGGACTAATGAACTTCTACTATTTGACCACTGAAGCCCCACTTCTGTCTCCTCTGTTCCAGCTTTCTTTTTTTTTTCCCCAAGGAATTCTCTGGGTGAGGGGGGGGAGGGATTAGAGCCATTTACCTGTCCATTAGGTCTCCTGGAAGCCATGTTTCACTCCTTCAGGCTGCAAGCCTCAGGAGTAGGGTTTTCCCAGCCAGTGGGTTGTGCTGCCTCTCCTCACTTCCACAGACTGCCGTTGGGAGGCCTAGGGATCTCCCTCAGTTTCGGGGGCCCAGCTTTCTCCCAGCCTGTCTCCCACATGGATTTTCTGGCCAGCCGCTTCGCTTCTGCTTTGGTCCTGTCTGGAGCAGCTCCGCACTCCGAGCCCTCTCCAAGCCTACAGATTTGTGCCCTTGGCCTTTCAGACTCTCCTGGCTCAGAAATTTGCCCCACGCAAACTGCTCACAGTTTCTGACTCTCTTAAATCTGCTCAAATTCACTTTTTTTTATAGGAATCTGACAGACCTTGTATGAGAGCTCCTGTAAGACGCTGCCTTCATGCGGCCATCTTGGCTCTGCTCCCTCATTTCATTCTTATAACAAACCTGTAGAATAGTTACTGTTTTCATTCTGATTTTACAGCTGAGGAGAGTGAAGCTGAAGAGGTCAAATTACTTGAGGAGGGTCATATAGTAAGTCTCTGAGACAGGTTTTAGATTCAAATCTTCCTGACTCTGTCTACTTCACCCCACTCCCAGTAGCATAGGTGCATAGCTGTAAAAGCATTCTAAGTGTTTCTCTCCTTATCCCTACTACCCTTCATAATTGAATGGAAAGTATTTTGCAAGAGTGCTGATATTGTTTTCATTTTGTTCATTCTCTCCTCTCCCCAATCTAGCACACAGTAAACATTTAATAAATGTGTTTAGATTAAAGGGATGAATAAATGAGTTGGCATTGAAAATAAGCATACTGTGATGTTTGTGTATTTTACCATGGAAAAAATCCTGCAAGCATTCAAAAGTAGCTTCAATTTTAGAATGCATGTAAATAACATCTCTAATTGTAGGAATCCATATTTTTTGACCTTAAAATCTACCCTCAAGTTAATGTCATTTGTTCACGTCAGGGAAATTCATTCTTCTACTTAATGACACAGTATTTTCCATGAACATCATTTTACAAAGAGTGATATAATGTTAGGGAGAAAACCAAAGGCAACACATCATTTTCTTTGAAACTGAAGCAACTCATTATTTAATCATGCTTTAAACATTTCTATGAATCACCAGTGTAAAGTTGATTATATTTTAAAAAATCAACTCAAAGAAAGTTGTCACCAAGATCAGGTTATTCCAAGCTGAAGAATCATCATTACTCTCCTTTCAGATACCATGTTTTTCTTCTCCCCTTAATAGTGGTGATATAAACACAAAAATGTGAGAATTTCAATAAAACCTGGAAGTCAGTTCTTTTATTAATTTATTAGTTTCCCCTTGATTTCTTTTCTCTTCTTTCCCATGACAAAAATGAACATTTCATTAGTATTTAAATTGAACTGAATTGTATTTGAAAGTTGCTTATATGCTGTTGTTCCTTTTATCATAATTTTATCTTAATTTAGCTTGGGAGTAGAATGGAAACACTGTTGCATAGAAGAAAGATGGCAAAGGCATTAGCCATACACAGTGCCACAAGATGGCAGTATTTCAGAAAATGACTAGCTGAACAGGTACATACTTTTTCACATCCCTGTTGATGTAGCATGGTTATTTCTGTCATTTATAATGACTAATTAGAGAGATTTTATCAGTAACTATGGTTTTGACATACCATAGATGGAAATGATATTATTATAAAATGATATAGGGTCTAGGAAGGTAATAGTGATTAGAAGATCATAGGACTTAGAGATAGAAGGGGCCTTAGAGACTTCCTAATCCCATATCCTCTTTTACAAGGAAGCAAACTCAGACCAAAAAGAGGTTAAATACCTTACTCAAGGTCAAATGGATAGCAGAGCTGGGATGTGATCACAGGTCCTCTGGCCCAAATCTATATAGCTCATATTTTGTTCAGATTAAGATAATCCTAGATATCCTATAGGTATTATCATATTTTTGAATAATAAAGAAAGAATCCATTGTAAATAATACTCAAACTGTACTTTTAAAAAATGACAACAATGGGAAGGCCACTGGTATTCATCATCTAAAATACTGGATGTTCAAATGAATAAATTAAGATAACTTCTCTTTGATTTTGGAAGCATGTCAGGATGTTGTAGCTTCTACCAAAATTTTTAAAAAGCTTCTTTCATTAATTCATCTAGTGTAAAAGACCTATTAAGAGCGTACTATTTCTAAAGTCTATGTTAGTCATTGTGAAGAGAACAAAAAAAAAAAGAAATGAGTATGTCAGTCTTTTCTCTCAAGGATTCTACAGTATACTAGAGGTAAATAACTATACACAAAAAAGGTCAGGTAATACAAGTAAAGAATTGCAAGAACAGAGAGTTTTAAGGATAAGTAGGTTTTGATGGGAAGAGATAATGGGCAGAATATTCCTAGAAGGTGTGGTATGGCATAAGCAAATTTTTCATATTGGAACTCTCAAGTCCTATATGAGGAATGACAAGTAGGATATTGGAGTTTGGGTGCAGCATTTGGTAAATGTACATGAAGAGTGAAAGCTACAACTGAAAAGTAGGTTGAGGAACTATCATAGAAGATATTGAATTATAGGTTAAATAGAATGAAGTTCATCTGATACCTAGCAATGAGCCATGAAAAGGTGGAATTTTATTTTTTGAGCAGGGAATGATATTATCAAGAGTTTTCGAGAATGGGCACCTGGGAGAGTGTCAATATTATTCATAGAGATTGGGAAGTAAGAAAGAAAAGCAGGATTCAGGAGGAAATGATGGATTCAGTTTCAGAATTATACTTATAGAGCTTGTGGTAAAAATTAAGACATCCAGGTGAAGGTATCCATTAAAGACTTGGCATGCTGGTCTTGAGCTTAAGACAAAAATCAGGGCTAGAAATGTTCATTTATTATTCAATGAAGTGGAAGTAATAATAGATGCTGTATGAATGCATGGTGTAACCAATACAAATTATAAAGAGAAAAGAGAGAAGGGCCAAGAACAGAGTCTTAGAGAATGTCTACTTTGTTAATACGGGAGAAGAATAAGAAAACAGAGAAATGGTGACTAGAGAGATAAAAGCAAAAATAGTAAAAACATGGTAGTAAAAAGCCTAGGGAGTAGAAAAGAATATGGTAACAAATTGCTAATTAATTCATGAAATTATGCAATGGTACAGTCACACTCAGTTCATTGGTTACTCAGTTCAAACAACACAGAAAATACAGAGGCAAGCAACAAAAAGCAACAGATGTCATGGGTGCAAAGAATGGGACATGAAAGAAGGAAAGTAGTGGTTGGAAGAAGATAGGGAGAGTGAGAAGCCCAGAGATTCACTCATATAGCCATAGATTATAGTTGGAAGCATGCAGCAGGATGGAGATGGAGATGGAAGAGGGTTTGGTGTGCAAGTGTTTGAAGCCTAATTATTAGGTATTTTTGGGGGTGGGAAACAGATTAACTCTTGTCCTCTTGGGGTTGGTTCATTAACATATCCAAATTATTTCAAAGTTGTGAGTAAATCTTTAAAGTTAACATCATCTCAAAGTAATTGGTAACATTTAAAGTTCTGCTTTTCATATTATGGATAAATGTAGATCTGGAATCTGAGATTTACATATCATAGGACCCAAAGGCCCTAACAGGAAGACCTACATGGCTGACCCTGATTTAGCACACCTAACCAGGATCTGATTTTTGGTTAATAGGTGATAAAATTTATAAATTATGCTCCTTTGATCTTTGAGATGTTTGAAAATGACTTCTAGGTTCACCATTGCAATCTTACTTCCTGCTATTGCCACTTTATACTGGCTACTTATAAACTTATTATTTAATAACTAGGAGGGTGGTAGTGGTGAGGGGGACCAGAACAAGATTGAATTTTAACACAGGAAAGGTGGTCAACAGTGTCAAGTCTCTGCTACGTAGACATCTAGTAAAATGACAACTGAGACAATGCCATTAAATTTGCTCTTACGGTACATTGGGAAAATGCAGTTTCAATAGAGTAAACGGACAACAGCCAGAAGCAACAAATTGGGAAGTTAAGGGTAATTAAGAAGGTGAATTCAGTGAGGATGGATGAGTTGTAAAAGTGTTTGGCAGTGAATGTGAAACACATTAAGTAGGTTAAGGAAATAGTAACACAAAAATGATTTCTTTAAGGATGGAGAAGACCTGAATATATTTTGAAGAAAAGGGAAAGAGTCAATAGGAAGTTAAAGATCAAAGGTATAAGGAGAAAAAATGGAGTAAGATTCTGCATAAGATTGTCAGGAAAGGAATAAGATGCAGATATGCAGGAAGTAACCCTTAGAAGGAGAGTAAACTCTTTCTTGCTGACAAGAGGGAAAGAAGAGAAGATGAGTAAAAACACATTTGGGCTTAGAGCTGAGAATGGGGAATTTAGAATAACACATGGTCATGACATTTTTTCTATGAATAAGTGGAGTTCATCTGTTAACTGTATGAGAAGGGGTTGATGAATTTGGGCTGGAAAAGAGAGGAGAAATTTTGGAATAGGTATTTTTAGAGTACTAGTGATGAATAAAAAGACAATCAAATATCAATGAGGTGCTATGGCATTCATTTAAAAAAAAATTAAGTGGTCAGCTCTATCTTTGAAGGGTTTTCCCCATTAGAAAGTAAATTCCTTGGGAGCAGGGACTGTCTTTATTTTTGTATTTGTATGTCTAGCACTAACCATTGTGTTTGGCATATAGTAAGTTATTAATAAAGAAAGGTCGCCAACATCTTATAATTGTCAGACTGATATTTTTAATATGAATTAAGGGTTAGAAGATGTCTAAGGTCCCTTTCACATCAAAATATATACTCTATGACCCTATTAATTTTCAACATATCACCACTCAATTTTATCTTATTTGATTCAGCTCAGTGATTTAGCCCATCAAGTACTTTTATGATCCTGACTCTGCCATCCACCATATTAGTGACCCTTCTAGCACTGCATCATTTTCAAATTTATCTGTTATACCTTATGCGGTTTCATTGAAAAAATAGAATATCACAAAGACAAGGAAAGATCCCTGGCTCACTTGGATAAATACTTTCCCCTACGTTGACATCAAGCCATTAATGATTATCCTTTGGAATTAGTGATTCAACCAGTTCTAAACCGAACTAAAGGAACTATCATGTAGCTCACTTCTCTCCATCTTCACCATCAACAGGCTCCTACCCCCGATCCATTCCTTATACTTTCATAATCACTCTAAACATACTTTTTCTTGTATATGCTTAAAGCATGTAAGATCCTGCCTTCCCCCATCACGGCCCTCTTCCTCCTTGTTACCTCTGTCACACTCACACTCTTCCAGCAAGGGCCCATGGATCATCCTGATATTGTTGATCCATTTATGCAACTCTTGGCATAGGCTCTAAAGCAGAAACTAGACTTCTTCCTTTTCTGAAAGTTTGGATTTCAAGGTTGTGTTCCAATGTGGTGAGCTGGCACTCAAGTTCTCTGTGACCCCTACCATCAAGGCCTCCTGTTGCTTCTTTACAGAGTTGCTGCCCCAATGTAGGGAGATCCCACCCATCAGGCAGGTGGTCCAGGAGGATGGCAAAGTGCTGTTGCAGGCTGTGCTAGAGGCCATCAGTAGTCAGGCCTCCTGCAGCCTCATAGATTCCTTTGTAGATGTCCTCTTTGCCCTCAACAAATGCTGCTTTAGCTGCTTCAGTGTGTGAATCAAGGAGGTGATGCTGCTGCCTGGTTTCCCCTCGCCCAGCTTACAGCTGAACAGAAGGATACCTTTAGCCAGCAGGTCCTCAGAGAGGGAGTGAACAAACCACTGCTCTGCCAAGGTCTACACGGTACGGACTACACTGCTGACTACTGAGGGCTGGCTAAGGCTGAATTTCCATAGAATAAACCCCCAAACCCCCTCTAAAAACAAAACACAAAATTAGTAATCATGAGCCTTTTCTAATATCCAGTAGCTTCAGAAGCTACTCTGCTATGCTATTTATAGTTTTGCTAATTGTAGTTAGTATGCCAAAGATACTTGGACTCATCCACTGTGCCTATCTTTTGAGTGATAAAGTGATATCTGAGCATTTATAGAAATAATACTATGATATACAACACTATGAACCATCATTACAGAATGTGAAAGGTGGAAGGAATCTTAGAGGTCATGTAACTCCTCCCTTTTCCCACAGAGATCTACTAACTCATGTATTCTCTATTTCTGAATTTCATTCTATAACAGCATCATTGACATTTTATATGGTCAACTTAATTGCTTTGGATTTAAGGTTGTCCTCAGATTTCAAATAGATTTTCCTTTATTTGTTCTGGAAGTAGATAGCAGATTTGAGGAGGGGTAATTGAAATGCCTTTAGGGTTTTTTGTTTGATTTTTTTTATAAATGTTAGGGTTGTACCACAACATATGGCTTCACAACAAATGCTTCCATGTGAAGATTTTATTTGTCTTGACAAACTAGAAGGTAATTGATTCAGTTCTGCTCAAATTTATGAATTAGTGGAAGCCTTTTCTTTGTCAAATAACTTTCTACAGAACCCTACCCAAGAATTTTCCAGAAAGAAAATCTTAGGATCCTCTCTAGGGTTCCCGTACCTTAGAGAGAGGATAGGATGAAACCAAGATTGTGGAGCTCATACAGCAACCCAGCAAAATTTTCAACATTCTCCTCCAAACAGCTTTAAAATAATGTCTCAAATCAAATTTTGGGGTGGCAGAACCAAGAAAAGGTCAGAGTATGACATTTTTCCAACTTAAGATAATTTAGGAGGTTGGCAAGAGAGGTCTGTGAGACTAGGGAGTGGGATGGCCTGGAACATATGTAGTGGCAGAACAAGCCATGGACCTTGGAGGCAGCTGGGACAGCAGCAGCAGCAACTCTGGGAGCTCTCAGCCCATAAAGAGTAAGGCAGTTAGACAACTAGTCAGAAAGAGATTACAGGGGACATTTTGCTGGCACTGGGTGCAGCTGGTGCTGATTGACAACTCTATCACCCATATACAGCTCTCATTCATAGTTCCACAGTGGAGGGGGATGCTTATACTCTGTGACAATGAAGCATTGGCCTTGGTTAGAGTTCCAGGGTTAAGAAGAGAACTAGCACTTTTGACTGTAGGGGAGCAAAGTTTTTTCCTGTGTAAAGATCAGAATGCAGACTAGGAGAGTAGTGCCCATCTCCCTCTAGATGAATCACCTTGGAAGTACCAAAAACTTGTAGACACCCAGAACTAGCTCTGAAAATAGAAGCACAAAAAAGTCTGAAGCTTAGGACAGTGTCTCCACACTCCAAGGTGAATAGAGCCCAACTTTAACATAAAGTTCAAATAGGCCAGAAAAAAGAGCAAACAATGACAACAACAAATGGCCATAAAAACCTACTCTGGTGGCAGGGAAGACCAAGATATAAACTCAGAAGAAGATAACAATGTGGAAAACAACTACAAGCAAAGCAAAGAAGAAAAAAATGCTGAATATATGCAAGCCTAACAAGAATTCCTGGAAGAGTTAAAAAAATAGAGTGGTAGAGGGAAAAATAGGAAAAGAAATGAGAGTTATATAAGACAATCATGAAAATAGATTTAACAGTTTGGTTAAAGAAGCATACTAAAAAATACTGAAGAATCAAAACAATAATTAGGAATTATTTTGCCCAACTGTATGCCCATAAATTTGACAACCTTAGAGATATGGATGAATATCTACAAAAACATAAACTGCCCAGACTAACAGAGAAGGAAGTGAAATTTCTTAATGACCCCATATCAGAAAAAGAAATTGAGCAGGCCATCAATGAACTCCCTAGGAAAAAATCTCCAGGGCCAGATGGATTTACATGTGAATTCTATCAAACATTTAAAGAACAACTAATTCCAATACTTTGTAGACTATTTGGGAAAATAGGTGAAGAAGGAGTCCTACCAAATTCTTTTTATGACACAAATATGGTACTAATACCCAAACCAGGTAGAGTTAAAACAGAGAAAGAAAATTATAGACCAATTTCTCTAATGAATATTGATGCAAAAATTTTAAATAAAATATTAGCAAAAAGATTGCAGCAACTCATTACGAGAATAATACACTATGACCAGGTAGGATTTATTCCAGGAATGCAAGGCTGGTTCAATATTAGGAAAACTATTAGCATAATTGACCATATCAACAACAAAACTAGCAGAAACCATATGATCGTCTCAATAGATGCAGAAAAAGCCTTTGACAAAGTACAACACCCATTCCTATTAAAAACACTAGAAAGCATAGGAATAAGTGGAACCTTCCTCAAAATTATAAATAGCATCTACCTAAAACCATCAACAAGCATTATTTGTAATGGGGATAAACTAGATGCATTCCCAATAAGATCAGGGGTGAAACAAGGATATCCATTATCACCCCTATTATTCAATTTGGTACTAGAAACATTAGCTGTAGCAATAAGAGAAGAAAAAGAAATTGAAGGAATTAGAATAGGAAAAGAAGAAACTAAATTATCACTTTTTGCAGATGATATGATGATTTATCTAGAGAATCCTAGAGAATCAACTAAAAAACTACTTGAAATAATAAACAACTTTAGCAAAGTTGCAGGATATAAAATAAACCCACATAAATCCTCAGCATTCCTATACATTACTGACAAAGCCCAAAAGCAAGAGGTAGAAAGAGAAATTCCATTCAAAGTTACTGAAGGCACTATAAAATATTTGGGAGTCTATTTGCCAAGACAAACCCAGGGCCTATATGAACATAACTATGAAATACTTTTCACGTGAATAAAATCAGATCTAAATAAATGGAGAAATATCAGTTGCTCATGGTTAGGCTGAGCTAATATAATAAAAATGACAATTCTACCTAAATTAATCTATCTATTCAGTGCCATACCAATCGAACTACCAAAAAATTTTTTTACTGAGCTGGACAAAATAATAACAAAATTCATTTGGAAAAACAAGAGGTCTAGAGTATCTAGGATATTAATGAAAAGACATGCTAGAGATGGTGGCTTAGCCACACCAGATATTAAACTGTACTACACAGCAGCAGTCATCAAAACTGCCTGGTACTAGTTAAGAAACAGGGGTGTGGATCAGTGGAATAGGATAGGTACACAAGTAGGTGAAATCAACAAGTTTAGCAATCTACTCTTTGATAAACCCAAAGAGGCCAGTTTCTGGGATAATAATTCACTATTTTACAAAAACTGTTGGGAAAATTGGAAAATGGTAGGGCAAAAACTGGGCATAGACCAATATCTTACACCATATACCAAAATAAAGTCAAAATGGGTTCATGATTTAGGAGTAAAAGTTGATACTCTAAGTAATTTGGGAAAGCAAGGAATAGTTTACTTATCAGATTTGTGGAAAAGTAAAGAATTCATGACCCAACAAGAAATAGAGAGCATTACAAAATGCAAAATGGATAATTTTGATTATGTCAAATTGAAATGTTTTTGTACAAAAAAAGCCAATGCAACAAGAATTAGGAGGGAAGCAGAAAATTGGGAGAAAATCTTTGCAACTAGTATCTCTGATAAAGGCCTCATCTCTAAAATATACAGGGAGCTGAGCCAAATATATAGGAATACAAGCCATTCCCCAATTGAGAAATGGTCAAAGGATATGAACAGGCAGTTTTCAGAGGAAGAAATTAAAGCTATCTACAGGCATATGGAAAAATGCTCTGGATCGCTGCTGATTAGAGAAATGCAAATCAAAACAACTCTTAGATACCACATCTCTCCTGTCAGATTGGCTAAAATAACAAATCAGGAGAATGATAAATGCTGGAAAGGATGTGGGGAAATTGGAACATTGTTGCATTGCTGGTGGAGTTGTGAGCTGATCCAGCCATTTTGGAGGGCATTTTGGAACTATGCCCAAAGGGCTGTAGAAATGTTCTTACCCTTTGACCCAGCAATACCACTTCTAGGGTTGTATCCCAAAGAAATCACGCAAGCGGGAAAAGGACCCATATGTACAAGAATATTTATAGCAGCTCTCTTTGTGGTAGCCAAGAATTGGAAAGCAAAGGGATGCCCATCAATTGGGGAATGGCTGAACAAGCTGTGGTATATGAAGGTGATGGAATACTATTGTGCCATAAGAAATGGGGATGATGCAGACTTCATAACAACCTGGAAAAACCTACACGACATAATGCTGAGTGAGCGGAGGAGAGGCAGGAGAACATTGTGCATAGCCACAGATATATGGATTCCGTGAGGACCAACCCTGACATACTGCACTTTTCTCAGCAACCTAAGGGGCAAGGACAACTCCAGGGGACTCATGATGGAGAATGCTGTCTTCATTCAGAGAAAGAACTGCGAAGTTTGAATACAGACTGAGGCACACTACATGCTCGCCTTTTCTGCTTCTCTTTTGTTTTTGTTTTTGGGTTTTTTTTTTTTGGTTCTGTTTCTTCTTTCTCATGATTCATTCCATTGGTCAAAATTCTTCTCCACGACTTGACTAGCGCATAAATTAATTCAATGCGAAGTTATACGTGACAGTTATATGAGACTTCATGCCGTCTTGGGGAGGGAGGGGGGAGGGAGGGGAGAAAAACTGGAACTCAAAACTATGTAGAACTGTGTGTGGTAAACTAAAAATAAATAAAGAAATTTATAAAAAAAATACTGAAGAAAATAGCACATTAAAAAAAAAGAATTAGATGCTAAAAAATACATAAAAATTACTGAACAAAAGAACTCCTTAAAAACTCCAATTGATCAAATGGAAAGAGAGATAAAAAACTGGATGAAGAAAATAATTCCTCAAAAATTATAATTGGGCAAGCAGATGCTAAAATTCCACAAGACACCAAGAAACAATAAAACAAAGTTAAAAGAATAAAAAATAGAAAAAAATATTAGATATCTCATTGGAAAAAACAATTCACCTCGAAAATAGGTCAAGGAGAGATAAGTCAAGAATTATTAAACTACCTAGAAGCCATGATTAATAAAAGAGCCTGGACATTATATTAGAAGAAATTATTGTGCAAAATTTCACTGATATCCTAGAACCAGAGGGTACAATAGAAATTGAATGAATTTACTCATCACAACCTGAAAAAGATCCCGAAATGAAAACTGCTGGGACATTACAGCCAAATTCCAGAGCTCCCAGGTCAAAGACAAAATACTTCTAGCAGCAAAAAATTCCTTTCAAATACTGTGAAGCCACAGTCAGGATCACACAAGATTCAGCAGCTACCACATTAAAGTAGAGGAGAGCTTAGAATATGATATTCTCAAAGTCAAAATAGCTGGGATTATAACCAAGGACAACCTACCTAGAAAAATCAAATATAATTTTTCAGGGGAAAAATGGATATTTAATGAAATAGAGGAATTTCAATCATTCCTGATGAAAAGATCAGAGTGGAATTAGTAAATTTGATGTTCAAACACAAGATTTAAGCAAAGCATAAAAAGGAAAAGAACATGAAAGAGTAATCAAAAGAGACTGAGTAAAGTTAGACTGTTTACATTTCTATATGGGAAAATGATACCTGTAACTCCTCAAAATCTTATCACTACTTGGGTAGTCAGAAGGTGTATACATAGACAGAGGTCATGAACATGAGTCAGTTATGTCAGAATGATCTCTTTTAAAATTGAAGGGAAGAGAAAGAGGGATGCACTGGGGAAAAAGGTGAAGGGGAGGTAGAATGAGAAAACATTCTTATATAATACAGGTGTGCAAGGAGGAGCTTTTAAAATAAAGAAGAAAATGAGGGTGTGGCAGGAAATGCTTGAACCACATTCTCATTGGAATTGGTTCAAAGAAAGAAGAATGTCCTCATGTACATATGTGTGTGTGTATGTGTGCGTGTGTGTACACTCATTTAGGTATAGAAATCTATCTTACACAATGGGGAAATAAGAAGGATAAGGGATGAGATAAATGGAGAAGAGAAGAATAACAGAGAGGGTAGATTAAAGGGCAGTTTTCAGAAGCAAAATTGACTTTTGAGGAGGGACAGGATAAAGAGAGGGAAAGGGAGAGGGAGACAGAGGGAGAGGGAGAGGGAGAGGGAGAGGGAGAGGGAGAGGGAGAGGGAGAGAGAGAGAGAGAGAGAGAGAGAGAGAGAGAGAGAGAGAGAGAGAGAGAGAGAGAGAGAGAAGAAAATAGGATAGAGGGAAATACACAGTTAACAGTCATAACTGTGAATGTGAAGGGGGATGAGCTCACCCATAAAACAGAAGTAGATAGCTGAATGGATTTCAAACCAGAATTCAACAGTATGTTTTTTACAAGCCATTTTGAAACAGAAAGGCACATATAAGAGTTAAAATAAAGGACTGGAACAGAATCTATTATGCTTCAACTGAAATAAAAAAGGCAGGGGTAGGAAGCATGATTTCAGGCAAATCAAAAGCAAAGATAGACTTAATGAAAACAAATAAAGAGGGAAATTGCATTTTTCTAAAGAATGTAATAGACATTGAAGTAATAAAAAATGTAGCAAATTTTTCTGATAAAGGCTTCATTTCTCAAATATATAGGGAACTGAATCATACATCTATCTATATATGTATGTATATGCATATATGTATATGCACACATATATACACATGTATATTGTGTATGTGTGTATATTTATAAATATATGTATAAATATATATGATTAATTATACTAATTAATATACTAATTAATCATATATAATTATATATAACTTATAATATATTAAATATAATACATAATTATACACATATAATTATATATCCAAATATAATTACATATAATATACATGTTATATATATACATATATATGTGTATATATATATGTGTGTATATATATATATATATATATATATATATATATATATATATATATATATATATATATATTTAGAGCCATTCTCCAATTGATAAATGGTCAAAGGACATGAACAGTTTTCAGAAGAAGAAATCAAACCCATCTATAGTCACTAGAAAAAAATGCTCTAAATAACTATTGATTAGAAAAATTTAAATTAAAACAACTCTAAGGTACCACCTTGCAGTTAACCTATAGGTACCCCTCCTTCTGATCTGTGTTCTATTGCCACACTACTCCAAGAACCTCAGAAACTTAGGATATAGAATAACTCTTGCTATAATCTTTTCTTCAGTTTTATGTCATCACTGTGGACTCAGGTCACCCTTCCCAAACGCCATCTGCATCCTTGTTTTACAGATCTTCAGTTCCCTTGAGCCATTTAAGACCTATGGTGCCAAGGTCCCAAAAAGAGAGAGAGAGAGAGAGAGAGAGAGAGATAGATATGTGTGTGTGTGTGTGTGTGTGTGTGTGTGCGCGCGCAAAGGAGAATACTGCTCAAATGAGGGCAGCTAAGATGAAGGGAAGTGGCATGTGCAATAAGTAGTATAAGTGGGACTTTCCAACCTATACAATTGAGATTCAGAAGGACAAGGGGTTCTGGGTCTTAGAGGAAAAAAAAGATTAACTATTTTTCTTGTCTTTTACTGAATGTTTCTGTCTCTGTGTCTTTGTAAACAATGTCCCTTTATTGCTGGAATGTGCTCCCTCCTCACCTCTGCCTCTTAGAATTCGTCCCTTCCTTCAAATCTCAGCTTGGGTGCTACCTTCTATATGAACCCTTTCTTGACTCCTAGCTAATGGTATCCACTTTGCCTTCTTGAAATTACTTGGATAACTGGATTTCCAATCAAGGAAGGTGCATTTTGCATGTTGCTAGTATATAGAAAGAAATATGGCCCCAGCGTATAGAGAAAATTATGAGATTTTATTTATCTGCATAAGGTACAGAGTTAGTACCAAAAGATTTTGGGATAGTCTTTCAGTTTCTGAGACTGTTTAGGAAAGGTATGTGGAAACTCTAAAAATAAAGAGTTTGGTAGATACATAGGGGAAGCTGAGTCCTCAATATGTTTCTTATTTCTAGCTTGTCTCCCTAGATGCTTCAGAGACTTCCTTGGGTGAGAATGGGCCCACTCACTTGAGTTAACCTGACATTTTATCTTGCTCCCAGACAAAGATGACAAAGCTTACCACTCAGTCTTTGTATCTTCTGATCTATTCCAATTCATAGAATTTCTCCAAATTGTTTGTCCTTTTGATTGAATAAATGGATTTACTAATTATTATATTCTCATTTTCTCTCTCTCTCTCTCTCTCTCTCTCTCTCTCTCTCTCTCTCTCTCTCTCTCTCTCTCTCTCTCTCTCTCTCTTTCTCTTCCCACCCCACCCCCCAGTGTTTTCTGTGAAGGATTTAAGCTGATAAGCCAAGAGTACACTCTCCCTGAAAAATAACTGGGTAAGTATCTTTTCTTTTAAACTCCTAGACATTGTACCCCTACATCAGAGATAACTGAGTGAAATGAATAGGTAAAACTCCAATCTGATTACCCTTTTTGAAGATCAGCAGAGGAAGGAGCAATCACGAAGTTGTGATCTTTCTCAAACTCCCTCAAGGCAAAAATCCTTTGGAGAATGGTGAGCCAGCTTAGAGTTATATCTGTCCATGGTGCTTGGGAACCAAATACATATTTAGGCAGCCAATGTGGATGAGGTCTTTTGAGAGGACCCCTAGGTAATAGTGTCTACACTATAGTTCTCAAACTGTTTTGTATTTATTTTGTCTATACATACATGTGTATATGTGCATACATACATATATATATCTTTGTATTTACATACTGTTTCCCATCATGGAATGTAGTATCTTTGAATACAAGAACTCTTTCAAGTTTGACATTATTTCCTCAACAAATGCTTGTTGATTGAATGAATTTGTGAGAAAGTATGTATGATTGTGTCATGAAGATTAAAATTTACAAGATATCCGAGAAAACTGTTTACATTAATGATTTTTATATGCCCTGAAGAGGTACTGATGACAAAAGTTTTTCTTTGGTTTTAACTGGATAAAAGTGATATTTTATTAATCTGGGTAATAAATTTCTTTAATTGTCATGCAAAACAAGTAACAAGTGTGCCTTGTGATTTTGTTGTAAGTTTTATTTTGTTACAAAATCAAACTCTTCAAACTCTTACATTCTTACTCAGTCATATAAATGTTTCTTCCCTTCTACTACATTGTAAACTACTTGAGGATAGTAATTAGAATTATTTTCTATTTATGTTCTTAGCTATTATTCCAGGGCCTTGTACATAGTAGGCACTTAAATTTTTGCTGGAATAAGTGGAATAAAAAGACAACTACTGATACTACTGATACTGTATAGTAATTGCCAAGTGAGTGTTACAAATGTGAGACCATGACCATAGAAGTTAGAGGATGTTGAATTGTCACCTGGCTGTCACTCTCTTTATGATCTAGAGCAAGCTGCTTAACCTCTATGGGAGGAAAGGACTGAACTAAATAGTCTGTATAGTTTCTTCTAGCTCTAAAATTTATGATTATAAGTAACACAAGAACTCAGAGGAATCATTGTTCTGAGATGGGGAAGGGGAGAATAGCTTCATAGGAGAAAAAAACAGGTCTTGAACTAGGCCATGGTGGAAGAATAGTACTTATTCGGGTTTGGGGGTGGCGTAGAAGGCATTCAGGCAGAGGAACACTATGTGCAAAATTGTACATGTGGGAATATGGGGAAGGGAGACGATGCATGAGCAGGCCACTTTGCACTGAAAGAAAAGCTAAGTAAGGCACATTACTGTACCCTTGGGTACCTCTTCTTAGTCATAATGCTGCCAAATGTTTTCCTCTAATCATCTGCCCTTTCCCCTACTTCCAACCTACTTCCCCAGACCCAAATACTTTAGTGTGCTATTAGAATGCTACTCTTATAGGGAGATTTAAATATAACATTTTTCTTGCCAGTTTAAAGAAAATCTATCCCTGAATACTGATTCTTTTCTTAGCAGATGTCTCAGCTCCTGAGAAGAGGCAACTCTCTCGCCCTCCATCCCTTCCAAAAGTCCTTTCTTAAACATTGAACTGGTAAGTTAACAACTTTAAGTGTCCCCAGATATTGGAATAGCCTGAAACTGCCTGAAGGGGAGGCTTTTCTGAATAATTTCTCACAAGGTAAAAGAAAAGAGGAAGCCCTTCAAGTGACTCTACATACAATTATTATTTTTCTCTAATGGCACCCCAGATGCTGTTTCTAACCTTGCAATAAAGGAGACAGAGACATAGCACAGAAAAAAATGAAGCCCTTAGCAACAAAAACAAGTCAAAAAAGATGTAAGAATGCAACCTGGAATTGGAATCTTCATCAGGGCACTGTTATTATAGCTCAGAGCCTTCGTTAATTACTTAATAATTAATCTTATAAGTATAAAAGTATAAAAAGTATAAAAAGAAAATAAGCTCTCCTTAATAGGAATAATAGCAGACATTTCTATAAGGCTTTCAGATTGACTGAGTGTTTTCACTACAACAACCTTGAAAAGTAAGTAGTGCAAAAATTTTAAGGATCATTTCATTGATGAAGAAGACAGTAGTAGGAGAAGTGGAGATAGAATTGTCTTTAGAGGTGGGAATGCAAATATTTCCTCTGACATACACTAACTTAGCAGCCATAAGAGTCATTTAGCTTCTCAGCGTCCTAAACAACTCTCACACTGTAAGCAATGAAGGCATTTGATGATCTGCACATGTGGATAATAATTCCATATTGGGAGATCTCAGCAATAAAGTCATAGCTTTGATTTTTTTTTTTCAATAGTGAGGAAATAGGCTGAAGTCGAATCCCAGTTATGTTGCTGGTAGGTAGGATTTTATTTTAGGTCTTTATTGCATTAATTACATGGGAAAAGTGAAGATACTTTAAAAAAAACCGGGGAAATGATGCTCATGAGATACTCACTTTTTTGAAAACAAGGACTGGTTTTTGCCTTTATTTACCTTCCCAATGCTTAACACAGTGCCTGGTACATAGTAGATGCCTGTTAAATGTTTTTTGATTTGATGTGGCTTGACTCTCATGTTCATTTTGACCCTTCTTCAAGAAGATATAGATTCTTCTTCAATGAAAGGAGATGATTTATTGTTGTTGTTTTTTTAATCCCTCTAGAGTTTTCAGAGAATATGACTGATAATGCTGCAGCTACATTTTCTATGCTTTCTTTGTTATGTTACAACATTTACCAAATGAAAATTATAGCGATTAATTTACAGAATAAAATTATAATAATATAGCATATGAAAACTCTGTACTTAAAGAAACAAGAGAAAGTTATGTTCTAATCTTTGTATTGGGAACAATGTCATTGTTACAATCTCTGTATTTTAGGATAGCACCTTGGGTCCCAAAAGAGGAAGATGAGACTGTGAGACAGCCACCAAATATCTTTGGAACTGAGTCAACCGAAAGCAGAAGGCTCTGTAATTTGGGGTGCTTGTAGCTGATGACCCTTGGAAAAAGTAACTTATAATTGTAAAACAAGATTTGATTTGATTGGGTCTATCCTAAAACTAACTTATACAGTAGCCTCATTTAAAGTGAGATACAGCATTTTTCTTTTAGGATAATTGTGATGCCTGACACTCTTTAGGTATATAACCCCTTACTGCAAAATACACTTCATGTTTGGCATTAAAGTGATATGTTTCAAGACTTTCTAAATAAGAATTAAAAGTGTAATTATTCTATGCTGGATATTGAATGTAATTAGTATAGAATGTCAAATTGGTAGAGGGATAAAGTGATTTTCTATGTAAGATGATTCAGAACTTCACTCAAATAACTTGATGTTATTCAATTGGCAATATTATGTTTTGAAAATCCATAATACTGTTTATGCTGTTGTTAAAGTTCTAATTTTTCCTTGTATTGTGATTTTGGGGAAATCATTGTATAGGAAATACTGTAAATTTGTAAAATAATACCTTGGGGGGTGATCTAATTATATCCCTATCTTTTATTCTGGATGCTGTTAAATTATGAATTGAGCTATTAAAAAATTTGCTCACAATGTTTAAAAATTGTTAAATATTTAATTGGGTATATTTTTATTTAAAATGAATAATATTAATAACTTACTAATTAGGGGAAAGGCCACAGACCTTCCTCCCTACTTCCATCCGTGAAGTTCTTCAGGGACTCTCCAGGTTCCTTGGATTTTGGGAAAAGTCACATAATCTTATCAACCTTGCAGATAGCAGGCTAAGAAATTCTAAAGTACTAAAGTAGTTTTAATGAGGAATTAAGACCTAGCACAGATGAAGAAAGAAGGCTTCAGGATGCATTTAAATTAGAAAGAGTGAATAAGATAAAGCTTGTTGTTAACAAATGTTGCAACAACATGAGAAAGATAATAATGACTGAACCTAGTCCTAGGCTATAATTAGTAAAGCCTGTTACTTGAGGTAAGCACCCTTGGAACTATATTTTGATATCATTCTGACTTTTAATTTTAGTTATGACTGATCATTAAGTTAATAATCCACTATTCAATAGAAATACCATGTTTTGCTCAAAGGAAGCATGATATGTGAACTGCTACAGGTGAATGCCTATGCTTGGGATCATTGAGAAGATGACCTAGCTACAGGGGTGGGGAACCTGGGACCTAGAGAACACATGTGGCCTTCTATGTCTTTGAGTGTGGCCTTTTGACTGAATCCAAGTTTAGCAGAATAAATCCTTTCATTAAGGGGATTTATTCTGTGAAGTTTGGATTCAATCAAAAGGCCATACTTGATGACCAAGAGCAGGCCTGCCCAACCTATTTCCCATGGGCTGCTTGTAGCACACAAAATGATTTTTGGGGATCATCTAGGCCTCCCCAAAATCCTTTGGCATACCTGTAAGTGGCCCATGGGCCACAGGTTGTACAGGCCTGACCTAGAGTGACACATGTGGCCTCAAGGCCACAGGTTTCCAAACCCTGAGTCCTAGCATATGCAATGGTAGGATCCCTTTCACTCATTTTCCCCATTATGCTATAGCCTTTCCGAACAGGTAATTTTCCCACCTTGCAAATTCTGAGTGTGGCTACGATATCCTATTAATAATGTGGAACTTCTCTGTATGATTGGTTATTAAAAAAAAAACAACAACACAAAGCAAAACAAAAAAACCCCACCAAAATCCCAAACAAAAACTTCCTAACAATTAGATAATCCCAAAGAGGAATGCTTGATTTGATATATGGTGGGATTTCTCTCCTCTGAAGTCTTCAAGGAGAGATTTTATGATGACTTATTTGGTTAATCATAGAGTTGTATGCCTGTTGTTTTTTTTTTTTAAATCATCCTTGCCAAGTAGCTTAAATAAGTCTCTTTTGCATTAAAAAAAGAACAATTGCTGTTTTAAAAATCTATGCCTCTTACATCTCACATTTGTGGAGCTGATTTTTTTTTAATATCCAAATGTCCAACATTGTATTTATCTCATTTATCTCATTTTAATTTCATTTATTTATTCAACATATTTATTTCATCTTATTAGATTCGGCTCAATGCTCTAATCTGTTGAGATCCTTTTGAATCCTGACTTTGTCATTCAACATATTAGTTATCCCTCTCAGCTTTTCACTATCTGCAAATTTGATGAGAATACCATCTCACTCTTTATTCAAGTCACTATATTAAACAGTACAATATCAAGTACTGGTCCTGAGATAGTCCCCTGGAGAAAACATAGAGATTAATTTGACTCTTAACAATTAACAACTTATCTTTGAGTTTGGCCCTCCAAACAGTTCTGAATCATTTGATTGCAGTATCTAATTCAAATCTCTTCATGTTTTCCATCAGTACAGCACTAGATAATTTATTAAAGAATCTTGCCAAAATCTGAATAAACTATATCCTCAGAATTTTCCTCATCTACTCGTTTAACTCATTGCTAAAAAAATGAATTATAATAGTCTAGCATGACTGGTTGTTCATGAAGCCATACTAGCTCCTTGTTGTTACCACTTCTTCTAGCCATCTTTATAGTGATTCTATTAGACTTCTTCCCAAGAACCAAAATCAACCTCACTGACTTATAATTTGTAGGCTCTCTTCTCTGTTTTTGAAAATCAATATAACATTTGCCCTTCTTTAATATGAAGCTAATTTTCCCATTTTTCATGATCTTTCAAATATCACTCACAGAAGGTCAGCGATCATGTCTGCCAAGATGTGAAGATATAGTTTATCTGGGACAGATGATTTGAATTTATCAAGATAAGTGCTCACATCTGGAATAGAATTGTTCATTTATGTTTGTTCCATCATTTATTTGAAAGACAAAATTATCATTAAGGCAACTCAAAATATCATTAACTGCTCTGATTTTGCCACAGAGAGAGCCCTAGAAGATAATATAACTGAAGCCCCGCATCACTACTATGCATCTCTGTCCTATTTGTTATCTGCTCCCCAAACTCCTCATGTATTTCTTCTTTCTGCTTTGGTGGTCTGTGGTAAACTCTAATGGTGAAATCATATCTATTTCTCCCTACTTTGACCTTCACTCTCTAATAAGCTTCCCTACTCCATTTCCTGAATTTCCTTAAACAAATATACATTCTTAATACATACAGTTATCTCACTACCTCTCTTCTTTTACCTATTCTGCTTCTTTTGAATAAGGTATACCCTTTTAGAGCCACAATTCATTCATTGGATACAACCCACCAAGATTCAGTAATATCTATGAAGTCAAATATGTCCCTTTACATTAAGACCTTTAGTTTCTTCTATCTGTGGCCTAAACTTTGAACTCTTGAAGACAGCCAATTCAGGGTTTGGATTCAATTACTGTCTCTTAGATTTTATTGCCTGTGAATTTCTGGCATCTCAGCTGTTTTCTCTTTTTTTAAGGATATTCCCTATACAATATAATACTGGGAATATACACCAGAAAACTTCTCTCTCTTTCCCAAATGCTCTTTAGTTAAAGTCCCTTGGATAAGCTTTGCAACACACCTGACTGATACATTTATCCTGTCCTTTGTTAGCTTTACTGTCCTCTTTTGCCAGGAATCTGTCAACCTTAAATTGTAAGCCAGGATCCAGAAGTCCAGATTCCATTTCCAGACACCATCTTCTTAGCCAGCTGTTCATTTCCCAAATTAATGTTTGTCTTCTGTGTCCCTTGTTTTCAATAGCTAACAGTGAGGAAAACTCAACTGTGTCCCTCTGGTCTTTAGTTTTCTGCCTAAGATTTTATGATCATTGGCAATACTTTTTAGGTTCCTTCTGGTAGTGTCATTTATACCATGTAAGTCACCAGAAGCAGGTAAATGTCATTTATTTTGTCTTAGAAGAACACAGATCACAGCTGGTTGACTGAGATAGAAACACATACATTACATATTCTCTTTTATGTCTTAGATACAGGCTCCAGAAGACAACAGACCTCACTATTGTTATCAGGCAATTAATTGCCTCAGTACACCTTAAAGAGGGAATCAAATATTCTTCTCTTTATTCCTCTGATCCTTATTGAGTAATTTCTTGCCTGAGATCTTTTGAGACTCTATTACAACATTATTGCGAAGACAAGAAACTTCTTCCCTTTAAAACATCTGCCACTCCTCTTTGGAAGGAGCCTCCCCCCAACCCCTGAAAAATGTTCTAGTTGTACAGATTCTTTTTTCCTTCTCTTCTTTCTCTGTGTAATGTTTTTCCATATGTCATCATTCTGAAGGGGTCAAATCTCCCATTCTTCATCTCCAATCCCTTCCCTCTACCCACCCTCTGACCTTACCAATAAACCCTTGCATCTTTTCTTTAGAAGACCTTAATTTTCCCTAAAACCTAGAGTATGGAGAAATATTCCAGGCCCTTCAGTTTTTTATCTAGGTTGAGGATCAACCTACATTTAGAATATAGATCACAGGTACTCTGCTGAGGCACATTACTGTACATATTTGAAGCAAGTAATTGTAAAATCTTCCCTACTCTTCAAAATGGTTAAGATTTCCAGTACTGTTTCTTTAAACTGTGTATTGACATTTAGACCTCAATATTAGCCACCTTGTAATTTTTGTATAGAAAAATTATCAAATTTACAATTAAGCTAAAGGTCAATGCAATAGGTTTCAATATATTTTTAGTGGTACAGAACAGAGCAAAAAGCACTTACTATGTGCTAGATGCTGAAGATACAAATAGCAAAAAAGAGACAGTTTTTGCTTACAAAGAGCCCATACTCTTAACTGGGGAGAAATATCTCAAAAGATTATAGATGTAGGGTACATGGAAGGGTCTACAAATCTTGAGGGTACAGCAAAAAAGGAAATGGGCCAGTCATGTACTGTGAATATAAAGTGACCGATATGCAGTCATAATTGTCCACCAGGCTCCATTAAATACAAAAAAACCAGAAGAATCAATTTCATGGATACAAAACCACTGAGAGAACTCAGTAGTAATTTCTCCTCCCCTCCCCCAACTCCCCTGAAGACACTTAGAGTATTCTTACGGGATTACTTTTATGGTTCTTTTGGGTATCTGGATCTGACAGATATCTCTTATCACTTTTTATTAAGGGGCAGAACTATCTATTAACATCAAATCATCCTTACTATCATATTCTCATAAAGGAACAATTTAAACAGCAGCAAAAAAAAATAAATCCTCTAATCCAGATTAGATAGAGGAAGAGAGAGACAACAACAAAAAGCAGTAACTACTCTCCCTCACCACTTTCTTTTCCCAGGAGTACTCATTTTTGTAGCTGAGGACCCTCATTCCAGCAATACAGAAAACAAATTCTGTCATTCTGTCACTCCAACAAACAGGCAGAAGAACAGTGTGCCCGCCAGAGCAGCTCAGCAGGGCTCTTAATTCAACAAGCTGCAGCCATTTGTGTTTGCACTACAATCACACTGGGTGCCCAAATGCCAAGCAATGTGCAAAGCAACCTAGCAACTGATTAGTGATAATGCTTCTGGGCAAAAAGGTTAATAGCTATTGTTCCAGTGTAGGCCTGTACCCATAGCCCACAGCCCAAAGTGGTTTTCCTTGATTATAAACACCATATGTTATCAGGGATCTCTTCCATCAGGTGTTGTGGCAATTTGGTAAAAACAGGTAAAAAGAGGAAGCTATGTTTGCATACATCTTCCTATAATTCCCCATACCTCTTTTCTCTTTTCCTTTGTTTAAATTTTATTCAATAAACATTAACAAACACCTACTGTGTTCAGATCACAGTTTACTGAAAGCACATTTACAACCAAGAATGCCATATTTTGTTTCAATGGGCAACTTCCAACCCAATTTAAACCTTGCATTAATACAATTTCCCACAGCTACCTCAGCCAATTAACATATGCTTAGAGATTAAAGAGATTAAAGGACGCCATTGACTATAATTGCAGGAATAAAGCTTGTACCACTGATTGCTTTCAGAAAGGCAGTCATAGGATTTTAATGCTCAAAGTGATCACAACTTTTAAAAAACTTGTTCCTGATCACAACTCTAATCCCAGGATTTCAAGACATGGAATAAAGCCATTCCTCCCACCCCCTTGTTTAATTCACTGAATGATTGTTTTAATTTGCTAAAGCTGCTTTGTGGGAAGCAGGGAGGGAAGGAGGAATGGAGCAAAGAAGGAAGGGAAGGATAGGAGAGGGGAATAAAAAGGAAGGCAGGGAGGAAGGTAGAAAAACAAGGAGAGAAGAAATGCAGGCAGGTAGGAAGGAATACAGGAAGGAAGGAATGAAGGAAGGCAGAGTCCATTATACTGAATATATTTGGTCAGAGGCCTGAATCTAGACCCCTAGAAAGATTTGTAGGTCCAGCTCCACTTCAGCATGTATTGATAGCCTAACCTATTATAGTACTTAAAAGTTCACACATTATAAAGGAAGTAGACGAACTTAATTACTGGAAGTTTTGGGAAACATTTTTTCTCCCATAATAAGGTGACCTCTAGGGGCCAAGAACAGTTATAGGGATGTGTACATGGACATCCTCAGTTTCTTGTTTTTTTTTTCCCCTCAAATCAACAGGATGAAAAAGATAATTCTATTTTAATGGTGGCAGTCTCAATTGTCTTAGATTTTCCCTGCCAATACACAGAATTTTGCAAAGATTAATCAATGACAGTCATTTCCCACAGAAAAAAAAAACCTGACTTGCAACTCCAAAGATTGCATACTTCCCCATATCCCTTCTGTATCAGAATGCTGCTCTAAGCAATCCTAAATAGCTACAAAAACCTAATCTACACCCTAAGAAGGGAAAGCTGCTAAGCAGGGAACAATCTTCTTTAATATACTAATACATTTTTTTTTTCCATTCAGCACAGCTTCTCACTTTTTTTGTTCATACTCATAAAGACTTCATGGTGGCTGAGATAGTCCCTGGGTTTTTAATGGAATCCAGGCTGAGAAACTCCTTTAAAATCACTGATTCTGGGCCTTATATTGCCAAAACAAAGGCATCTACTTCATGTATGTACACCTTGGTGCCCCATAAAATTTTAAATTTCTTTAAAGCAGAGCCTTGACTGTTTTACCACTGAGCAATAAAAATAAATATTAAATACATAGAATTATGGAATAATTATCCAATTGAACCCGTAGAAATTCTGCAACAGGGTTATTGATTACCAGCTATTGTGCAAGGATAGTCCAACAGTATAGTAAAGCTTTTACTAATTGCTAAAGAGCTACCATCCAAGAAAAAGAAATTGGGCAATTTTAGCTTTGGATTCTTCTTACAGACCTCTCTAACACTACTGTTACACATTAAATGGGAGTTGAAATAATATTTTAGCTCCTAAATTCCTTAGGCTGTACAACACATTGGGGTATCAATAATAATCTCAAAGGGTGTCACTAATTCCTGAAAATGAAATTAATTTTAATTTGCCTTAATCAATTTTAAAAGTAACCATATGCTACACAGCACTTTTTTTTCCCTCAGAGAATTTTTAAAGTGCTGTAATAAAACAAAGATAGTTTGTTATAAAGTGTACTGTGAGCCTCCATCTACTACAGAATTTGAGAGTGGGCTGTGACTGTACCTCTAAAATCTAAATACAGGTGATTTTTGCCACTGGGGTTGAAGTACTAGGGTACAGTGAGACAAATTGAACTTGATTTCAAAGACTGTATATCCTGACTGGTGGATGTCATACACCTAGGTATTGCAGTGGGTGGGCCTAGGTCAATGTCAACACAAAAGCCTCATCAGTTTGGACATAGCTGGGCATATCTATCATACCACAATAGAAAACAATGTTTTTTAAGACAAAAGATAAGAATAATAAAAAAAAAAGTAGGAGGATTTTAAAGAGTAAGAAGTTAGTGTGAGTGTGGGTGTGGGTGTGTGTGTTTAAAAAGGAAAGTAGCATTGAAGCATAAAATAGATTGAATGAGGTAGACACAGGAGCAGATTGGTCAGTGAGGAGTTTATAAAGAACAAGTTAGGGTGAGGAAAGAACTTTTTCTGGTAGAGATGACCTATGAAGATTGAACCTATTCATACAGAAAGGACATCTTCATAGACCCCTTCAGCTGGCCCAGCTGGTACTGATGTTCGTGTAGAGAATGTGGTAAGCTTGTTTTGGGGAAAGTTGTGAGGACATTTAAAGGAGTGGACATTCTATAATTGGTTCTGGACAGTTAACTGTGTAGTTAGGTGGGGGCTTTTTAAAATTGACTCCAAAGCCAAAACTGTTTGTGTTTTTTTAAAGACGTAAGTCAGCATTTGCCATCTCTTTGATTCATTAGCTTCTGATGGTGTTATTTTCAATCATTGTAGTGAATGAGAGAGATTGCATAGGACCTTTCTTTCCATTCTGAGGCTATGTGGCCCTGAGAAACAAATATATATTCTTAGAATTTTTCATTTCTTCTTTGCCATTCTAGGTGAAGGGAATGAATTATCTGAATTTTAAGATCAGGAGAGCTAGACACAGAAATTAGGCAGTGTAGCAACAATGCTACTTGCCTCTATTGTGACTGTATAAGGCCAATAACACCAGCACACAGAAGGGCTGCTAGCACAAGTTCTTTGATCTTCTTTTCTAAGGAAAGCAACTTAAAGGGGTTTACAATCTCACTTTAATCATGCATGTATCATTCACTTAGTTCAGGGGAAAAAGTCAGCACCCAAACTTTAGAACAAATACCAACAGAAATTACAGAGAAAATAAAAACAGAGCAAATAACACAAATCAATAGACAGGCTTCCAGCTGTCTAACCAAAACTGTTAGCGTAGTTAGCAGAGAGAGAAGCACCAACATCTGGGTTTTCAAAGTCTGAGGGGTCTCCTTAACAGCTACCCAGAGTCTCCACACCAACATTCTTCCAATGAGTGAGCCCCAAACAAAATGCTAACCTCAGAGTATATATACACTTCTTCAGGGTCACAGTGCTTCACACCTCTTGAGGATTTCACACCTCTTCTGATCTAACTAGCAAAAGGGTGTGGGCCTTCCTACAAACAAAGGCAAGATTTAATCAAAGGCACTTGATTGCATTAGTGCTGAGAAGCACTCCAAAACAAAAGACAACAAAAAGTGTCATAGCCAGCTCAGCATGGAGACTCTGCGTAACAAGGAGAAATCTTCAGTAACAACTTTTCAAACCCATGCCAAAAAAAACTGAGATGAGAACTCAGTCAGCATTGATGTTGACTTTGGATGTGAACTTGATGGAACAAACTCATTGTATGGACTGAGCTAAAGTTTGTGCTGACTCTTCAGAGATCAAGGTAGTGTAGAGGAGAATATGTTCTGGAGGTATTAAGGGAAATACTTTGCATTTTGCTCCTATTATATGTTTGAAATAAATATTCATTTGGAAAAACTAACCATGTTAATTGGTTTTAAATGGAAATGGGGTTCTATTCAAAGGCCTGTAACACATAATAGAACACTGATAGTTGGGTTCTGAGCAGATGGCAATAGATGGAATAAATATACCAAATTCTTCAGGATACTCTAGAACCTTGGGAAAGAGATATGGTAGGCCTGACCCTGACAGAGTAAGTTCAGGGTAAAGATGGAACACATATATAAAATGGAAGGTTCCATGGAATGAGTGATTGAAAATGAAAGAAAAAGCAGAGATGGCTGAGGGAAGAAAGTACTGAAAGCAGTGAAAGAGGAACAATCAGGGGTTCTGGGAAGGGGGTTTCGTAGCAAGGACAAAAGCAAACACTTCTTCTTCAAGAGGAAAGGAGATGGAGGGTAGAGGAAAAATAAAAATTGGAAATTTGGAGCAAGGTAGTTGAAGAAGCTCATATCACATTATCTTGATCTTTTTAATAAAATAGAACTCAAGGTCATCCATAAGAAATGGTTATAGTTGATGCTGAGGAATGGAATAATGTTTTGAAAAATTCAAAGAGGAATGTAATGGGTGCTAGCAGATAATAATGAAAACACATTTTCATTGAATTGGATCATATCAAGGTCCACCTGCTCTACCCTGTATCAAAACAAGGATCTATTCTACAATGTAATGTTAATTTGTCACCTAGCCTTGATCCAAAGGCCTCTTACACAGAGGATCTCTATCCACTCAAAAGTAAACACAAGCCACTTTGATTTAGCCTTAATTGTTAGGAAACTTTTCTTTCAAGCCTAAACCTACTTCCTTGCAACTTACATTGCTGCTAGATTTGGCCTTTTGTGGCAAGGAAAATATTTCTTTCCTATACCTGACAACACAACAGGTACTGAAACACAGATGTTTTACATCTTATTTTCTCTCAGATATGCATTTCCATATATTTTACCTGATCTTCTCATCCAAGGATCTCAAAATAGAATCTCTGAACTGAATGAATCCATCCCTAGTTGTTATATTTGGCAAGCCCTTTGGCCTTTTTTAGCCCTCTGCCTTAAATCCACATCATTTTCACTATTCTCATCCACTTACTCTAATATCTAGTCTAAGCTATTCCTTGAATCTGGAATATTTTCTCTCATTTCTGTATAATCACAGTCCTGAAACATTTTCCTCTGCATCTTCATCTTAAAGAATCCTCTCTCAATCTCTTCCATAAAATCTTTCTTCATTGATCTCCCCTGAGCTGAAAATGGCTACTTCCTTCTCTAACTATCCTACAACATTGTCTCATGGATTTCTCTTATTGTATTTTACATGTCTTATGCTCTCTGTGTTTGTATCACATCCCTTAAGCAGATGTTAGGTCTAGAACCTTACAAATAATAAGTGATTAATTAATGTTGGCTAAATTGAGTTGAATTTTATGACTTTCTCTAGCAACCTTCGATAATTTTAAGAGAAAAAGAATTGGATATTGGGTACTAAAAAGGATTGGGAATTAGCAGAATAAGAATGGCAAAAGTCAAGATTATGTGAGGGATTCAAGAAAGTAAAATATTGAGGACTGAAGACTGGTCAAGAGGCAAGAAAAGGATGGACTGGGAGTCTAGGAAGACAAGATTTGGTCTCCCAGGATTGTTGTGAGAAAAACGTTTTATATATGATAAAAGCATTACATAATAATGTCTTTATGAATATCATCTCATCATTATCATTCTCAGCATCACAACAAAAAAAAACCCACCAGCTTAACATTGCTTTTAATGATTTAATTATTTAATGAAGGAAATTCAAGACATTTAAAAAAAATTAGTGAATTTTAATTCATGCAAGAGTGATGCATAAAAGTGATTTCAAATGATATTAATTCTAAATTAACCACCCGCAAATAAGGTTCATATTGGTTTTATAAAAGCAACAAAGGCTATATCAGTCATAAAATTCTTTCATAGTTTCTTTTGTTTACTTTGTTGTGTTGAAATGTTTATTTGAATTCTTAATGGTTCATTTGACTGGTGATAACAAGTGAATTGCTCTGCATTGGAGAATTAAATCAAGTAATCACATGATATGTGTGCACATGTATCAATCTATCTATCTATATATCTATCTATATTTTGTGCATACATACATACATATGTATATTGTGCGTATTTATCTATCTGTAATCATTTCTCCAAAGAACCCCATTGCATTCTTTCAGATCTATATATGGTGAGATGTTAGCATTTAGCAATTCAGCCTTTACCTAATTCCCGGCCTTCTTTTGATGTAACATTTTTCCACTCAATTTAACAAACATTTATTAAGTACTTCACATGGGACAGCTAGATGGCATATAACTTGAAGAGCTTGAATCATAAAGTCTTTAGTTCAAGTCCTGCCTTGGACATTTACGAGTTACATGACCCTGGCCAAATTATAACCTCTCTGTGCCTCAGTTTCCTCACATAAAATGAGGGTGATAATAGCACCTCCAAGAGTTGTTGTGATGATTAAATGATTTAACATATATAAAATGCTTTTATACCTTAAATTGTTATATAAATGCTAGTGATGATGAGGAAGAGGATGATAATGATGTATGAGTCACTGGGCTGGGTAGACCTACCATCAAAGAGCAATGGACTAATTAAGAAAAAAGAAGTCTGTTATTATTGGCAAATTCTCCAGAATGATATCCAGGCTAATACATTATTTAAGATACGAGGGATCTTGGAGATAATTTCATCCAATCTTCTTTCTACTCCATTTTATAGATGAAGATACTAAAGCCCAGAGAGGTAATATAAGCCATCCAAAGCATATCTGCTACTTAACACTAATAGCAAGGACTAGGACCCAGGTATCTTGATTCGTATAGTCTTGGACTCTTTCTAGTGGGTCACACTATATAAAGCAGGATGTGACCCTCCATTATCATTCCCCCCTCCCCATAAAAAGTCTTGTATGATTTTTAACATGGAGACAAACAAATCTAAAGTAATTTGCTGGTTCTATAAAAAGTTAAAATTAGATGAAAAAATGTTACAGGAAGTACTCTTAGTTTTCTAGGAAAGTTTTAAATAGCCAATCAGCAAAGAAATGTTTTAAGAATGTTTCTCAATATTGTGATGAGGTTGGCACGTAATGGATTAACGAAGTTATTATCCAGGATATGCCTATATATATACATACTCTATTTAAAACACATTAATCAAAAGAATCAAATGCAGAGCAGCTTTTGTGGAAATGAGAGGGGAATTATCTTTTTCTTTCATCAGGACATTCATTGAGATGCATAGTGTTTGGAACAAAAAGTCCAGTGTCTTTCTATTGTGGATGTGAAAACTGAACTCAGAGCAATTACATGAGTTGTCCAATGACACACAGAGGGTTAGTAGCAGAATCAGGCCTAGACCCTGTTGGGTTTCCTGACTTCTAATGCTTTCCCTACTAAAGTAGGCTATTTGCATCAGTATAACTAGGAAATTCTCACATGTTAAAAATCAAACTTTCTCAGTTGTCTCCACATCAATCACATAGCCAGGTCAATCCAGACAAAATGAAGTAGAGACTTAACGTGCTTACCTAAGGGCAGGAAACCACTTATACCTGATTTGGATCACTGAGTATATTATTTATATTATTCTAATTATTTGTAGCAATCAATATAGAAATACCAAACTAGAATTGTTTTTCACAATTCATAGTGTGAGAGCTGTGAAATGCTTCATGGAGAATAAGAGTGGGAGTGGTTATAAATGTAAATTTCGAGGTAAGATGTTTAAAAAGGGTGATAGTCACTTTGAATGTTTTAAGAAATGAGTACTTTAGACATAAATTAACAGAAATAAATTACCCATCCTACAGCAAGATCCATTCTTAAGCCACTGATTATTATGGTTCTTTAAATCACCCTCATGTGTGATACAGTAACCTGATTAACTGCCCACATCTTGCTAAGATTCTCTGTATAACCTAAGGCTATAAACAGGACTCCATGACCCACTCACCTTACCATTCCATTAAATCTTCAATGAGGAAAAAAAAAATGAAAATCTTGGCATTGAGTCTGTTGCAAAATCCACAGGATGACAGCATTTCAATTGTAACAAAGGAAATGCCAAAAAAAATGGGGCCAAGCTTTGCCTAAATACCTGATGATATAGAGCATTGAATCTCCTACTGAGGTTGGCTGAAAAGAACATTTTATTTAATAGGGCAGGGCAAACCCAGCCATGATGCTAGCTACTGGCACTATGGGCTGTCTGGAGAGACGTTTTAACCGTTAACCTGAATTGGACTAATTGAGTCGAACATTAGTAACTAATGTTAAAATGGATAATTCTGAAGGACAGCCATTGAGAGTCTTTTTGGCCTAGAGTCTGTGACAATGTTAACCATTAAAAATCACCATTTTAATCATACTTGATGCTACTGGCCTGATTACCTCTTCTGCAGGTTTTCTGAGGTAAAGGCAATTCCAAAAGAAAAGCAGGCATGTTAAACAGCCATAACCACAAATAAGTCTTGCACATAAAGCATCTTTGTGAAACAGGAAAACATAATACAAAAAGGGTCCAAAGGGTGCCATCAGGCCAAATAATAATCATTACTTTTGGCAGCAGCCTTGTGTGAAAATATGCAAATTCCAAGACCATTACCCTAGTAGATGAGAACTTAAGAAAAAGCACATAGAATCACACAATTTCCAGATTAAGGGTTTTCATTGTGCTAGCAGAGTTCTAGAGTTCAAAGACAAACTGATAAGCATTTCTCCAGCATGTGGTTTATGCCTTCAAATGGGGAGGAATCTACTTACCTCCTCAGGCAAACCATTTCACTGATGGATGGCATTAACATACCTATGTTTTTAACATAAATGAGTTTTTGCTCCAAAGTTCTCATTCTCTGCCTCTCTCCCTCTCCCTGTCTCCTTCTCCCCTTCCCCCTCCCTCCCTCCCTTCCCCCTCCTCTCCTTTCTTTTCCTCTCCTCCTCAGTGACCTCCTCTTGGTCTTCTGCAGAGCATTTGTGGAGGGAGGAAATTAGTATACTGAGGAAAATGGAACCCATGTTATATGGAGATTGGCTGAAAAAAAGACTATAGAAAACACAACAGAGCATTGAGGCAGGATTATAGGTTTCATCATGTATTGGAAGTTCTATCATTGAGAAAAGTAGTTAGACTTTGTACTACTGTACTCCAGAGATCAGGATTAGGCCAAATGGTTAGAGATTGTAGGAAAGAATATACACTTCCAGCTTCCAGGGAATGAGAGCTGTCAAAAAGTGGAATGGTCTGCCCCGGATAGGGTTTCTCCATCACTGTTGTTGGATTGAAGTGGAGGAAAGGGTAAATTTAAGCTTCATATCAAAAAGCCAAACAAATAAAACAAACATAGAGTAACAAACAGAGTAATACATGTTTTTGTTTTGTTTTGTTTGTTTTTAAGTTCATTTATCACCTGTAACTCACAGTAGCTCAAAACTAGCTAACCACTTGAGGAAAAACAAGGTAGTAGAAACAGCCCTATCTGTGGAAGCAAAGCACCTGGGTTGAAATCTTGTCTCTGATCCTCACTACCTGTGTGACCTTATAATATTACTTAATTTCCTTTAGTTTCATCCCTTGAAAGGAGTAGATGGCTCTTACAGTTTCTTTCAGCTCTTGATCTATGAACTTACATTGTGGAAGAGATATCTGTGGTCAAAGTTATGCTAGATGACCCCCTATCCCTCTCAACATCTAGAGTCTATTAGTCTCTAACTCTGTCCCTAAAAGCAACAATTCCTTCCATATATCACTGAATGTGGCAATGAAATAGGGTATAAGTTACATTTCAACTTTTTGTCCTTGAATCATCCTAGTATACAGTATTATTTTGTTGTTACAGTGATCTTTTAGTATGACAAATATAAGGAATCCCAATCCTGCTCAAATTTCAATTATGGCTTACATTTAACAGCAGGAGAGAATACTGACTCCAATCAGTCAATTTGAAAGGGTTGGGGAAAGGGACTAGAATTTTGATTTCACAGATATAGGGAACTCATTGGTGGGGAAACTTCTTTTACCAGTGTAGGTAGGCACCTACTCAGCAATTTATAGCCTTAGAGAGATGTCCAGAGAACCCAGAGGTTAAGTAAACTTAACTAGGGTCACCCAAGAAGCATCTCTTGAAAATAGGAATTGAGTTTAGGTCTTTTGACTGCAAAATTAGTTTAGCATATGTCACATCATTCTGCCATAGAATTATGTAATAAGTGAAAAACAAAGCAGAGGAAAGAGAAATCATTGCAAAGAAATTCAAATATATAAAATCTACCTCATCACTAATCCTTTTCTAAAGTTGTATTGAAAATATTGTTCTCACATACTGGGAGATGAGGGGTCTGAGAAAGAGCCTGAATTTGAAATAAGGAAAGCTAATTTTAGGTCTCAGGTCTGCCACTTAACTCCTATGACCTTGTGCATATATACATATATATATATATATATATATATATATATACACACACATATGTACATATATACATACATACATATATATATATATATATATATATATATATTTCCTCCTCTGTAAATGCAATTAAGAGTTCTAGTTCTTCTTTGTGTCATATCTGGTGAAGCTATTGACTCCTTCCCACAATGTTTTGTTGCTCTTGTAGATAAGTTCATTTATCTTGGCAATGTACTTTCCAGGAATGTACACATTGAAAATGAGGTTGATGAAGACATAACCAGAGCTAGCTCAGTGTTGGGGAAGCTCTGAAGGAAAATGTGGGAGAGAAGAGGTATTAGATTACCATACTGAAGGTCTACAGATCTATTGTGCTGACTTCATTGTTATATGCCTGTGAAACCTGGACAGTATACTGGCACCATGACTGGAAACTGAATTGCTTCCATTTGAATTTTCTTAGACAAATTCTGAAGATACCTGGCAAGATAAAGTATGTGACACTGACATCCTTTCTCAAACTTAACTGCCAAGCATTCAAACTCTACTACAAAGGGCACAATTCTGATAGACTGGCCACACTGTTCAAATGCCAAACATAACACTTGTGAAAAAGACTATATTATGGAGAACTCACATGGTGGTTAGAAAAAGCAATACTTGGACACTCTCAAGGTTTCTCTTAAGAACTCTGGAATTGATTGTTTGGCATGGAAGGCATTGGCACAAGACCACCCAGCATGGTGGACCCTCATCAGAGAAGGTACCATGCTCTATAAGCAATGTATAAATGAAGTACCTCAAAAGAAATGTGAGATGAGCATATTTGGAGAATCCACCCCAAATGCTCACGTGGTCTATTTGTCCCCAAACTGTGGTAGAGCATTCTGAGCTCATATTGGTCCGATCAGCCACAGTCAGATGCACTATAATTTGACTCTAACATAGTGATGTTATTCTGGTCCTCTCTGAGAATGAAGGACAACAACCAATACGAAAAAGTGAGAAAAAGTAAACTTAGGAGGTAAGTTTGGAAATGTATAGAGAAAAGAAGAAGAAATATTTCAAGACAGATGAAGATATAGCAGGGTTTTACTGGTTAGTTTAAAGATCCACAGTGGGATTGCCCTCTAGAACTTATCTTGTATAAGCAATTGGTTTTTTCTTAAATTAAAAAGAACTGTCTTTAATAATCTAAGGGACTTATCCAAAGTTACACAAGTAGTTACTAGCAGAACCAGTTCTACCTGACTCCCAGCATCTTATACATATGTATTCCCATGTGATGTGTTCAATCTGGATAAAAGTCTGCTGAATCCCCTGTCCCCCACTTAGTTATTTTGGTAAATTTAGGGACCTAGCAGTTGTAGAATTAAACATCACAGTTAGCCTATATGAATTTTCACGTTTGCATTAGTGTAGATGAGAGGTGTCAAACATAGGGCCCATGGGCTCACTGTCACCTACAATACTCCCAAATGCAACCTGTACCAAATTAAAATGTAGTTCCTATATGATTTTAATGTGTTGATATAGGTCTATGTATATATGTGTGTATATATACATATATCTGTGTTTTATACATATGTGTGTGTGTGTGTGTGTGTGTATAAACACATGAGGTTTTCTAAGTTAATATGGAGCCTGCAGGGATCCTTATGTACAGTTTAGTGACACCCTCTCCCATTTTTATTTGAGTTTGATGCTTCTGGCATAGACTGCCCTATCTTCTACCATCCTTGCACACATTCTGGCTTTTCTTTGTACAAATATTTAGTTCAGTATAAAAATATGGAAAGAAACTAAAACTTTAAAGGTGTTTCCCTGAACAATCACAAATATTCAGGATAAGCAGCACTGGAACACACAAGATAAATATACCCTTGAAATCCTCAGCAGATTACAATATAAACATTCATTTTACCAGTAAATAGCCTTTTTGAAATTTATTTTAACTATTGCATATTTCATTTCTGTGCATTTTCGTTGGTATCTCTCAATAACTTAACATGTCTCATGTTTTAAAACCTTTAGGCTCAGTGCAGAAATTAAAAATAGTATTCAAGGGAACAAGGATATTCTTTATAACTCGTTATATGTATTGTCTAGTATTGTTCATTTCACATAAATGAGACATGTACAATCGTATTGTTACTCCTCTGGACTCATTTAAAAATACATATTAAGCAAAAAATGTTTATTAATTAGATATCTTAATCTATTTATCTTATCAAACAGGCAAGTTTGAAAAACCTGAGGAAATTACCTTGATGAGTCAAATTAATTCCATTCAACAAATATTCATTATTCATCTGTTAGGCACTGGGTTTGGCATCAGAGATAAATCACAGAAATAAAATGCTCTCAACTTGCATGGGGTGAGAGCGAGGGACCTAGTAATTGTTATGGCAATTAGGGTGGGACTTTTTTTACTGTTTTCTCTTTTGGAATGCTGAGGTAATCAATTACTTTTGATGAGTTTTGCTTTTCAAATGTAATGGCACGCAAAGTGGACTTTTGTTGTCTTTGTTTTGGAGTGCTTCTCAGCACTAAGGAATCTTTGATTGAATTGGGAGTCTTTGATGACCTACTTATGTCAAGGGGAAGCCTAGTTCACAAGGGTTTGAGTCGCATGGTTGTGATGCCCTCTGCACCTGATCAAGCATTTAAGTCACAAGAAGGCTCATGTAGGTCTGAGTTGCATGGTTGTGACAACCTTTGACCCTGAAGAAGTATATGTAAATTCAGAGGTTAGTGTTTTGCCTTTGCAGGCACACTCACTGAAACAGTGTTGGCGATGAGACTTTGGGTAGACATGGAAGCAGCCCCCCAGCTTTGAAAACCCAGATGTTGGTCCTTCTCTCTCTGGTAACTGTTTGTGTATTGCTTGGACAGACAGCTAGAAACCTGTCTGCTGATTTGTGTTTATTTGCTCTGTTTATATAATATATACTTGTAATTTCTGTTTGTATTCTCTCTTAAGTTCAAGGTGCTGGCTTTTCCCTCTGAGCTAAGTGAATGGTATATGTATGTTTAATTAAAGTGAGATTGTTAACCCCTTAAAGTTGTTTTCTTTAGAAAAGCAGATCAAAAAATCTGTGCTAGCAGCCTTCCTGTGTGCTTTTGTTGTTGGTCAGCAGCTGCTAGCAACACAGTTGCAGTTACACAACAAAAATACAAGTAAGAGAATACACAACACATACAAGGTAATACAAACTAATTTCAAGAAGGAGAAAGCACCATAAATGGGAGATCATAAAAAAAGTTCATATAAGAGTTGACATTTGAAGCTGTAGTATAATAATAATAATAATAATTATAATAACAATAATATCATTTGTGTAATGCTTTAAGATTTACCAAGTGTTCAAAATATCTCATTTTATCCTAATGACCCTGGAAGATAGGTAATATTATTATACACCTTGTATATTTGAGGAAACTGAAATAGGTAGAATATAAGTGACATGCCCAGGGTCATGAGCTAAGTTTCCAAGGTCAAATTTGAACTCTGGACTTCTTGATAGCAGATCCAGAGTGCTACCCTCTATCACATAACAGCCTTTGAAGGAACATAGGGATTCTACAAAGTATAAGGTAGGAGAACGTGGACACCATACATGGGGGCAGGGGTGTCAGTCTGTGCCTAGGACCCAGAGCAAACAATGCAATATAATGTAACAGGAAGAACTAACAAGGCAGTCTGACTATAAACGTGTATACTTGTTGTGATGTTCTATGTGCTGTGTTCCTAACTGTCCAAAAGTTGAATGTTCAGGAAATATTTTGATCCATATTACTGGTAATGGTCAAGCAACGATTTTGTGTTCACTTGTGGATTTCTAAGAGGTCACTTTCTGTTTAGGTACAAATTGAGCTAGATGTTTTCTAAAGTCCCATTAAACTCTGATAATCAATTCTCTGACTCAGGTGACTCAGAGAAACACTCATGATGTGGAAAGGGTACTGTACTTGGAATTAGGAGATCTAGGTTTGTTTCTTGTCTCTGACTATCTTCATCTGTGATGATAGGAAAATCTGTCTTCATATTGAAAGTAGATATAATCTCACTCAAACTACCTTTCTCACAGGGAGTTTTTGTGATGAAAAACCTTCAGTATTTTTAAAATAATAAATATGAATTAATGCTAGTAATAACAATAACAGGAACTTGATCAAACTATAAATATAAAGATAAGTTATTTTGTCCTAAAGTAATTCACAACCACCAAAAACAAAGGAAATAGTTGTTGTTGCCTCATCAAGGTGCATAGATGATATGTGGATACCAGTCAATTAGATAGCAATCTCCCCTATTGTCCCTAAGTATCCAATTTACATGAAGTTTTAAAAAATTAAACATGAATGAAGAAAATATCACATCAATTCTTATTATGAGTAAGAAAAAGTAACCATAAAGGAAAAAAATGGGATCATAATGCCAATAAGGACAAATGAAATGACAAAAATAAGAGGCAACTTCTTAAAGGCTTTATCTCTATGTTGTTGGCTATGGAGACAAGTTACTGAGCCTGTCTTGAAATTAACAAATGAAAATCTATGATTTTATTATAATTTTCCCATTTGCTGATATAGATATGATAGATAGGAAGGGGAGAAAAGTCTCTTTCTTTCATTAATAAGGATTTAATTACAGTAGCCTTATGTAATGCCAAGCTGAAAAATGAACAAAAAAACCTGCATGGTATTTGAAAAAAAATTTTAAAAATACATTTATATGGGTAGATATCAATGAAGATAACTTCTCATGGCTCCTGGTTTTATTCTTCACTATCAAAATTAATTACCAAGTGGATTACCAAGTCAAGAAAATCTGGAAGCTATTTCGTGGAACATTTTCTTTCTTTTTTCTTTTTTTAAAGCTAAGTACTTAAATGTGGAGTCAATGTTCTTTGACCTCATAATAAATGTAATCAAATTAGTGTTATTCACCTCTTCATTTGGACAGCAGCAAATTCTTTTAAAAATGTATTTTTATCTCTGTAAATTTCTTTTTTTTTTGATGTTCATGATTCATCATTTGTTATCGTATATGACTTGGAATCAAATATTTCAGCTTAAAATAGAGTTCAATATAGTACTTTATTTTGATTATTCCCTTATTAGATTATAAATATCATCATGTAAGAGCTCTAGGATAGTAGAAAGTAGGGAAGGCCTGGGTTTAAATCTAATCTACATACTTACTATCTCTGTGTCTCTGAGCAAGTCACTTCAACTATTTTAGCTAGTTTCCTTATCTATAAATTTGAGATCTGATTGGCACCTATCTCACAAAATTCTTGTGAGGATCCAATGAAATAATTCATGCAAAATGCTTTAGTAAAAAGCTTAAAGCTCCATGTAACAGGTAACTGATCATTGCATTTTGTATCTTCTTCTGTATGAGAGCTTATAATGTATTGTCACCTACTAATTTTTGATCCCAACATATGGGTTAAAGAAATTATAACCTACCAATGAGGCTGTGGAGAAAATTCTTTGTAAACCTTAAAAGCACCAAATAAATGCCAGTTATTATTGTTGTTGTCATTAAAAATAATAAAAGAGCATGAAGATAATCTTCATATACCTAGAGAAAGGCCAGGATCCTGAGTACTTGGGTATTCTCACCACCCCAGGTATGGAACACAAGCATCAAAATTCTTCTTGTAAATGAAAGGAATGGTTATCTTAAAATATCCTTCAATGTCAATATTTTGCTTTGTGCTAGAGTACCCACCTTAAGTCCAGATATTTGAGTTTTAACTGTGGCATAATACTTGACAAATGAACTGATCATAAATGCGCTATGGTAGATATCTATAGCTACCTATAAAGATGCTGACTCTTACAAAGTAGGTCAAAAGCAGTTGTTTTCTCTTCTCCTCATCTACTTGGAAGCCACAAAAATGCTTCCAAAGGCAAGATTTTTGAAGATAACTATGGCAGAGTGGATAGAGTGCCAGGCTTGGAGTAAGGACAACCTCAATTCAAATTCATCCTCAGACGCTTATTATCTGTATGGCAAGTCATTTAATCTCACTTTCTTCAACTTTAAAATGGGAGGAGATGGCAAACCACTTCAATATTTTTTTTAAGAAAACCCCATAAAAATGGGGTCACAAAGAGTGAGACATGACTTAACAATAATAACAAATGATAATAATATTTACCTTGTAAATTACAAATTACTTCTTATCTGCATCACCTCAAGGAACCTCAGAATTGTAAGGAAATTCAGAGGCAAGCTAATCCAAACTACACCTTTATAAAATTTGCCTTTATCAGATACTAAGTAAGTGAATATCCAGATTTTCCTTGAACACCTCTAGGAAGGGAGAACCCAATACATCTCATTGCACCATTTTGTATTTTTCATTGCTAGGTAGTTTTGTTTCAAGGGAAAATCTGCTTCTCTGAAACTTTTTTTCAAGTTCTATCTTTTGGGACAAAGAGGACTACGTTACCATTAAAATTTATCTTCCACAGGCCATACATATACCTTTAGCTGATTAATGTATGCCATGATCTTCTTTTCTAATTCATCCTGGTCACCTTTTCCTGAACTAAATTTAGCGTTTCAAGGTGCTTTCCTAAATTGCTGCACACAGGTGATAGCAAGAACCAATACTGTCTACTGCTTCTCTATAGAGCTTAACAATAATAATAGGTTGGTGAAGTCTAAGCTTTATTCTTATAAGAATTCTATTAGGGTATTTACTATTATCATTTCTATTTTATAGATAAGGAAACTGAAATTCAGTGTCACTTATGATCTTTCCATAGTCACAAGGTTAGTCAGTTCTGGAGACAGGACAAGAACACAGATCTCTTGACCCCAGATTCACCATGCTTCCTTGTGTATTATAGCCACTGAACCTATTTTTAAAGAGCTATTCTAGTCTGATTTGCTGAGGATTTATATTTGGCTTTCTACTTTAAAAGACAACACTATTTTACAAAGAGGTAAAAAGTTCTAAGTGAAGGCTTCATGAGAAGGTTTTGTTTTGAAGGCTTTGGGGGAAGATAGAGAGAAGAACCACATGTAATAAAAGAACACAGATGATTTCAGTCACACCAGTCAAAGTAATATCTACATCAATGAAACCACAGATCCATCAGTTAGTTATATTATATCTGTTACTAGACTATAAGTTACATGAGGGCATGGACTATATTTTTTACTTTGTACATACTAATGTGTTGATTAATGTCTAATGTACCTATCAGGCTCTCATGACTGTTCATTTGATTAAAATAAGTCTATGATCAATTGATCTATGTCATCAATATTTTTATAGGTATTTTCTCTCCCCCATGTGATTCCTCCACCAACACAAAAATACATAAGGCCCTCAATCCCTTTGTACATTTAATTTCCCCTTTTCTGCATATTCTATGGATTCTTTATTTCTTAATGTTCGATGATCAAAATAGCACACAGAATTTCAGGTAAAAACTCCATCAATTTTTGTCATAAAAACATCCTCAAAGAACTACAAATCATTAGCATTTGTACTGCCTCTAGAGTCAGAAGATATGAATTCATATTCTACTTTTCATGATGCCTGCATGAACTTAGTTAAATCATATAACCTTTAGCCTCTCTGAGCCTCAGTTTCTTCATTTATCAAATAAAGAGGTTGGATTAGATGGCCTACACATTTTTAAGCCCAGGAGCCCTTGTTATAATACGTACGAGCACATGTTCTTTGTCATTACGGTAGCACTTCACGTCAAGGTGATTGATAGCTCATCTTATTAGGGTGAATGGTTTTCCCTTAAGAAAATTACCATCCACTTAGCTACACTGATGCCCGTTTAGCTCTCATCTGCCTACTTATAGAACTATGTGAGATCACCTTGCAATTTATCTCCACTGGATTGGCATTTATAGCCTAGAAAGACATAGTATCATCATGTATAAATCTTGTGAGATTCAGAATTGATTTAAGAATGCTCACTAAGAAATTAAAAGAAATACTTTCATTCCTTTCGTTGTAAGTTTTAAATCAAAAAAAGGTTCTCGAAAGGGTTAAATATTTTGGATTACGTGAGGTTTGAGCTATGGCTAGGAGCTTAAGCGGAAGGGGTATATATAGTATCCTTACAAAATACTGCCCAGGAATTTTATAGGGGATAGTCTTTAAAGAATTTAAAGTACTTTAAGATGGCCCCACTTACCATTGGATTATCACAAAACAGGAGGTAAAGAATAGGTATCATGATTCATACAATGGAGAAAGTGGCCTAGCCTTAGAGATACTGTGGTAGAATAGATGGAGTGTTGGACTAGTTGGAGTCAGGAGATATTTGTATTCAAACCCAGACACTAACATGATGTGACCATGGCTAAATCACTTAATTTCTTTTGGCGCCTCCATTTCCTTACCTTTAAAAGAGTGACAATAATATTTCTAATAGCTACTTCACAGCATCACATATTTAGGTCTGAAAGGGTCCTTGGAGGCCTCTTAGTGCAAAGTCCTCACTTGATGGATGAAGAAACCAAGGCCTTGGGAGGATGAATGGGCTTGCTTAAGGTCACAATGAAACTAGGGGTCAGAGGTGGAGTTTAAACCTAGTTCTAACTTCAAACCTTTTTCATTTTTATCACCGTCTTCTCAGGTTTGCTCTAAGGCTCATATGAGGATATTTGAAAAATTTTCTGCAAACTTTAAAGCACCAAATAAATGTCAGTTATTATTGTCACATAGCTATTATGCTTGTGAAACAGTTCCTACTTCTCTGCCTTGTACAGTGACATCATTCACTGTTCAGAAAAAAACCCAAAGTAGCTATATAGCTTTTATTAATTTTTAAGTTATGTTGATGTCTTATGTTTTCACTCTATCTTCAGTTATGGATATGTCTTCCCTCCTTCCCTAGTTTTAGCCAACCTCTTCCTGTTCAGTGAGCCTTTATTGTAACAAAGAAATACAATTTGGAAAAATGCTTGTATCTGACAACATTCCACATTTGTATTCACCACCTGTCCAAAGAAAGGAGGACAGCAAATTTCCTTATCTTTATTTTTTTTTTAGTTCTAAGATTGGTCATCATAGCTACCAGTGTTCAGAGGAAAAAATATGGAATAATTCATTAGATTATAAAATCCTCATTAGATCATCAATTCTTTGAGTGTAGGGTCTGTCTTTTGCCTTTTTGTGAATCCTCATTGCTTAGTGCAGTGGCTGGAACATAGGAGTTACTTAATAAATGTTTATTTATTGATTGATTGATTCTGAATGTCATCCTTGCACCAAAGCTCTGTTAATTTTTGATGTGTCACTTCAGTGGAAGTACATGGAGAATTTTCTCAGAATTCACTCAAACTGACACAATTGTCTTGGCTGGCCAGTTTCATGTCCCATGATAATATCAGGAAGTTTAATACCAAGGAGCGCCAACATGCATAAATTTCAACATTTAGAATACACTGTTCCTAGAGGTAGAATTTCTTTATAAGGCAGTGAATAAACTTAAACATTTATTTCAGTAGCATTGTTATCACTGTGTTTCATATTGTAGCTTATGGCCATTTGAAGGAGATTGTTGACATCAAAGCTTTTTCTCTGAATCCATATCTCATCTCAAGACGAGGAGGCAATTTTGGAACTGGAGTATAAGGGAAAGGATTAGGCGGAGATTTTTTTTTTATCAGAGAATAAGGATGGTTGAATATTCAGTGTACTTTAGTTGTTTATTTGCTAGAAAACTCTAAATTCAGTACTTAAAAATCACTGAATTTTAGAACAAGATAAAATCAGTGATTATTAAATCCTCCAGTTTTGAGAGACAGGTAAAATGACTTGCTCAAGGTTATCAAACTAGTTATTGACATAGTTGGGAGTAAAACATAAGTCTCCTGACTCCTAGACCAATGGTCACAACCTGTTGTAATAAGATAATGCACTTAGAGATCAGGGTATTTATTTATCCAATGCAATATGTTTGTTGTGTATTTTGTTACAATTAAGAACAGAATAGAACCGGTAATCCAATTTACATGTAGAGCACACAGGGTCCTGGGAAATTAAGTAAAAATCTATATTTTTACCAGTATTCCTAAGAAGTATTAATCATCAATTCCCCATGCAAAATGAATAATAACAAATGGCAAAACTGGAATATAAACAACTAAACACTGGAATGCAATTATTCTATTACCATTGAAACTATGATTAGCATATCTCAATTTTACTAGTTTTAACCTATAGCTACTTTTCAATAAAGGCCTATTTTCTCTTCCTTACTAGACTACTTTAACAGAGGAGAAGGTTATAACTCATAACAAACTCTCAGGTAAGTATCTACCATAAGAACTTCAAAGGCTACCCATGTATGGGAGAAAGAGCAAGAGGAACAGGTTTAATCTTGTCTTTGTAATTTGCCAATTAGACAAAAAATTTGTCCCTTAGTTTCCTCATTTGTAAAATGGGAATATTACTTTAAAAAATCTTATACATTTCAGGAGTAAATACCATGGGTGTTATGAAACATAGTGAGAATCCAAGAGAACAGATGAGAAGCCAGAAGGCTGTACTGGTATCCATGAAATGTCATGAGACCTAGACTACAGGAAGAGGCCTAGTACATGGGGTTCATATACTGGGGAAGATTGATGGAGAACATCTCAAGAATCACGCAAGATGAAGGGACATAGATGGTTTTTGCTGTGTACTGATGGAAGCAATACCAACATTGATTTAATTTCTGTGATACCCTTTTGCTGAGAAGATTAAACACCCTTATATTCTTCTCTACTTTGAAACTTTTCTGTGATTTCATCTACCCTTTCCTCTTTCCCTTCAGCCTCAGGTGATAAACTTGCCTTCCTCCTTTCTGAGTTGACTTACCTGAGAACTTGATATCGTCTCTCTACAACTCTTCTGGAATAATTGCTCTATTAATTACCTACTTTCTTAACTTTCCCTCTGTCAAGAAACATTCTCAGGCCTTGCCTATCCTTATTTTCCCTCCAAAATATTAAAACAGTCCTCTCTTGGCCTCAGACTTTTAGCCTCTACCTTTTCTCACCTTCATAGCCAAATCACCATAGAATATAAAGTGTAGTTTACACTCACTGCCTCTGCTTTTTCACAATGTCCTCAATCCTTAACTAATAACAATTTGATTTCTAGTACTATCTCCCTACAGAAATTCCCTTCTCAAAGGATCTCAAAGGACAATCTTCTAGAAGGGACCTCAGAGATCATGGACTTCAGACTCTTTATTTATAGAAAAGGAAGGAAGGAAGCCCAAGGGAGCTTAACTTACTTGCCCAGGGTAACACAGGTAGTAAGCTCCTGAGTTAAGATTCAGTTAAGCTCCAAAGTTAAGGTCTTCTTGAATATCAACACCAATGTTCTATCTACCATACCAAATTTCCTTTATCATTTGCCTCTCCAAGTTACCAATAACTTTACCATAAATTCCAATGATCTTCTTCTACCTCTCACCCCCTCCTGAACTGTCTAATATTTTTGGGTCTTATTGATTGTGTACCCTATTCTTCAAAGGGTGCCACAGGAATCAAAAGTGTTTATCAGAAGTAGAGTCAATCAAACTATGCCTTGGAAATAGAACCAGTCATGGTTCAATTTTAATGTGATCAAAAAAAGTTGAAGTAGTAACTAGTTCAGATATCTAGGCCAGAAAATCGTGAATGAATATGGTTGCTAAGCATTATATGAATTTCTAAATTTGAGAGAAAAGGCTCCAGAACTGGGTTGAGGGAAAGGGAATCTCAGCTGAGATTTTTATTTCTTTATTGACTTCATGAAGAAAGTCCATTCACTTCTCTTAGTCTAGTTAACTCATCTGTAAAATTATAATATTAATCCAGATGACTGCTAAAGTTCTTTTTAGCTTTCAGTCTACATTTCCTTGACCTTCAGATCTATGACTTTTCTTCTCCTTCACCTCTCTCATCAAATCAGTTGTCATGCATAATTCATCCAATCTGCCTGACATTTCTCACCTTCTTACCCTTCTTTCTACTCTTTCTGAAAGCATGCTAGTTCAATTCATCATTATCTTTCTCACTTAAACTATTATAATAGCCTCCTAATTGGCCTCCTTGCATTCACTCTCTACTTTCCAATCCTTTATTCACACTGTTGTCTGAGGAATCTTCATAATAAACTACAAACAAACAAACAAAACCCTTCAGTGCCTCTATATTGACTCTAAAGTGAAGTATAAACTCTTTATGTTCTTCAAGGCCTTCTACAATCTGTTTTAAACTTGCCTTTCCAGCCCCATCTCACAAAATAACCAAGCACCCTTCTTGGCCAAACTAGGAATAACCAAACTAATTGTGTCCTGTTCTCTTCTATTTCCAACCCTTTCCTCACATGATCATTAAATTTACTTTCTTCTATCTCAATCCTCACATAAATAAACAAATAAAAACAAATAAATGTAATCATCTCTGCTTTCTTTCCTTGGGGCCCAATTTATATTCCACTTGATTCAAGAAGTCTTCCTTGTTGCTCTCTAATGAAATTCATCTCTTTGCTCTAATTTCTTTTTAAATTTGTTATTGAATTTTGACTGGACTCCTCCTTTGTACTCATCACTTTATAATTTTATTTTGCATATTTGTAAACTTTGGTTTACATGTATATGTGTACATATATATATATATATATATATATATGTATGTGTGTGTATACGTATAAGTATGTATATGTATATATACATATTTGTGTGTATATATACATACACACACATACAAACATACATACACATATAATCCTGGGCATTTAGCATAGCGTCTGGTCTTTAGTAGGCACTCAATCCATAGTAATTGAATTAAACATATTTTCTCACTTACCTTTTACAGCCCCTTCTAAGAAAAGTGAGATTGTTCCTATTTTGTCTATGAGGAAACTGTCTTAGAGAGATCAAATGACTTGTCCAAAGTCATAAAGCTAGTTAAGTAGGATAGCTAAGACTAGAACACAGCTCATTGTACTCCTAAATCTAATGCATGGCATACAAAGTATGTGTGGTTTTACATTAATTACACCAAGGAAGGAGATCTTAGCCTTTTTTTGCGATGTAGATCTCTCTGGAAGTCTAGGGAAGACTTTGCAGTATTTTCAAATAATGTTTCTAAATGCGTAAAATAAAATTTGTAAGGTTACAAAGAAAATACATTATACTGAAATATAGTACTCAAAAAAAATTAAAGCTGTTCATGGAGGTTAAGAATCCCTTTTGTAAGGCAAAATCATTTTCATTAATTTCAACTTCCCATATGAAAGAAAATTAAGTAAATGAAACCACTTCAAATATTAATGTTCATTCGAATTTCAACTGGCATTGTGCAAATCCTTTAATTTCTTTGGGCCTTTTTCCTTGCTTGCCCAGTGAAGGGATTGGATTTGATGAACTCAAAGATATTATATTCATAACTCCCAATTTATAACCTGTAAATGCAGACTTTATTAATAACAGCGTTATTATATGTCATGAAGTGCTTAGAACTTGGGGACAAGAACCTGGCATCTATTTCCAGCTCTGCCTTGAAATAGCTATGGACCTTAGAAAAATTGCTCTTCCTTTCTGGATATGAATTTTCTCAACTATAAAATGAAGTGGTTGGATTAGAATATCTCTAAGGTACCTTGTTCTTTAGCTTTACAATTCTGAGATTTACTCATTACTTATAAAAATTCAATCATGTTTTTTATATGTTCTTTATAAGCATCCAGGGAGAATTAATGCATGTTTAATGGGGACTCTAAGTGTAACTACAAAAGTGGAAATCTTATTTAAATGACATCGGCAAGGCAAGTAAAATGAAAATCACGGGCACAGATTCAGTTATGGTCATTTTAATTTATAACCCTTATTTTTCATCTTTTTTCCATCTCATTTTGTAAGAAGAATAAATAATTTAGAGGGAATATTAAATATTACCTCACCTTCATTTTCTTCAAATAGTCATTTACCTTTTAATTAGCAAATGTAAAAGTGAGAGTACAAATTCAGAGGCATAAAAATGAACAAGACACATTGAAGCATACTTTGGAACTGAGCTGAGTTTTTTTAAGAAATGCATTGCAAAACAGAATATTTGCTTCGTCCATTTGATTTCTAACTCCTGATTTTACTTTATTTTTTACCTGTGGAGGGGGCAAAAGATGTAGAAAATGGTTGTGTTTCCCACTAAGGTTGCTATATCTATATCTGTTATAGAGACTATCCCATGCTATCAACTACATTTTCTTTCATTAAATCATGACTGTATTTGGAAGTTGTTATTAAACATATTGCAAAGGAAGGGGGTCAAGATCTGTGAATTCTATATTATCATTATAAATAATCAAATACCAAACTAAAATAAAGAATGAAGGAAAATTGCCATAGCCAGGGAGCAAGATTTTCTTCAGTGAAATTGTCAACAGCAATAAAACAGTGCCATGGTTTTTGACAAGTTTACATAAAGAAGTAGCCAAAGTTGCTGCTGTATCTATTCACCATTGTCACATGATCAGAGAGATACTTCATCCACTTCGTAATAGAATCAGGGTAGTATCGTCTAAGAGTGATGTTGAGTACTGGCAGCTATGCTAGTTAGTCTGAAGCTCCCATTTGCCAAATAAAAGGGTGGATCATATATTGATAGTAAGAAATAAAAGATGGACAATGCTGAATGATCCACTGCATTTCATGAAATATTTAAAGACCTAGAATTTTTCAACCCTGTTGGGGATATCCACTCTGGAGAATTTAACAAAAATAAGTGACATTTCTACAAGCATTTTAAGGTCTGCAAAGTGTTTTAAATGTAATTCATTTGATATTCTTAACAACCCAAAGAGGTGTCATTTTTTTCATATTTTACATATGAAAAAACTGAGGCTATAAAGGAAAAAATTACTTGTCCCAGCTTCATACAAGATATAAACTGTTTGAGGTAGAATTCCAAACTAAGTTTTCTAGACTCTACATCAAACATCCTATCCAGAACACCAGGTAAGAATAGGTCAGTATTAGAAAGAAGAGAGTGAACTATTCTGGAGGAGGATGTACCCTTAATCATCAATTAATTAAAAATATTTATTAATCATCTATAATGTTCCATGAACTATGCTTAGTTATTGGGATATAGAAACAAAAATAGTCCTTTCTCTGAAAAAGGGCTACACACACACACACACACACACACACACACACACACACACACACAGAGACATTGGCTATGGTTAGGGACTGGACCTAAGATTTTATTGTTATAGGGAAGGGAGTCCTCAGTGAAAGAACTCTCTCTATTAATGTATAGAGGTACTTTATCTGCAATTTAGGATTCTGTAGAGTTGCTCACAGCAATAAGAGGTTATATGACTTGCCCAGGGCCATACAGACAGTATAAGTCAAAGGTAGGCTTTGAATCCAGATCTGCATAGCTCTGAGGCAAATTCTCTTTTCATTAAACTATGTTGCATCTCATATATACACAATTGTTAAACATGACTCATTTTTTTGAGGGCAGGAGGGAGTGGGAAGTTTAAGTGCATAGTATCTTGGGGAGATCAAGAAATTTTTCATGTAAAAAGTTGCATTTGATCTGACTTGTGAAGGAATTGGGAATTCTAAGGAGATAAGGTAGGAAAGGGATGCAATCCATGTATGAGAGACAGCCAATTCAAAGTTATGGAACTGGGTATGACACATCCGTAATAATAATGCTGGTGATAATAATGATAACTGGCATTTATATGACACTTTAAGGTTTGCAAAGTTCCTCACAAATAATTCTTAGAGGTCAGATATTATTAATATATTCATTTAACATATGTAGAAATAAGGCAAGTCTGAGGCTGTATTTGAACTCAAGTCTTCCTGACTCCAGGTATATCTACTATGCCACCTCACTGCTTCATGTGAATGAAGCAGTACACTATTTGTTACTATACTGAAGCTGAAATTGTGGAATTTTAGGGTCTTTTATACTACTTTCCCTGGATTTTCCCACATATTGGACTAAATTCTGTTCAGTATTGACTCATCTTATATCCACAGTCATTGAAATCACACATCCAAAAAACAATATTTCAATAATCTGACTGACCTCTGTGACTTTACCATTCCTAATGATAAACCTCTTAAAATAACTTATTGCCAAAGGTCAAATATCAAGTCTTCAAAAGATTAAGCTGTAAATACTCATCCATATGCTAGTAGCTCAAACATTTTCTTGGTTCCTAAAATGGGTGGATCATATTTTTAGTAGCAGCTTCACTTTGCCATTGTTTATTGGATGTGCTCACTACCCTGATGAAAAGAGTAATTCTCCCACAGTGAGGTCTTAATCACTGCTGAGCTTTTGCTTTAGCTATCCTTTCTCCCTGAACATTACTGGCTGAATTGATTAGACACTGATAGCTCTTAAATCTCAGCTAATGACAAGTGTATTTTTAGCCACTGGACAAAAATTCAAACCGGAAAAATGCAGGTGGTTGTGAAATACTGCACTAACAATTTCTCTGCCAATTTTTCTAGGGCTATTTTTTTAATGAAAATAATTGTGGTTCAAGCGGTGACCACAGAAGGATATATTTCCTTCTAGAAAAATGGAATAAACTTATAATAGAGCCATTTAAAGTGAATCAAAAAGAAAATATGAAAATGTGAATTTTTATTTCATTCCATGTGGATGAGTGAAATCCTTGTCTATTAAATGAATTATATTGTAAGCATCAGGTACTATTTCTGCTTTGGAATATTTATATGACATATAAGATAATGAATAAGAATTCTGAAAAATACATTTTGAAGATTTTTGAGATGATCATATGAAATGACTTTAAGTATCTTCTCTTTGATTTTGCCTTTTTCTGAGGACAACATTGGTTTCTGAGAGATGCCAACATTTAGGAATTAATTAAGAACAAGGTCATTCCTGTGCATCAATGGTCTCTCTATAATAGGTCCAAGGAAGACTTCCATAATATTTCCATTGCCTTATTCCCAGAAGGAAATGCGAGATAAGTCCCGATCTTCTAGTAGCTGAATCATGTGATATAAGTTCTGGAAATTTTTTTCTCCTTCTGAGAATGTCTGCTAGCAAAGTAAAATGAATGAGAGAATTTTTGTGAGTTAGAATAGTATATTCCTTCAAGCTATACATCATCCTTTTAGATAAGGCTTTTCCTGATCTCTCTACCTATTATTGCCCCCCCCAAAGAAAAGCAGTCATATCTATTTTGTATGATCTATGTATATATGTATACATGCATATAATCTATGTGTATATATGTATATACATGTGTACATGTATGTATATATATGTGTGTATGTGTCTGGATATGTATATGTGTGTATACTTACATAGACACATACATATGTATGTATGTGTGTGTGTGTGTGTAAGATTGTGTGTATGGGCATGTATACTTTTATGTCTCCTAATAAAAAGTAAGCTCCTTAAAAAAGGGGCTATATCATTTTTTCATCATACCTCCAGGACATAGCACAGTGGCTGGCATATAGTGGATTAGACACTTAATAAATACTTGTTCCATGATTGATTGAGTTTAAGGGAGAGACTGTATGGATAAATATGTATGATATATGTCATGTGCTTATGAGAGAGACAGAGAGAGAGAAGGAAGAAAAGGGAAAGGGAGAGAAAATGAATTCATTAATTACATGCATCAATCATTTATTATAGTTGAGGAATCCTTTATGTCCTCAAGAGTTTATTTGGGATCAGAAGGTGTCACTAGGAAGAAGCTCTGAATCTCAATAATGATTATCTAGAAGAACAAAATGGAATGGAAACAAAATTCGAAGAAAAAAAAGCTGAAAAAGACTTTGTCTTTGAGCTATAATGTAGCTAAAGCAGAAAAAAAGAGATCTTTAATGATATCACAAAGGTAAGCAAATATTGGCTTGCCATTTTCGTTCTCTCTTCCATTCAAATAATAATAATTCTCAGAAAGTTAGCCTCCTCCCAGACCTTCTTGCCACCAGTCAATCTCCTCTTCAATCAGTCTTATACACCATTGCCTAAAGTATGTTTGACCATGTCATTCCTTATCAAAAACTTTCATTGGCTCTCCATTTTTTTTTATCAGCTAAAATATAAACACCTTACCCTGGCATTTCAGGCCCTCTAAAAATATTCTCTTCCTACTTGTGAATTATCTTTCCAAGTTTATTTTCTACTATTCTCCTTTATATATTCTATAGTATTTCCCATTACATTGTTGTCTGACCTCTTCCTTACCTCTCTGGTCCCCATGCATTCATAGAGTCAATCTTCCATGAACAGAACATAGTCCCACCTCATTTCTGCTTATTGAAATTCATATCTTTCTTCAAGTCCTGGCACAAGTCCTAGATACAACGAGTTTCCTGAACTCCCTCTGTCTCCCCTAGCTGAAAGGGATTTAGACTTTTGCATTTTCCTAGAACTCTTTGTCTCATATTCTCCTCTGACACTAAAACTATGTTGTATCATGTCTTTGTACATATAATATTTGTGTCTCTCCACTAGGTAGTAAACCCTTGAGAGCAGGGACTCTGAAATTTGTCATCTTTATTCCCCAGAACTTAGCCAAGTGTCTTTCACATGGTAGGAACCTTTTAATTATATGTTGTATTCAAATGCTATATCTCTGCAATATGAAATCATTACATATATGTACATATGTATGTATATATGTACACATGTACAAATATATATATATATATATATACACATACATAAATATAAATGTTGAAAGTCATATTAGTGATAATCTGCTTCCTACTTCCATTAGTAGGTAAGGAAATAGTGACACAGGGCACATGTGAAATGTCAAGGTCACATAGTTCTTTCTAATGGTAGACCTGGGTCTAGAAAGCAGAACTTCTAAATCTCAGCCCAGCTTTTTTCCTACTGCCACACACTGACCCTTTATGTATTTGGAATTTATGTACTAAATTATGTGCATTTTTCCAGGATGAAAATAGCTTTATCTTTTAGATAATCCTCATGTCTTTATACTTATTGGCTTTCTTTTCCTATTCCTCGGGAGCATGATTAATGCCGTTATAAAGAAAATTAGAACTGTGCGGGGATGTCATGGAGTAGGAGAAAAAGATGGGATTGATACTTTGTCACTAGCCCTTTCAGTTTATCAACCAACATATATTGATTTAGCACCTACTACATACAGGACATGTTGTGATATCATTTTGAAATATGACAGTTGAAAATGCCATTTTGCCTGGGAGTCACAGAAGATAAAAAGCACTTATTGATCATTTAGTCCAACTTGCTCATTTTAAAAATGAGAGAACTAGGGACCAATGAAGGAAAATGACTTATGCAAAGTCACACAATTTGTTAGTGGCAGAGCTGGGAAGACTTTCCACTCCCACATGAAACTGAAAATACAAGGTAGTGAAGTTTCCATTGTGTCAAGATGTTAGTTGACAGAGCTATTTTCCAGAGCCAAGGCCCAGGAGGCAAGCTGCACCCTGAGCTTGGCATAACAACAATCCTTTGTGATCATCCTTTAGATAATCTTGCCCTCTGGCAAAAACACATAAGGTATCCTCTGAGCTTGGACAAGCACTGGACAAGTATTCATGTTCCCATCAGGAAGGCCTTCTATGAGTCAAACTTATCTTGTTGTTGTTGTTACCCCCTCACTGTCAGGGCTATAGCTCACTGTGAGGCCATTGGTACAAGTATTGAGATCTCCCTTCACTGCCTCAGGATCCCCCCCATCCCATGCACTAGGGGCAAGCTCCAGCGCATGTGCTTGCTTGCAAGCTGCTTCCCTTGCTTTGAAATTAAACTTCTGTTTGATTCCCAACTCTCCTGTCTCTAGCCTACTCTGTTCAGCTATGGCCACCCACAGGTTAGAGGCCAGTTATATCAGGTTGACAATTGCAAGAGAATTCCTACCTTTCATTCTATTTTTATTAGCAATTAACATAAGTATTAACCAAAAACTAGAAGACACATATCTTTTCCCTAATTTATTCATTCAAAACCAGGGTGAACTTCCTGTACTCAATTATTCATATGCTGAATTTTTTCACATTTAAAAGGTTTTTATCATTGTATATGATACGTGTGTATATATGTATACACACACACACACACACACACACACACACATATATATATTCCAAGTTGTAAGAGAGAAAATAATTCGTAGCAGATTAATTGGGTAGATCCCTGGATGGGGATGGGGGGAGAAGAACTGTCAGCATATTGAAAGAAATGTGTCAATAGAAATCAATTAATGCTATGCCTTTCACAGTATCATTACAGCTTTACTCTATAGATTAAAATGATAGTATATGGTGGGGAGTGGGGTGGGGAGAGAAGTTGCTGCTGCTGCTGATGTTGTTTTTACAAAATTCTGAGTAAAATAGACACCTTCCACTTTGGTCAAAATGAAAGGTATCATTAGAAAATACCATGAGCATGCTGCTGTGACACCACCTGTCTTTTTTCTCTGATGAAGAGCCTGCTACCTCAGCTACAGTGTTAATGAGGCCAAGGGCACAGGTCAGGGACTAGTCAGTTTTACTTTATTCTGGGCATACAGTAGTACCTAAAAAACCAGCATTCTTTGAAATGTATGACTTGGGTGAAATGAAGCTAGACTGTGCATCTATCTTCTTGATTCCATTACAATTATCAGTAAAATAAATATCTGAGTGATACTCCCTGCTGATGTTGAGGTTGTTGTACCAACTTTGTAAGGAGAGAACGGCACCTTATTGTCAGCAAAGGTACAGGGAAGTGTCAGGGTTCTACGGTGTTGGAAGAATTACAGTCAAGGCCCTTACAAGAACTTCCTGGGGGTGGGAAAAGGGTCAGAAAATGTGTTTCCCTCTCACTCCCACTTTTCTCCTTTATCCCTCTCCTGCTTCCTCCTTCCTCTTTTCTCTTCCCCCTCCTTCTCCAGTTTCTTTCTCTTCCTTTCTGTGCCTCCCTCACCTCTTCTTGCTTCCCCCTTTTTCCTCTCTGTTTCTCTCTCTCCTTCCTTTCCTCTCCTCCACTTCCCTTCTTCCTTTCTCCTCTTCCTTCCTTCCTTCCTTTCTGTTCCCCTCCCCCCTCTCAGTTATTTGTGCTATACCTTCTCAATAAATTTCCTTTTCTAAGAGCTGACTGATTTCTGCTCTCTGATGATCAATAATAAATAGGAAGCACGTTGGTGGGAGCCCAGGGGGTAACAATATTGTAAATCCTAGAAGTTCACAATTACCCTTTAGAACTCCAAGAAAGTGTGTATTAGTCTAGGAATCTGGCCCACCAATGCAAACACGAATTGGGTAAATGACCTCAGATAGGATGTTACATGAGGAATTTTATATGATCTTAATACTTATGTGAGTAACTACTACTTCCACAGATTATGCCATGAACACAAATGAGTTTATCAAGAAAGACTATTGTGAAAGAAAAGGATGATGCTGGAAAAAAAGTCTTTAAGAAAAACTGTAGAGTGAGTGATCACACTCAAATGAAAATATCAGAAAAGGCTTCATCATAAAGGACTTTCACCTAACTTAGGAACTGAAGTAAAAGGATGATTTCAATGAGGGTAGATAGGGCAAGTAGTATATTCCACACATTTTATATAAGTACAATGCTCATAAATGGGACTGTATAAAATGAGATAGGAGAAACACTAACTGGTAGCTTATTTTACCTAGATCTTAAGGGCTCTGAAGAGTCCAAGTGTTAAATACAGCTACGATAATATATTGCCACCTGATTTTGAAAGGGTTTAATGTCAAGCTGAGGATTTTGTTCTTTGAACAATAGTAAGTTACTAGGGATAGCATAGCACTCTTTCTTGAACCCCCTGCTCTAGGTAAACTAATTTATTTACCTTTCACCAAACATTCCTTTAAACTTTCTGCCAGCAGTATCTTTGAAAGCCATTTCCACACCTGGAAGGACTTCTTCCAGACTCTCCAAATACAAAATCTTCAAGGTCCACCTCAAGGTCTACTTCCTCTCTGAAGTCTTCACAGATGACCCTGATCCCCTACAATCTTTCTCTTTTGACATCTTAACAACTCAATTATTATACTAAAATACAATGTTACACCTCAGGTGTTATTGTTGCTCATGTCTTATATATTTATTTTTTCATGTATTCATGCCTTGTGTCCATAATCAAGTTTCATAAACTTAAATTCTGGTCTTCCACTTTGAATTTCCCTTACCATGCCTGGTAGGTAGAGGATGATTGATATAATATTTACCTATTTACTGAATATTCTCTTGGGCTAAAGTTTACCTATTAATTTGTCAAATTTCTAATTTAAAAAGATATCATTAAAAACCAAGAATGATAATCATGTAGAAAACATCCCTAAGAAAGTGAATCTTATACACTTAATTTATAAAAATGTATAGTCTTACTGCTAAACTAGCATTTATTTCTTTATGGTTACATGAATACATGTCCTGCTGCTTTTTTCTACATAGGGACTCTATTTCAAGCTGTGACTTTTTCACACTTCCTAGCCCTAGTAAAGTGAGCTCATCCAATGATGAGATGAGAGACATCCCTGGGAAAATTCAGCAAGTGTAGCTGAAAGCTTTATTAGTCATTCTGTCTTGTGAACTTGTGGTTTGAGACCTGATTTGTTCACCAAGTCAGTGAGCACAGCATCATAGAATATTTAAACTGGAAAGGCTCTTAGAGACCATCTATCGCAATCCCCTTACATTTTATAAGAGGAAACTGAAACACTTCTGACCCTAGAAACTGTTGGGTGAATATGGGTTTCCTCACATTGTTAGTGCCAAGCTAATGGTTCTTTTGTGGCTAGTTTTTTATTATTTTTATGAGAAATTTTTACTCTGAAGCCTCATTTTAGAGAAGAGATAATTTTTGGTTCTTAAAGTCTTTCCTAGATGAGGGAAAGTACTGGGAGGTCCTCCAAAGCTAGAAAGGTTTTGAGTGCAGGCCTGTTGATGATCTATGTCTTTTCCCAAGACCACCTTAAAACTGGAGAAACTCATCACCAGTTTGGCCAAGGAAGATGAACTTTTTAGCCTCACTAACTTTCAAACACTATCGATTAAGTCTCTGAATAATGTCCTATTAAGTTCCACCAGAGCCATATCCTGACATCTCATGGTAATGTGAAGAGAAACTGAGATTCTTGAAGCCTCTGCTAGCAGAGTATACACTTTGTCTGATTCTTTCAAGTTAAACAAGTTTATTGTGTGGCCAAACTAGTTAAGAAGAGACTCCTTCCTGTGATCTTTGGCCATACCCATTTAGACCATCTTCTAAGGCAGAGGTTCTTAATCTCAGTTTATGAACCTTTAGCAACTTTTTGATAAATGCATTTAAATATAATTTTTCCTTAGCAATCTCATATATTTCATTTTATGTATTTGAAGATATTCTGAACTTGGAAGCATCACCAGACTGCCAAAAGGGTCCAAGACACTTAAAAAAAGGTTAAGTACTCCTGTACCAAGGTATGAAATAAGTGTGATGTGAATTGATGGAAAGATTGCCAACATGTATGAAATCATGAGCTAACTTGTAACATTGGGATATTTGCTAAAAATTGATTACTTCTTTATCTTTATTGGAAATGGGTCATTTCAGGAGAGGTAAAATTATTCCTCAGTTTATATATACCTTTTAAATACTTATGAAATATAATTACGTAGAAAAGGAAAATGTTGTCTTAGAAACTGAAAACAATGGGTATAGCTAGTAGTGCATATATTTAAATATGAGCATAGAGAACAGAACTGAAACTTGAGAAGGGTCACTAGGATTTTGTTTCCAGGTACCAGTGAGTACCACCATAATGGTCTGTGCTTCATCCCCACAATGTCTGAAAAGTCATAATGCAGTTTCTTCTTTCCTCCACCTTCCTAGCAGTGACTATTACTTCAGCACCTTGTGGTTTGTCAGGGAACATTTTTCTTCCCCCATAAACCAGATAAGTTCATCTCTCCTACCTCCTACCTCCTACCTCTGTCCTTCCTTCCTTTCCCTAGGCACAAACACACAAAGAGGCACAGACACAGATGCACAGATACACACATAAACACACCCTAATTATAGCAAGGAGAGAGACTCCCTTTTATAAACATTTAATCTTCCCTTCCATCTTTTTTTCTTTTTCTATTTCTGAGCTGAAAAGTGATAAGTTTAACTCCCTTGTCAAACAGGAGGCTATTTATTAAATAAAATTTTAAAAATAATAGAGATTCATAAGTACCCAGACAAGACTACTTTTAATCTCAAATTCCAGTCATTCATTGTAATTTTCATAATAAATGCTTGTGGAATAAATGAATGCTATATTTGTTTTATGCAGCTTGATCCTAAGAAAATTAATTCATTCATAATAACTTTTCTTTCATAATAAATGCTTGTTCAGTAAATAAACTTTCTCAGGACTGATGTATATATACCACAAATTCAATTCAAGAGAAATGGATTGAGTGCCTATAGAGAAGTAAAATGACTTTCCATGGTCAAATAATTCATCACCAAATGGCCAGATCATTATTGATGTCTCTTTATATACAGTGTTAATACCAGGATTATAATTAATGCTTTTCCAGCATGAAGGTACTGGCTATAGCTTGGGCCCTTCTGGGACAGATTTGTGGGAACACAAGGTCATCCATAATGAGGCATTAAAAGAGGACTTTGTGGATGCTATTGAGAGGCACACAGCACAGATGAATGTGGATAGTTGCACTTGAGACACTTTAGGTCATACACATATCCATAGGAAAGCAAATTTGTTGCAATGTCGGAGATTTAAAATATCGAGGCATGAATTTAGATAAGACTGACTTACTAAAAATCTTTGAGTGTATTTATACTTTTTTAAGGGGATATCTGTGATTTTATTGGTAGAAGGGGCTTCCATTGAAGAATTCCCTCTATCAGTACATATTGGTTTCTTCGCATCAATTTGCAGTCTTAGAAATTTTCCTGGATACAACTGAGTGGCTAAACGTTGTCCTTGTTCACAACACCCATTATTTGTCTAGGGCAGGACTCCAACACAAGTCTTCTTGACTCAGAGATCAATTCTCCTTAATTACACCATGTTCTTCTCTTATACATATTTAGAATTTTTAAAAAATCTTATTTCTCTTGGTTCTTGGAATATGTTTGCTAAGCACTAAATGGATATTTACATTTAAAAATGGCATAAAATATTATACCCAGTATTCATCCAGCTTAATGGAAAGAGCACTTGATTTTGAAAGCAAACTACCTGGGTTCAAATGTAAGCCCTGAACTTTTTACAACACTTGTACTATTGGGCAAATCATTAAATCCATGTAGTTCTAAGTTTTCCAATCTGTAAAATGAGGAGAATAGTTTAGTTCCAAATCTATAGTACATGGAAAACACACTGCTACATAGAGTTTATATCCTAATAAAGAAAAATTATTTGAAAGATGATTATGATCACAAAAATATAATAGACAGCTACTATACATAGGGCTGTGTGCTATGCATGGTGGACATAAGGATTCTTATGAGGCACATTTTCTACCCTCACTGACCTTACATTCTTATTAGAGAGACAGAATTTATATATTTGTGCATGTCTAAAACATATATACATATATATGTATCTATATACATAGATACATATACATGTATACATGCATATATGTATTGTGTGCATGCTGCCTTATAGTATATGACTATATAATGCAGTATAATATATGATATAATGTAATACATTGTATATTATATGCACACACATACACTATAAGGCAATACATGTGAAGAACTCTAAAATGCAGGTATAAACAAGATTTACTATAGGAGTTAGTAATATCTGAAGCATTGTCAAGTAAAAGAGGATTACTTTTGTTCTGCTTGCTTCTGAAGGTCAAAATTGAAGGTAACATTTGGGAGTTTCATAAAAGTAGAGTTCACTTCCATTTAAAGAAAAAAAATCATTCTACAATGAGATATCACCAAATGTAGAAAGGCCTATCTTGGAAACAAGTATGTTTCTCTCACAAGGGATATCAGAAATTTGGATGCCTGATTTGTAGAAAGATTATACAGTAGATCCCTATACTCTCAAACTTTGAGATTTTAGAACATGTTATTCTGAAGATTTCACTATAGTTTTAGTGTACTCAGTAATGACTTTACAGAAAGGAAATGCTTTTAAGTAGAGAGAAACTTGGATAAGCTAAAGATTAGGCATTTCAATGAATACAATTCAACAAATGTTTATAAAGAGCCTCACTGTGACAGACCACTATGGCATATACTGGAGAGAGATAGAACATTTATTTAACAAATATTTCCTCTTTTCATGGAGCTTGTAGCCTAACAGGGAGAAGAGAAGCAAACGTTTATTTATTAATTATTATTTATTAATATTTGATGTTATACACTAGTAGATTTGGAGAGTTACAGTTAAAGGGGAAACATCACTCTCAGTGTTAAAGTTTAGGGAATGCTTTCTAGGGAAAGTACTTTTAGGCCAGGAAAATGACTGAGCAACGACTGTATAATAGGCAAATAACCATCTCTCTATTGTCTAACATTAGTACCTGCAATTGCAGAACACAGGTCTTCGTATTGAAATGGATACAAAATTGCCACATTTTTAAATGTTAATATGAGACCCTCTAGGAAAGTTGACTATGTCATCATTTTAATGTTGCTCTGCTATTTTTAGAACATTTTAATAGCATGTGTTTCATACTATATGTAAGTCATATCAACCACATTTTAACATAGGGCATATTACTAAAAGTTTGACCTTGAGTTGTAAATTATATTACTGTGTTTTTAAGCATGAGAAGTTTTATTGAAAGGGTCTAGTATCATTCTGTCATGTATTTTAATTTTATTATAGTAGTTTTACTGTACCTTTTCTGTTATGGCTGATTATTTTACAATCTAGCTTTAAATGATAACTATTTTTAACCATCTTTTCAAGGCTGACTAATTTTCCCTTCTAGAAAATCCGATAATTCCATTACCCTTCATCTTCTCTATTAATCATGGAGTCACATGATTCTCTTTTTTACTTGATAAAAAATTTATTTCTAAATGAGTATAGGAATGCACATTTTTCTGTTAATGCTATTACTCCTTAGCATGTTCAGAGAATTTTGTGCATTCATTATTTCATGGTTATCTATCCCCCCACCCCCATGAAAAATGGAGCACAGTTTGTTTTAAAAAGTTATTTCTCTAAATAGGAAAACAAAGTTGCATTATCAGTTCAAGGTCTATAAGTGACAGAGTTAAAAGGGTAACAGACTTAATTTTTTACCAATGTTCACTTAGAGGAGCTATTTATAGGATCACAGTATCAAAGATTTAGTGCTGGAAGGGCCCTTAGAAGACATTTAGTCTGATTCCTTCACTGAACAGATGAAAAAACTAATATGTAGAGGTTAAGTATTTTGTCTGAAGTTACTTAGGTAGTAAATGAGAGGGTCATGACGAATCCCTAAAATAGCCTACATAAATCATACCTGAGCATAACTACTGTCATTACATGCCTTAGAATTCTACTTAAATTTCTAAAAGAGTAACCTCAATGTAGTAACTTATGCTATGGCTACATTTTATTGGCTTTAAAAACATGCTCTAAGGGCACTCAAATTAAACTCTTCAAAATCATTATAATTTTTTTAAGTGACAGCATTTAACAGCACGGTGAATTTCTGACAAAAAATCTCTAAATACAATTCATATGACTGTGTACTTTTTTTTAATCTTTGGATAAAATAATGATCTGTTCCTTGTACTGTGCTTGGTTAATAGCGATGTAATTGGTACACATTTACAAAATCTTGGTTTATTGGAAGTACATAATCTTCCTTAAGGAGCTTATATGTATTATTCTGTATCTCTGGCTTGTGTGTTGCTTATGCTATTGCATCTACATCCTGATACCTAATATGAGAGGTGAGACAGCACTGGCCCTAGAGTCATACAACCCAACTTCATATCACACTTCTCATGTTTCCTGCATCAGATACTTATTGAACGACACTGGGAAAGTTCTTAACCTCTCTGCCTCAGTTTTCTTAACTATAAGTGAAGGTGTATGTTAAGCATACTATTGTCTGCTGATTGAAAAAACATCCACATTGGGGTCTTCATGGTCACTAAAAAGGAAAATAAACATAGTGCCTAAAAATCTTTATAGTACCTTAGTAACTCAGAGTAAAGGTTTTTAAATTTCTGAAGTTCTACTTGGAAAAGTCTGAGTAAATGAAATTGTAATAAAAATTCAACATAAAATTTTCCAGTCAGATAGCTAGATGTGTTGCTTGTCAAATTAATACACAGCTGAAAAGCCATTTTTTTTAAAAAATCTTTCCCTACAAACATTTCTTTCTTGAGAACATAAGAGACTTTAAACCCAAGCATATGGTAAAAAAGAGCAGAGAGTAACAAAATAAATGAATTTACCTACTTCTGACATGAATTTTATTCCCCAAACCTAATAATATCTCTTATACTGAGTAGTGACCTAGAATACTTTAAGCTTTAATAATCTTGGTTTTAGTCATGACAGTCATTAATTGCAGATAAGATTATTCAAAAGAGGGGGAGGGCAGCAAAAAGACAACAAGTGACCAATATGCCTATTTTCTCATCTCTATAAACTATGACAGTTTCTTCTCCTTCTATTGAGGTAGTCCTTGATGAAAGCATAAGGGAAATGGAAGACTTTCATAAACAATATTTTCCAGCTAAATGTTTTTTTTTTCTTCCCTTACCCTACAGTTGACTGAGAGGTACAGAAAATGCAAGATGCTACTTTGGTTTTGTTGATGTTTTTAAGTCTGTCAGTTTGTTTGTTTCTATAGAATAAAACTGCATGTTAAAGCCTCTCCTACAACCAGATTTCTCTGGCGCATACATAAGATAAACAAGATTCCTTGATCATGAAACCCACAGAGATGACTTACTGATTTCAAAGGAAGCTTAAAACAAGAAAACATGCATTCATGAAAGTGTTTGTCCTTGTCGTGGCATAGGGTCCTGTCCAAACTCCAAATAGAAGAGTTTTTTTATAAGAAATGGTAAAAGTTCACTCATTGAACCAAGCTCTGACACAATAGTTAGTAGATACCAAGTCAAAAGTAAAAGAAAGAATAAAAAGTTTGATGCTATAAAGTATCAAAAAGCAAAAGATCATAGTAGAGCAGATACACAAATGTAAATATCTTTGTTATTCTAGGTTTGGTAACTCCTTTCTTGGCTCCCCTACTGACACTTCTGACTTTGCTACCATGCTTCAGCTGACTTCTCAGCCTAGAAGATCATGTTGGCCCTTCAAGGTCAATCCTCTCATTGATAAATTACCTCTAGAACCTCCATTTTTGCCATGATGGCACAGAATACCTTCTCCTCTCACTCTCCCCCTCACATTTTTCAGATACTCAGTAAATGTTGTCTTCCCCCGTTAGGATCTAAGTTATTTCAGGGTAGGGACTGTCTGCTTGCTTCTACTTCCATTCCCAGTGCTTAGTACTCATTTCCAGTGCCTGACACATAGTAGATGCTTAATAAATGCTTGTTGTTTGGTCTGTCATTAAACAATACATGTTTAGGTGCTAATGATTAAGAGGAATATTAACTAATCCAAAATCAATCTGCTAATTAGTAAACATTTGCATTAAGGTCTTCATGGCTGCTCAAAGAGATGTGCCTAAGGCATTGACATAGGAAAAACCATTGGGTAAAGAATGTGTATTGTCTATATTACAATATGCAACTTGAACTAGCACTGCAGATGCTTAAGAAAGAAAATGGCTAGGGTTGGCCAGCAGTAAGAAGGTGGCTGGGGAACTGGGTATGAATAGAAGGTGGGAGAGAACATATTATTGAATTTGGAAATACTCCATGATGCAAAAGCACTTCTTGTCACCAAAACTCATCTTTTTAGCAATGATAATTTTCTTATAACACCACATTTCTCTGACTCGTGGAATACTCTTAGAAAAATCAAATTTTTAGCTCTTTCAAAGTGTACTGGAAAATACGTGGTGAAATATTAGTAAATTATGAAACATTCCGCCATATTCTGGTTTAAGATACAAGGGTGCATAAGAAGCAAAATGCCACCTACATTGTTAGGCATAGTCATCCTCTTGGTTATTGTTATTTTCCTCCCTAAACTGCTTTTCTTTGTTATAAAGCAAGGTTTGATTTTAGGGAAGGCAGATCTAGAAATAACTGATATAAAATTAAAAAGCAAACAAAGTTTTTATTTTAAAATGAATATATGGATATATGACAAACAAAAGTATGCTCTAGGATTAACAAAGGATGATGTGTACTAAAAGTACAATGTTACTGGAAAGGAAAGTGGATTGGCTGTGTATGTGAGCCCGTGATAACAGATAAAGTGAAAGTTTGGTACTTGTGGCCATAGAATATTAAAAGACCCTCTAGAAAGACCCTCCATTTCCTGAGTAGACCATTTATGGGACATTTGTGGAATGAAAATTATGGAAGCCAAGCTGTTATACTAGCTGTTCCTTGAACTCATCATCTGATCTTGTTTCTATACATTTAAAAATAAATCTGTTTCCCATACCTAAAATGCATTTTCCTCTCACCTCTACCTCTTAAAATCGCTAGCTTCCTGAGTCAGGAATATTTGGTAATAGTTTTAATGCCAATTAAGGGTTGGAAAGTCCCTTAAAAGATTTGGGGGAACTTGATTATAAAGGATGTGGTGTGGAAAGAGCAATGTCTTTTCCGAGAGGCTGATTTCCTTATAAGGGTAGGCTAAAGAAATAGTTTGGCAGCATGAAAAATGGAGGCTATTTGGACATAAATTTATCATAAAATAGATGCCACTTTTAGCATATTCATGAAATTTTTCTTGATTCTCACATTTTAATCCTCAATGCCAGGGGTATGATGAAACTAGCCCCTGCTGGGAGAACTGACTGTTAAATTTTCAGTGTGAGCATTTATATCATATTTATGGGCAAATGCTATGAATTGCAGCTTGATGTATTGTTTTGTTGTTATGTAGACTTGAAAAAGTGATGGAAAAATGCTAATAATGAGATTAAGCTTAAAAGTGTCAAAACACTTCTCCCTCCCCCTCAAGCAATCTGGTTGTTAAACATTTATCTGCAAAGCTCTACTTCTCTCCCTCTACAAATTACCTTATAATTTCCCTTCTTTGTATATGACATGTGAAAAAAGTAGAATGTGGGCTTCTTGAAGGGAGGACTTTTTGATTTTTATTTGTTTTTTTTTCTTTTTTCTAGTTCTCAAAACAATGCCTTGTCAAAAAAAAATAGTTCCTGGATCTATGTTTGTTGATTGATTTCAAGTACAGCGACAAACATCACAAGGATGAAAAAGTATAGATAGGTCATGATCTGTATCAGTACAGTGAATGCACGCATAGACAATAGGAGAAAGAATTAATTCAAGTGTGTAAGGTGTCTTCTGTTAAGTTTCTTCTTTTCAATTTGTATTCTTTCAATTAATAAGCATTTATTCTTTCTCACCATTGGAAAAATAAACATTCTTAATGGCAGTAGTGCTTTAAGGTATATAAAGCAGTATAAAAATATAATGTCATTTTATCCTCACAACACTTGGAGTTAGGTGCTATTATTTTCCAGATTTTACAAATGAAGCTGATTTGAGGTATAAAGTGTCAGCTTCTTTAATCATGTAAATTCCAAGAGCTAACATCTCACTAAATAGGCCTGTGCTCCAAGGATATCATTGACCTATAGAAGTAGCAAGAGGATAGTACAGTTTCTCCTTCTGCACTGAGCCTCAGTGAACATGTATGAAAAATACCATGGAAGCTATTTTTAGAGCTCTGCTCCATGTATTTCTTCCAAACAAATGGAACTCTAAAAGTTTTTGCTGTAATAGCTGATTTTCTTCTTTGGCACTTCATGTCAGAAGCTGTGTCATTCTCACTGAACATGAGTCATAAACAATCATGAGTCAATTTACACTGACTTCCAGCAATCCAAATCAAGTCCAACACCACATTTACAACAATATTTATTTATATAACTTACATCAGATTGTGACTTATTTATATCACTTTTCCCATCATTTTACAGGTTGAGTAAAAACAGATGTTTGTCAATCTGCAATGGTCAGAAATGAAAAGATAAAGTCTATCCAAAATGCAAATGATCTGACTGTTAAAATGTTAACCAAGTCAACCTTGAATCACAGATTTTAGATCTTAAAGGTCCCTTAAAGATACTATATTCTACCCCTCTCATTTCGAAGGTAAGAAAACTGAGTCCTAAAAAGTTTAGGAAGCATTATTACAACAACATGGATATAATTGCTAGAGTTGGAGTAAGAAGCCCTCAAACATTTCCTAACTTGTATAATGCTTAATGAGCATCTATTTCTTCATCTATAGAATGAGGGAAATGATAGTACTTGTCTCATAGAGTTGTTAGTTACTACCGTTACTTTTATCATTATTTGTATTATTGTTTTTAATTATCATGGCAAAGAAGTAGTCAATAAACAGCAATAAGAACAGTAAGAGCAATAATTCTCTTGTAATACTGACAAAATATTAGAATGTATTGTTTTGTTCTACTTTTATCCCCTCCAAACAAAGACAAGCTCCCCCCATGCCCCAAATCTTAGTATACATAATACCTAAATACAGAGCACTGTAATTACAAGAATACTAGTGTAAGAATCAGACATCATTTCCATTACATTCTAGCTATGTTGCCCCTTCTTAGCTAGCTGTGTAACTTTTTTGAAGTGTGTTGCCCCTCTAGTTTCAGTTTCTTCATTTGTAAAATTAGGAGGCTGGGATGTGATCTCCAACATCAATTTAAGCTCTATCACTCTGTTGTTCCTTGAAACTACATCGGTCTTTGTTCCTAGGTTGAGGGTTTGGTCCCCATTCCCAAATTTATAGTCAAATCAGAAATTTGGGAATGCAATTGAAATTGGATCATATGAGCACGGCATGTCAGCACTAGGAGAGGATGTGATTTCAGTTCACAAAGCTAAATTCAAACTCCACTACAAACCAACTAACTGAATTTGAACAAGTCACTTAATCACTTCCCTTTTCTAGGCCTTATTTTTCTTACAGGTAAAATGAGAGTTGTACTAGATTATCTTTAAGGTTCTTGTAGCTCTAAATCCTATGGTCTTCTGAGCTGTCAGAAGCACTTGTTATAGAGGACAAGCTGGATCCAGGCTAAGGGAACATAGGATTTAGTTGGTTAGAGAGAAGCTGGAGAGGTTCAGTTATTTGCTCATAATCACACAAGTAGTAAGGAAAAGGTGTGAGACATAATCTCAGATCCTTTGATTAAAAATCCTATGATCTCTATAGCACACTGCTTCCTTCACTAACCTTGTTATAATGCCTAGGTCTTCCATGTTATTCTTTTCTTTGAGATATGACTCTTATGAGAGAGACAACAGATTAAATCCATAGCCATCACCATTTCCAGCTCTGTATTAGGTAGCCAGTCACATAGTAAGGCCTAGAGGAAATGGGACCCCAGACAGGTAAGTTTTAAGGTGGAAAAGAGTGGAATCAGGAATGTACAGAGGCAGAAAATGGAATTTAAAATGCTGGGTGTTTATCATCATCACAATATCTATTTTATATGGTTCAGTGGAAAGTAGGAATTCTCTCAACTCCTTTCTTTACAAATTGAATGAATATAAAAACCACTACCTTATTGACATCATCATCATGAGAAATATTTACATAGCATTTCAAAGTTTGTAAAGCATTTTATGTATATTCACTTCATATGAGCTTCACAACAACCTCATGAATGAGGTACTGTTATTATCTCTCTTTTACAAATAAGCAACCTGAGACACAGATAATTTAAGTGACTTGCCCAGGGTCACACAGCTACAGGCAGGAATCAAAGTCAAGCCTTTGTGATTCCAAGTACTGTTCTCTATCCACTGCACCACCTAGCTACCTCAACATCAGAGGATTCTCACGAAGATTATATGAGATAAAACATATCAACGTGCTTTGGAAAATATAAAACACTTTATAAGTACTCATTTTTCTCATTACAGGAGCATTGTATCTAGCATCAAAGTAGACATCTCTTCTATAATATCCTCAATAAGTGGTCATCCTATCTCTGTTTATATACCTCTGGTGAGGGGAACCCCTTACCTCCTACAGCAGTCCATTCCTCTTAACAGCTCTCCTTGTGGGAAAATCTTTGCGGACTTTACACTTAAATATATCTCTCTCTAAGGCCTCTAACCACAAGTCCTAGTTTTGTCCTTTCTTGCAAACAATGATTTATCTATTTACCTAATATCTTTTCAGTCTAACAGCACTTCTGACCTGAAGAAAGTAGTATCACTTACAAGTTTTCTTTTCAGCATTCTAACCATTCTAATTCCTTCAACTGACCGACCCTCACAGGGTTTCTAGTTGTCTTAATCCCCTAAACTGCTTTACCTGTAAAATGAGCTTGGGAGAATGGCTGAATTAGATGATCTTTTATAGGTAAATTCTAACATATCTGATTAAAATATTTAAAGTTAAATTATTATTTTAGTGGTGAATTGTTTTGGAGTATCTTTGCCTTTGCATATAAGAGAGTCATAAGATGTAGAAAAAGGATGGGCTTTAATCTCATCATTTTATAAACAAGAAAACTCTGACTCTGGTAGCCTTAGCACTTCCATAGGGAGCAAGTCTGATAGAGCAACAATTTGAACCCAAACATTTTGATTCCTAAACCAGTGTTTTTCTTCCTGCCCCATGATGACTGCAATGAGGGGATGGTTGGTGGACATAAGTAGGCTATAACATCTTTCCAAGGCTTCCTCACAAGCAAGAAGTAATCTAAAAGATTGTTGAAGAAATCAGTAATCCAAAAAAGAAGTGAATCCATAATGTAGGAAAACAAGATATAAAACATGGGCAGTCTGCGCACCTTCTTGGGACCCACGACATGTAAAAAGTGCTGGAGAAAGGCCTCTAGCAATTTGGGCTTCCTACATTATGGTAGCGAATGGACAAAATCATACATGATGAGGTCTGGAAAGATTGTAATGGAATACTAAGATCACAGATTTGCTGAAGCTTTGTTGTTTTATTTGCTTATGTATGGTATGATGCATATTAACAGATTTTTAACTGATTAATGTATCAATAAGAAAAATAGATATGACTATGTGGTTGCATTTGGGTGAGTCTATGTGTATGTATACATTCATATATGTGTGTATATTTGTGTATATGTGTGTAGATATACATATATTTTTTTAGTCCTTGGGAATGTTGAATAACACATTGTTTCTTAAATATATAAAGGGTTATGAACAAAATCAAATTCCCTTGAAAATACATTGAAAGAGGAAATACATGTTGATGTTTTCTTTTTAGGCCTATAAATTTTGTCATTATGTTGATGATATTATTTACTTTTATTTATTTAAGACTTTGAGTGTTTTTTACCAAGAATTTACTCCACACTAGCCTAGGAGGTAGGTAGTTCAAGTATCATTTGCTGTTTTTTTACACATGAGGAAATTGGGAGCTAGAGAAGGGAAGTGAATGGCAGAAGGTTTCCAAAGCCAGGTCTCTTGACTCCCACTCCAGAGTTCTTTAAACTACAATTTGAGATCTTTAGCACTGGAGTTAGGGTTTAACTTTGCACATGTTATAATGAAGGTCTTTTTACTTGGAAGCTATTTAAAACTACAGTGATTCAGTACTGCAGAAAGTAAGCAAATCTTCAGTAATTTTCCATAAATTGAAAGGTTTCAATTTAGAAATTCAAAAGTAGAACAGTAACTGCTACCCATTTTAATGGCTGCAGAAATCATCCTAACATACAAAAAAAATCATGTTTTTTTTGAGGAACATATTCTATTATTCAGAAGCAATTAATTTGACAGGAAGATGATTTTTTAAAATTATAATAAAAGTAAGTCCAATGGAAATTAATTTTGTTAATCCCTGATTTTGTCACACCCAATCAAAATGTTAGTTTCAATTTGAAGGCATTTTAATTTTGTGTTTGAAAACCTTTAGGGTTGCTATTTCTTGCTGATTCAAGTACAAGATTTTTGCCTGGCTGTGAAGGTCCTCAACTTTCTGAGACTACCTTATTATTCCATGATTATTTTTAACACTTCCTTCCACATATTCTGTCATCTAGGCAAACTATACAAATCAGGTGAAGAATAGTCAAGTACCTCAAAATAACATGTACATAAATAACTTTATCCATCTGTATTCAGTGGATCCATAATCCCATCAATACTCACTCCAATGGTAGAGATGATAGCTTATTCCAATTGTTTTTAGCAAATGTTATTCTTGTCCATATCTTTCTATAAATTTTCCAAAGTATCTTTTTCCATTTCACTAGAGACTATTCTTTAGGATTTAAAAAAAATTGTGGGTACAGCATTTGGTCTGTGTTTCTACTGTTATTCCTTGTTCTTTTAATATAATAAGCCCTAAGATGATCATTGACTACATGATATTTAATTAGATATTCTTTATGTGCAAATCAATTTTGGTAAAATATGCTGGAATCCACTTATTACTCTACTATCTCTATGTCTCCGTTGCCCTGTGGATCTCTTTACTATTTTGTATTTTGGAAATTGAAGAGTTTTTGCTTTTACTTTTAATCTATGGTCCTACAGAATGGCCAGAAGAATACAAGTGTGAAAATGGCAGATTTTTGTGTGATCTAGCAATTTGAGGTTGTTGAAAGTACCATACATTTTCCCAAATTCAATCCCTCCTGCTCCTTTCCTCTTAGTTCTAATCCATATTTTTGGTTTTATTGACCACTAATTGCTGAGGATTTCTTAGTTGTTGCTACTTAAAAAGTAACTGTTCATTCAATGAACATCATAGACCACAGAATTTAGACCTAGTAGAACCTTAATGATCCCTTATTCAAACCTTCTCCCCCTCCAGTTTTATAGAATAAGGAGGTTGAGGCAGGGAGAAGGAAATGGTTTACTCAAATTCAGAGAAGTAAATGAATCAGAATATAAACCCAGATCCTTCAGGATCCATATCCATTGTCCCTTTCTTTAGGACTCAAGTTAGTGTGAATAGTAATCCCCATTATTATGGACAACTCTGACAACAGAGTTTGCAATTCAGTTGTTTCAATATATAATAGAATAATACCAGAATAGAATAATAGATATAGTAGATTCACAAAATCCAAAATTGAAAGGAATCCTAAAGTTTATCCATGTGAATTTTATGTAACATATAGGAAGCCTCTTTAAAATAGCTATGATTATAGTTATTTATATGTCTGCCTGGACATTCCTAGAGATATGAAACTCACAGTATCACAAGGAAACTCATTCTGTTTTGTATTTGTTTTTTAAAGTCCTGATTATTAGAAAAGCCAGCTAGGTGGCTCAGTGGATAGAGAAGACCTGAGCTCAAATTTGGCCTCAGCCACTCACTAGCTGTGTGGCCCGGAACAAGTCACTTATCCTCTGTTTGTTTTAATCCACCAGATAAGGAAATGGCAAACCACTCCAGTATCTTTGACAAGAAAATCCCATTTAGGATCATGAAGAGTTGTACATTGAGTGAATGATTGAACAGCAGTGACAATTACTAGAAATTACTCTTTATCTTGAGTATGAAACTACCTCCTACATTTTTCTTCATATTGGTCTAAATTTTTGCCTCTGTAGCTTTATTTCTGGGAAAGAACCCTTCAAAAACTAAAATACAACAAACATTCCTTCCTCTCCACCCCACCCCCCAGCAAAAATTTCTTCAATATCAATCACCATGATTCTGTACAATCTGTATAATCGATCACCATGATTCTGTACAATCAATAAATCACATGTACATATGCCCTCTGGACAATAAAATATCCAAACACGTACTTACTACAGTGTTTACAACATGATGAAGACTTAAATTTTGGATCTGTCTATATGAAAAATATTTTTATTTGTGATGAGAAAGGATTTAATTTTCTGGGCATTTGCCTTTTGTGTGAATGTAAAAAATCAGGAAATTAAGATTTTCTAAAGAAATGTATAGCTTTCTGAAATAAATCAAAACAGTATGTAAATAAAGTAGATTAGACTAATTTATAAATGTCAAGAATCTGCAAGTTCAATGTGTGATATTCTTACTTATTGAAGCAAAAATAAAAATACCATGATCTCTGAAGAATCAAAATGATGAGTGACCCAAAGGGAATAAAGAAATCCAAGCTGAATAAGAACAGGACACATAGGATTATTAATGACAACTTTTAGACAAAAATGAGACTGAGGTGAGATAGTTAAATGTAGTGTTTGTACTTACACAATGTTTAGACACTTAGACAAAACTTCTAGTGAATTGGGCAGATCCACTGAGGAGAATTTATGGGAGAACATAAACAAGCATGGGACTTGATAGGAAGTCATGTATGAGATACAATTTGCATTGTTGGAAAGAATGTCCTCATTAATGAGTGTGTACATCATTTTACATTTTAAAATTTTTTTAACACTCATTTAAAAAAAATTCAGTTCCAAATTCCCTCTCTTCCCTCAGTTACCATTCCATCCATTGAGAAAGAAAGTCATATGATTCCTATTATACATTTGAAGTCTTGCAAAACCTATTTCCATATGAGCCACATTGCAAAAAAGAAAAAGCCGAAATAAAGTGAAAAAAATATGCTGCAATCTGGGTTCAGAGTTCATTTGATGTGGATCACTTTTTTATCACACATCCTTTGTAACTATCATAAATCATGCAATAAATCATTTTAAATATGAAAAAACAGAAATAATACTTTTAATTTTTTCCCCAAATCATATATTCTGAATGCCTATAAAAATTTATCTTGATACTCAGAAGAATACAAATTAAGTTAGAGACACAATCTTGCTGGAGAAGCAGACATCATACATATGAAAGGCTTACATAACCCTGTAAAATGGTGTGGAATACATTAAGTGCCAAAAATGAATGATAGATAAAGGGGAGATCAGTGTGAAATTGAGCAGATAAAGAAGGCTTCATTACAGAGGTCATACTTGTATTAGACCTTGAAAGAGAATTGAATTTTAATAGACTGAGGGTGCAAAGGCTAGGAATCAGAAATAATAATAATAACTTACATTTCAAAAATGGTTTAAGGCTTATAAAATTATTCACCAAAATCTTCTAAAATAGTCATATTATTATCATTTCCCACTTTTGTAGACAGGGCAATTTCAGTTAGAAGCATAAAGCAACTTGCTTATTGTCAAAGACCTAGTGCAAGAAAAGACAGGATTAGATATGTTGATGCCAAAGCAAGTATACTGCACTCACTTTGGATAGTAGTGATTACTTTTTAAAATGCATTTCATTTATTTTATTTTAAATTTATAAAATAAAACAAGCTTTCCATGGCATAGTATAATTTTAAAAAGAAGATTGTACATGAAACTGCAAATCTATTAACACAACTTTCTACTCCTTTAAATATATAATAAAGTTACCACATAACTTTATTTTTTTCTTCTCTTTCCCCCACCCTGCCCTAGAGATGGATACCATTAGACACAATACATACATACATATATCTATATATCTATAAAACATATCACATATATACACACATGTGTATATATACATATATATCACATTTTATATATTACATATATAAAATCAGTCTATACAAATATCTATTTCTATATCAGTTCTTTCTCTGGACGCAGATGTAGTCTTTCTTCACAGGTCCTTTGTAGTTAATTTAGGTGCTTATAATCATCAGGATCATTTAGTTTCTCAAAGCTGTTCTTAAAACAACATTGCTGTTACTGTATACAGTGTTCTCTTCATTCTGCTCATTTTGCTTTTCATTATATCATGGAAGTCTATCCATGTTTTTTTCTAAAATCAATGAGTTCATTATTTCTTATTGAAGAGTAGTATTCCAACACAATCATATACCAAAACTGGTTCATTCCTTACCCAATTAATGTGTATTCCCACAACTTCTAGTGATTTGCTACCACAAAGAGAGTTGCTATAAATATTTTAGAACATATAAGATAGTGATTATTTGCATTTATTATTTCATTTACCTACATGTTTCCCTATAATTTGTTGTCTCCTATATTCTATTAGTCTCAACATCAGTCACTTTTTAATATAAACCATGAATGTCTACCATTTGATAATATTTTGAATCTGTAAGTCTGTTTTGTTGTACACATGATAGATGGATAGATAGATAGATAGATAGATAGATAGATAGATAGATAGATAGATAGATAGATAATGGAGATATAGACATGGACATGCACAAAACACATGTATATGTATTACATGTGTATATGTATATGTGTATATACATAAATATGTACCACTTATATAGAACTTTAAGACTTACAAAGCACTTTCCATACATTACTTCATTTGATCTCCACAACAATACTGTGAGGTAGCTATAATTATTATCCCTGTTTTATAGATGAGGAAACTTATGCAGACTAGTAAGAATTTGAGGCAGGGTTTGAATTTAGTTTTTCCTTACTCCAGGTACAACTATTCAGTGATCCACCTAGAAACCTCACATTCCCTTATGATGGGCAACATAAATTAGTAACAGAGCATTATGCTTGGAATTGACACATACGAGGTCCTTAAGAAATATTTATTAATTTACTGATTGATTCAGATTCTGCCTCTAACACTTACTAGCTATACAACAATGGAGAAGACACCTACCCTCTCTGAATGTCAGTCTATTTGTCTGTAAAATGTGGATAATACTAGCCACTGAATTAAAGGGTTCTTATGAGAATCAAAATAAGCATCAAACTGCAGAATGTTTCATAAAACTTAAAAGACTTATGCAAATGTCAGTTATCATCATTACTGATGCGTACCTACGTACAAACGACTATTCTACAAGTTAACATTAATATTTAGTATGATGGTTAATTTTACATTTCTTAAAATTCAAATATAGGTTTAAAAAATCATCTTCCCTGCTCTTGAAAACATTAATAGTTTTATTGTCCTTTCTTTTCTGATCATCATTACATATTGTAATATGTGTTTTTAAAAACCTCACTCAGCTTTTGTTTAAGTCAGTCTTAGAAAAAATGGAACATGTGTGTTCCCACTAAGTTAAACGTAAAATTAAACATCACTTCGGAACTTCTGAATATTCTAAGGCCTTCAATATTCTTGGCCAAGTATTCTTTGACTGCCATAATCATAGGAATATTTGGGAAAATATAGAAAATTAAAAGGATGGACTTTAAGACAGAAAGACTTAAAACAGAAATGCAATGCCAAAGGTTTTGTTGTTTGTTTTTAGAAATAATTGACACAACTCATTTAAAAAGCACATTGATAATAAGAAAGAATTCAAGTTGAAGACATAGGCATACTTTTGAAGAACATAGACATATTTTTGAAGAACAAATAGAATGGCTTTTAACTTGGTTATCAAATCTATGTAAGGATAGTATAAGGAAAATGAAAGATCATTGTTATCTAACATCAATAGCCAAAGAAAGCAGATACAGATTTTTGTTGAATCAGTATGAATTTCCATAGTATTTAAGGAAGAATATAAAACCTTGAAAAATCAGTGTGCACTCAATGACTCCACTTCCCAACACCAACTGTCTCAACCACTTATAAAATGACCTTTTACCTCACCACTCTGCTTTCTTAAAGGTTTCTACTCACTCCGTGTAACTTTTCTCATTCTTATTCCTCCTTGACCTACTTGCAGTGCCTGACATGCACTCCTTCTTTATCCCCTTTCTTCTCTCTTAACTTTTATGACACTGTATTATCCTGCTTTACATTCTACAATATTCTGTTTCTTTCACTTACTCATCCTCTTTTAGCACTTAAAAATGAGAGTCATCCAAGATTCTAGCCTTGACCCTCTTGTCACTCATCTTCACTTGTGGCAAATTCATTTGAGTCAAACAAAGACTGTAATTATCACCTCCACCTCTATGCAGATTCCTCTGTGTGTATGCCTGTATATTTAATGGTCTTTCAGTTCAAATCTCAGCTCCAACATTTGCTACCTGTATGACCATGAGAAAGCCACTTAAACTCTGGGTCTCAGTTTCCTCATACAGAAAATGAGGAGATTAGAAATGGGGTTGTCTCTTCCAGCTCAATTGTGATCTGCGGATACTATGGTCACAAATAGCCTATAGCATACTGTCTGTTCACTTATATGTCCCATTGATACTTCAGAATGAACTTGTATAAAGCCTTTGTGATATCTATATAATTCTTTATGGTACAAGTATTCACCTAGACTCATATTTAGAAACTTGTGGTTATCTTCTTGACTTCTCTCTCTCTCTAACTATTCTTATGGTGCCACTTACGATATAACCTCTAAAATATCACTCTTAACTGTTCTATCGTCTCTATTGTCATTGTTATCACCCTAAATCATCATTACCTGGATGCAATTATCCTCTTACTGTACACTATTTTTTTGGTTTTTTATTTTGTTTTGTTTTGTTTTTTGCGGAAAGGCAGGGCAGTTGGGGTTAAGTGATTTGCCCAAGGTCACACAGTGTGTCAAGTGTCTGAGGCTGGATTTGAACTCTGGTCCTCCTGACTCCAGGGCCTGTGCTCTATCACTATGCCACCTAGCTGCCCCCTGTACACTATTATTACAAATATTACAAAGGAAAATCTCTATATGACTAAAAATTCATACCAAAGATAGACATTTCCAAGGATTCATACAAATTCCTCTCCCACTGAAGAATTTCAATATATCCTTCCTTCATTTATTCCTTCCTTTCTTCCATATCTTAACTATTCATCTATCTATCTGTCTGTCTATTTATGTGTCATCTATATTTTCGTGAGATCTGTAATTTCCTTTCTTTGGCATATGGAACTTACAAGAGGGAAATTTACTTTAGCAGTGTTGATCAGCACTTAATCTGTAACTTGTAGGCTTAGAGACTTATCTGGAACAAGTTAAACTGACTTTTCCAAGGTCACATAATCAACATGTATCAGACAAAGGATGTGAAGTCAAGACTTTCTGAAGTTGAGGCCAGTTCCCTATGGCCTATACCATTCAGACCCCCTAATAATTGCATCAAACAGATTTTAAAAAGAAGAAAAATGAAAGACTGGAGAAAAACATATGAGGTTATACTATTTGTATGTCTGTATTTGAAATATTTCTTAACAAAATTAACAAGTCAAGCTATATAGAAGCTGTATAGAAAAGGAAATTATTACCTAAAGTAAATGTTAATCAGATTCTTCCTAGGTAATATCTTTTTTCCTTTGGGGTCAATATGCCCTATTAATTCCCGCAGGAGAAAGTAATTATCTTTATCACTAACTTTTACTAAATAGTCATTGAGTACCTGCCAGTATAAGGGGTGGTATAACTGCTAATTATTTTTACATTTGTATTTTGTTACATTTAGGAAAACAGACAAAGATCATAGAGAGAGGTAGTAGAATACTACAGTTACATAAAATATCAGAAATGATATTGTGCTCATTTTAAAATGAAGAATTTTATTTTTCTTTAAGAAATACAAACTCTTAATTTGGAATGCATGTTTTTGTAACTGTAAATATCCCAAAATAATGAATGGGGTAGGGTGGGGAAAGGCACTTGGTATCTTGTAAAGTCAGGTCATTGACTTTCCATGCTGAACTCATTTATAATTTAATAGCCAATAGCTGTGAACCATACATGTTGTCAGAGTAGGAAAGATGTTATCAAATGGTAAATATCTTCTGGAAAACAAAAAAGTCAAACACTGGTAATTTGGTCTACTAAAAATATTTCTTAAGTGCCTAAAATGTATAACACATTGTGCCAAGTGCTTTAAAGGATATATGGATATGGATGTGCAAAACGTGGACCTCCATGACCACTTTGGATCCAGGATTGCAGGGTGGTCAGTAAGCCCAGAATTGAATCCTGGGACTGGAGGTCCCAGTCAATGAGGATAACTTCTGACACTTGAAGCTGAGTAGGAGAAACAACAAAGAACAAAAACAAATAGTCCCATGCCCATTGCTCTGAGTTGGGGTAAAAGAGAGGGAGTAGAGGAGGAAAAGTCCTTCCATTCTCATGAGTTCAATTCATGGTGTTCCTTGTAGAAGGTGAACATGAATATTCACTTTCTGGAAGGAGTGTGATGATAGAGCTGTAGGCAGAGTGGGGAAAAAAATAAACTCTATCTTGACAATTTTAAAAATGCAAGTAACCAATCAAAGAATCAAAGTCAATCATCATGCAGATTCCACATGAGGCAAATTGGGTATGCTCAAAAGACTCTTCAAGGAGGAGTCGACATGTTACGAGAATTGGAAATATCCAGAGGAAACTGGTTACACAATCTGTATATCACTCCCTCTGCAATACTACTCCACCTTATTTTCACACTTGAGGTATGTCCCTAGAATGTGGCTGCTACTTCTGGTTCTAAGGGAAATTGTGTGGTACTGTACTACCAACATGAGGGCTCATAAGCCCTCAACAAATGTGTTTTCCATTAATAATAAGCAAAAATAATTCTTTTAAAATTGTTTTTATTTCAATAAATATTTCTCAAGTTTTGCAAAATTTTGGAAATTTTTAAGTAATCCTTATTTTTAAATTTTGAGTTCTAAATTCTATCTCTCCCTCTTGCTTCCCTCCCTTCCTTGAGAAATCTAGCCTTTTGATTTCAATTATACATGTGAAGTCATGCCAAACATATTTACATTTTAGCCATGTTGCAAAAGAGACAAATAAAATAAAATAATATTAAAAAGTAAAAAAAAATCATGCTTCAATCTATATTCAGTGTTCATCAGTTCTCTCTCTGGAGGTGGATACCATTTTTCATCATGGGGTCTTTGGAATTTTTTTGGACCATTGTCTTGATCAGAACAGCTTAATCTTTCATGGTTGATCGTCTCTACAAAATTGCTGTTACTTTATTGAAAGTTCTCCTGATTCTGTGCAATTCATTTGCATGAATTCAATGTGTTTTCAGGTTTTTTTGAAACCATTCTACTCATCATTTCTCATAGCACATTAATATTTTATCATGATCATACCAAACTTTTTGAGTCATTCCCCAATTGATGAGTATTTCCTCAATTTTTAATTCTTTGCCAACACAAAAGCAACTGCTATAAATATTTTTGTACAAGTAAGTCTTTTTCTTTTTTCTTTAATCTCTTTGGGTTACAGACCTCATAGGGGTATTTTTGGGCTAGAGGGTATGCACAGTTTTAGAGCCCTTTGGGTGTAGAACCAAGTTGTTCTCTAGAATCGTTGGACTAGTTCACAACTGTATCAACAGTGAATTATTGTCCCAATTTCCCATATCCCCTCCAGGATTTATCATTTTCCTTTTCTGTCATGTTGGCCAATATAATATGCATTTGGTGGTTTCACAGTTGTTTTAATTTGCATTACTCTAATCAGTAGTGATTTAGAGCATTTTTTCTGATTATTGGTTGCTTTGATTTCTCCTTCTGAAAACTGCCTGTTCATATCCTTTGACAATTTATCAACTGGGAAATGGCTTTTATTTTTATATATTTAGCATAGTTCCCTATATATTTGAGAAATGAAACTTTTATCAGAAAAATTTGGTATAAATTTTCCCCCAAGTTTGCTGCTTTCCTTCTAATTTTGGGTGCATTTTTTTGATTGTGTAAAAACTTTCTAATTTCATGTAATCACAATTATCTTTTTAACTTCTCAAAATCCCTACTATCTTGTTTGGTCATAAACTCTTCCTTTCCCCATAGATATGATGAGTGCTTTTTTCCATTCTTCCCTTTATATCTAAATCATTTATCAATTTTGACCCCCTTTTGGTGTACAGTGTGAGAAGTTACTCTATTCCTACATTTTACTAGACTGTTTTTCAGCTTTCCCAGCAATTTTGGTCAAATGATGAGTTCCTACCCTAAAAGCATGCATTTGGGGGTTTATTGAACAATAGATTATTGTGGTCATTTACTGTTGTGTATGATGTACTTAATCTATTCCAATGAGCTATCACTCTATTTCTTAGGCAGTAACAAATTGTGATGATTACCATTTTGTACTATAATTTTAAATCTGAAACTGTGAAGCTGCCTTCCTTAACATTTTTCTCATTGATTCCCTTGCTATTCTTGACCTTTCATTCCTCAAGGTTAATTCCATCACTATTTTTCTATTTCTTTAGGTCTAAAAAAACTAGTTGTGTCATAAATGGAATTTGGTAGGACTCCTTGAATTATTTTTTTTTCAAATAATTTATAAAGTATTGGGATAAATTATTCCTTAAATGGTAGAATTCACTTGTGAATCCATCTGGTCCTGGAGTTATTTTCTTAGGGAAATCTTTGGGAATTTTTTCTTGGTTTTCAACTAACTTTTAATCTATGCTTCCATAGGCCTTTATTAATAGTATTTTATTGCATTATGGTCTGAAAATGGTACATTTAATATTTATGCTTTTCTGCATTTGGTTGTGAGGTTTTATGTCCTAACACAAAGTCAATTTTTGTGAAGGTACAGGTACAGTAGAAAAAATATATACTCCTTTCTATACCCATTTATTTTATTTTCCTCCAGAGTTCTATCATATGTACTTTTTCTAACATCCTTTTCATCTCCTGAACATTTTTCTTAGTTGTTTTATGGTTATATTTATCTAACTCTAATAGGGGAAAGTTGAAGTATCCCATTAGTATAGTTTTGTTGTCTGTTGCCTCCTGTAATTCATTTAACTTGCCCTTTAAAAATTTCAATGCCAATTTATATGCCATTTGGCATATATACATTCAGTATTGATTTTATTTCGCTGAATATTGTTCCTTCTAATAAGATGTAGTATCCCTGCTTATCCCTTTTTATTAGGTCCATTTTCATTTCTGCTTTGTATGAGATCATGATTGCTATCCCCACCTGTTTTACTTCAGCTGAAGCATAACAGATTCCACTCCAGTCCTTTATTTTAGCTCTGTATAGGTCTCTCCATTTAAGTGTGGTTCTTACAAACAACATATTGTTGGATTCTGTTTTCTATTCCATTATACTTGTGTTTAATTGGTGAATTCATCTCATTCATAATCATAGTTATAATTAGTAACTAGGCATTTTCCTCTATCCTATTTTCTTCTGTTTGTCATTCTCTCTCTTTTTATCCCATCCTTCCTCTAAAGACTGTTTTTATTCTCACCACTCTCTTCTTTTATCTGCCCTCCCTTTTATTACCTACTTTTTCTCTTCTGCCTTTCTCTTCCTACTTCTCTGTTGGGTAACACATATTTTGATCACCGAATGATAATACACACAAACATACACATATTTGTATATATATATATGTGTGTATGTATGTGTGTATATATACACATATGCATACATACACACATCTACATATATATTATATATATATATATATATATATATATATATATATATATATACTTTTTTGCACAAATTTAAATGTGAGTGAAGTTCAAGAATTACCCACCCACCCCCACATCCACCATTTCCCTCTCAACTTTAAAAGCTGTTCATGAGTTTCTTTTAAGTGAAATATTTCCTGCCCCCATTCTTTCTCCTCCTTTCCCCTTCTCCCAGGGCATTCTTTTTTCTCTCTTATCTATTTTTTGTACAACCCCAACATAATTGTCTCACTCTAGCTCCCTCTTAAATAAGGAGAATCCTTCTAATTTCCCTAATAATGTTAAAGTTCTTAAAAGATATATGTATCATGTTCCCATATGCAATGGTACACTGTTTAACTTCATTGAGTCCTTTCTGATTTCTCTTTCATGTTTACTTTGTTATGCTTCTTTTGAATCTTATATTTAAAAGTCATATTTTCTATTCAACTCTGGGTTTTCATCAGGAATGCTTAACAATCCTCTATTTCATTAAATATTTATTTTCCCTTGAAGGATTATACTCAGTTTTGCTGGGTAGGTTGTCCTTGGTTGTAATCCCAGCCCTTTCGCCTCCTAGAATATCATATTATAAGCCCTCCTAACTCTTTTAATGTGGTAATTGCTAAATCTTGTGTGATCCTGACTGTAGCTTTACAGTATTTGAATAGATTCTTTTTTTTGCTGCTTGTAGTATTTTGTCTTTGACCAGGGAGATCTGGAATTTGGCTATAATATTCCTGGGAGTTTTCATTTGTAATCTCTTTCAGTTGGTGACCACTAAGTTCTTTCACTTTATATTTTACCCTCTGCTCCCAGGATATCAGGGATGGTTTTCTTTATAATATCTTGAAGTATGATGTCTAAGCTCTTTTATTGATCGTGGCTTTTAAGTAATTCAATAATTCTTAAGTTATCTCTCCTTGATCTGTTTTCAAGGTTAGCTGTTTTTGCAATGATCTCTTTCACATTTTCTTCTGTTGTTTCATTCTTTTGACATTGTTTTCTTATTTCTAGATGTCTCTTGGTGTCATCAGCTTCTACTTCTTCAATTCTAATTTTTAAGGAATTATTTTGTTTAGTGAAATTTGTACCACTTTTTTCTGTTTAGCTATTTTTGTTTTTTAGACGTATTTTCTTCAATATTTTTGTGCCTCTTCCCCTTATTCTACTCCTATGCTTTTGTTTCTTTACCTAATTTTCCCTCTACCACTCTTATTTGGTTTTGAAAATAAATTAACTCATAGAGGAATTCTTGTTTGATTTGTGTCCAATTCACAATGATCTTTGTTGCTTTACTTGTAGCTGTTGTAATTTTGTTGTCTTCTGAGTTTGTGTCTTGATCTTTCCTTTCACCATAGTAGATTTTTTTATGGTCAGGTCCTTTTTCTCTTATTCATTCATTTTTCACCCTATTTCTTGATTTGGAACTTTATGTTAATGTTGGACTCAGTTCCTGGTGTGATAGTGCAGGACACTATCTCCAGGTTCAGTCTTTTTTTTTGTTTGTTTTGTTTTGTTTTCACTGCTTTTTTTAGAGCTGGTTTTAGGGGTTTGGAAGTGTTCAATGTTTCCAAATTAATGTGATCATCTCTAGCTTGAGAGCTCTCTAACTTTCTGCTACTATTGTCATCATCACCTAGTCTCATCACTGTTATTTCATCCATGTGTTCTCTGGAGCAGCCTCCTCTCCCTTGCCAGAGATCTCCCATGTTGTCTTGGACAGTATGAATGTCTCATTCTGATTTTTCATCAGCTTGCCACAATTTCTGGCATTGTAGAGCCTGGAAGTTTTTCTCTCTTGGTTTCCTCATACAGTTTCCTTATGCAATTGAGTGCTGTATCTTTTCTGGGGACGTTGCTTGGTGGCATCCCCTAAGGACTGCTCCTCACTGTAGTCCAACTTCCTTTCTTATTGCCAGGGGCCATAATCCTTGAGGATCCTTTCTCCCTTGGGTTGATTCTTTCTGCAGCCATGACACTCTGAACTGTGACTCTATGCTGGATATAGAGTCTCTCACTCAGCTCCTCTTAAAAGCTACATGGCCAGTGTGGGGAAGGGGGAGAGATTCTCTCCTCACCACCAACACAGATCTCCATAAGGAGCTCCCTGTTTGTAAACTGGTTCTTGAACTACTGAAATTCACAATCTTTCTCACTCTTGAACTACTGATATCCTTCCATTTTAACTATTGAAAACTCTAAGAGATAAGGCAAATTTATTTGTTCAACCAATCATACTATTCTGTTGTGAATTAGGAATGGCACTCAAACCTCATACATAGATCTTTGGTTAATGATGCCTTGTTAATACAATGAAATATCATCATGTATTGTGCAACCACATCAACTGAGCTGGGCAAGGTATGTCATTCCCTTCCCCATTCTCCTTAATCTAGTATTAATTATATTTTTATAAAGTGTGTGCTTTTACAGAGGATAGATATAGGAAAAAGATAAAATTCTTCAGGAATACCAATGGTTTTTAGACCTAGAAATGCCTTTACAAATCATTCAAATGCCTTAATTTTACAGGTGTACAACAATCCTACTGTAACAACAATGTTGCTAGCAGCTGTTGTGGGGGTGAAAGACCAACAACAAGACCAGCACACAGGAGGGCTGCTAGCACAGGTTCTTTGATCTGTTTTCCTAAGGAAAGAAACTTTAGGGGGTTAGAAGTCTCAGTTTAATTAAACAGACATATATCATTCATTTAATTCAGGGGAAAAAGTCAGCACCCTCAACTTCAGAGCAAATACAAAAAAAAAAAAAACTACAAACAGATCAACAGACAGGCTTTGTCTGATCAAGATATCACATACATCGTCACCAAAAAGAAAAGCACCAATATCTGGGTTTTCAAAGACAGGGGGGTCTTAACAACAGGTACCCAGAGTCTCATCTGGTCAAATCACACTACACTCTTCCTGTGAGTGATAGAATCACAAAACAAAATGCCAGCCTCAGATCTTATATACCTTTCTCAGGGTAAGAGGGTGTCACAACCATGTGATTCAAATCTATGTGAACTAGGCCTTATTGTTTCTTAAGCAGGTCAAAGACTCTTGGTTCAATCAAAGAAATAAAAGACAACAAAAATCCACTTTACTTGCCATTACATTTGAAAGACAAAACTCATAAAAGGTACTCCATAACACCTACCTAATGAAATGAAGTGGTAAGATAATGGTGAAGTCAGGGCTTCAAATGCCTCCTGCTTCCCCATGTTATGCCATGCTATCAATATCTTTACACATTTTTAAATGAATAAAGTTTAGCTTGTTGCTTTTCTTTTTCCTAGTATACAGTGCTTATTTACTTATTTGACAATGGAAACATTATTACCAAATTCAAATACATTGACTGTCAGCAACCATGCAAGGTATAAATACAAACCCCCTATGTTCTGGGCAATTGACACTCTCTCAGTTAAGGCTACTTCGGTGCCAGTATTGGCAGCTTCCTCATCTTGGAAATGAATGCATGCTATTAATTATGATGAAATCATATATTAAGAGCATGCTTAATCTATTTAATACACACATTGCAAGTCTTATTAATTTTGCAACTTTTTTTAAAAAAAATTCAAATAATATTAGTGATCATTCATGTTTCTCCCAATTCTGATTCTAGGCCTCTATGATCTTACTATTTCATCTGGAGAAAGTAAGACTCCCTCTACCCCCACCCCTTGGGAAGCTACAAAATAGGAAAAAGAGCAAGGGGTCTTTGAATAGAAGCAATGGGCTAAAACTAAAAGCTTTGATATGAGAGTAATAAATGAATATGTGACTTTGCCAACCCCAATAATAATAAAAGTTCACATGAATATAGTGTTTTAAAGTTTACAAATATTTCACATGTAGTTCATTTATAACCACTCTGTTAGGTAAATTCCAGTTTCAGATTAAGATACCGAACATAGGGAGGTTATATGATTTATCAATGGTGACACAGCTAATAAGTGTGAGAGTCTAGATTAGAACATGGTTGTTTCTGGGTTTTAAACTGTCTCCAAGCCTGGCATACTCTCTCTCCTCACCTCTGCCTCTTATAAGACACTGGTTCCTTCACAATTTCTTTCACATGCCATCTTCTGCAGGAGGGTTTTCCCATTACTTCCCACCTTCTAAATCCTACCCATCTGAAATTACCTCTGTAACAGCAACCACAATGGCATACTCAGGATAGCTGCTAGCACAGTTCTTAGATCTGCTTTGTTAGGAAAGATAGCTATTTAAAGGGTCAACAATCTTACTTTAATTAAACATTTATATCATTCACTTGGTTCAGGGGAAAAGTCAGTACCTTGAACTTCAGAGAAAATACCAACAGAGAAAATACAAGCAGAGAAATAAAGACCAACAGACAGGGCTCTACTGCCTGAATCAAAGCAATATTGCTATACACTTTACATACATCACTGGATTGAGAGAGCCTTTACCTCTGAGCAGTCAGAGAGCTTTGAACATACAGCTACTCAGAATCTCAACCAGGGAATCACAAGGTCCTTCTCATGAACAAGCCCAAAAGCAATGTACCAACTCAGAGTATATATGCACTTCTCAGAGCCAGAGGGCATCACAACCCTCCTGACCCAGTGCCTAATTAGAAATTAGTAAAAGGTGTGAGCTCTCCTGTAAGCAAGCTTCCCTTAATGGGCTCCACATGAGGTCTATTAATGGGCAGGGAAGAGCTTCCCATCCCATTAACATTACACCTCTAGTCTACTTTATATGAATCTCGTCTGTATTCATATGTAACATGTTGTCTCCCTTGTTAGAATATAACCTTCTTGGGGACAATGGCAGTTTTTGCTTTTTCTTCATATTGTCTATGCTTGGTATAGAGCAATATTAAATAAATTATTAAATATTAAATAAATGCTCAGTTCTTGACTTATACTTGACTCCAAATTTATTACACTATTCTCTTCAACAATTAAGTGAAAATATTTTAAGTCCAAATTAAGAACTATTTTCTTTAATCAATTAACTTAGCTACCGGCAACTTCCCATTACACAAACATATATACATAAACATATGTATGTAAATCTTACTTATGTGCTAGGTAAATATGATTATGTTTAAAAGTATTTAATACTCAAAACTCCTTGCCGAGATGAATATTTTTACACTCTATATTAGATTCTCTCCCCCCCTCCATTTATTTCCTATGGATCCATGGGTTTGTCCTGTTCATTTACATCCCATACCTGCACAGATATCAATCTGCCCCTAGACATCCTGGTCACCTTTTGTCTATGTGCTTCTTTAAATCATTAATTAAAAATAAATTTAATATACTGGAGGCCTTTCAGCGGTACCAGCACAGAACTTAAGGCACTCATTTTTTATCCCTTACTTTTAGTACATGATTTGCCCTCATTTTTTCTAATTATGCATTTTTGATTATGTGTTTATGCCACTTCTTTTCATAATTTATAAATGTAAATGAAATCTGAAAAAAGAACATTTATTAATGAATGAACTCTCTGCACAAAGGATCATACAATTAGAATAGGAAGGACACTCAAAGACTTATCATTCAAACATCTCACTTTACTGATAGAAAACTTTGGCTCCCAGAGGTTGAGAGATATTTCTGTAGTGTGGTAAAACAATTAAAAAAATAGTACAGCCAAAATAAAACTCAAGTCACCTAGCTCCATATCAAGGGGTCTAAAGAAGACCATGTTTCCTCCTTTTAACATAGAGACTGAACCTGTGATTTCAGAATAGTAAGGAAAATGTTTTATGTGGTGGCATTGGTAGAGTGAGTAGGTTAAAATCAGCTGTTGACCCCTCTTTTTTCTTTACTGTTCCCCAAAATAGATAAGATACCTCACAGACTCTTTTGATAAATGCATGAACTTCCTCAGTGTTAGTCATGTTCATCTGGCACCAAAGGAACTACATGTTATTCCTTGAAGCTCTTTCAACCCTCTTTTTCTATTCCAACACTCTTGTGAATATTTGTCCTTTCTTCAAAATTTTTGTTCAGTCAAATTGACATTTTCATTTTTCACTTTGGAATTTAGTCACATTGTTATAAACTACAATTTCAGCTTCAGCTGTTCCAGCTCCATCTGCTGTGCCTTTCCTAGTCTCCATTCATCTTCCGCTACATTATTCGCATTGCCGTAGCCCACTCCTGATTCTCCGCCTCTCCCTTTCCACACACCTCAGTAGTGCTGGCAGACCAACCTGAACACTGCTGTCAGAGCACTCTGTCCCTCTGTGAAGCACAGCTCCAGACTTGCCCAATTCTTGCTCTCTCCTTTGATTATTTCTGCCTAAATTACACTCTCTCTGATTGCTGAACATTCTTAGCTCTCAACCTGTTGTTCTTCAGTTCAGGAAGGAATATCTGCCAACTGTCTTGATAATTTACTTTATTCATAATTTAGCCTTTTCTGTTGGATATTTAAAATTTCCTACTTTTATTTGTCTTTTGATCTTTGGATGGAACAAGTGAGGAGGGCTGTTCTTCATATATTGGTGGATCCACAGATTCCTAGATATATGATGAGATTTAGAAGGTGCTAGGGAGACTCTTCTAATCCCCCTCCCTAAATGTTGCTAGCTAAATAAGGATGCCTGAAATACAACTGAAATGGGGAAGGGAACTTCCTTCTTTAGTTTAAGACTATATTTCTTGTTGAAAGGTAAATACCTTTTGTCAGTCTCTTATACTTTAGTGTGAATGTGCACCGGGTCTTTTCTTGACAGAAGAGAGTGGGGGGGATGTTGTAAACCTGGGGGCTTACAACAATTGTGGGGGGAGGTGTCAAAAAGTGCAAACAAGGTCTAGAGCTGAGAAGCTAGAGCTACCCAAGGCCCCCAAAGACAAATGTCCCTAGGGCTAGCACTAATTGTAAGGGATGGTGCATTTCATGACTTTTCATATTTGATGGGTAAACTGAATCGTGAGGCAAGTGCGAATTGTGTTTGGTTGTATTTATATATATGTATATATGTATATGTGTGTATGTATATGTATATATGTATATAATTTTTTCCACATGTGTTTCTTTCAGATATAGGGCGTGTATGAGAATTATGTCTGTTGGTAAGTGCTATGGGTATTTCCAGGGCTATGAACAGAAAAAATACTGATTTTTACAAGACAATGAAAAAGTCCATTGATAATAAATACCTACCTAGAAAAAGGAAAAAAAAAAGATCTCTTGAATTTTCCTGATAGCATTACATTAAAATGTAGTATCCACATGGATGTTGGGGGTAGGGAGGAGGGGGAAGTTACAAGAAATGAATGATGATCTCTCCAGGTCACTGGGTCAAAATTAGATAAGACCAAGACGATGTCTAGTCATCTCATTGGATTGTCATAATAAGGCATATTTTCTCATATTAAATATTATGAAAGAAGAACTTAGCTGTATGAGAATTAATTAATGTAGCAAACAATAAAAACAAATGAGAAGAAGCAGAGACATAACTAAGCTAGGGCAACTAGACTTGTCTGAGAACATTGAAATTTAGAAGGTGCTAAATTTAACACTTGCATTCCTTTGCAAACTATTTAATTTGGCACCTAGTAAACTAGACTATGAGGTTAAATTAGAAAACGACTAAATACAATCCACTTTTAATAATACCCATCTGAGAATACCTAGAATAATTAATTCCCTCCTCTCCTTAACTACATTTATTTAAATTACTTCTTACATTAATTCCACACCATGAATCAAAAGTTGATTTGAGAGCACCAAAGTTGCTAGGATCTGGAAACTGGGAAGGAATAAATGAGAAAATATGATAGAAGTATGCCAAAAGTACTCTAAGTTATGCACCACATAAATATATTCAACAGAAAACACATACACACATTTTCTTAAAATCTTACTGTTAAGTAATAGTTCTTCAAACTAGAAAGTGATCCAGATGAATGATTAGAAAAAAAATTTCCTAAAATAAAAGCTATCATAAGACTATCTCATTTGGATGTGAATGTGGGGATGGAACCTCCCATTCTTAATGGAGTATTGGGTATTGGGTTACATGGGGAAAGTGCAGAAGAGATTTCAAAGGAGAGATACCTCATAACAAAATCTACTGCAACATATGATAATGTTAGCAATGATGCCTAATAATATAAATTATTCTTTTAACACATTCAAATTTAGTGATCATTTATTAACTACCTCCAGTATGTATACCAGTGATAACATCTATAAACTCCTAGACAAAAAATGTTTGGCTGAGAACACATAGCTAGTAAATATCTCAGGCTAAATTTGAACTCAAATCTTTCCTGATGGCAGGTCTTGCACTTTCTATCCATTGTGCCATCTAGCTGCTTAATGAAATATACAGTTGTTCAGGGATGTATGATATACAGATCAACAGTGTTAAAGAAACTCGAGCTATGGAGGGTGGGGGAAAGTCCTTCAAATACACATTAAAGAAGTATGAAGTGCTCTGTGAGATATGAAGGAGAAATTACATAGATGTATGATAAAATAAAGTATTATGTAAAATGATGTAAATTGATTTTAAAAGAATAGGTAAAAATTCAACAAGGGTAGCTAGGGGGTGCATGACATGAGCCAAGAAGACTCATCTTCATAAGTTCAAATCTGTCCTCAGACACTTACTAGCTATATGACCCTGGGCAAGTCATTTAACCCTGTTGGCCTCAGTTTCCTCATCTGTAAAATGAGCTAGAGAAGGAAACAGCAAACCACTCCAGTATCTTTGCCAAGAAAATCCCAAATGGGGTCAAAAAGAATCAGACATCACAGAAAAAAAGACTGAAAAATAGTCAAGAGGCTTAGGAAAAGGATGAGGACTAATTTCTTTGACCTTCACAACAATCTTCTGAGGCAGGCAGGGCAAATATTATTTTCTATTTTTTCAAAATAATAATGATTAACTTAACAATTAATAACGACAAAGACAGAAGCAACTCATGTGTAACACTGTAAGATTTGCAAATCAATTTCCTCACGATACCTGAGGAAATTGAGGCTCAGACAAATAAGTTATTTGTCCAAAGTCATTTATCTGATAAGTGGTAGATTCAATATTCAAACTCGGGTTTTCTCTTTCAAAATCTCATGTGTATCTTATTCACAATACTGCCTGACTTTGTATGAATATCTCGGGTATATATGCTGCTTTGCATCTTACAAAACACTTTCCTCACAGCAATTCTGAAATATTGGAAGTACAAGTATTATTATGTCCATTTTACATCTGAGAAAACAAGCTTTGAGATATGGTAGATGATAAGCAATATATAAGAATAAGATTCTTTTGAAAATAAGAAATAGCCTAAGCTTTGCCAACAACAATATATTTCTTCGAGATGATTGGACCCTGTTCAAGGTTTTACATTTGTGAGAAACAGGCAAATACCACATTCACAATATTGCCTTGTTTCCTCAAAGTGACAGGAAACAATAGAACCAATTTTATTATTACTATTACCAAAATTTTCACAGTACAAATTGTGAGAGTAGCGTTTCCTTCATCTGGGACCTTTACTTAGTAACAGCACAATAGTCTGCCAATTTAACAAATGAGGTTGAAATTTGTTGACTCAAGGTAGCCATTTTCAATATAGATGTGCATGTCAGTACTGATGTCCATGTAAATAAATATTATTTCAAATGTTTGTGTGACTGTGCATGAAATTTGATATGATTCATATCTAGCAGAGAGAGGCAAAGACCTTCAGCTATAATCCAAACAAATGATCTTCACATGTGCATAGCATTGAAAGATCATTGCTCTCTGCTCATAATTCTTTTCAAATATACATTCAAATGGAGCTTTCTGGTCATTGTGATAGTGCCATGAAAACAAACTTATCTTGAAGTTTGTTGCTTTAATATTTATAGGCTTGGTAATTTCTGTGTTCTACCTTTTTCTCCTTCCAGTGATATTAATGAATTTTGTTCTACTTTTTTTTTATTGTTTTGTACAAATGAACACAGTGCTCAAAGATTTCATGAGTAGAAAAAATATTTCCTGATCACAAGATTCCTGAACCAAGGAACACAGACATGATAATTCCAAGAAACAGTATATAAAATACATTAATACTTGTGTATATTTCATCAAAGATAATACACATTGAAATTGTTTTAATATTGTGAAAACCACCTTTTTAACTATATTAATTACTGAGTTTACAAGTGTGCAATCCATGTCCTTTATTTTGTTTTCATACTGTAACCAGAAATATTTTAACCTAGTATGAAAGCACTGGCAGCGTAGGGCTAAGGGTGAGGATGCAATTTGTGGTACCACAGACAGAAGTCCACTGTCAACCAGCATTGCACTAGAAGAACTGGCAGTGGGACCTTGCCCTTTAAGTTTTTGAAGGGATGAGGTATGTCCCATGGCAACAAGACTCTAAGAGGTAAAGTCTGGGAGTAATTTGATTCTAGCAGTGGTGCTCCTGAAGGAACAATAATTGCTGGATTAAGGAAGAAATGCATCCTCCCTAGGAAAAGCTTAAGTCCTTCAATGTCAGCATCCTTAGACAAAGTCTCACTTTCACCTTAATAGTCATGGATCTAGGCATGAAATCTTTTGGCTGGGAGAAAAGATAACATTTTTAAAACTCAGATTAGTTAAGATTTTACTCTGCCAGACACCAGGCCTCTCCTGCAATAACGCAAGATCTTTTCAGGTGGAATTTAAGTGACAGAGACATCATTCTGGCCATGTACCTTCAAATTATACAGTGAAGGGAGAGAGAGAAATCTAATCATTATTTTATTTTTTTTTAATGCAATTTATTTCTTTAACATATTTGGTTTTCAGCATTGATTTTCACAACAGTTTGAATTACAAATTTTCTCCCCATTTCTGCCCTCCCCCCCACTCCAAGATGGCGTATAATCTGGTTGCCCTGTTCCCCAGTCAGCCCTCCCCTCTATCACCCCCCTCCCCTCTCATCCCCTTTTCCCTTCCTTTCTTGTAGGGCAAGATAAATTTCTACGCCCCATTGCCTGTGTATCTTATTTTTTAGTTGCATACAAAAAGTTTTTTTGTTTTTGAACATCTGATTTTAAAACTTTGAGTTCCAAATTCCCTTCCCTCTTCCCTCCCCACCCACCCTCCCTAAGAAGTTGAGCAATTCAACCTAGGCCACACATGTATTATTATGTATAACCCTTCCACAATACTCATGTTGTGAAAGGCTAACTACATTTTGCTCCTTCCCAACCCATCCCGCTTTATTGAATTTTCTGCCTTGACCCTGTCCCCTTTCCAAAGTGTTTGTTTTGATTACCTCCACCCCCATCTGTCCTCCACTCCATCATCCCCCCACCTTTTATTTTTTTTTTTTTATCTTCCTCCCTCTTCTTTCCTGTGGGGTAAGATACCCAACTGAGTATGTATGGTATTCCCCCTCAGGCCAAATCTGATGAGAGCAAGGTTCACTCATTCCCCCCTCACCTGCCCTCTCCCCTCCTCCCGTAGAACTGCTTCCTCTTGCCACCTTTATGCGAGATAATCCACCCCATTCTATCTCTCCCTATCTCCCTCTCTCAGTATGTTACTCTCTCATCCCTTAATTTCATTTTATTTCTTTTAGATATCTTCCCTTCATCCTCAACTCACCCTGTGTCTGCTCTCTCTCTTTTACATATATATATATACACATACATACACATACATACATATACACATAGATACATACATACATACACATTCACTTATATATATACTTAAACATATATATATATATGCATATATATATATGCATATTCCCTTCAACTACCCTAATACTGAGGTCTCATGAATCATACTCATCATCTTTCCATGTAGGAATGTAAACAAAACAGTTCAACTTTAGTAAGTCCCTTGCAATTTCCGTTTCTTGATTACCTTTTCATGCTTCTCTTGATTCTTGTGTTTGAAAGTCAAATTTTCTATTCAGTTCTGGTCTTTTCACTGAGAAAGCTTGAAAGTCCTCTATTTTATTGAAAGTCCATATTTTGCCTTGGAACATGATACTCAGTTTTGCTGGGTAGGTGATTCTAGGTTTTAATCCTAGCTCCATTGACCTCCGGAATATCGCATTCCAAGCCCTTCGATCTCTTAATGTAGAAGCTGCCAGATCTTGGGTTATTCTGATTGGGTTTCCACAATACTCAAATTGTTTCTTTCTGGCTGCTTGCAGTATTTTCTCCTTGATCTGGGAGCTCTGGAATTTGGCAACAATATTCCTAGGAGATTTCTTTTTGGGATCTATTTGCAGAGGCGATCGATGGATTCTTTCAATTTCTATTTTGCCCTGTGGCTCTAGAATATCAGGGCAGTTCTCCTTGATAATTTCCTGTAAGATGGTATCTAGGCTCTTTTTTTGATCATGGCTTTCAGGTAGTCCAATAATTTTTAAATTCTCTCTCCTGGATCTATTTTCCAGGTCAGTGGTTTTTCCAAGGAGATATTTCACATTGTCTTCCATTTTTTCATTCCTCTGGTTCTGTTTTATAATATCCTGATTTCTCATAAATTCACTAGCTTCCACTTGCTCCAATCTAATTTTTAAACTAGTATTTTCTTCAGTGGTCTTTTGGACCTCCTTTTCCATTTGGCTAATTCTGCCTTTCAAGGCATTCTTCTCCTCATTGGCTTTTTGGAGCTCTTTTGCCATTTGAGTTAGTCTATTTTGTAAGGTGTTGTTTTCTTCAGTGTATTTTTCAGTATTTTTTTGGGTCTCCTTTAGCAAGTCATTGACTTGTTTTTCATGGTTTTCTCGCATCCTTCTTATTTCTCTTCCCAATTTTTCCTCTACTTCTCTAACTTGCTTTTCCAAATCCTTTTTGAGTTCTTCTATGGTCTGGGGCCAGTTCATGTTTTTCTTGGAGGCTTTGGTTGTAGGCTCTATGACTTTGTTGTCTTCTTTAGGCTGTATGTTTTGGTCTTCTTTGTCAGCAAAGAAAGAATCCAAAGTCTGAGACTGAATCTGGGCGCGTTTTCGCGTCCTGGCCATATTCCCAACTAACTAACTTGACCCTTGAGTTTTTCAGTGGGGTATGACTGCTTGTAGATTACAGAGTTCTATGTTCTACGTTTGGGGGGGAGGTGCCAGCTCTGTCAGAGCCGCACTCCTCCTTCCCCAAGGACCCCCAGTCCAGACTGGGCTCAGATCTTCGGCAGGCTGTGCACCCCTGCTGCGATCCGCCACTTAATTCCTCCCACCAGGTGGGCCTGGAGCCGGAAGTAACAACAGCTGTAGCTGCCCCACCTCCGCTGCCCCCGGGGCTGGAAGCCGAACCGCGAACTCCTTCCACTCCCGCAGCTTTTCCCACTAACCTTCTCCGCAGTCTTTGGTGTTTGTGGGTCGAGGGGTCTGGTAACTGCCGCAGCTCACATATTCAGGGCGCTAGGGCCCCCTCCGCCCGGCCTCAGGTCTGGATCGTCCACGCCGCTCAGGCTGGGCTCTGCTCCACTCCGTTCCCAGCTCCCAGCTCCCAGCTCCGTGTGGAATAGAGCTCACCCAGAGACCATCCGGGCTGTCCTGGGCTGGAGCCCTGCGTCCCTCTGCTGTTCTGTGGGTTCTGCCGTTCTAGAATTGGTTCAGAGCCATTTTTATAGGTTTTTGGAGGGACTTGGGTAGGGAGCTCACTCTAGTCCGTGCTTACCAGCCGCCATCTTGGCTCCGCCCCCTAATCATTATTTTAGATCATGATAGAACACAGGTACATTATGGGTTAGCTTTGATTTCAATCAAATTTTGATAAATTTAAGATTACATAATTCTGCCCATAATGTGAACTAAATGACAGCTCACAATGAATGTTATTTTGAAGGCCCTAGCCTCAGAATTCTTGCAAAAATCAGTTAAAGGATAAGCATTTTGCAAGAAACTCCAACAATAGAGCTCAGTATTTCCTCCAAAAAAACTGTTGAAGCAAAGTTTCATCAAATTTTTCTTAGGCTGTTCTTCTATAGTTAAAAAAATCTGTATATCAAAGTGCCATAAAACAGGAAAGCACAATTATGCAATACATGTATTTAAAATAATTTAATATACTTGCAAAAATGTAAAACTAGCTTAATTACAATGGTGGCTAGGATATGTCTTTGTGCATTTAGATATAAGAGTAAGGTTAACTTCTTATAATGGGGTTAATCTAACTAAAGAAATAACTGCCTAATAAGAGTTCTGATTTCTACATAGTCTCTGGGGAATTCAGAACTAGGTGCCAAAATGGGGCCAGAAATAGGCATTTTTGCCTAGACTTACACTTCAACAGCATAAAGCCAATCAAACTAGTGCCAAGTTCAGACAAAACTCCAAGCACTACTGCTAAAGATCTTCAGGCTATGGACATCTGATGCTTACCATCAAATGAATCTTCAGAGGTACCCATGGGGGGAAAACAACTTGCTTCTTTTTTGTAGGCAGGTAGATTTTTTTAAACTATGTACAAGACTGCAGCAGGACTAATATCCTGACTACATATTTTTATATTTCTAGTTACCTCTAATTTCATATAACAATACTAATGAAATCCTAATGGTTCTTTGGGGCTGTTGTCCTCTGGAATGACCCAAACTTCTTTAAATCAATAATTACTAATTTCTCCTAGGGAGTTTAGAAATTATAGTGATATCTGTGTCTGTCATCTAAATCTTTTGTTCCGTATTCTGTTGGCTTTTACAGAAAGTTGTATGAAGTTCTGGACTTTTAAAATTATAATCTCCAGGCCTCAACCTTTAGTTGAAGAGCATCCTCATTTTAATATCAGCTCAAAAGGGCTTGATGAATACTGTCATTTGGTGAAATTTAAAACTATTATCATCATTCAAAATATTGCAAAATGTAGCTTACCAACACAGTTTATTCCTGTCTGATTTGGAAAAGGAATGTTATCACTTCTATCTTGTCTGAACAAGACTACCATAATGCTTTGTGCATTCATCTGCAAAATAGACTGATTAACCTGCCTCAGTCACACCAAACACCATTCCCTTGGAGCTGTCTAAAGAAAAATTCTACTTGCATATACACACATTATGCACATATATCAAAATATTTTACTGGAAATGCATATATATGCATATAGATGTGTGTATGTTATGCTCTCTTGCTAGGATGTGAGTTCCATGTGAGCTGGAGCCACATCTCATTTATCTTTGTATTTACCCCAGAGCCTATGGTAGAGCTGTATATATGGCAAGCACTGCATAAATATAAACGATAAAATGAATAAATGAATGAGTAAATGAATAGATTTGCCCTGTCCTATGATGTCTTCAGTTAAATCACCCATCATAAACCAATTAGTTAAAGTTTTTAGTGAATAGACTAGTCTTAATCACTGGCTCACAGGTGAATTTATAATAACAACATTAATATAATGGAGTTAGTATCTAGCTTAAGATATAGCATTTTGAACTATAAAAAAGTATACACACATACACATATATATGCATGTGATATATACATATATATATGAATTGTATTCATACATGCATGCATAGAGAGAGAGAGAGAGAGAGAGAGAGAGAGAGAGAAGAGAAAGAGAGGAAGGGAGGGAAGGAAGGAGGGAGGGAGGGAGGGAGGGAGGGAGAGAGAGAGAGAGAGAGAGAGAGAGAGAGAGAGAGAGAGAGAGAGAGAGAGAGAGAGAGAGAGTTTGTGTCAAATTCAATCCAAATCCAACCTATACAGAAACTACTCAATGGACTTTTCTGAGTTTTCATGTAAAATATTGATTCATTTAATTTTATGAGAGTCAACATGGCATAGGAGACAGAATGTTGGCATTATAGATAGAAGACCAAGGTTCAAGTTTCACTCCTTGTACTTACTACCTACCCCCATAAGCCTTAGTTTTCCCATCGATACAAGGGAACTAATACCTACAGTATCTATTTCAAACAGTTGCTGAAATGAGATCATGTATATAAAATGTTTTGTTATCTTTTGCCCCTACATAAATCACTTTTTTTCAAAATAATAATTAATGATAATGATGATGATGAAATATGTTAATAATATAACAGTAATGAAGACATCTCCTATGAAGCAATTTTAATTGCAGTCCTGCGATTTAGATAATGTAAGTACTCATTTGGCAAATGAAGAACCTAGCCTTCAAAGCAGTGAAGTGATTTGTCTATACTCACCCAGTAAGCATGTGGCAGAACTAGGGTTCACACATCTGATTCAAAATCCATCATGCTTTTCTACAGACTAAGCTACCTCTAGGTGACAGTTGATAGTAAGTCTTTAATATGGTAGAACACTGAGGAATATCAAAACTTTCTATTACTTCAGAAAATGAGAAACAGTTAAGAAATTTAACTTTGCTTATTGTTCCTCAAAGCATTAATAATTAAAAAAAATCCTTGCTAGTACTGGTTCTACCATGAGTTTGCAAGAATATATTTGTAATGTTTTAGTTAAATTAAGAAAAAAGTGAGATAATGATGTAAACTGTATATGAGAGAATTCTGGGCAATTTTATTAGCAAAGAGAAGAGCTTTGAAAAACACAGCACAGTCTATAATAAAAATAACATTAATGAGGATTATACATCAACCAATTTGTAGAATATTGAGTTAAAACTAAACAAAATGTGGCCATCTGAAAATTAGTAGAAATCTCTCAAAAGTCCTTCCCCAGTCACTCACTGAAATGGCATTGATTGTAAATGGAAATCTCATCTGCTAAAAATTGAAACATATCTGGATGATTTCAGGATACAAACAATGAAAATATCTTTCCAGGATGTTAAAAAAAGTATTTTTGATATAATGAAAAATAAGTTTTAATATTAGCAACATACAGAGAAAAAAAATGCAATTTCTCTATAAATTCCACCATTCATAATCCAGGTTTGGGGTTAGCCAAAATTGGGACTATTGAAATTATTGGAAGCTTTGGAAATTCCACAAGAAACTAAATTGAATCCTGTTGGAAAATTTCTTAAAGTAAACAGTAGTGAATAAGTCAAAGGAAAATAAATTCAGAATTAACACATGTTCTTAGACAACTGAAGTATAATAATGATTCTGATGATTACCATTTTAATTTGTAATCATTTAGCCTTTCTTTATGCCATACCAAAATTCAATGATTCCTCTTCCTTCTCTATCCAGGTCTCTCATCTTCTTTAAGATGCAGCAAATAAAAAAGTACCTTCTCTAGGAATGCTTTTCCAATTGTCTATAACCTCCCTCTGATCACACTTTACCTCTGTATCTTAAAGTCTTATGAAATGGATTTACAATTGTTTACACCCTAAAATCTTGCTCTAAACCAACTTATTACAAAACTGATTTCAGTATCATCCAGGTAGATCTTTGGTGTTTTCCAAGTTAGAATGAGCAAGAAGGCTTGCTATAATACAGCTTGCCATTTAATATGAACCCAAATATAGATCCCAATGACAGTATTCTAGGAAGGCTGTATGTAGATTTATAAATACTATGAATATTTCTAAACTTCTGGGCACTTAAACATCTATTTTTCTTCCATAATAGCTATTCATGATAGTACAAAGCTTAGTGGATATAAGTAAGCAATGTTCTCCCATCTACTTCCTTTAAATTTTAAAGTCCTTAGTCACAATTAAACAGAAAATTAAGTTCAGAGAGACATGTTACCAGAAAATTGGTCAAAGTGTTTTTTTTTTTAATTTTCAATCAATCAATCAATTAATTGTCACAGTAACTAAGGAAATCATCCGCTAGGGTAAAAAGGGATTGTTATCTTCAGCTTTGGAGAAAGTGTACAAAAGGATGGAATTACAGATCTTAGAAGTGATAAGTAATCTACACAGACCTATCTATCAGTCTGTCTGCCAGTCTGCCATACCATTGAAATACCCATCTTTTCATTTATATGTAGGAAGAAAATTTACATGCTGAAAAAACATAAGAAAAATCCCTTTTATGTAGCAACCATACTTTGGGTAAAATAGGAATCTTGAGGGTCATATTCATTAGAAGGATGAAAAAGATGCAAACATTTTGATAAAGTTCCGATTTAACTTCTTGAAATATTTTTATACTAATGCTCAGATATTTCTTCTCTGCCAAATAAGGGATTCTAGATTTCACAGGATCTCACTTGTTAATTTGAAAGGGAGTATTATTTCTGGGATACCTGATTAAGAGGACTTCCATTCTGCCAAAGAAGGAACATTCTTCAAAAAAAAATAATAATGCCTAGCCAACTCAGCATAGAATGGCTTTTCACAAGGCAATTTCTAATGTCTCAAAAAGGAATAAATTTGTACCTTTAAATGGAAAGTTATGGCATTAATCTGTTCAGGGTACTAACTTGTAGATGAATTTTAATAGTACCTAAAATGATAATTGGAGCAGTTAGGTGGCACAGTTGATAGAATGCTGGTCCTAGAGAAAGGTATCTTCACGAGTTCAAATCAGGCCTCACATACTAAGTTGCGTGATCCTGGGCAAGTCACTTAACCCTGTTTGTCTCTGTTCCTCATCTGTGAAAATGGGCTGGAGGAGGAAATGGCAAAGCACTCTGGTATCTTTGCCAAGAAAACCCCAAATATGGTCATGAAGAGTCAGCCATGACTGAAAAATGACTGAACAAAATGATAATTAGCAGACTTTTTACCTCCTATGGTACTCATCATTGAACTGCCCTACCCCTTACTCTTGTCTTGTCCCCTCTCCCCATTTTACTGCAACATCTCTTATTGGGAAGAAAAATAAAGTTAGTGTAGACTCCAGAATGATGCCAGGAGTGGCAGCCTGTGGATTGCTGATGATAAAAAGGTTGAGTTTTTGCCAGCAGCAGCTTGCTGTCAGTAAAAATGAATCTGAAGCAGATGCCAACTGTGTCAACAGCTTGAGTTCTATACATTTTTTAATAAGCAAAGACACAAATCACGACCAAAGTACATAGGTGTGAAGCACATAAAAGAATGTCATGATTACAGCCTAAAACTCGGGAGCTGATCAAACTCTGCCTTCCTCAACTAAACCATTATGATCTCTAAGCCAGCAAAATAATCAAGCATAGGTGTTAAAGAAATGAAACAAAATCCTACTGAGGTCGCCTGTTCTATTTTCCCCGTTCAACCTTATGAATCTGCTATATGGTCATTTAGAAATAGGCTATAGGGATACGGGGTGCGGAGGGAGATCCAACTTGTAAGTTCAAGAGTTCCTTCTTTAGCCTGTCATATCTAGTCTATTTGTATATTTCATGTGTTTGAAATTAGTAGTTTAGCTGCAGGATTAATGTGTGTCAAGGCCAGTTGTTCAAATGTTGCACTAGTTCTTTGGCTTTTTCATGCTGATAAAGCAAGAAACTATTATTCTGCACCCAATGTGTACAGAGCACTTTTCTGTGCCTTTTAGGTACAGGGGGCTGCTGGATAGCATAGTGGATAATGTGTTGTGCTCAAGTCAGGAAGACTCATCTTCCTAAGTCAAATCTGACCTCAGACACTTACTAGCTATTTGACCCTGGGCAAAAGACTTAACCCTGTTTGCCTCAGTTCTTCGTCTGTAAAATCAGCTGGAGAAGGAAATGGCAAACAACTCCAACATCTCTGTCAAGAAAACCCCAAGTGGGGTCACAAAGAGTCAGACACAACTGAAAATGACTGAACAATGACCAGAGGTACATGCAAAATGGAGATACTACCTTGGTGCTAGTTCAAGGAACTTGCAAGGTAAGTAGGGGAGATTAAGACACATACAAATAATTATAATCCACAATTTTTAAGAGAAAAGTATATTAGTTAAAAAACAAAATGATACCCAAAGTCCAAAGAAAATCTTTAACATCCAAGCCAGAAGGAAAGGCTTCACAGAGGAATTGGAATTTGAGTAGTTGAAAAGGTTTTACTGCTATAGTGAACAAGATGAGCGAAGTCCTGGAGGCAAGACAGTTTAGTATATGTTCAAGGGTATAAATATCAGTCTAATTTGGTTAGAGTATACAGCATGTGAAGGGGTATAATGTAAGATGAGGTCAGAAAGGAAATGGCAGTGCCAGATTATGGAAGACTTTGAAAGCTAGACACAGTAGAAACACTTCTTCTTGGTAGCCATTAGGGAATCAGTGAAGTTTCTAAGCAGAGGAATGTCATGACCTTAAGTACTCTTCTATAAATGTTATTTTATGAGATATAATAAGCCCAAGTCTTCTGCATTGCCAGAAAACTTGACAATTTATGAGAACTTCAGTGTGAGGAAACTGAAAATATATGTGTGTGTGTGTGTGTGTTTGAAGGCAAATTTCCCTGATATTTTAATACCGTAGTATAAACTTCATGATTAATGGGTGAAAGATGCATTATTTAGGGAAGACAGTATTATATAAGTGAAATAATATTAGAATCAACTTTTATTTATATGAAAACTTTGTAAGTTCTCCACAGTTAGAATCCATTTGCATCTCTTCTGGGAGAATATGTACTGCTGGAAAGTACATTCAGTCTGAAAAAGCCCATGTGGACAAATCTTAATTGCCAGTCTTTTGTGAAGTAAATATTTTTTGCAGAATGCTCTGAGTGTCTTGAATAAACAAATATTTTGTTTTCTTTTATTTTACCAATAGCCCTTACACACAGTTATCAGGGTCCCAGGAGAGCTCCTGGAAAATAAAAGTTATTTTTTCCCATGAAAAATTCAAGAAAATGGCCTTAGGGTGTTGAACTAGATTGATATTTAAGTTTCTCTCCTCTTTGAGTCAGTTCAGAAATATTTGTGAAAAGAGCTGGATGCCTGAAGTGTGATTTAGTATGAGTTATTACATTTCTAAAAGCCATAGTAAACTGTATCTGTAGGAGATGGAGGGGGGCAGTTGGATATTGATATTGGGTTGAAATAAAATCCTGCTAAAGGGTGATATGAAATCATTCAAAATTCAATTTGGACAGGCCAGTGTGTTTCTGCTATTTAAAAAAAAATTCCCAGAACTCTTGAGTCATGAAAAATGGTCAGATAGCCCACAATTCTATACCTGAATTTATCTCTGATCAAATGACTTAATAATTTTTAAATAAAAAGGCATTGAAAATCCTCTCTCTCTCTCTCTCTCTCTCTCTCTCTCTCTCTCTCTCTCTCTCTCTCTCCCTCCCTCCCTCCCTCCCTCTCCTCACACGCATATACACATGTACACACCTGTATGCATGTGTATACAACACATATATGTATGATATATATGGTATGTATATATGTATAGTAATTCACATTAATACAGTGCTTTTCTGAAATCCACTAGTATTTATTGTCTGATTTACTTTAACCAATAACTGAAATTCATCAAAAAAAAGTCAAATTAGTAACTTATGAGAACAAAGAAAAGTTCTTGATAGTTTTTTGTTCTTTATAAAAGTATTGAATGTATCATTTCAGAAAACATAGACATGAAATAAATCATGCCTATTTGTTTATCATGTCTATCACTTCTAGGTAGTTCATGTGAGATATTTTCTTCCTGGATAGCTCAAAACTATGCCACACCATCCCTTTATTATGTAATTGAATATTGTATCTACCAATCAACTTTTGTATACTTAGAATGATTGATTTGTTAGGACTTATGATATAATTACTGTTGGCAATTTCCTGGTGTGAACATTCCCTCCAGTGATACAGATAAGCAACTGCTTTGCAATTTATAGCCTGAAGCTTATAGCCTAGAGGCATTTAGAAACTAAATGACTTGCCCAAGTTCCTTTAACAGGTTAGTGTTAGAGCTGGGATTTAATTTAATTTCAATAAGCATTACAGCTACATTTTGGGGATACAAAGATAAAATGTCTAGAGTTTCTTCCCTCCTGGCTTCCAACTAGTACAATTTTCTTTCTACCAAACAGTCACAAATTCTTTAGCAGGTCAGGGTCATGTCCTATATTTGAATAGAAATATATCTATGGATAAAAGTCACAATTCAGACATTATACAGACAGGATGATGTTTTATGTCACCCGAAATGCCACTCAATCTTCCATGCTCATGCCTGAGTCATTAAAATAACTGTTGCACTTTGCTCATATATAACTCTGCAAAAAATTCCATTAATGCAAAAGGAATGACCTAAAGGGATCATGAGTGCTTATAGCATGAGAGACAGTCTAGCATATTGTGAAACTTCATCTTTTCAAATGTTTTAGTTGGATTCTTAAGTAGCAATTATGATTACTATGACAGAATCCTAACAAAACACACATTGTCCTTGTGTGGGAAAAATTTTAATTATTTACAGAATTAATTTGTTTAAGTGGCAATATTTTGAGTACTTTTCCATGTAATTACAATTCATAGTGAAATCAGGCTTGTAGCATTTAGAATTAGGCCAAACTTTCACACATTTTTATGAATTTCATGTTAATATATTATACATTGGTATCTGGTGCTTTGATTTAGGATTGTTTGCTGTATAAATGTCTTAATATCAAAATACAGATGCACAATTAAAAATATTAAAGGCATAGTTTGTTTTTAATTCAAAAGAGTCACAATTTTCTTTTTCTATTCTCCTGCCCTAATTTCAGTTTTTAGGATTTTGGAAGCTATAAATAGATTTTTTTTAATTTGGAAACTTCTTTTTTAGTCTCTCAAAAAGTCTAGCAGTAATTATGAAAAGAAGTGGTCAAATTACTGCTTTATGTTGCTAGCTATGTTTTTTTCTTTTTAAATCCACATGGTCTACAATTTCTTTCTTTCTTTCTTTCTTTCTTTCTTTCTTTCTTTCTTTCTTTCTTTCTTTCTTTCTTTCTTTCTTTCTTTCTTTCTTTCTTTCTTTCTTCCTTCCTTCCTTCCTTCCTTCCTTCCTTCCTTTCTTCCTTTCTTTCTTTCCTTCCTTCTTTCTTTCCTTCTTCCTTCCTTCCTCCCTTCCTTCTTCCCTTCCTCACTTCCTCTCTTTTTTTTTCTTTCTGAATTTGGTTTTAAAATATCTTCTACCTTCATTAAGGTACTCTATTTGGAAAATTCCAGTACAAATGCAATACTTTTGACCTGAATCTACTTTGATTGTTTGAAGCTGGAGTTTTTCAGGTCATTTGCAAATATAGAGATTCCAATCATCTAAATCTGGGCATAGAAAAACTAAATTGATTACTAAAATGGAGTCTTTTCATTTTGCTACAGGCATCAAGAAAAACATATCATTGTGAGATCTTTCCTGTATACTATTCAGGAATTCATAGTATCAAAGTAACTGAACTGCCTTTCCCTTGCCATATCTTTTTTCTCTACTCCAATTCCCTGATCAATGCACAAAGCTAAGGAGAGGTGCTGTTAAACGAAAGAAAGGGGAAGGGATCTAAGAGATTTTATATTCACAGAATCACATAAATCCAAGAATTTTAAAGTTTTGTAGCCTCTTCCTAAAACAGATGAGGAAGCTGAGGCCATTACTAAAGACACACATTCAATTAGTTATTTTAGTTATTAGTTTCTCCATAACAAATTCAGTTTTTTGCTTTTAGTTCAGGGCACTTTGCACTGTAGCATGTTGTAGATAACAGAAGTTAGCTGAAGAACATTTTAAAATAAGGTCTAATGAAGCCCATAGATTTTAAGAGTTTTAAGTGTTTGATCAAAATTAAACAAGTATGTTTTAGAGGTATAAAGTGTCTTAGAAGTCATCTAGTTGAAGCTTCTTATTTTACAGATGAACTATTTAAAGCTCAGGAATGTCAAGTGACTTTCCAAGGGCATGCAGATAATAAGAATCAGAGGAGGGATTTGAACACAGATACTCTGCTATCAGAAACAGATTTCTTTTTCCTGTGGGAAAGGGCAAAGAAGAACAGAAGATAAAAATAATAAGGCATTAAGACCTGAACATAGAAAGTGGGAGAGACAGGATCATACAGTGGAAAAGGGCAAGGAGTAGATTTTGCATTATTAGGACTATATTTACATCCTTTCTCCACCACCGGTTGTATGATTTTGGTCAAATTACATAAAATCCTTGAAATCTATAGGCTTCAGTTTTTTCCTTACTCAAATGAGGAGGCTAGCTCTTATGGCCTCAAAGATCTGTTCTATCTATAAATCTACAATCGACGCAATCTACTGAATCCTGATTCACTTCATTGCTGATAGGGAATAGAATTGAGTGGTAGCTTTTATGCCATGTGAAAGGTCTGGAATAAATACTTAGCATTTTGGAACAAGCAGATACAGAATCATAGAATCTTGGTTTTTGAAGGGATCTTAGACATTATCTAAAACAACCCTTTTATTTTATGGATGCTAAATATGAAACCCAGAAGAGTTGCGATTGCCCCATGGATATAGTTAATGGCATAAGTGGTACAGTGTATAGAGTGCCAGACCTGGAATCAGGAAGATTCATTTTCTTGATTTCAAATCTGGCCTCAGACACTAGGTGTATGACCCTGGGCAAGTCACTTAAACCTGCTTGCCTCTGTTTCCTCATCTATAAAATGAACTAGAGAAAGAAATGGCAAAACCACTCCTGTATGTTTACCAAGAAAACCCAAATGGAATCACAAAGAGCTGGACACAACTAAAATGACTGAACAACAAAAATAAGATTGAGCAAAAAGCAGGTCTCCTGATTCCCAGGCCAATATTCTTCCACTAACTAGATGTGCCATCTCAGATAATTCAACAATCTCCTTCATCTTCAAAGTTGGGAAGTTCCATGGTATAGTAGAAATAATCATGGTTCTGAATTAAAAGCACCAGGTCCAGATCCTACCTCTTATACTTACTAGGTATGTGATTTTGGGCAAATTACTTAACTTCCTTAGGACTCAGTTTCCTCATACAAAAAATGAAGATAATTAGACTAGATAAAAGCAATGAAGTCCCTTTCTGCTATAACTCTATGATCCTATGACTAATTTACTTTAAAGATACCCTTCAGCTTTAAGATTCTGTAGTTGTAAATTAGTATTTCTGTAATGAGTTTGTGAGATGTATGTGTCTGAAATGTGTAATTAAAGGCATATCATTACATTCCAGATTAAAATATATAACTAAAAGGTTAACTGAATATTTATATAATTTTGATTCAGTAGAAATATGCCTTCTAACAGCTCCTAAGAAACAGTCTGGGGATTTAAATGATCAAAGTTATCTCTGTTATCACATTATTCTCACTGCTCTTTGGCTGACATCCCCAAAGGGCAATGCGGAGGCACATGGTAAGCAGAAACAGGTTGTGGCACTCTACAAATGTATTATTGGATCAAGAGAGGAAACACAAATGATGTCATCAGAGAACAGTATGATTGGGAGAAAAAAAAAAGATATACCAGTCATGTACTGAGATCAAAGGATAATTGATGGACATGTGCTTCATTAGTATCCAGCAGTGTCAAGAGATCTAAAGAAAAGCCCCAAGGACTTTGGATGATACTCCAGTAGAGGATTTGTGAGAGGATATGAAAAAAAAAATGTCTTACAGAATGGATAAGCGTGGATGGATTAGAATCTCCATAATTGGAGAAGGTACTCACAACAATGAAAGCCATCAAAGTGTCAAAGAGGAGTTAAAAATTCACTGTAAAATGAGACACTAGAGTTTCTTAACTAAGAAAAGAAATATTTTAAATGACACCAACTGGTTCAAAATGACCATTATTTAGCATCTCTATAATTTATTTTGAATGTAGATTTTTACATTTTAGGGGAAGAATAATTATTTGGAGATGTCACATTTAGGATGAAAAGAAAGCAATCTTTATATGGAATAAAAAATAGAAATACACATAAGAAATCATGTAAAGATATATATATATATATATATGTATATATATATATAGACACATACACATGCATATATGTACATATTGCTAAAATACAAATACAAATTTATATTTGTGAGGATCACTTCTCTTTAGGTGAATTATACATCATTACATTAATGCATGTGAACTGAATATTTCAAAAGATTACCTGTAACTTTCTATAATTCTGATATCACTTTTAAACAGTTTATAAAACTGTAATATTTCTTAAATATGATGACATTTAGGAAGCAGTACTTTTCTAAGTGGAAAAGTTAACTCTAAATGTTATTATTTCAAGGGGAAATTACAGTGCTACAGAAGTAGAAAGGAAAATTTCCTTAGTTCTAGGTCAGAAGATATAAGTACAATCCTAAATGCTAAACTAGTATAAACATTTTAAAAAGAAAAAAGATCTGACTAAATTGAACTTTGTATAAGAGTAGGTCCAATAGAAATAAACAAAGCTTGAGCCTTCTAATAAAGTGACACATTACTATCTGTATGCATTCAAGGATACATGGAGGATCACTTTTAACAACAAGAAATCACCCCAAATCCTAACAACAGGAATGCTTTAAATTTCATCATCATAGCTTCATTCATTTCTATTAAGTCTTTGTCAGTGATTAAGATAAAAATGCCCCATAAAAGACATCACAGCATCTTTCAACCCTGCATTCTCTGTGTAGGTCTTTATCAGACCTGTTCCTGAGGGCATATTTTGATAAACTGAGAAGAATCCACAGCATCTCTGACTCAGATTTGGAAAGCACTTCAGAGTGTATTTATTCCAAAACATATAAATAAACAAATTCTGCTTGAATAGGGTGCACAAGATACCCACGTTAAAGTAAATTCTATGTTGTAGGGTCACATAATAATGAGTCTTCAATGCAACCATTAAAAAACAAGTATACTCAATCATGCTTCTAAATGCAAAGATTAGGATTTTTTTTGGATATGAAAATGAGAAATTTAGTCAATGAGAAAATGTTCTTGCTTATATTGCAGCTTTTAAGATCTTACACAATTAGCCAAACATATGTCTGCAACAGCATTCAAAATTAATTCTTTATTAAAAACAACAACAGCAACACAAGTATTTGAAAGTTCTTTTTCTTATCTGCCAAGGCCAGGATTCTATATTTCTTCCTAGTGCAATTTAGACTATCACTAAAGTGTGTAAAAAATTCAGATCCTTTTGCTTTGCTGATGCTATGGATATTAAGCATTTGGGACAAGGATATTAAGAATGAAGTCTACTTGAGTAAAGGAATTTCTGGCAATTTCTTCTCTCCTCTGTTCAGATCTTTCTTTTAAAAACAGTCCTTGAATACATTAAAGTTTCCAAGGGTAAACTGAAGAGTGTGCAAATATTTTTCCAGGTGAAATGTAAACTCGACTATTTTATCAATTAATCATTGTCATAGCCAAAGTAATCAGAAATGAAGTCAGTTTACATAAAACAATTGTAAAATAAATAATTTTATATTTATTTCAATTATATAATTTCCTTATCAGAGAGCACATATTAGGTTGTATAGTAGATAAAACACTTTACTTGGAATCAGGAAGACCTGAGTTCAGATATTAGCAAATGCTAGCTCCATAGTCTAGGGCAAAGACTCAGTTTCTGCCTTTGTAAAATGGGGATAATAAAAGCACCCACTTCACAAGGTTGTTATAGCAATCAAGTGAGATAACCTATTTAAAGGACATTACAAACCTTAGAGCATTGTGTAAATGATATTAGTATTATTAATTATTCAATACTATTAGTAGTTAACATGCAGGAGACAAGAATTAGGAAATCATCTAGCATGCTTTATTTTAAAACAAAAAGATCTAAGGTCCAGAAATTTTATTTGAGTTGCCCAATACCACAGAGCAAAGTAATTTCAAAGACCATACTGGAAGAACCCAGGTTTCCCCAGGCCCTTTTAATGCTTTTTCCACTGCAGTTATCCTTTTCACATCATGACTTTCCCCATGGTGGTTTCAATATATTAAGGGGTAGCATAAGAACTTAAATTGGTATATTTGGGGAGTTTTACCAGAAGGCACAGATGACACTTGATGGCCAGCAGATAACACAGAGCCTATGACAAAATACTTAAGCCAAATTTTACAATAAGGTACTGTAAACATCTCATAAAAGAAAAAGAAGAAAAAAATTCAGACTTCTTCTCTGGTATGAAGGGAGGGCCAAAACTTTTTATGCAGATTTTGTGAATGCAGGAGTGCCCATGTCTGAACCCACACGATGTGGATGGAATAACTCATTTCATTCACCTTCTCCATATAGGAAGCAACTGAGGTTCAAGGCTTAGTAGCCTCCATCACTATCTGTGTCACCTTAGAGTAGTCATCTCGCTATGAAACAAGGCTAATATCGAACTACCTCCCTAACAGCGTAGTCCTAAGAAAAGTATACTTTTTAATCTTAAAGCTCCATAGGAATGTTATATTTATTCTTATGTTATTCTATGAATAAAAATGATTATCTGTGCTGCAGTCCTATTCCTCTTTTTCATTCTCCTTTACTGAATCTTCAGCATTGTCACTCTTACTAAGTCTGTGTGCCTCCCATATTTCTGTCTTAGGTCTTCTTCCCTTTTTTTCTCTATACTACCTGCCTTGTTTATTGTTTACCTTAATGACTCTCCACTGATCTCCATCTCATTAACCTAGACCTGTGGTTAATAAGCCTAAGAAGATATATATGGATCGCATATTTTATATTGCTGTATTCCCCTCCCTGCCAAAAAAGGGTCTGTGTGAATGGACAAGCTACACAAAAAAATCAAAACCCTTTACATATATAATTATCCCTTCCACATTGCAGGGTTTAGTGGTGGGGTGTCCCTCACTATCTAGAAAAAGTGCATAAAATTTTTTGGTCTTCCCTTTGTACCAGAGGAAATGTCTGAATTTTTTTCTTTTTTATGGGGTGTTTACAATAGCTTCTCGTAAAATTTGACTTAAGTATTTGGTCATAGGCTATATCTAGGTCAAAGCTTTTTTATCATGTCACTTCACGTGTCAGCTGCAGCTTATGCAAAACTCTCCCCAAATTGTTATTTACAGTAATTTCTTAGGCTGACCTGTGAAATATCAAAACTGTGTCAGGGAAGGTCGTGATGTGGATGGGATAACTGTACTCTTCCCTATCCTTATCTACAAAATGAGAGGGTTAGACTAGATCATCTCCTAGCTCCTTCCAGCTCTAAATAAAGATTCCTAAAATTCATTCTAGAATTCTAGCCCCTAGTCACATCACTTTGCAAGGGTGAAATCAGAGAGTAAAATCTTTGTATCTAGCATCTAGCAATGAATCACCTATAATTAAGTGCATATGAATGTTTAATAAATATTGAATGTGGCTATCGATTTAATAAAGAAAGAATGTGTTAGAGCAGGACTCTAATGAAGAAAGAGTGGGTTAGAGCAGAGGTTGGGAACCTAAGGCCTTGAGGCCTGGCCTCAAGGCCTCACCTTCCCCACTTCTGGATTAGAGTATTGGAGTCTAAGCAGTTTCCTTCAAGAGAAAGAATGGCCTAAATGCTTTTATCTGGTAGATTTAAAGAGTGCTATTGCCTGAAGTGGGGTCAATTGATCTCCTTTTCATTCTATCCTTGTGTGTGTCAAGTAACAACATCAAACAGACATTCCCTTTTTGGGCTGATTTCCATTTCATGGTTTTCTGTGTGATTTTTAAACAGAAGTCAACAATAACCAGGATAATAGAGGATGCATGGCTAGCAGTAACCATCTTGTCTTTTCTCAGACTTTGGTCCCTCTTCAGTAAATTTCTTTACTCTCTCTGACAATCTATGTTTGCTTCCAATGGAATGCATTCTGAAGGACAAGTATAAAACAGATTTCAAGATTACCATGTAAGTGGTCACCAAATGGAATTGTATGATGAGAAGCTGGGACGGTATAAAAGTTATCAGCTTTTAGCACAATATATGTTCTCTTTTATAGTGCTGCCTACATTGTTTCTGAGCCTAATAGTGAATAAAATGAAATAACTGTAAGAGAATAGTATTAGCTGATTCTTAATATTTAGCCATGAAAAAGACACACAAAGTAAATTGAAAGTTAAAGAGATTAAGTGAATTTCATTTCTAATGACAGAATCAGACCTATATTCCCCCACCCACCCCTGCCCAGCAAATGTAAATGGCAGAATTTTGCTACTATATGAAAAGGGATCTTAACTAGAAAACAAGATTTTATCTCATATCTTTACCCCTATGTACAAGATGTTCTCCAGGCTGTGTGTGTGTGTGTGTGTGGGTGCTTGTGTGTATGTCTACATGTAGTCTTCCCCCCTTATACACTGCTTGAGGGTAGGAATTGCTTCATTTTTGTCTTTTATCTCCAGTGCTTAGCAGAGTATATTGCATATAGATGCTTAATAAAACTTAGATGATTGATTAAATAATCAATACTTATACCACTTTGTAATTTAGACCTTAGTGATTTTCCATCACCTACATTTCTACCCCTGGCCAAATTGAAGTGGTTATTTCATTCTTTTATTTGATTTCTTGATGTTACCATTTGTACCAACTTTCAAAATTAACAAAAACATATTAATTGTTTTTTTTTTCTTTTTACTTAATGGATAGGACATGTATATCTATGTAATAGATTGCTTTGAACAATATTCTAAATCAAATAAAAATAAGATGTTATAACTCCAAAAAAGTGAAAGATGATTATTTTGCAAAGATTCAGTGTGTCTTAGATTTTTTTCTCAAGTTAAGTTTCAGTTCCAACAGCTTATTCCCATGGATTTAATGACTAGTCTGCCATCCATTCGGAGAAACAAGTGATAAAGGAAAGTATATTTAAATAACTAAGATCTGTTAACCTCAACCTTCAAATTTAGCAGAAAATTAATATCCTTGATGAATTTGTCTTCCAGACATAGCTTTGTGCTCATTTATACTTTCAGAACATGACTATATATAGGTACTTTTAATTGACAAATGATTTAAAAATTAATGGCAAAATCTTGGAATTTGAATGTATTTGAAATATTTCCAAATGAAATGTTTTAATGAGCAATGTAATGAATAATCTTTCAAGAAGTTTGTACTTTCTTCATGTATTAAATTAGGGTGTTCAATTTGATGAGGTGCCCTCCACCTCCAAATCTTTGGTCCTATGATGGGAAGGATTATGGCACAATGGAAAGAATATTTTCACTCCTTTATGATTTTTAAAGTAAATATCCCATTTTTCACGAGGTCAGTATTTAATATGGAATGTACAAGGCTTTTGATTAATTTGGTTTTTTATAATGTGTAGAGAGCTTTACTGAATTTTCTGTACTAGAAGTTTTCAAAAGGTTCTGATATTCAGCCCTATTCTCCATTATATCCAGTTTCCCCCAGACCATTATTTAAAAACATTCACACTGGAAAATTTGGTAATAATCAATTCAATACTACCATTTATACTAGAAAAAAAATTATGATAATGGATTGCTCTGACTCCACTTATTCCTCATGATGCCCTAAACCAAATTCTTTTCCTGGGTGACTGCTACCCTATGTAGTTATGAAATTATATTATTTTGTTCTATTAAAATATAAAGTACTTGAAGTAAGAGATTGACTTGATTTTATACATGTATCTTCAGTTCTTCAATGGTTAGTAGGTGCTTAATAAGTGTTTTTAAAAATTCATTTCAGTTCAATTTAATAGCAATAACAATTCTCAAAACTAGCATTTATGTAATGCTTTGAAGTTTGCAAAGCACTTTATGTAAGTTATCCCATTTGATCCTTATAACAGTCCTGAAAATGTAAGTGTTATAATGTCCACAATTTAAAGATGAGGAAACTGAGGCTTGTAGAAGTGATGATTTTGTCATATCACATAGGAAGTATCACGGTCAGGATCTGAATTCCCATCTCCCTGATTCAAAGCCCAGCATCTGTGTAGTGAGCCACCTAGATACCCTGAACTATTTGTTAGATGCATAAGAAATTCCATGAGACAGCTTGAACTGTCTTTATTAGCTATCCTGGCTGGATATATTCATATTGGAAGACAGGAAAAGAAGTTTTAGTGAACCATTAGAGAAAATGATAAGTACCTCTGTAAACATTTCCATTCAAGAATATTACATACTAAATAATGAAATAAAGCAGGAACTATTTTTTACTTTTCTCTAACTTTGCACAGTGCCTGGCACTTAATAAATGTTTATTGACCAGCTGACCATAGAATGATTCACAAATTTGTGGAACAGCCATTTTGTTTTATCACTCCATAAATTACTCAGATTACTTCATATTTGTACCATGTATTATAGTTAAAGCTTAATAAATACTTGTTGAATTGAATAGTGATTTTTAATGTGAAATGTTAGAATCTCTGAAAACTTCATGTGTTGAGTTTAACAACCAAAAAATATTCTCTCCTTGAAATAAAACTACGGTTATTATATTTTGAAATCTGTGATGTTGTTGTTGTGTTTATCCTTCATTTTTGAAGAGGACCATGATATCAAGGAATGATGACATGACTTGTAGTTGACTTGGATTTGAGTGAGGGAGGGCTGTGCAAGGTAGCCTTACTTTCTCCTCCAGAGCCATCTGGGTCCAGTGGCCTGATATTCCTCAGGACAACTGGAGATGGCCCAGGATGTAATGTAAGACTCTGGCCCTTTTGGGCTAAGGTCTTCCCAGGTTCATTTTAAATTAAAAATCCAAGTTTATATTTAAAAATTCAAATAGAGAAAAGGCAAACAATTTGTAACACATATAATTGATGTATAAATTATACATATATATATATATATATTACATATTTCAAAACATATTCCAATAAAACTATGTTATAGATTTGTTATAGGTGCTATAGATTGTTATAAATGTGAGAAGGTTGTATTACATTTTCTTTTAAAGAAATGAAGTGAGTCATTAAGGGCTTAGGATTTCAGACTCAAAACAAAACAAAAAAAAAAACACTTGAAAACATCTAGCTTTGTTTAGGATTGAACAGTGGATAGCATGAGTGAGGAATAAGTGAGTTCAAATCTGGTCTCAGACATTTATTGGCTACATGACTACGAACAAGTTATTCAACCTCTGCCTGTCTCAGTTTCCTCAACTATAAGACGAACAGAACAATAGCACCTTTCTCCCATGGTTTTTTGAGAAACAAATAAGAATATTTGTAAAGCACAGTGGCCGGCAAATAGTAGGTGCTTAATTATGCTTATTCCTACCTTAACCTCCTATTTAGGAGTTTAAGTGAGGCAATAGAGAGAATATCTATTATCTTGGCCATGGTTATCTAAAATCATGAGGTTTATAGGCATGTTATTTTTTGGCCAGGATCACCAAGTGTTAGATTGATAGATGGTTTTACAAATATTTAGCTTAAAGTTTCAAAAGATAAGAAAAAGTTTTGATCTCACAAAAGGCTATAGAAGGAGATATTTACCTAAAATATTTTAGAATCTAATGATGGAGTGTCATTATATGTAAGGGTGATAATCTGTAGTTAAGCACAATGAACAAGACATCAATTATTAATATATGCAAAATTATTCACTGTATGGACAGATAGCTAGAATCACAGTCTAAAAACTGGATGACAGAAGTATTTCATTTTGGTCACAGCAAGGCAATCTTAGTTATTTTTTTTTAAAATAGCCCTTTAGTTATTACATGCTCATCAGGCTCAGGAGCTGACAAATTGTCAAGTTGCTTAAAATGATGAGACTACAAAATTTTTAATCTGAACTCTTAAATATTTTCTTCCCAATTTTTCCTCTGTCCTATCTTACTTGATTTTCAAAATCTTTTTTGGCTCTTCCATGGCCTGAGAACAATTCAAATTTTTCTTGGAGGCTTTGGATATAGGAGCTATGACTTTGTTGTCTTCTTCTGAGTGTGTGTTTTGGTCTTCCTTGTCACCATATAACTTTCTATAGTCAGAGGTTTTTTTTTTTTGTTTTGTTTTGTTTTGTTTTTGCTCATTTTGCCAGCCAATTACTTAACTTTTAACTCCTTGTTAAAGTATGGTTCTGTTTCCAGGGTGGAGGGCACACTGTCCCAAGGTTCAGGGGTTTTGGGCAGCTGTTTTCAGAGATATTTCCAGGGACCTGTAAGTTTTAATTTTTTCCAAGGTGGTATGATCTAAGGAGAAATGTTTACTACTCTCCTGGACTGTGCTCTGGCCTATGAGTGACCACAACCACTCTTTTCTGCCCTGGAACTGCAGGAAGGCTTCCCTCTCCACTGTGGCCACAAGCTCCTTGTCCTTGGACTGCCACCCAGGATTGTGAACTGGATCCAAGTTTGAGCCAAGCAACAGAGTCCAGCCTCAGTGCTAGCAATAAGACCCCTGTAATCTCCTTCTGACCAATTGTTCAACCCCCTTACCACTGTGGGCTGAGAGCTCCAGAAGCAGGTGCCACTCCCTAGGCCTAACTCTAACTCTAACCCTAAAATCCTTGCCACTCCCAAGGCCTGCTCCCAGCTTGCTGTGGCCAGGGCTATGTTGGTGCAACATCACTGAGGTGCAACAGACAGACTCTTCCTACTGACCTTCCAAGTTGTCTTTGTTGTCTGTGGGCTAAGACGTCTGGAAACCTCCACTGCTGCCAGTGATTCAGTTTTGCTGAGGCCTGCTCCAGGTTTGTTGGGCCCTGGTCTATGCTGAAGCAGTTTGCACTGGGTTGTGCTCCTCTATCACTCTGATACGACAGACCTTTCCTGCTGACCTTCCAGTTTCCTTGGGTTGGAAATATGCTTCATTCCATCATTTTGTGGGTGAATTCTCTAGAATTTTTAAGTCATTTTTAAAAGGTATTTAGAGGGATTCAGGGGAGAGCTCAGGTGAGTCCCTGTCTTTACTCTGCCATCTTGGCTCCCCATTTTAAACATTTTGATAACTTTCAATATAATTGATTTCCTTGGTAACCCTATATATTTTATGCATTTAAAAATTTAAGTCTGAGAAGAGTTCCTTAGACTTCAACAGACTGACAAAGGGATTCATGGCACACACACACACACACACACACACACACACACACACACACACACACACACATTTTTTTAAACTCTGCTCTAGAATCTAGAGAACTTGATAAACTAAGATCTAAAGGTGAGTACTGATTCCCAAATTCCATTTCATTCCCAACTTACCTTTTATTGGACTACTAAATCAGAGAGAAATTATGTGGGTCACACACTGAACATCCATTCTGAAATGGATGATGTAGTGACATAAATGATAATTCTGAAAGGGAAACCACTGGAAGATGGTAAGTCTCCCAGGTGTATTTCAAAGATTCAGCCTCCTACATTGAATCAACTACAGGGTTAAAATAAAAATGAATGCTTTATCTCAGGAGAAAGTTCCCAACTCTCTCTCGTCAAATATCACAGATTTTTTGTTTTCTAAAATAATAGTCACACCCCCCCATTCAATAATCTATTTGATGACTTAGTGAATTCTAAATTCAGTCCAGAATGACTTGATGAATAGTTGACATCTTCCATTTATGCTCAATGAGACAGTATTTGAAAACCAGTGATGTCTTATTGATATTTCATTTTGCATGACTGGACAGCACTTTCAACTATTAGATTGGTTGCTCCAAGGCAACTTTCACTGTTCAAACACAATTAGACATACAGCCATCTGGAAAGAACTAGTTCTCAAGTATGTAAGTGTGTTCAAAAACTGTAGCAATGCATAAGTCAGTCTCCACAATGATGGTGTCTACAATGAAATGGAATATGATTATTTTCTTTATATTGTGTAGATACATTCAACACACATTCAGGACATATAAATAAATAGATATTTTTCATATATCCACTTCCAGTATGATCTTGTGCAAATTAGTGTCCATGATCCAACTATGGTCTCTAAGGTCTTCTTCAAAATATGAATCTATTAATGTATTATACTACATGTCTGTACATATATTAGCACATAAACATTCTACAAACCATCACTAAGCAGCCCCTATTTGCAGAGCACTATTATAATGTTGGGTGCTAAGGAAAATACAAAGGTCAGATGATACAAAAACTCTTGATATTTAGAAGCTACTAAGTAAATATAAAGTATGTATGTAGCTCTCAATGCGTATTATATACAGATATGAATACACATTTATATATATATGTATTTATATGTGTATACACTTCACTTACATGTTTATGTATAATATGAAAGGGTAAGGTTAGAAGATCATTTAAACTCAGATCCTTTAAATAAGAGTCACAAAGGGTCACAAAGGGTCACAAAAAAGCAATGTTCTCACAGTGACTTCTACTTAATTGTATGTAACATTTTCTTTTATTCTTCTGACTATTATATCCTATTCCCATTCTATAGATAATGAAAGCATATAGCATTTTTACAAGTTATCTTCTATGTAGACACCTATAGCTTTTATAAACATTCTCTAAACTGGTTCTGGATTGTGTACTACCATTGTTTTTGGTATTACTAACTCTGAAAAGAAAAACAAATTGAATAGTTCTAAAACATTTTAAGTTCGTGTGTGCCAGAATGATAGAGATAGGAGGCAATTTAAAATACACTTGTATACTAATGTTCAATTTTTTTCCAGATTGGGAAATCAAGTCCCAGAGAATGTAGGAAGGGGATCTTTCTTATGATCACACAAACAGATCAAGGCAGGTCAAAAGCCTATAGTTGGTTGGTTGGTTGTTATCCTTTTTTCTCAAAGAGGACCGAAATGACATCACTATTGTAGAGTCAAGTTACAATGCATCTGACTTGGGCTGGTCAGATCAACAAAAGCTCAGAATGCTTTACCACAGCCTGGGCACAAATAGTACATGTGAATATTTGAGCTATTTCAATTCTGCTTTGCTCATAAAGCACAGCACCTTCTCCATGAGGGCATGTCATGGCGAGTGGTCCTGTGGCAGTGTCTCCCATGGCACACAATCAATTCCAAAGTTCTTAAGAGAGATATTGAGAGTGTCCTTGTATTGCTTCTTCTGACCACCATGTGGACACTTGCTCTATGTGAGCTCTCCATAAAATAATCTTTTAGGCAAGCATGCATTGGCATTTAGACAACATGGCCAGTCTGTAGTGGTTGCATTATTTGCAATAGAGCCTGAATGCTTGGTTGTTTAATTTGAGAAAGGATCTCAGTGTCTGGTTGTCTGTTAGGGAAATGAGGGAAAATCCAAAGGAGCTAAACATTATATTCCTATGGATTTCTGTGGGGTGCAATATAATGTTTAACTCCTTTCTGTTTTTTTTTTTCTAAAACACATTCATGTGATCTATGTGATAAAATGAAAAATCACACCTAGAAAAACAGAATCTGTTTTATTCCTTTTTATAATTTCATAGATTTTAAATCATTCTACTTTAGTTTGAAAAACCAAGTACCAAAGTATTTTCAGAAAAACCATGATATTTTTAGATTATATTAAATATAGTAACACCTCATTTACGTGGTGGCAGCAGGGAGAGAACTAGTCTATATATGTGAATTTTCCTGATAAAGGAAGCTTACACTTTTACTGGTTATTTTAATTATATTTTGATGGAAATCATTCTAAAATTATTACACATTCCTCTGCTTCTGAAACCAATCATATTGAAGATACTGTGACCTTTTCAGAATGACTCAGATTCATTCAGTTCAACAATTCAACTAATATTTAATAAGCACATATTACATGTAAGGCAAGAGACAGCATGGTGTTTTGGATAAAGAGCCACCTGGAGAGCATAAAAACCTTCACTTAAGTCCTACCTCGGACACATACTAACTATGTGACTCCAGGTAAGTCACTTAACCTCTTGGTACCCTAGGTAAATCTCAAAGACTATAAAGTGCAGACAAGGTATCTATCTGCAAGAGTAGAATTTTCTCATCCTGAAGTTCCTTCTACCAATTAAACCATAGGTCTTGGCCTTAACCCTCTGTGTAAGGCACCATGCTGAACACTAGTGATAAAAGAATAGCTAAGAAACAGTCTCTGTTCTCAAGGAGCTTACATATTCAAAGGAGTAACAAGGGGAAAAAAGACATGAATACAAATGAACTTGAATCTATATCAAAATATCATAAATACTATCAAGAATTCTACAGAAAATGCTTTGAAAAATTAGAGGGAAGAGACTACTTTCAATTGAGGCTCCATGGAGGAGGTACTTGACCTTGAAAAAAGAGGGGATACATTAAGAGGAGATGGGGATCTCCATAGTCCAATACTGGCACGAGGGTCTGTGTGAGTGAGCACAAGGCAAGGCAGAATAAGATTGGAATATACAATAATTCAATTTTACTGAAATTTTAAGTACGTGACAGTACGGAATATGAAAAAAAATGTGAAGCTAGGCTTAAACCAGACTTTGGAAGGCTCTGAACAACAGAAGCTGATTTTATAGCCTTTTCACTAGGCAATGAAGAACCACTGACAGTTTTGTGCAAAGGAATGATGTGGTTAGAACAGTATAATAGGAAGATTACTTGTTCAGTGGTGTGAAGGATGAATTTGAGAGGAGGGAGACTGAGGGAGAGAGACCAGGTAGAAGACTATTAGAATAGTCTTGGCAAGAATACATGAGGTCCTGAATTAGAATGTTTACACTGGTAAACTGGTAAAAGGAGAAAATATATGTGAGATATATTGAGGTGGTATTGAGGGCTCAGCCAGCAACTGAATGTGAAAGACAAGACTGAAGTTTAGATGAACTGAGGTTATATGCCTGGATGACTGAAAAGAATTGGAGACATTGTGACTAGATTTTAGGCAAAAGATGTTAGGTTCGAATTTACACATGCTGAATTTGTAGTGCTGGTGGCAAATCTAGTTGCAGATATTCTATCAGTCATTTGAGAATGTGGAACAGGAATTGGTGGAGAGTGGTTAGGAATGGAGATATTGATTTTGGTGCATGCATCTAGAGGAGATAATTTAAATTATGGGAATGGATGAGAACATCAAAGAAGAATGTCTAGCAGAAAAGAAGAGATTGGGAAGGAAAAAGTATGGCTAAGCATAGAACTCAAACTTTTGAGAAACCTACACTTAGTGGGAGGGGAGACTAGAAAATGAAAAGCCAGGAAAAGAGATAAAGTCAGGGACATATGAGAGAAGTAGGAGGGGAATGTAGTTTCCTAATCAGTCAGTCAACAAAGATTTATTAAGTGCCTACTATGTGTCAGACTCAGTTCTAAATGTTGAGAGTGCAAAGAAAGATAATCTTTGCTCTCAAGGAAATTACGTTCAAATGTGAAGGACAGCTTATATAAGTTAAAAAGTAGACAACATGGAGAAGATGCCTAGTGGAAGGTGAGGAACATCATGGAGAAATCCAGAAGAGTGAAACCTGATGAGAAATTTAGAAATGAATGGTTTGGAATCCATCCTTCAACTGAAATTCTGGGAGAAGACCTCTAACCTCCAATGAGAGTGGTGGGGTCCCAGGGGCAGAGGAAACTTCTGAGGTATGTGTTTCTGAGTTCTGGAGCTGAAGTGATCTTCCAGGATAAAGGATTGCTGAGATATGGAGGAAAGATCTAGAGGAGTTCAGCTGGGTTGGAAAAAAGGAGCCAAGGTTGAGGATGTAAACATGTTAAGAGAGAAGATTTTGTCTATAGTATTACATGTTATATATAGAGAAAAGAGGATAAAGATGGTTGTGGTGGGGGGTGGGGGGGAGTCATAGGATATTGTTAGTGACCTTGGAGAGCTAAGATCAAGAGATAGAAGAAACTCTACAGTTAGTGAGGGAATGGGAGCTAGAGAAGTAAAGTAGTGACTATAAACTACCCTTTGTATAATTTGTGAGTGAAAGGGAAGAAAGTGATAACACAAAATACCACATTAGCTTTTCCACTTGATCTTTTATTACCTCCCAACCTGAGTCATTTGCTGAAGCTAGGTTAACTACCTCTTTGATTTTAAACACCTGAGTGAATTAACAGCGCAAGGCCTTTGCTCTTTCAGTTTCTCCACCTTTGATGCTCTTACTTCTCACAGAATCATAGATTTGGAAGAAATTTCAGGGTCTGAGTAGTGCAACCTAAACAAAATACCCTCTGCAACACACACACACACACACATACATGAACACACAAATATAGGTAGGTAGGTAGGTAGATAGATAGATAGATAGAAAGAAAGAAAGATAGAAAGATAGAGATAGATAAGTATAGATTTTGATATATACACATACATATGCATACATACTCACATATTTACAATTGAGTGGGTTTCATAATTTTAGTTGTGTGTCTGTCTAGATGAAGTTTATAAGGGAGCTGGCCTTCAAATATTAGGAAAAAAACACTAAAATTGGGAAGTTAAGGTTCTCTTAAAAATGTTTCAAGATTATAATGCTAATATAAAAATAATATATGCATATACATACACACAACACATATATGCATATATGCACATATACATGTAGAATACTGTATATATGTGCGGATATAGATTGTGTGTGCGTATATGTATATATAAACATATACATATATACATATATGTGTATACACTTTTGTTTAGCCATTTTTCAATTGTTCCCAACTCTTCATGACCCCATTTAGGGTCCTCTTGGCAAAAATAATTGAGTGGTTTGCCATTTCCTTCTCCAGCTCATTTTGCAGATGAGGAAACTGAGGCTAACAGGGTTAAGTGACTACTATTGGGTCACAGAGCTCTCAAGTGTCTGAGACCATCTTTGAAGCTCAGGAAGATGAGGCTTTCTGACTCCAAGTCCAGCACTCTATTCATTGTGCCACCTAGCTCTGTGTGTATGTGTGTGTGTGTGTGTGTGTGTGTGTGTGTTTTACAAGTTCTTTAGGACAGGAATTATTTTGCTTTAGTTTTTGTATCTCCATTATCTAAAGACAGTGCTATGCACATAGTAGGTAGGAAGGATAGAGGGAAGGAGGAAGGAAGGAAGGAAGGAAGAAGGAAGGAAGGAAGGAAGGAAGGGAGGAAGGGAGGGAGGGAGGGAGGAAGAAAGGAAGAGAAAGAATGAATGAAAGAAAGAAAGGAAGGAAGGAAGGAAGGAAGGAAGGAAGGAAGGAAGGAAGGAAGAAATTGTAGACCATGTAGAATTAAAAACAAAACATAGCTAGCAACATAAAAGCAGTAATTTGACCATTTCTTTTCATAATTACTGTTAGACTTTTTGAGAGACTGAAAAAGAAGTTTCCAAATTTTAAAAAATCTATTTTATATCATCCTTCCTTCCTTCCTCCTTCCCTCTGTTCCTTCTTTCCTTCCATCCTTCCTTCATATACTACTAATATATCTAGTACTTAGAACAGAACTTGGCTCATAGTAAATGCATAATAAATGCTAGCTAATTGATTTTTGTTGATAGAACTGTCCAATCACATCTAGGTAGCGCAGAACATAGAGTTCTGAGACTAGAGTCAGGAAGACTTTAGTTCAAATCTGGTCTCAGACACCAACTAGTTGTGTGACTCGGAGCAAGTCATTTAACTTCTATTTTACTCAGTTGTAAAATGGGGATATTAATGGTGCCAATCTCACAGGAGTGCTCTGAGGTTCAAACGAGATAATACTTACAAAGCCCTTAGCACAGTGCTTGGTACATAGGCATAGATCTTCAGTGTTCCCTTCAAGTACTCCTTTACACTGTATCTGGGGCCATTTCCAGTAGTCCTGATCTATAATTGGCCACTGTACCCAGGTAGGTCTGAAGGAGAAAATGAGGCTGCTGACTTTGCATAGCCCTCTTTCCCTTAAATCCAATTCACTTGCAAGTCAGGGCAACACCTTCCTGATGTTAAGATGCTCTTCCAAAGGAAGGGCAGATGACAACAACAACAACAAACAACAACAATACTTGGCTTCTACTTCCTTTCTATACTTTAAGTCTTGTACCTTTTTGAGAGTTTTAGCCTGTATTGCTTCAAAACCTGCCACAGGAAAACAAAACAAAACAAACTCCATTCAGGAAGGGATCCTATATCAGTAATTTATACCTTGTTATAGATTTGCACGTGTTTCTATCCCCTCCCTGGGGTTTCTGTATTTTGTACTTTGTATGTTGTACCTATTTGTAGAATGGAAAGCTTTTGCTCCTGTTAAAACAACCTGTGACTTACACTGGTAGGAGGGAATTAATGTTTAGTAAACCTTCCAAGTGCCCCTAAAATCGTTCCAATTATACTTCAAGTTTCTTCGCCAATGGGGAAGGCCCGTCTTAACTGCAATAGCTTTTAATTCATTTGTAGAGAGCGGAGGATGGGAGGTGGAGATGAAAAATAAATCTGCTCTCTGGTATACGGAAAACAGATTCGAACACAACACAGTATCTAATTCATTCTCAGCTCTGCTCAAAAATCCCATGTATCCTTAATATAGTTGCTGTGATTTCAGCTGATCAGTTGTGGGCAATTTTGCCGGTTTCAAGTTTCTGACTGTCAAATTCAACCCCCTACTAAGTGTTCTGTGGGAAGGTCTAAGTAAACTTCTGAAAGTTTTTTTTTTTAATTGTGATGGCTTCCTTCTACCTCTCCCGTACCCTCCAACTGCTTATTTGGAGATGTCAAGTCCCCAGGATAACCCTCTGTGACTAACTCTTTGCTTGGGGGTAGCAGCTGCAGAAGGTGTGGGAATCTTTACTGCTCTGAAACCAGGAAGCTTTCCTCACTTGTAAGGTGGTGACACAGATGAGCCAGATCATTACTCTGCCCATACAGTGTCTGAAAAATCACACAAAAATTTAAAAAGCCCACGTCGGTGGTTATTCTGAGATCCATTTATTATTATTTTTTAAATAAAGCCTAAGTCCTCTTCTTCTATACTTATATGTTGTAATAAGACTTAAGAGATATGAAAATAGGATCAGTTACTTCTGGGGATGTCCTTTTACTAGTACTGATATTTATTAATCACAAAAAGGCTTTTCTGCTTTTCTCCAAGAGTTTTTTTTTATCTCCTGAAGAGGAACAAAAGGCTTCAGATTGGTTGGAAATGTCAATCCTATTCAATTCCTCCTTTCCTCTGTGGTTTTATTTCTGTTTCTCTCCTTATCAAGTAAATACTAAAAAAGGGAAATATAAACAAAGATTGATAGATGGAAAATTGAGAAATATTTATAGTAATACCACTGAAACCTTAAATTAGAGATGTCCTACATAGTGCTCCTAGTGCCCTCCCCACAAATCATTTACCTTAAATTCATTTTCTGTATAGTTTGCATACTTATTCATATATCTGTTGCCTCTCTGATAATACGTGAGTTCCTTGAGAGCAGGGATTGTTTCATTTTGTTGTTTGTTGTATCTGCAGTACAGTGACCTACTACAATGACAAACACAAATTAAGTGGTTAATGAATACATATCCATTGATTGATAATAGATGTGAAAACACTTTGAAAAAGTTAAAAATGTACCACAGATTCTGGTATCTTACTATTAATTGATTCAGAAAAAGGGTATCAAAATGCCTGCTCTGGATGGGTGGAAAGAAAATGTTGTAAATTGATTCTGTTATTATAATTTGAAGGTATAAACAATTATGGATAAATTATTTATAAATGAAGTAGTTACTACTTCTGAATTTGGTTAAAAGCTTGCTCACCATATATAAAGAATGAATGTCTGCTTCTACTGCTGCCTAATTTCTATCCCAACAAACATATTTCATATATATATATATAAAATGCATATACAGGGTATCCATAAAGTCCGTGTGCAATTTAAACACTACAACTATTTTAAATTGCACACAGATTTTATGGACACCCTGTAAAACACACACACACACACACACACACACATATACATACATATATATAAAGCATCTTATGCAATGATGTCTCACACATGTCATCTACCCTTTCGGTTGCGATATAATCCTTCAGCAGCATTTCCACTAGAACACTATTAGTTCTCTGGAGACACGGCCTAGATCTGTTGAAATAAGACTTCAGCTTCATGGTCTTTATTTTACAACAGGGAAGACACTCATTCCTGGCTTCCTCTACACCTTGGCATTTATCCAAGGTTTTCCAGTTTCTTAAGTGTTTCACCAACTCCTTTGCCTCCAACAAGCTAAACAGGTACTTTGCTGAGATGCCACTGTACCTCCTTTTCCTCCCTCCCTCTCCCTCCCCTTCCTTTATCCTTTTAGTCCTTGTGTTAGTTACTGTCACCTTTCAAAACTGAGTGTTATCAGGAATCCAAAAATGAAAATACTAAATACTATTGGTACTTTTCATAGAGTAATTTATGATACTTTTTTCCCCCACGGTTTTATAAGTAAGGCTAAAAAGTGTGATCAAAGAGCTGGAAGGTACCTTAGAAAACATCTTGACAACATCATGGTTTTATAAGTGAGAAAACTGCACACAGACTCAAAGACGGGAAACAATAGGTCAGTGGCAGAGTGCAGAACTTAATTCATGAATTCTAACATCAGTTCCAGTGCTATTTCCACCTTTCATAACCAGGACCAAGAAATAATATAAGCAAAAGGAATGTATACTTTGGGTTCTTTTATTTTCATTTACAATGTATTTTTTTTTCTTCACAGTTTTAGAAGCAAGACTGGAAAAGGGTTAGGTATCAGAATCATAGAACTGGAAGAGACCATAGAGATCTGGGAGTCCTTCAGCTTTTATGTGTCACAGACATGTTTAGCAATCTGGTGATACTTAGAGACCCCTTCTCAGAATGTTACCTTCATTCATAATTGAAAGAAATCCTTAATTTCAGTTAGAAACTAATAAAAAAATCTATTTTCCCATCCAAGTTCATGGATGCCCTGCCCCCCAAAAAAGCAACCTCTGCTGATCCCAGGTTAAATCCAGTCCACCCCACCTCCCACCCAGATTTTTGTCAATGAGATAAAATAACTGAGGCTTAGGCAGAAGAAAGTATTTGCCCAAGGTCATCTTGAAGGTAAGTGGAAAATTTGAACTCATGTATCAGACACCAAATACAATGGCCTTTCCACTATACACACTGCCTCCTCAAGGCTTTTTGCAACTCACTTTTTTTTTTCCTTGCCATTGACTCCTTTATACATTTTATGTACCGGTTTTCTAATTAAAATTAATAATCACTTCAAATAAACATACATATAATAATAAGTCCTCCAGTTGCATATGGTATTTAGAAAAAATAAACAATCAAACAAAAAAATGAAACTTCAGGGGACTCCAAAGTTAACTCCAAGGTCCTGACAGTTAATCACAACTTTCTAATGAGGATGACTAAAGTTGGGAAGGGGAGGAAATATTCATTTACTAAGGATTTACTATGTACTAGGCAATGATCCTCAAAACAAGTCTGTGAGATAGATCCACTTATTAAAACATTGTGTAGTTGAAGAAATTGAGGCCTGAGGAAGTTAAATGACTTGTCTGGGTCCATAAAGCTAGGAAGTGTCTGAGGATTTGAACTCAGGTCTTCCAGACTCTATATCCAGCACTCTTTTTACCAGGCCACCTTGACACCAGGCTGCCACACAGTTCCCAGATATTTGCAGCAATGCTGCTCAAAAGCAGAGTATCCAATCAAATTTACTACTGTCACAAACTAATGGCTGTGATAAATTTCTTTTCCTTCACACTTTTAATGCATTTCTAGTCCATTGTTGTTATATTGAAACAACTTTCTCTGTTATTTGCTTGCTAGGGCATCCTTCGTTTATAAATAACAAAAAAGGAAAACACCAGAAGCAGAAAACAAGAAGGTTTATGAAATGATACAATCTTCCTTTGTACTTTGAAAGGTTATTTTACATGCAGATATAAATGACTGATTCTCCCCACCCTCCCAGCAATCTAATTGCTATAGTCTAATTGATCATTCACCTAATCTTTAGTTATTTTCTTCAGGTCACAAAGACATTTATTAAATGCTGGGTCAATTAAGTACTTTTTTTTTTCCTTTTTAACAAAGGACTTCCCCCACTCAATTCTTTCTTCCCAGAGCACAGAACAATTCTCATTTCTTCTCTATATCATTCAAACTCTGTCACAGAGATCACAATTCAGATCGGTTGCCCATGTTGTTCAAATGCCAATGCTTATTTGCCTAAGACTATTTCATGGAGAACTCAATCACTCAAGGTAGGCCCTCATGTGGTAGTCATAAGAAGCAATACAAGGACACTCTCAAGGTTTCTCTGAAAGAACTTTGGAATTGATTGCCTGACATGGGAGACAATGGCATGGTTTGCCTGCATCAAACAAGGCATTGTGCTCTGTGGGTAAAGCAGAATTGTGTAGCCCCAAGGAAAAAAAGAGGCATCACCAATGCAAATGTTGTTATAGACTATTTTGGCCCAACCAGTGGTAGAGCCTTCCCAACTTGTGTTAATCTGATCACTCACAGCTGGACTCACTGTACCTTGACTCCAACATAATAATATTATTTTGGCCCTTTTCAACAAGAAAAGACAACAACCAACCAATATGGTTTACAACACAATATACATTATACCTTTGAATCCTCACAACAATTCTGTGGGGTAGATATTGCAAGTATTGTCATGCTTGTTTCACATATGAAGAAATTGAGGCTGAGAGAGCTTGTCAAAGGTCACATTGGTGATTAGACTACTTGAAATCTTTCAGTTATAGACAACAGTGATCTTTTCAAAGCTTTACAACTGAAAGGACTTCTAATAGTTCTTTGACTTCAAACTTTATATGGCATATTTATCAGGAAAGAGTCTACTCCCACCTCCACCCCTTATCTTCCTCCATGATACACCTATCTCACAAAATTCCCTTTAGGTAATTTTGAGGGCCCATTGATGCTACTTCTAATACTGAGGCATGAATGCCTCAGTAAATTTCAGATTACTGCTCATCAGGGGCTGGGAACCTGTGGCCTTGAGGCCACAGGGGGATCTCTAGGTTCCATTCAGTTAAAGGGTTGCACTTTAGGACTTAGAAGACCACATGTAGCCTTGAAGTTGCAGGTTCCTCACCCCTGGCTTAGATTAACTATAAAGCAGTATGGCATAGTGGATGGAGCATTGGACTTGGAGTCATAAGTGACCTTGCTTCGAATTCTTCCTTATGCTTACTAGCAGTGTGACCCTGAGCAAATCACTTAGCCATTTTGTAACTCTATTTTCGTATTTGTAAAATGAAGGAGATGAAATAGATGACCTCACAGGTCATTTCTAGCTCTGAATCTGTCATTCCAGAAGTTCCTTTGAAAGACAGAGGACATTCTCCAATAATTGAGAACAAAGCCTGAATGTATGAATCAATATATAAATTAGATTAATTTAATGTTCACATATATTATCCTGCCTTCAGTGAAAGTTGGCATACATGATCTGTATCCAACCATCTGTAGGATTAATGGAATATAAGATCTTCCGCATCCATTAATAGGCCTATGTGACCACATGTGTTTGCTTTTTGACTTGGAACAGGGGCCATGTTCCCAGGTCTAAAGGTACACAGGTATTTCAACCACAGATGTCTTATGGCTTTGAGCTCTGGCCCAGTGTACATCTGTGATACATTCTGAGTCACATAAAGCCCACTGGGAGAGAAACTTGCCTAAGAGGAACCTCCCTAAGGGCAAGCTTGCTTATGGGGCCTTGCTTGCAGGAAGGCTTTCACACCTTTTGTAATTAAGGACTGAGTCATGAGAGTTGTGATGCCTTCTGGCTCTGTGCCTATTAGCTGAAACTGTACAGAAATATGTGTGTGTGTGTGTGTGTGTATGTATATATACACACACATATATACATATATACACACATACACACATATATATATGTATATATAGACACACATACATACATACACACATACACACACATATATACATATGTATACATATATATATGTATATATATATATATATACATACAGAGAGAGAGAAAGAGAGAGAAAGTCAGAGAGAGAGACACAGAGAGAGACAGAGAGAGAGAGAGAGAGAGACAGAGAGAGACAGACAGAGAGAGAGAGAGAGAGGTGAGATTTTGCTTTGGGGCTCACTCATGGGGAGAATGTTCACCTGAGGTCTTTGAGATTTGGCAGATGAGACTCTGGGTAGCTGCTGTTAAAGAGCTCCCTGGCTTTGTGAACCCAGATGTTGGTGCTCCTTCATCTGGTGATTATGTATATATTACTTTGTTTATACAGTTGAAGCCCTGTCTCTTGGGTTCTTTCTTGGATATCTGTAATTAAAGTAAGATTATTAACCCCTTTGAAACTGTCTTTACTTTAGAAAAGCAGATCAAAGAACCTGTGATAGCAGGCCCTCCTGGGGATGCTAGAGTACTTGCTAATACACCATCACAGCCCAGGTAACATCCCCTAAGTGAACAAGCCATCATCCTCAGTAGCATACAAATACTGAGTGTTTATGAGCTAGAGGATAAAAGAAAAACATAGAGGGTACAGGACATTGTTCCTGCCCTTAGCCACATGAGTGGTCTATGGTGATCCAGGAATGGACTAAAAAGAAAGGTAACACTGGCTGGAGGAGGCACCGTAGGTCTGATCAAGGACTCAGAGGTTGGAAAACATAATTAATACGTGACCATATCCAGTGATTCCTAACTTCTCTGCTAAAGCTAAGGATAAATGAACTTATGTTTCTTAATCTAACATGCACAATTTGATATATTTTTTTTCTTCTTTCATTTTCTTTTTAAGGTAGAATTTATCTGCACTTTAAAAATCTTCACCTATAAAGTCAACTTATCAAACTTAAGTATTTGATACTTTTCATAGCCTCGAGAGATATTAAATCAGCATATAGTGTTTAGAAGACAAATATATGAATCCATAAAATACTCAACTAAGTCTATAAAATGTAGTGACTGTGGAAAGGAGGCATGGTAAAAATGGAAGTTGGAACAAATTTGAGTGTTTTATACAATGTAGTAAGTATCTGATGCATGGCAGGAAGGATTACATCTCCATAACTCCTCTACAAAAAAGATAATTAATATTGGACAGCAATAAGCCTTTGCTGATGTCAAAGGAAAATTTATGCTAGAAAGAATATATTCCCATGAAAGAATCATAATACATTCAAATGACTTTCATTTTTATCTACTTAAAAAGAATGGTAAGCTGCAGTGATATTTTTCAGGAGCTGAAATATACTTATCAAAGGTGAAGCAACAACCACCATACCTGAATCAATTTCAATGTCTTTTTCTGGTTTAAAAAAATAAAACAATGAATAGACACATACATATAGAGATTTTTATTAATAATGATTTTTCTCCCTTAGGAATTCTGATTGTTCTCACATATGACCTTGGTTCTTGGCAAATCCATCCAGCAAGATGTATAGTGATACTATAAAAACAATATGCCACAAGAAAAAAGGGACATAAGTCAGCCATGTGACTTGGTTTGGATCTGATGGTGAGGTAACAAGATGGAGGCAGCTGTTAATTTCTATCCTAGTGGACAATGTGGCATCCAGGTCAGTAACTAGTTTAATCATTTTTAAAAGATATTAATAGTCCAAAATATTTCCTCTTGTCATATTGGACTGAGGTCAGATAAGGATAGTAAACACTAGGTAACTATGGACCCTCTGGGCTGAAGGCCAATGGTGGATTCTTGAAAATGGATCAATTACATTCATTAGCTGACTACTATATTTCAAGAATTGTAATAATTATAAAAATGCAAACAACAACAACAGTTACAACAACAATAATAAAAAAATAGTCCCTGCCTTCAAGGAATTTGAATTCTTTTTTGGGGGGGCAGGGCAATTGGGGTTAGTGACTTGCCCAAGGTCACACAGCTGGCAAATGTGTCAAGTGTCTGAGGTCAGATTTGAACTCAGGTCCTCCTGACTCTAGGGCCTGTGTTCTACTCACTGAGGCACCTAGATGCCCAAAGGAATTTGCATTCTTTTAGGGGAAACAATATGTGAATAGATACATAGATAAGAAAGGCCCAAAACCAAACAGAAGTTATTTGGTGGGTGGGGGAAGTACTTAGAAGAAATCAGGAAATGCTTTATTTAAGAGGTGAAGGAAATCTTGGATTTTCAGTGGCAGAGGTAAAGACAGAGTGAATTCCATGTTGGGGTGGGGAAAGATGCTTGTTCAAAAGCATAGAGATGAGAAATGGATAATGGCTGTCTTAACATTTTTCAAAGACTTTAAAATTAAGAAAGAATGGGGGTGGGTGTTTAAGATGAAATGATACAAGTTTATATCAAAATTATAGAAATTTTCATAACAGTTGAAGTTTCCCAACAGTGGAATGGTTTTCCCCAGTAGATGTTATCCACCTAACTGCAGGCTTTCAAGCAGAGCATGGATAACTACTTGTATATGTTGTAAAAAGATAGTCTGATTTGGATATAGTTAGGAAGAGATGGCCTCTGAGGTCCCTCACAACTTCATTCCTTGGTTCACTAATTCGGAGTCCCAAAGAAGTAGAATTAATTTGATTTGGAGAAGACAACGTATTACTAACATTGTATTAATCATGTCTATTTTTTTTTGGTTTGGACTTTTTTGTTGTTTTTAAGTTTATACTGATATTTTCCCTTTCTTACATCACCATAATATCCCATGTATCCTTCCCTTCCCCCTCCTAGAGAACCATCCCATATGACAAATAGTACTTTTTAGAGAGAGAAAAAAAGACTGGAAAACTGATCTATACATTGAAAAACTCAAAAAAGATGTATAATATGTAACATTTGTGGACCTCCCACGTCCATGAAGGATAAGTTGGAAGCATCTTCTCATATTTCCTTGTTTGATCTAGATAATTTTGTAACATTTACTTTTGATTTTTTGGTGCATCATTGTTCTTTCCAGTTATATTGTCTTAATTATCATGTATATTGTTTCCTGCTCTGCTTACTTCACTCTGCATCAGTTCATAGGAGAAGCATCTTTCCAAGTTTTCTGCATTCATCACATAAAATTTCTTAATGCACAGCAGTATTTCATTACTTTCAGTACCACAGGAACTGATTACACATCTAATATGGAATAGGCACTCTGCTAAGGCAATGAAAAAGTTTGAGAAGTCTTAATCTCTGTCTTATAGGACTTCACAATCTAGATAATTTGGCACGACTTTTCAAAATGAAATATGTAGGGGAAAAAGAGCACTAATTACTATACTGTCAAATACAAGGCTGTCACATGTCATCAAGGCTAGTCATTGAAAAGGAAAATCTTGTGAGATGGGGAAACTTTCATGGGGGAGGTGGGACTTGACACGACCTTGGGAAAGAAATATTGATTTAACAAAACCAATGTGGTCAGAATTCCAGGCAGACAATAGTCAGTTAACAAACATTTATTAAGTGATAACTATGTGCAAGGTACTGTACTAAGCACTGGGGAGAACAAGAAAGGCAAAAAATTGCTACCCTGTAACAACAATATTACTTGCAGCTGCTGTGGGGGTATAAGACCAATAACACCAGCAAACAGGAGGGCTGCTAGCACAGATTCTTTGATATGCTTTTCTAAAGGAAAGCAAATTTAAAGGGGTCGAAAATCTTTCTTTAATCAAACGTATACATACATACATACATACATTATAGATGTGTATGTGTGTGGTGTGTGTGTGTGTGTGTGTGTGTGTATAAAATTCACTTAGTTCAGGGCAAAAGTCAGCACCCTGAACTTCGGAGAAAATACAAACAGAAATTACAAGCACAAATTATATAAACAGAGCAAATACAAACAGTAAAGACCAACAGACAGGGCTTCCAACTGTCTGATCAAAAACAATACGTATGTAGTTACTAAAGCAAGAAGTACCAACATCTGTGTTTTTCAAAGCTGGGAGGTTCCTTAATGACTGCCTAAATTCTCGTTTGGCTAAATCACATGAACATTCTTCCCATAAGTGAGCCCCAAGCAAAATATTAACCTCAAAGTATATAAACCCTTCTTCAGGGTCAGAGGGCATCAAAACCCTAGTGACCCAGGATCATGTGACTAAGACTTCCATGTAACTCAGACGGGTTATGAGCCTATTAATGGATGAGAAAGATCTTCCCATTAAGCAACTCCCATTAAGCAAAAATACATTAACAATACATACCCTTAAAGTACTCATATTTTATTGAAGGAAACACCATGTAAATGCCTATATACATATATACACACATGTGTGTGATATATATTACACATACATATATGTATATGTACATATACAATCATATGCATATATGATATATATGGAGTCATTGGAAGGTAATCTCAGAGGGAAAGGCAATAGCAGATAAGAGTACCAGGAAAAGCCTCCTGAAATGAAGGATTTGGGCTGAATCTTGAAAGCAACCAGGGAAAGTAGAGGTGAGAATGCAGAGTATTATGGGTACCAGGGACAGTCAGTGCAAAGTCATAGAAAGGGAAAGGGTTGTACTAAATTGTATTAAATCTTGTTATAAACAGAATTTTCTGAAACCTCTTTGAGTGATTTGGAACCGAAGAAGCAGAGTCCCCTTCTGAGCTGGTCTGAGAAGGAAGCCTATTTCAGGATGTCCAAGAAGATATGTCTAGGGACCAGATAAATTCATATGACATCTGGGATTCAAACATTATTATACTTTCAAAAATATCATATTGAGAAAGGAATTGGTTTCTTAGTAAAATACAAAAGATAGCTTCATCTTCACATCTCCCAGCCAGAAACTTTAAGCACAATGTCCCTTGTTAATGACAATATGAATAGCAGTTACAACTATTACATTCTTACATGGTATAAAAGTCTAAAAGTAATTTTTCCTATAACATGTGATGTAAATAGTAATGTTATTTCATTTCATAAATGAAAAAATCATAATTCATGTTGCAAATATTTTTATTTTCAGTGTGACCCTTAGAAACAGAGATTTGTAGATCCAATACTTCTTAGATATACCTAATTCTACATGGACAAAAGCCCCAATTTATGTTTACATAAAATAAGTCAGTTAAGGTAAAGAAGTTTATATGAAACAAGTAAAAGAACTTTTAGATGAGATAAAGAGGTGTAGAAAGGTTAAATGACGTATATAATGACAGAATCACTGGCAGGAATTTGAAAAAATAATAATCACATAAATGTTCGTTATTGAAACTATAATGCCTTTCCATAGATAGGCACCAAAGAAAGCTTTTGACTCATTTGAGTACTTCGTTCACTTCTGAATACCATATTTTAAAAGAGACTTTAGAAAGCTAGATTGAGGCCAAAAGAGGGTCACCAGGATAGTGGGAGGACAGGAAAACAAGCGGGAAGAGACTGAAGTAATTAAAGATGTTTATGCTTGAGAAAACAAGATTTGCTGCAGGCATATCAGCTGTTTTAAAGTATTTGAAAGGTTGTCTTTTTTAAAAGGGTGTAGTGACATTCTTCTAAGTCTCAGAAAGGGAAAATGGGGAAAATGGGAAGACATTACAGGGGTATACTTTAGTTTTATGACACAAAATTTTCCAAAGAATTAGAGTTATCCCAAAATGTAATGAGCTGCCTTGGGAGTCGATAGATTCCATCTCCTCTGATGTCTTTAAGGGGAGGTGGGATGAATATTTGTTCTCAAGGATTCATGTATGTTAGACTTAGTAACTTCTCTGTCTTGTCCAGCTCTGGAAATTTTGTGATTCAGAACGCAAAACAAAAACCCAAACTATTTTGTTTGTCTTTAGAATTCTTAACAATAATAGCACTTATTTTTTGGCTCAGTCAAAAACATTTTACTCTCAGCTTGGAGAAATTCCATACAGCTATATATCTTTCCAATATATAGCCTTTATTCTACAACTCTTTCTTTTGAACAGCTATATATCTTTCTGATATATAGCCTTTATTCTACAACTCTTTCTTTTGAACACCACATTCCCTTCGTGAACATCCTCCTACCAATCCCGGTGAAGTCTATAATTTCATACCTACCATCTAGTTATAAAGTTGTTAGTTCACTGTGTTTACTGCCTATATTCTGTGAAATTATACATAGATAGCAGAGGACATAATGATTGTTTCTAACTATCTTTCCTATGTTTTCTTCTTAAGAATTCCTGAACAAATTACATTGCGGTTTTTCTATGTCGTACTTATAATGACCTTGTGTCCAGTGATTATTATAGAAGTCCAATGCATTCCCTCCTTAAAATTAAAAAAAATCAGATAAATGTAACAAGGCCATTATTATGTTTAAGCATACATTTCTAATAATCACCATTTTCTAACAAGATAGACATTTGACTATTTTCTACAGTTACAGGGCAATTTTTATTTTGAAAGAGCTTGTTGAATATCCTTGTTCAGTAGTGTAACACTACAACTGCACACTTAATTTCCTTTATAAATAATGGATGAATTCCATCTGGTAGTAGTGATTTACTGCACTTTTGAGCTTTCCATATTAAAAATACATTATTTCCTATGAAAGTGCCATTCAAACAGGCCTTTTCCATCAACTTCCAGGGCAAAGAATATAGTAAAATTAACAACTTCTCCATTACACTAGTCCATATTCATATACTGTTCCTAATTTATTGGTGGTTTAGAGGCTTAGATTGAAATAAGAAAGCTACTAACTATAATTATTTTATGAAAGACTACTAAAAGAAGATCTTGAATTAATGTTTTTCTCCTCTTCTTCCTTCTTTATACATGACATGCATTCTGTCACATAATTTGTCTTAAGATTCATTTGTTGTTTCAGGGGAATTTTTTTTTCCTACTCTTCTGAAAACAAGTACAGTCTATTTCCTAACTAATAGTGGAAGTATTGTACATTTCTATTGATTTACCTAATAAAGTAAGTCATTTTACATCCTGAGATTCCTTATTTTCACGTATAGAATGAAATAGTTGGATTAAATGGCCTGTGGGTCCATTGCAGCTATCAATTTAATATTTGCTTCAGACCCACTTCCAAGGCAGTTTAATTACTGAATTATAAGGATAATACCTCAAGATGGTGACATCAGTAAGATATAGCCAACACATAGTAGAGAACATGGGATATGGCAAGGAAGACCTGGGTTCAGATCTCATTTCTAATATTTATTACTAACTGTGTAAATATAAATAAATCATCTAATTTCTCTGAGCCTCATCCAACCCTCAAAAATTATAATATAGTGATATTCTGATCTGCAGAAGTGGAGGGAATTTCCACACAGATGAAATCACCATTCCTTTACATCACCCCCAGAGCCCAGTTATGGAAATTTAGTTAAGCAATAGATTTTTTGTTTTGGTTTTGTTTTGTTTGTTCTATTTTGGTTTTGGCCTAACCTGTTATTATTTTTAATTTTTGTTGTTGTTGTTGTTGTTGTTTAGAACTTTTGGAGAGGGATTTTCTGATTGAGAGAAATTATTATTTTACTATTCTAGCAATTAAATATTAAATTGCAATACAAGCTTTCCTCCTCAATTTCCTCATTAAGGCCCACTTCCTATAAAAAAGTCAGTCTCTGAAGGACATGACTAATTGAGACTACCCCAATTCTCAAGGCCCACATGCATCACCCCTCTGCTACCCTCCCACACTACCTTTATATACATGGGGAGGTGGGGGTTCTATAGATCTGCCCCTATAGATCTAATCAATGTAGGTATTTCCTTCAACAGTACAGATTGCAACCCATCATTTCTCCCCTTTCTCTGTGAGTATTTTTTTTTATGTTCTCTATCCTCCCATAAGACCTAATGGTCTATATGTTTATGATCATTCTGGCTTCATGACCAGGTGTTCTGTCTCTTAAATTATTCTTTAAACAATTTTTTGGCACGTAATTCTTGATGGATAAAGTGAAGCCTATTTATACTCAATGTATATTTCCATCTCTCCATCAACTTTTAGATCTATGCCTTATTTTTTCAGTGACTTTGGTTTTTCATGATCCACAGCCATACTACTTCACTATGGGAGTATTATGTCCATATAGGATGGGGGGTATAGAGAAAGAGAGAGGGGAAGGAGGGAGATTGCTATAAATACACATACACACATATAAATAATAAATAGGATGTTAGTGTATGTATGTATGTATGTATGTATGTATGTATGTATGTATCATTGACCTCCAGAGTGGTTGTGGTATTCTTTTCAATATTTGAAAATTTGCTTCAAAGAAGTAAAATATAGCAACTGCTCTCATAATCTTTAAGGAAGTGATATATTTTAATTTACTAAGATAAGATAGCGCATAGTTTTAGCAGTAATTGCTAAGTGCTGAGCAGGGAAAAAAAATTCCTTTGGTTGTGTGGCAATTTCTAAATGACAAAGTGTCATAAAGAAACATTTTATCAGCATACTTGCTCAAAGAAGGTATATTTTGGTTCCTACTAAATTACTATATGATTAATCTATGACAAACTCAGAAAAATCAATTCACTAGTTTTAATTCTTTCCAAAACCTTGTGACTGTCTCCTATTTTGTGGGAAATTGCCAAATTTGTTCAAATGATTATAATATTGTAAGTATCTTTTATTGCATAGGATGTATCATGGGCCCTTATGGCAGTCTGGTGAAACTATAGACTCCTAGGAATAATATTGTTAATTCACAAAATAAAATGCATAGGATTATAATGGAAAGCAATTATAGTGAAATACAGCTATCTATTTTTTTTTTAAATCAGTGATTTCAGGTTAAGAATTTCTTCTTATGGTGGACCTATTTTGATGCACTCTACCTGTGGTAAGGTCCTTTGAAGGAGCCATAAAATTGTGTCTTGCTAATATCTTATTTTTTAAACACATCTTGAAATTTAGACATCTATCTACTCTTGGTCCCAAACTAAAAATAGAAGAATCTTGTACTCTCACTAGAACAGCTGACCTCAAGGTGAAGTTCAAACTTATGTGTTTTAACTTGGACATATTATTTTAACTATCTTGACTAAATAATTTTTCTGAGATTCTTTATCTGAAAAAAAAACCAAGAAATTTATGAATTAATTTTTAACCCTGAATTTGATGTAGGTGTATTAGATGACATTATAGGTCCCAAGTTGTGGGGCCAGGGAATAGCTATGGTATAGATGTGAGTATCCTGCCCATTCAAATTTGAATAATGAACAAAAACGTCAGGTGGAAATGATTTGTTCTTTTGCACCAGCCTCTTGTCTCCAGTTCTAGTGTCTTAGAGGACTACTGCATAGCTTGTTGATAGAGGGTTAGGCTTGAGAGTTAGAATAAAGTGAATTCAAATCTCCCTCTGACACTTTAAGCATTGGACCATGAGCAAATCATCTAATCTATGTAATCTGATCATCAGTCTCTACCTGAGAATTCCTGGGAATGATATATCTGAATCTGTTGTTCCTATCCTATTGTGTTACTGGTAAGCTCAGAGGAGATCACACATGTAAAATGCTCTTCATTATTGCCTCTCATCCTATCAAACTAAAGCTAGCCCTATAGAACACATGGAAGCACACAGTATCAGGACATAATGAATTAAGAATTAGAATGTGCACATCTCAGCAAAATACTAACCACGAAATAATTTTTAATAGTCATTTATTCCTCCTCCCTTGATTTCCTTAATGTGCATCTTCTTCCATTTTTAAAGTTCAATTCTAGAGGACAATAAAAATAGGCAGCAAGTTAAAAGAGAGGTTAATGGTAATGAGGCAATGATGCTGACGTCTTTCACTGTGCAAATTATAGAATGGTTTCTCAATCGGATTGTTTGCCATCTCTAGGTCACTACTGCCTTGTTAGTACCTAGTCATGAATGTTTGCTTTTTACAGATCTCACAGTATATTGTTCTGTGATGTGAGCTGTTCTTTGTACCATTTTACGTTTTCTTTCAGGCTGCTTATCACTGTCACTCACACTGCGACAATTACATGGAAAAGTCAGAAGGGAACGAAACCACCCTAGAAAGGTCTGCAGAGCTTGAATTTTAGGGGGACAAAGTGAATAAAAAAATAAATCAGGACACTGATAAAGAGAACAAAGCTATTGAACACATTCTCTTCTAGATCTGCTGGCTGAAATACCATTAGTTATGTTGACATTTTCTGTTACTAATATGCATGCTGTAAATAGAAAATAAGGTTATATTTGACCTAGAGATGGCATATGGTGTCATGACCCACAGTTTAAGAAGTGCTGGGGGTCACAAGTGGAAAAAGTTTAAGAAGCCATGGATATTTCTGAGGCCCATTTTGTTAATCATTCACTTGGGATATTAAAAAAAAAAAGTTTGTTTCTTTTATTTACCAACCTCCTGGGCCTCAACTTCAGAGATTAGCTGGTTTGGTCTTCTGACTTAGTTATTTCTACTTTTCATAACTTTGGTATGAGAGAGAAGGAAAAGGAGGAAGGAGGAGGTGAAAGAAGAGGAGAAAGGAAAGAAGAAATAGAACATATCGAAGGACTTCCAGGGGTGGAGCCAAGATGGCGGCTGGAAAGCAGTGAGCTCCCTGTGGAGTCCCTCCAAAAACCTATAAAAAATGGCTCTGAACCAATTCTAGAACTGCAGAACCCACAAAACAGCAGAGGGAAGCAGGGCTCCAGCCCAGGACAGCCTGGATGGTCTCTGGGTGAGGTCTATCCCATATGGAGCTGGGAGCTGGGAGTGGAGCAGAGCAGAGCCCAGCGTGAGTGGCTCAGACCAACTAGACCAGGAGTGGGGTGGAGAGGGTCCTAGCCCCTGAATCTGTCAGCTGCGGCAGTTACCAGACTTTTAACCCACAAACACCAAAGACATTGGAGAAGGTTAGTGGGTAAAGCTCCGGGAGTGGAAGGAGTTCGCGGTTCGGCTTCCAGCCCCTGGGGCAGCAGAGGTGGGGCAGCTACAGCTGCTGTTGCTTCTGGCCCCAGGCCCACCTGGTGGGAGGAATTAAGTGGTGGATCAGAGCAGGAGTGCACAGCCTGCTGAAGATCTAAGCCCAGTCTGGGTTGGGGGTTCTTGGGGAAGGAGGAATGCTGGTGTGGCAGAGCTGGCACCTCCCTCCCAAACGTGGAACATGGAACTCTTTAGTCTACAAGCAGTCGTACCCCGCTGAAAAACTCAAAGGTCAAGTTAGTTGGTTGGGAATGTGGCCAGGCAGTGAAAACACACCCAGATTCAGTCTCAGACTTTGGATTCTTTCTTTGGTGACAAAGAGGACAAAAATATACAGCCAGAAGAAGTCAACAAAGTCAAAGAGCCTATACCAAAAGCCTCCAAGAAAAACATGAACTGGTCCCAAGCCATGGAAGAACTCAAAAACAATTTGGAAAAGCAAGTTGGAGAAGTAGAGGAAAAATTGGGAAGAGAAATGAGAAGGATGTGAGAAAACCATGAAAAACAAGTCAATGACTTGCTAAAGGATACCCAAAAAAATACTGAAAAAATACACTGAAGAAAACAACACCTTAAAAAATAGACTAACTCAAATGGCAAAAGAGCTCCAAAAAGCCAATGAGGAGAAGAATGCCTTGAAAGGCAGAATTAGCCAAATGGAAAAGGAGGTCCAACGGACCACTGAAGAAAATACTACCTTAAAAATGAGATTGGAGCAAGTGGAAGCTAGTGACTTTATGAGAAATCAAGATATTATAAAACAGAACCAAAGGAATGAAAAAATGGAAGACAATGTGAAATATTTCATTGGAAAAACCACTGACCTTTCCAATAGATCCAGGAGAGATAATTTAAAAATTATTGGACTACCTGAAAGCCATGATCAAAAAAAGAGCCTAGATATCACCTTTCAAGAAATTATGAAGGAGAACTGCCCTGATATTCTAGAGCCACAGGGCAAAATAGAAATTGAAAAAATCCACAGATCGCCTCCTTAAATAGATCCCAAAAAGAAATCTCCTAGGAATATTGTCACCAAATTCCAGAGCTCCCAGATCAAGGAGAAAATACTGCAAGCAGCCAGAAAGAAACAATTTGAGTATTGTGCAAACCCAATCAGAATAACCCAAGATCTGGCAGCTTCTACATTAAGAGATCGAAGGGCTTGGAATGTGATATTCCGGAGGTCAATGGAGCTAGGATTAAAACCTAGAATCACCTACCCAGCAAAACTGAGTATCATGCTCCAAGGCAAAATATGGATTTTCAATAAAATAGAGGACTTTCAAGCTTTCTCAGTGAAAAAAACCAGAGCTGAATAGAAAATTTGACTTTCAAAAACAAGAATCAAGAGAAACATGAAAAGGTAAAGAAGAAAGAGAAATCATAAGTGACTTACTAAAGTTGAACTGTTTTGTTTACATTCCTACATGGAAAGATGATGTGTATGATTCATGAGACCTCAATATCATAGTAGCTGAAAGGAATATGCATATATATGTATATATATATATATACATACATATATATACATATATATACACACACACACACATATATATATAGACACACATATATATGTGTGTGTGAGTGTGTGTGTTTATATATATATATATATATATAAGTGAATGTGCATGTATGTATATATGTATGTGTGTACATATATAGATATATATATAGAGAGAGAGAGAGAGTGGACACAGGGTGAGTTGAAGATGAAGGGAAGATATCTAAAAGAAATAAAATCAACTGAAGGGATGAGAGAGGAATATATTTAGAGAGGGAGATGGGAGAGAGAGAATTGGGTGGATTATCTTGCATAAAGGTGGCAAGAGGAAGCAGTTCTGTGGGAGGAGGGGAGAGGGCAGGTGAGGGGGGAATGAGTGAATCTTGCTCTCATTAAATTTGGCCTGAGGAGGGAATACCATACATACTCAACTGGGTATCTTACCCCACAGGAAAGAAGAGGGAAGAAGATAAAAAAGGAGGCGATGATGGAGGGGAGGGCAGATGGGGGTGGAGTTAATCAAAAACAAACACTTTGGAAAAGGGACAGGGTCAAGGGAGAAATTTCAATAAAAGGGGATGGGTTGGGAAGGAGGAAAATATAGTTAGTCTTTCACAACATGAGTATTGTGGAAGGGTTATACATAATGATACACATGTAGCCTATGTTCAATTGCTTGACTTCATAGGGAGGGTGGGTGGGAAGGGAAGAGGGGAGAGAATTTGGAACTCAAAGTTTTAAAATCAGATGTTCAAAAACAAAAAAAAAAGTTTTTGCATGCAACTAGAAAATAAGATACACAGGCAATGGAGTGTAGAAATTGATCTTGCCCTACAAGAAAGGAAGGGAAAAGGGGATGGGAGGGGAGTGGGGTGACAGAGGGGAGGGCTGAATGGGGAACAGGGCAACCAGAATATATGTCATCTTGGAGTGGGGGGAGGGTAGAAATGGGGAGAAAATTTGTAATTCAAACTCTTGTGAAAATAAATGCTGAAAACTAAATATGTTAAATAAATAAATTAAAAAAAAGAAATAGAATATATCTTTTTTTTTCCATTTTTCTCTATCAAAGTTGCATGTGGCACTTCAAAAGTCATTCATTCATGAAAAAATATAGAAATTCCCTTTCTTCCCTCCCCAAAATAACAACCCAAAACCCCTCACTTCAATTTTTACCTTTTGCTAAACATCTGCAAGTCTCTGGCAGTAGAATTTCTTTAAAAAAAAAAGTCACTAAATTCCCCTCAATGTCCATGATCATGAGGCCACTTTAATATGATACAAGTGGAATAACTGTTTTGACTGAAGTTTCAGTCAAATGGATCCATTCATACAACCAATTTAACTGAAGGAAGGAGACAGCTCGGTTTTAAATCATCGATTTCATGGTCCCATGCAGATACAAGGCAAATTGTTCTCTTTAAAGATTCTAACATGGCAGTGTGGGTAGTGTCTTCAAAGAGTTATAGCTGACATGAAGATAATATGCAAACAACCTTATAGGTATTATCTCTTCTGAGCCTCATAACTCCTCCATGCATGCTGAAGCCATTCTCATTTTACAGATTAGGAAATGGAGATTGCAAGAGGTTTACTGAAGTCGCTAAGTAGTGTAGTTACCGTCTATAGGGCTGAACTCGGAAATAGTAAGACCTGAATTCCTGCCCTGTGCAAGTAACCTAACCCACCTCAATTTCCTTTTTTGCAAAAAGGGTGTCACTTTGCTGAGTTGTGAGGAGAAATTGAGATAATATAGGTAATGTGCTTTGCTATTATTATCTTCATTGCTATTGTTATCTTCATCATTATTATTATATGACTTGTCCTTGGTCACTTAATTAGAAAGTGTTAGAAGTGGTCTTCAAACCCAGGTCTCCCCGACTCTCCCCTACCCACTATACTATTCTGTCATTGACTTATTAAAAATCTAAAATACTGCTGATGTCATTTCTCCTAAATGTAATTATTCCATAAAGAAAATATAGCATCTTTCCAAAATTAACTTTCCTGCTTCCAAAACAAACCTACATGGTTATATGACTCAATGGTATATTATAGGTAATTCTAAGGCTATATTTGTGTATGTGTATATATGTATATATATGTGTATATATATATAATACACAAACATATAGACACATATATCTATATATGGCTATTTACACATACATACACATACATATTTACATGCATACCTGTATGCATATACATGTATATGTGCATATATGTATATATGTTACCTGGCTAATTAAAAATATAAATTGAACCTGCGTATTCTCATTCTCTTTCTCTCTCTGGCTCTCTCTCTCTTTCTCTCTCTTTGCCACTTCCCTCCCTCCCAACCATCCTCTCATCATGACATTTTCTATCCTCTCTACCTATCCTCCATATGCTATCCTATTATACCTTCCTCTTTCTTTCCCTCCCCCTTCTTGAAATCCCTAGCCAATTCTCCATCTCCTCTTATTTTCCTTCCTCTCTCCTACTCCTGAGTCTTCTTTTCCTTTCTTCCTCCCGGTCTCCCCTCTCTATCATCATCCTCTTCATCATCATTAATCATCACTAGTTTATATAGCACTTAGCAAGTGCCAGGCACTTACCTAAGCACTTTCATAAATATTATTTCATTCAGTCCTCACAATGACCCCAAGAGGTAGGTGTTATTAATATTTCTATTTTACAATTGAGGAAACTGAGGCAAACAGAGGTTAAATGACTTGTTCAAGGCCACATAGCTAGTAAATATCTGAATCTACATTTGACCTTAGATCTTTTTTATTCCAATCCAAGTACCATGTCCACTCCATCACCTAGCTATCTTCTACTCCCTTTATTTTCTTACAAAATTTGAAAATGTTATGCTATCAGTCTAACTGTCCTTGAAATGATCAGAATTGTAACCAAAGCTAATGAAATGCCTTTTTTTCCTTTCTTTTTCTTTGGAATATATTTCAGGGAATTTAATTTTAATTTTCCTTTTTCAAAAATGTTCCTCAAATTTAAACAAGAAAGAATATTACCCTGTTACTTTTATTTCTATTTATTGTTCCTCTTGGGCTTCAAAGACCTTTCTTCCTCCCTACGTCAGGACTGTTGAGTCAAGTCCCTAAAGAAGTACCAGTTGGTAGAAATAAAAATGTAGAGTAGCAACACCTGGAGTTATATGTCAAGTCTACAATCTCTATCGCTACAGAGTGATTCTTAAGTCAATGGCTTTATTTTAAGAATGTTTCATTGAATATCTAAAGGACAATAATATTTCTATTTAGCTACACAAGCAACACATCTTCTAGGTGGAGTGCTGACAATGATGTCATTAAATGAGGGGAGAGAATTTGGAACTCAAAGTTTTAAAATCAGATGTTCAAAAACAAACAAAAAAAAATTTTTGCATGCAATTAAAAAATAAGATACACAGGCAATGGGGCGTAGAAATTTATCTTGCCCTACAAGAAAGGAAAGGAAAAGGAGATGAGAGGGGAGGGGAGTGATAGAGGGGAGGGCTGACTGGGGAACAGGGCAACCAGAATATACGCCATCTTGGAGTGGGGGGGAGGGTAGAAATGGGGAGAAAATTTGTAATTCAAACTATTGTGAAAATCAATGCTGAAAACTAAATATGTCAAATAAATAAATTTAAATTAAAAAAAAAATTATCACTTTGGTCAGTCAGTCAGGATAGTTAGCTTGAGTTCACTTCCCAAAGCATGAATACATCTTAAGAAAAGATCAAATCGAGGTTCTGAAGCTTTAAGAAACACTAGACAATAGTAAAGAGAAGAAAGGATTTGGAACCAACAAGTGCTGGAAGGAGTGCAAACTTAGATGAGTCAAAAGGCATTTTATATAGTCCCTTTAGGATTTCAGAACATTTTATATATGTTATCTTATTTGAGTGAGGTGGGTACTATAATAATCCCCATTTTACAGTTGCTGAAACAGAGGTTTAGGAAATTTAAGGGACTTGCCCAGAGCCAAATAGCAATGTGTCTCAGGCAAGATCTGAATTCAGATGGACTAGATTATAAGTTTAGCATGCTGTCTGCTGTGCCCTGTTGCATACCTACTATACAGATCTCTTGTAAGACCTAAATAAAATAATGTATGTAAAACACTTTGCAATCCTTAAAGAACTATATAGTCAGCCATTTATTATTATTTTATCATCATCATCATTATCATTTTGTTCTCATGTCTGTGCTTGATAGAATTCAAATAGAAATAAGCCTATTACAGGTTGTTGTGTTACTATTATCCTTAATGTTTGGTGAAATATTGTGCAAAGTCGCTGGTAGGAGGTAAACGCTAGAGTTTAGTAGCATGGCATGATGATGACTTGGAGAATAACAGAGAGCAACGCAGTAGGTCTGGGGCAGATTATACCTATAGTTAACTGAGAATCCCAGGGAACCATTAGAATTTAAGGACCTTGGAAAAAGAGACTATTTGTCTCCTTTTTTCACCTTTGATTTCTGAGAATCGATTGCAGTGCCTTGTGCATATTTTTAAAAAGTACTTATTTATTTGAACAGAATTAATGACATTTTTCATGTTGTCTCTTTTCAAAGGATTTTCTCCTCTTTGATTTGTCACCCCTCCCAATTGGAAATCATTGTTTTCCTCCTGTGAGAACACTTAAGTTTAGTGGATAGGATATGCCTCCCTTAAAGAAAAGACATAAATGTTGATTTAAATCACATTGGTTTAATTTGATATTAACCCTACAGTTACTTGGCCTCTGGAAATAGGGATAGAGGGAGGGAAGTCTATTTCCAAAGCTTAGGTGTCAATAGATGTGGAATGTGCTATACAATACAGTTCTGTCAGCATCATGTCATGCAGTATGTCCTGTCACGATTAATAATTACTTTTTAAAAGCTGTTCATTTGCACTTCTTAAAGAAGTAATCTACATGTTGTCTGTGTCTTTCAACAGGAAAAAGGCTTCTGCAGTTACTCTGAACCTGTTCACAAGAATGTAATTCTAGGTTCTCAAATGCATTTTGTAGTCAGTTCCCTGAAATGTGACTTCTTGATCACAGAACTTTGGAACTTGTAGAGACTAAACACATAAAGCCTCTTCAGAATTCTAGGTCCCATCAAATGTTTGAAAATCCATTATATTTTCTCGCGAAACAGGTCTCATATGCCTTCCTCTATAAGGGTTTCTTTATTTACATTTTTTAAAGAGCTTGTCACCTCTCATGGGTGTGAAATAGGTCATGAAATAAGTCCACAGAGGGTAGGCAGAAGGAGCAATGCAGGATCTGTTGTTTTTTTCTAGCCATTAAAATCTTAGTCATAATCAATAAAGCTAAAAGGTAGCTATCCCTCTAGTCCCTTCTCTCAGGTCCTTTCAAAGTTTCTTGTTTTTCTAAAGGCTTTGGAATGACCTTTCCAAAGACTAACCAGCCTCACTGGTGTGGTAAATCTTCCCAGGAGGCCATATGCATTTGCTTCGCAGTATTATTCCTCCAAGCTCAGTCAGGCTTTCCTCTCATATAACACAGTAAATCTAATGCTGAAAACCAATTTAATGAAAGTAAAAATAGCTTTTAAAATCAGAAATATTATAAAATATATCCCATATATTTTCTTGTCAAAGTCTGGACAGCCATGATGGAGAGGAAGGAGGTCTTTTTCTCTGATTTTAAAATATTAAGTAATACACAGGATTATAGAAAATTCATTATTGAAATTTGATTTTAGTTCAACAGTCTGGATTCCAAACTTCTCAACAACATCTATTTTTAATTTTGGCAACAAATGCAGTTGAACTAAATGTGCCCCCTGAGTTGTCATGGAAATGGCAAGGTTGCTTAGGCAATGGTGAAAAATCAAATTTGGGATAAGATAATTGAATGACTTCTTAGTGGGCAGTTGTAGAACAGAAGTTAGGGACAGTAGTGGCCATAATCAATGGCCTTGGCTAGGATATAGGTCCCTTATATCAATTCCATAAGCCAAATTCAACAGTCCTACGTTTAATTAGCCCATGGGAAGGTTCAAGGTATATGGCTGTGATTGAAGGATATCAGGAAATAACTAAGGTATTAAAAAACACTGCTAAAATGAAGGACTATTATTTAACATAGAGTGGACTTGGTTCTTGTTTCCTTGACCCAAGTATCCAATAGAATTACTAAGGATAGATAGCTAAAAATAGAAAACTTGCTATTATATATATTGAATCCACCTTAGAGGGTCAATTTCTTTTATTTCTCTTCTTAATGTTCCTTTTGCTGCTGTCATCATTGTATACAGAAAGGAATCATCTTCTTGTACTTGATTAAAAAAACTGAATTAAATTTTGTTATTATATTTATTTTAAATTTGCCTTAGTGTGTGCTTTTTTGTTTTTGGAAAGGAGGAACAGGAAGTACAATCCAGTGGGAAGCATAATTGGATTTGAAGTTAGAGGTCAAGGGTTAAAATATTGACTCTGATTCTATTACCTCGGTGACCTTGGGAAAATCATTTTAGCTCCTTCGGCCTCAGTTTTCTTATTTATAAAATTAGGGTCAGATTAGATGGTCTCTTAGGTCCCTCCCATCTCCAGAACCACAGTATGATTCAAAATATCTTTAAAAATTAAGTTACGGTATTGAAAAAGAAAATATGGATACATTCTTTTTTTTAAATTGACAACAGAGTTTTTTCCAACCACTTCCAAACTCTACAGAGTGAGACTATTTTTCAAAAAAGATAGCAAGATATCTTGAAAATGTTGCTTCATTCTAACACATTTTAAGTTGGAAAAAATACAACAAACCAAATGCCCATAAGTTCAAGGTGAAAAAGATATGAAAAATATAGAAACTACAATGTCTTTCAGCATCCTACACACAGAGAGCATTTTAAATGTCAAGAGCATTTCATAAAAAAGCCACTTTTTTCTAGCTAGGGCTATGTTTAGAAGATTTGAAAATAGCAGGTGAAATCCAATAACAAGTGATTGAAAACAAGAACTCCTCCAGAAAATCCATTGGAAGACAGGATGTCATTTCAGTCATGATTTTGAACACAACAGAAGTCACACCCTAACCTATGTCAGTGGCAATATTTCTGTCAAAGCTAAACCAACAGCTTGAGAACTGTTCAGAGTTTTAGAGGTGTCTAAGTTTCAAGATGAAAAAAAATACATTACAATGAATTTTTCATAAATCATCATCTAAATGTGGATGTTGTAAGACTATTAATTTACAATATGCACTATATGTTTTAAATGCTTTTTATTTAGAAAGATCAGAAGAAAACATAAAATTGTAAAAAGCTTAGGATGGAGCCATATGTCTCTCCTATCCAAATAGTCTAATAGGTAAATTCTATCCATGTACTTGGACTCCCTCTGTTTGGATACCAGTATTATTATTTAATGTAACTGTTCTTTGATAGTATATAATCAAGATACCAACTCTGTTGCTACCAACATTCAAGTACTACCTGATAGAACCACTCAAAAAAAATCAGCAGATTGCTTTGGAGTTCAGAACGAGAAGAATGCAGCAGTATAACCTATTAAACCATTAGAACCAAGATTCTGGGTCAGCTTTAAGGTCCTTCACAATCTGGTGTGTGCTATCTCTTCCAATTCCTGTTCTTCCCTATGTATCTACAAGGCATCAGCCTCTGCATCCAATTCATCCATTTAGCTTATTCCTTGTTTTAGGTCTAGAATCTTTGAATTCTTTTAGTTCCTAACACTTAACATTGATTTTGGAGCCAAAAAAGACCATAACACCATTTAGTGAACTCCATCATTTTACAGAGGCAGAAATGGAGATCTACCAAGTTAAAATAACTTATTTCAGTTTTCATTGGAAAGAAGTGGAAGAATTGTGATTCAAACACAGATCATATGACTCCAGAGCTAGAAGGGACCTTCAATGTTAATATGAACAATATCCTAATTTTCCACATGAAGTAACTGAGGCTCACAGAGCTCAGGTAATTCTCTCAGGGTTACACAATTAGTAATTCCTGGAGATTTGATTCAGGTCTAGTTCTTAACTCTGAAGTCCAATGCTCTAAGAAAGTCTCCCATCTCTTAGTAACATATCTTCTTCACATAGTTTTGGTGGTAGCATTAAAAACAAACCAAATTACTAAAGAAAACATTTTGTGTTTGTGTATGCTCTGTATACATTTTGTATATATTTATCTGTGTTCATCTTGTTTCTCCCCAAAACACTATATATTCCTAGAGGGCAAGGACTATTGGTTTTTTTGTCTTTGTATATGAATAATATGAATGGGGCAAAGAAAAGAGCCAGAGAAAATACTATCAGAAATTTTGGGGAGGGAAATACAGTGAGTAAGAGAAGGAAGTTTTCATGGAAGCAGTAGCAAGTAATTATAAGTCAAGACACAGAAGGAACTGGTTGCCAGTTTCAGACAGAAGACATAGTCTGGGTGAATGCATAGAATCAGGTAGAGTATGTGATTAACCTAGTTTGACTGGAACATAGAATGACTGAAGTAGAATATTAGAAAATGAAGTTGCAAATGTAAGCTGAAGCCAGACAAAAATATGGAGGCCATTAAATAACAGGTTACATACAATAATACTCTATTGCATATTTTATTTAAGTTTTCCATCTCTGTCTAATTCACTGATGCTTTTATCATGGCGCTTTGATGACTTTGGATTTCTGAGGACTGTCCTAGCAGTGTACAAGTTCTGCCAGATCTTACCAAGCTGGAAAGGTTTCAAAGATGATCAGAAATTTACTCTGTGTTCATTATGTAAGCATCTCTTTACCCAAGTTTCAGGAGGCTTATCAACAATGGGTTGAGTTACCAGTAGCTCAATTATTATTATGAAGAAGAGGGGAGGTAAGAAGTATTCATGTAGCATCTACTACCTTCAGGCACTGTGCTAAGTATTTCTCACAAAGATTACCTTATTTGATAAGAAGGGAATGCTACCCCAAATTCTGAAGGCAATATGAAGCCTAGGGAGGAGTTTGAGTTGGAAGAAGTACCCCAGTAAAAAAATGAAATATAGAAGAAATCCTCGTGTAAGCTAAGTTTGAAACTACTAAAAAATTTTGTCTGGGCAGTTCTACCCCCATCTAGGATGATTATGTCTGCAAGGACCAAATGCTTATATTTTAAGATAGTTGTCATTATATTAAAAAGGCATTTTTTAAATGTAGGAAATCAGGGCAATAAAGTTCTCTCCCTAATGTGGATAACTAAGACTCCAGACAAATGCATGATTCAGCCTCTAAGAGGAATTTTGAATTGAAACAGAACATCCCACACAACATATTACTCTCTCTTTAACACACTGTTAACATTTGTTAGCATTCCTCTTTAGCAGAATCTAAAGTGGCAAATTTAATTTTCCACACTTTGTAACTTTCAAGTCTAATCCTCACTGGTCCTACCAGTGCTGTCAGAAGTTACAGCATCTTGCCTGCCAAAGACTTATGGGCTTAAGTTTACACCTGATTATTTTCTTCACCACTTTCACTTTCTGTTGTTGAGGTGGCTCAGGGTCTACCTTCATATTCAGAACAAGAAAAATCCATTGCTGGTGTCCACTGAACTGTACTTAAATTTAAAGGGAATGGCAATCTAATTAACTTAGTTGAAAACAACTTGACTAAGTAAACTGAATTAAAGCTTAATTAAAACATATACACTACTTTTTCTATAAAAATATTTGCTACCTAATTAAAAGTTTATCAAGTATTAATATTTCCATTTTACAGATTCAATTAAATTCAACTCAATTAAACGAATACCAAATAAGCATAGGTTAGATAAAAAAGGTACAGAACAAAATCCCTAGAAAACAAGGCTAAAATCCAAATAGTCTTTGTTAATTGGTTACTAAAGGGACACAACAGATAAGCAAATAAATAAATGAAATGTGATTTTAAATGACACATGCTAATAAACTGAAGGTTGGTGTGGGCATTAGGAAAGGCTTATTTTAGAAGATATTGTCTGAGTCATGTCTAGCTCAAAGGATGCTAGAGCTTCTTCTAGAGGCGTGTTAGCAGGTAGTCCATTCTAGGCTTGGGAGAAAATTTGTGCAAAGCCATAAAGTAGAAGTTGGAATGCAGGAATACAGGTAATGTCTAGTAAGAAAGTTTGTCTAGAATAGAAGATACGTGAAGAGAAGCAATAAGAAATAAAACTAGAAAATGAAGTGGGAGACAGACTGCAGAGGACTTAAATGTCCAGATGATACAGAAATGGAGGCTCAGAGTTTAAGTGACTTGATCATTTTCAAAAATTTATTAGAAGCATAAGGGATATTCTTTTCATACCATACTTTGAAATTAAATTGTATGTTGATAATATGAAAAAGATAAACAAATAATAAAGCAAATGTCCACATATTCTTTTCATGATAAGCCTTTTCAACCTTTTATTGTCAAGGACCCTTCTGGTAGTTTGTGGTGCAGTGCGTGGACATCTTCACAGAATAATGTTTTTAAATGTATAAAATAAAAAGAGAAATAATTATATTAAAATAAACTAAATATATAGCACAACACATTTTATATGTGATAAAAAGATAATGTTAAAACAAATTAAATAATAAATGTATAATATAATAACACAATATATACATAATAAATGGAGCTAGGTGGCACAGTAGATAAAGTGCTGGGCATGGAGTCAAGAAGACTCATCTTCCTGAGTTCAAATCCATCCCTGGACACTTACTAGCTATGTGACCCTGAGCAAATCATTTAACCCAGTTTGCCTCAGTTCCTCATCTGTAAAATGATCTAGAGAAGGAAGTGGCAAACCACTCTTGTATCTTTGCCAAGGAAACTCCAAAGGGAATCATGAAGAGTTGGATATAACTGAAAAATGACTGAATATATGTGATACAAAGAAAAGAGAACAAATTATATTCAAATACAATAATCAAAATTTTTTAAAAAAGTTCACAGACCTCACATTAAGAATTCCTGCATACATATCCTCAAAAAAGGCAGAGAGAAATTTATTTGTCATATAATTTGCATAAACCAAGATGACTTTCCTCCAATCCATCCTCACTTAAAACTTTAACAACACTAGGGTGCATAGAATGAAATGCTGCCTCCACAGATATATATATATATATATATATATATATATATATATATATATATATATATATATATATGTGTGTGTGTGTGTGTTCTGTTTTCTTCAGTCAATCCATAACTGGTGAGATTGTCTGGCTTGGAGGCTTGTGCAGTTAGGCCCAAATCTGTGCTAAACTGATCTTCGTTTGTTTCAAGTAATTCTATTCCGTCCTTTTCCATCCTAATGTCACAGATTGAGCTCTTGGTCCCAGCCTGGTATTTTACAGATGGTGGGGAGGGTTTACGGAAGGGATGATAGGAAATATTTTTAATGGATTATTGCATAACAGTGTCCTAATGAATAAAATGAAGTAAAAAAATAAATTTCTACTGAGAATGGGTTAGCATCATCTTTGAACATCAAAATCAATAAACCTATATAGAGCCATAATGATAACATACACATAAAAATCAGACACCAGATACCAATGAGATGAAAATTATGTTGGAAAGGAAAGAAAGCAGAGCCTCAGCAATGACAAGCCCTTGATGGAACTCAAAATAAAACAAAGCCAAGCCTAGCACTGGGCTTTGCTTAAAGCAGTTGCTTAATACATGTTTGCTGATTTGAAATGAAGTTTTATGTTTCACACCCTCTTAACTGGGCTGAAGTTATTTATACACAGTGAATGTCAAACATGGCCTTATAATAGTAACTGCACGATGGAGTTTTTTGTTCTGGAGCTCAATCACTACCCTTAATTATTCAGTTTTTCTCTCAAATTTGGGGTGTTGTATTCCTGATGGTAGCCTCAATCACAACAGGGCTTTACAGGGCATAACCTTGAGTTATAACTGAATGGCTCCTGCACATCTATTACAATCAGACTCCATTCAATCCTAGTTAGGGAGGTTTGGACACTCATAGACTGTGGCATTTTTAGACGATGGTTCCAGGGACTTGGTGACAGAACGAAAACTCAGGGTAGAAAATCTTCTCCCTCCACGCATAAAAAACTTCAATTCTCTAGTTGTCATAAGTATAGTTTATTCAGTGAAAATTATCATGAACTGGAAGGGATTAAATTTATATTCCATACCTTGGGATTTTACTGGCTTATAGGTAGGCACTGGAAAGCTATGTATCTAGAGAGTATATAGAGGGAAATACACAGTCTTCAATAAGTAACATATTTAAATATTTGCTTTTCAGTAGGAAGTGGGAAGATAGGAAGAAAGATGAACAGTTAAGTAGATGATAAGAAACAAAAAAAAATTACATGGAGTATGCAGATATACATGTATGTATGTGTACATTCAGAGAAAATGCAAATATTCAAGCCTCATTATTTTGAATATGTTTATCACATAAATTATCTCCCTTGTTATATAGTACTACCATTTTCTTAATGATTTTCCAACATAGGGGAGGAAAGAGGAAGAATAGAATAAAAGTTGCTGTTTAGTTGACTGACTGTAGTATTTGGCTTCCAATTAATGTTTAAAGCATTGAAAAATCAAACACAAAGTCCCAGACAGTTTGTTCAGCAGTGTCCCATCATGGCACTGCTATTCTGGCTTACATTGCCAGAAGCATCAGACTCCATCCCCCTAAAACAGCCCTGGGAGCTTTTCACTTCTTTTGGATGTATGCCACAGTTACTACAATCTGTACTACAAAAGAGATGAAAGAATGGACTTCATGTGTCTTTCATGGTAGAGCTAAATTTATGAAGGAAAGTAGCTTAATTAGAATACCACTACAAAGCATCGGCCTAATCAAGAATCAAACCCATTTTACATCCAAATAACAAATCTTTCAGTTTAGAGATTTACAAACTTACAGGATCTTAGGGTTGGAGGAAAAAAGAGTTTCAATTCAGTTTGACCAACTGAAATCTGAATGAAAATTCACAAAGCCTCTGGAGGGAGAGGGTGTGGGTGGAGGGATATGTAACCTTCCAAAGCAGTCTATTCCATTTTTGGATACCTTTAATTGTTAGGAAGTGTTTTGCTGTTATTGTTTTGTTTTGTTTTTCTTCCCCAATATGAAGTCTAAATTCACCTCTTTGCAACATTTATCAATTGTTCTTTATCATCTGGAGAAATGCAGAAAAAAATGGGTTCTCCTTCAGATACTAGATAATATATATCATGTCCTTTCTAAGCCATCTCTTCTCTATGATAAATATAACTAGTTCCTTCAGAAGATTCTCATATGGCATGAACTCAAGAACATTTACATTTCTTGTTGCTCCATTCTAAACACCCAAGATTATGAAAATTCATTCTAAAATATGATAATCGAATGTTCTTAATCTTATTTTATTTATGGATCCCTTTGGCAATGTGGTGAAGCACAGGATACACACATACACATACAAATGCACACACATGTATATATACCCACACACATACACAGGAAACAAATTATTTTAAATATGATTATGCAAATATTTTGAAAAGCAAGTAATGAATGTCAAGTTAAGAACCCCTAGATATAGCCTGCCAAGTTCAGATGAAAACAGAACCTTCTTATTCAAGCATTTTATACCTCTATTGATACAATTTAAGAGTGTCTTCTCTTTCTTGGCTGCCATATCAAGCTGTTGGCTCATATTGTGTTGTTAGTCCACTAAAACCTCCAAATTTTTATTGAAGTGTTGTTGATCCTTCAGAATCTTATACTTATAAAGCTGGACCCAAAGCTAAGATGTTACATTTATGCCTATTGAATTGGAGGGAGAGAAAAGTGGGGGGAGTGGAGGAGAGCAAAATGCAAAATAAAGAGTCAGGGATATGGAGTAATAAGGTAGATGGATTGTCTTTCTCATAGGGGTGGCTAGGTGATGCAGTGGGTAAAGTGCCAGGCCTAGAGGCAGGAAAACTTGAATTCAAATCTGGCCTGAGACACTAACTCTGTGATCCAATACAAGTCAATTAACCCTGTTTTCCTTAGTTTCCTCATCCATAAAATGTCTGTAAATGGCAAACCACACCAGCATTTTTGCCAAGAAAACCCCAAAAAGTAGTAACAAAGAGACTGAACAGCAGCAATAATGTCACTTAACCCGTTGGTCTTATCCACCTTCTTTTGTATCTAAGCAGAGGACATTGGGAGAAAGGCTCACCTCGCCTCAGCCTTCACATAGCTCTCATGGCATTTGTTCATCATAGTCCCCAGAAAAGAATTTAGCGTCAGAGGATGCTAATTAGAGTTATAAATGGGAGTTAAAAGAACTTTCCTTGCAGTAAGTCTGATACAGTTGTCTATAAACACAGACTGTGAATTAGAACTTCACACAAATATTAAAATTATAAATATAATCTTACCCTGGAGGTACTTTGTCTGGGTTTTGTTGATTGCTGAGAAGAATTCCATATAAATGAGTTCACTACCTTTCTTGTCATGCCATTTTCTATTCCGTTTTATTAAGTGCCTTTTGCTTTGGGATCAGAAGTCAAGATCTAAAAGGTACATTAGAGGTCATGTAGTACAACCCTTCATTTTAAAGCTGAAGAAAGTGAGGCCCAAAGAGATTAAGTGAATTGTCTAAAGTCACACAGGTAATTAGCTACAGTGTATGATTTTGAACTCAGCTCTGTGTCTACAAGTCCATCCTTTTATTCACTGTACCATTCTAAAGTAAATACATGATTTTCGGGTTGAGTGAAGATCTTAAAATAACTTAATATCCCTTCCCCAAACGGTATTCCCAACAAGTCCAGAGTTAATTTGGCTTTATCAGCCACATTCATAGTCAATTGTGAAATGTGTTTTAAAATCCAAATAAACTATCTATGCTTTATAATGGTGAGGCCTTTTATTACAGAATTAAATTACTCTAGAGACTGTGCTTTTCATTCTGGATAGGAATTAGAAAAGGCTCAAAGCCATTCCCCAGTTGGTAAATGGTTAAAGGATATAAACAGCTTTCAGAAGAAGAAATCAAAGCTATCTATAGTCACATGAAAAATAAAATGCTCTAAATCACTACTGATCAAAGAAACACAAGGTATAACAACTCTGAGGTATCACCTTACACCTATGAGATTAGCTAATATGATAGAAAAGGAAAATGATAGATTTTGGAAGGGATGTGAAAAAATGGGACATTAATGTACTATTGGTGGGACTGTGAATTGATCCAACCTGGATCTGGAGAACAGAAGTGCTATAAAACTGTGTATATAAACCTATGGTCCAGTAATACCACTACTAAATCTGTATCCCAAAGACCTAAAAGGAAAAAGACTTATATGTACTATATATACATATACATATATATGTATATATATTCATATGTGAATATATATATATATATATATGTGTGTATATATGTGTATGTATATTTGTATATGTATTTGTAGCATGGCAAAATAGTTCTTGCAAAATATTAGAAATTGAGGGGATATCCATCAATTGGGGAATGGTTGAACAAGTTGTGGTATATAATTGTGATGGAATAATATTGTACTATAAGAGATGATGAGCAGGATGGTTTTGGAAAAACCTGAGAAGACTTACATGCACTCATGCAAAGTGAAATGAACAGAATCAGAATATAAAACATAGTAACAAAAATATTGCAAAGATGATAACTGCAAAAGACTTCACTACTATCGTCAAGACAATGATCCAAGACAATTCCAAAGCACCCTGATGAAAAATGCTATCTGCCTCCAGAGAGAGAGGATTGATAAACTCTGAATACAGATTAAAGCATCCTTTTGTGTTTTTTTTTTTTTTACTTTTTATTTATTTTCTTTTTTTCTTTTGTAACATGGCTGATATGGAAATATGTTTTATTTAACATCTATAATAAATATCAAATTGCTTCCCTTCCTTGGTGATAATGTGATTAAAGATCTTTCCCAGGGGTCAGGAGGAGCCTGTTAAAGGGGGCCTAATTAGAGGCAGGCCTATACCTTTGTGATGCCAATCAGTGATTAAAGATCTTTCAGAAGTCCTTTTGCTAAATAGATGCTAAGCCTCAGGGCCACACCCTTTTGCTGATTGGGTTAGAAGCCCTTGGGTCCTAAAAGGAGTATATACACCCAGAAGGTAGAATTCTGAGAATTCAGAAGTCAGAAGTGAGAATTCAGAGTCCAGCCCAAGGAGGAGAAATAAGAACTCTGAGTGGACAGAGGTGCAGAAAGAGTGCAGAGCAGGGAGTGGAAACTAGGGAGTTGCAGAGATCAGAGAACTGAGTGGGGAGGGAACACAGGCAAAGCAGACAGTTAGGATTTGTGAGTGTTTACATTACAGGATGACTTAGTTCCTTCCTATAATACTGTTTTATAATTGACTTGTTGCTACATTGAGGTGGGCTTACTGGTTTTAGAATATAATTACTGCTATATCAAATTTGAGTTATTGGTCTTGGGGTTTGATCCTCTGGTGTCTAAAAAAATGTTATACTTCCATTGCCTTCTACCTAGAGAGTTTTTCATACTTTGCAATTCCGAATCATACATCATGGTCATCCTCCAGGTCATGAATCTTGCCTTAGTGATACACCATCTCAAGGAGGGGGGGAGAAGTAGGAGGAAGGGAAAGAATTTAGAACTCTAATTTTTTTCTTAAAATGCATGTTAAAAATATACAAGTAATTGAAAACTGTTTAACAAAATAAATAAAGGGCACATATTTTTAAAAACCTCAAAGAAGACCAATAGGAATAATTAAAAGAGCAAATACAAGATCTTGTGAACCAAAGATAAAAGGTGTTGGGATATCATGTCAAGTCATGACCCTAATCAAAATGTATGTATTCAACATTTCTTGATTGCTTGAAATGAGAAAGTCGCAAATCCTTAAATTATAGTCTTCAAGTAAAAATAAAATAAACAGTGAAGGGTGGGCAAGTCAATATAATGGAAAACACTACTCAGAATGATTTAAGCTATACATGTATGGCAGTTTCAAATATTATAAACATTTAAATTGATCCCTAAGAATTGGTTGTTATATCATTCCAGAGAGAACAGTAAGAATACCATAGACAATAGTCAACATGAAGTATTTTAGTCACATTCTTGCCCAGAAACAAGTATGCACAAGAGAGTTGTTTGAGACCCTTTCCCTGTTATATCTCCACAATTTATGTCTACATAGTTATATTGTTAGAATCATCGACTGGTCAAATAATGAATCCATTTTTCATTTCGTCATGTCTCATACTAATCCAAATCCTGAATCTCTTTTAAGTAAATGCAATCCTGCCTGATACTTGAATCAGTTCCACAAAGCAATAATAAAACAAGATGGTTGATATATACCATGAAATTCTACACTGCATACACCTTTTCCTACTAATAGATTTCTGATGACTAAATTGTTTTTACTTTGCATTTCTCACATGCCTGCTATGTGACGGTGAATATGTTGTCTCTACCTGACCTCAGTTTCCTATTTGGAAAAGAGGAGGGAGTTGGACTACAGGATATATAAAATCCTTTGAAGGCTCAATATTTTAGGATTCTGTATTTTCATCTGGGCTATGTAGGTCAGGAGGGAAGTTTAGTTACTGTTAAGCTGCCAATCTAGACAACCACACATAGCATTATTATTATTAACTGTGACATAGTCATATAGAGATTTATAGTTTTCAAACTATTTTCATAAAAATAACCATATAAAGTAGGTAATGCAAATATAATAATTCTCATTTTGACCTGAGGAAATTGTTGCATAGAGACGGTATGACTTGCTCAAGATCACATAATTAGCCACCCCGGAGGAAAAAAATTCAAGAATAGTGAAACATCCATATAAGTGTATGTATGCACATAAACATATATGCATGTATATTCATATCTGTATATATAAACACACATTTATATAGGTTTATATCTATATCTATTATCTATCTATCTATCTATCTATCTATCTATCTATCTATCTATCTACTAGGTGGCACAGTAGATAGAATGCACTGGCCCTGGAGTCAGGATGATCTGAGTTCATATCTGACCTCAGACACTAAATAGCTGTGTGATTCTGGGCAAGTCACTTAACCCTGTTAGCCTCAGTTTCCTCACCTGTAAAAAGACCTGGAGAAGGAAATGGCAAACCACTCCAGTATCGTTTCCATGAAAACCTCAAGTGGGGTCACAGAGAGTCAGACATGCATATATGTAAATATATACATATATACATACATTTGTTTATCTGTTTGTTTATTTTCTCCCCTGTCAGCTTTCCATAGCTCTGGTTATCATCTTCAGAAGGTACTTATAAACATGCATATGGTTTTTAGCTGAACTCTCAAAATCAGATTTCTTTGAAGGGCAAATAATGATCTATAGGTTTAGCTAGTAGACATCTCATGATATCTGCTTTACTGATGCAGTAATATGGCAGTATCATATACTGTTTGATGTGGCAATTCCAAAGCCATGGAGTATCTGTAGTAGTGGTATAAGAAAGGGGAGGGAATTATGGCCTGGACTTATATACAAACTTTTATTACTCCCCAATTTTGCCTAACACCATCCTTAAAATTAGTCCATCTAGTACACATCCTTTATCTTATAGATTAGGAAACTGAGGTATAGGGATATTAAATGGCTAGCTGAAGGTCACATGAGGCCATATCAGTCAGAATTTGAATCTATATCTTTTGACTGCATAACTATTGGTCTTTTTAACTGTACCATGCTGCCTGTATAACTGATTAGACCCAGTCCTGCATAATGTCATTTTATGGTTTTGTTTTTACTATGACTTTGAGGAGAGCATCCTGAATTAGGCTGTGCTATGTATATAGTATCACTTGTGCTGGCCAAGACTGAAAACAGAAATCAAGCTGGATGATTTTACAAGTCTCTTAATCTACACAGTTTATAGGTCTAGTCACATCTGTAGAATATATTTCCAGATTTCAAAATAGCAACAGCAGTTTTCCTTATTTTTGTGAAAAATAATGTATTTGAAATACAAATCTTCAATTTAAAAGTAGGTCTCAAAATGCTAACATCATATGAAAGTTACAACTTTTGAAAGACAAATGAGGGAATGCAGATTCTAAGGTTCCTATTCAATTGTCACCTAGGTAACCCTGAGCATATGTAAGCATTTTGAATTGGAAGGCGTTTATCATCTATATTTTTGGAGTCAAATATGCAATGTAGGCAAGTTTCCATGGCACCAGCAGTAACCATACCACATATGTCCTCTCAGTCATTTTGTAGAATTGAGTTGTATATTATACGGGTATATTTCATGTCCAGGCAAATTGGCTATATTTTTAGATGAAAGCATTTATTGTTCATTCATATGGCATCTCATAGTATACAATCTTATTTTCAGAGATAAACAGAAGCATGGGCCCTTAGATCTAGAACTAGAAAAAGTTGAGGAAAAGGTCCAGATACTCAAGTCTTTCACTCATATAAGAATATTTACATCATGGCTGGGATGAGCACCGTGGGGGAAGTCATCTTAGAAATAATTCATCCTGCAATGTCGTTAGATTATACATCATTGGTCAAATTAAGAAAACTCCACATATGTCCTTAAGAAGAAACCAAATGAAAATACAATCAATGAAAAGGCATCTTGAACTTTGGAAATATGCTAAATAAAAGGATGGCACAGTAGAGTCAGGGAACATGGGTTAATATTCTGGCTCTTCCACTCACTATCTGTTCAGGAGAATAGGTAGTCTATAAGGTCCCTTCTAGTTCGAAGTCTAGATTCTCCATCATTATAATGGATAAGGATGGCTAATAAATAGGGAAGTTTGATGGTACCATGGGTAGAGTCCTGGGTGTGAGTTCAAACCCAGCCTCAGACACTTACTAGCTGTGTCACCCTAGCCAAGTCACCTAATCCTCTTGGCCTCTGTTTCCTCATCTGTAAAATGAGCCGAAGAAGGAAATGACAAACTACTCCAGTATCTTTGCCAAAAAAGAAACAAAAAAAAAACACACAAATGGGGTCATGAAGAGTCAGACACAACTGAAAAATGGCTGAACAATATCAACAAATGATCAATAAAGCTAAGTACAGCCATGAGATTAAATCTCTTACACGTGTGCATATCTCAATCTTTTCCTTAAAGGTACCAAGTATATGACATTCAGCTAATATCTGCTGACTTGGTAGGCATGCCAATATATAAAAATAATAATCTGTTCTCTTGTAAAAATGAACCTGTTTTAAATTTGGGCAACATGATATGTTCCAAAGTGGAATGAACCTCCCTCCCAATCCACCAACCTCCATCCCCTTGGGTATAGTAGGTTCTCTTTGTCTGGAAGTCTTCTGAGAGAGGCTAAATGAACATTCCTCGGGTATGTTGCAAAGATGATTCTTGCTCATTAAAAGGTGGTACCAGATAATCTCTGAGGTCTGTTCCAACTCTGAGAATCTATGATTTTGTGTGTAAATCTTCCTGGGACCTATGTACCACAAAGATAGAGAAACCTTTGGGATTCTAGTGACATAAAGGAGGCCTCCAGCTTGGATAGGTGGTAATCCCCATAAAAGGCCCTAAACTGAATGATCATTTAAACCAGAATATTTTCTTTCCTCCCCCCAGTCTTTTTTAAACTATATTATCCCTGAAGAATGAGTGTGAGTTTTCTTTTTATTTAGAGCATAATCTTATTATTACAAATGTGAGCATTTGTTGCTTTGTTCAAGATTCAATTTCACAGTAACTGGCAGTGGTCTGAAATTTTCTTTCTCCTCACCTTTGCCTTTTGAAATACCTAGTTTTCTTAAATGCTTACCTTACATGCTGTATTCTACAAGAAACCTTCATCTCTTCCCAAACCACCTTGTATTTATTTGTTTCTATGTACATGTTGTCTCCCCTTGCAGAATGTTAAGTCTCCTTAGGTCAGAGAAAACAAATTTTGTCTTTGAATTCCAAGTACTTAGCATAGTGCCAGGCACAGAGCAGGTGCTTAACAAACGCAACTTGATTACAGATCGATTGAATCACCAAATTACTTAAAATGATGCCAGGTATGGTGGAAGGTCTCTGTGTGCATACATATACACATACATATACATATACATATGTATATATGTGTGCATACATACGTACATACATACCTACCTACACACATATATATACATATATACACATATATAAATATACATATATACATACATATATACATACATACATACACATACACGTGTGTGTGTGTGTTTGTATGTATGTGTATATATTCCTAACACAGGAGTCATTTCTGAGAAGTTTCCCCATGAGTACTTAGGAACACATGAGATAAGAAGAAATCCAACCCAGGATATATTGCAAGTCAAAGTTGGCCCAGTCATTTAGGATTTAAAGTTGGAATGGAGTTTAGAAATTATCAAGCCTAACCCTCTCATTTCCAATTTAGCCTTAGCCTCATCTGTTTAGTGGAGGAAAGAGGGGGGATACATAAGTGCTCAAGAACCGGGGCTTTTGTTTATGGTTTTGTGTGAAATATATAAACACATAAAACCTACTGCCTTTTCACTTTGGGCTGCCAAAGTAGGAAGAGGTGCAGCTGTAGGAAAAGCTCAAAGTGGCTGGGTATGTATTTCAGTGATGTCTCTGGCAGCTTCGACCTGCTTCTCTTTCCAAGGAGGTAGAAAATGGGACAGACCATTGGGTTTGGGTAGACAAATGTTCCTTCTCATACATCTGTTTCCATGATTCATTGCTGATTAGTTTTAAGCAGAAAGTAAATGTCAAGACCTAATGTTTTTAACATCTCAAAGACACTTTCTGACTTTCACATACCCTGGCCAGGTGACCCCCTAGACATGACACTTAACCATACAATAACACACAAACAGGGAACTCTCTATCAGTATGTTATAGAGTTGGTATATCCACCCTGGTAGCAGTATTTCCTCGTCAAAAGTTCCATGATGAAATCATAGGTCAGGTCAATAACAAAAATAATGGAAAATTGAAAAAGAGCTGGTAATACTTGTGTGAGTGGATAGGGATGACTTTGGGAACCTTCTTAAGGAGATAGACATTGTCCCTTTCTCATCAGGAACAATTTCCATATCATTGCTACTTTGTTGAATTCGTCCTTCCAGTCCTGGCATGCACCTCTTCCCTACCTCTGACTCTTAGAAACTTTAGATTCATTGAGAGCTGAACTTAAACATTATCTCAGGTATGAAGCCTTTTCTGGTCTCCCAATGGATAGTAGTTTTATATTTCCCTGATTATTACCTTGTATTTATTTTGTGAATCCTTATTTGTGTACATGTGGTCTCTTCAGGGCAGGGCCTGTTTCATTTTTGTCTTTATATCTCTACTGCTATGCATAGTAAATAGGTAATAAATGTTTATTGATTGATTTTTGGAATTCTTTTTACTCAGTAAGCATTCATTAAGGGTTAATCATGCACCAGGTTCTACGCTAAACACAGGAAGAATACCAAAAACTCCTGCCGTCAAGGATACTTCTTTGAAAGAGTCAACTTAATGTTGTCTTTTCAGTTGTCAATCCGTGATGATGAAGGAAAATTTTGCTCAGGAGCTCAGAATCTATGATAATTAAGTGAATTTGTACGCGGAGAAAGTTTCAGTTAGCAAAAGCAAAAGCTTAATTTCTCAGAAAAGTATGGTGGAGGGCACTGGACATGAAATCAGAAAAATATGCATGTGACCCTAAGTAAATCATTAAAACTCTCTGACCCTTCATTTCTTCATTTGTGAAAGAATGATGACCAAAGCACCAATCTTGCTCACATTGTTAGGATGAAGGTAAAGTGAAATGAATTCAAAGTCCTTTACAAACATTAAAATACTATGTGTCAGTTTTTATTATTGTCTTATTTGCCTGATGTTCAGGCTTTAAAAATAACCAGTATTTATTGTCTAATTTGAATCACAACATCCTCAACGTGTGTATCAGTGACAAAGACCTACCAAAAATCAGAAAATAAATCCCTAATCAAGTCTTTACTTTTAAGGAGGCTGTCATATATTGAAAGCTAATGATTCATTGCTTAGTCTAAAGTGAACTTTCTATAATTAACACATCTGTGATTAATGTATATTTAATACATATCACTTCTGACTAATACAATGAGTACCTTGATAATAGCTCACATGTATATACATGAATTTCAAGTTCTGCAAAGTGCTTTCCTCACAAGGGCATCCAGGGATAGGTTCTGTATCATTGTCCTAACTTTTATGTATGGAGAAACTTAGGCTTATATAGATTTAATGATTTGTTCAAGGTCACAATTAATCGAGTTTTTGAAGTGTTAAGGCTGTGATTGGGACCCAAGTTTCTGTCACCTAAGCTTACCTCCATTTTTACTTTACTATATACTGACTCTTGTTCTATAATAATGGTTTAAAAGTAAATCACCGAGAGCTCAAGGAGCCCATTCTACTCGCAAAACTAGACCTAAAGATAACACATGAGTAAAGAAATACAAAGAGTATTAGTGCTCCTGTGTTCACAAGATCGGAGCTCTAGTTGAGGCTCTAGCTCCACTACTAACTAGCTGACTCACTATAGGGAACGCTCAATCCCATTAGATTGTGAGCTACTTGAGGGCAGGGCCAGTTCTCTGCCTTTTTTTTTTTGATCCCTGGTGTGGTAAATGCTTAATACATGTTTATTGCCTGACTGACTCAACCTCTCCTTGGAGTTTTAATGCATGGTCTTTGAAGTCTACTTGTTTTGCTTTTCCTTTCTATTTCACCCTAAGTGTACCTGTCGAAGCAAGACAAAATGGTTGATTTTGTCTTTCCATCCCTTGTACTTAGTATGGTAGCTAGCACATAGAAATAATTGTGCTGAATTTAATTTAAGCATTAAATTAAGAATTTAAGGGATTTTTTTTAAGCAATCAGGGTTAAGTGATTTGACCAGGGTCACAAAGCTAGTAAGTGTCTGAGGCCAGATTTGAACTCAGGTCCTCCTGACTCCAGGGCTGGTGCTCTTAGCTGAAAGTAAATCTTACAAGACTTGCTTTTGACTTCATATTTGAGCTCAAAAGCTTTCAACGGCTCCCTATTAAGTTCAAGATAAAATAACAACTCTGTGGCTTGTTATTTATGCTGTTTTTGTAGGGGATTTTCTCTAGGCCTAGGATATAATGTATTAGTGTTTTCATTTCTCCTTATCTTCTGTCATGGTTCATCTTAGGTGCTACAAAATCCAGGAAGTCTTCTCTGATTCCAGCTTCCCCAGTTGTTGGTGTCCTTTCTAGCTTCATATTAACTTGTGTTACACTTAGTTGCCTGCATCCTGAAATCTCCCATTTGAATTAATGACAGAGACTTTATTTACCCATTTATTTATTCATTTATTTATTTTTGACTTGGTATGCCCAGTGCTTTCAACATAATAGAGATTTAATATGCTTTTGTTGAATTACATTGTCAGTTGTAATAGGATCCATTCTAGTTTTAAAATTCTGTGATGCTTTGAACAAAACCAGACTATCCTATTCTTCTGAATAACCAGGGAAGGCATTTTTTTCTTCCTTACCTGAAATTATTTAACTTCTTGAAGAGTCATTTATATCTATATTCTATGACTATAAGTACAGTGATATAATATTAAATAAACCTCATTTCTTCTGAAACTTCAAGGTCATTTGAGTAAGGGTATGTATTCCAAAATTTTCAAATGCTCTTTAAGTTTTTGGACAAATAGAATGTAGAAAACAGACTACAAAATCTTGCACATCTCTAACATACCCTCCATTACCATCCTCCCTTAATAAATGACACATAATTTTGATGTGTCCATTAACTTGAATGCAGACTGTCTCTCAGCCCTCAGCAGGTCAGGGCCATATATCTTAACTTACATTTTCTGATCCCTAGCAGAGCTCCACATAAGGAGATGCTTAAGAATATGTGAATTTCTTTCCATTTTTTTTCATAATAATAATGATAGATGAGGATAACGGACTTAATAGCTTCACTCAAACTAGTGATTCAGTCATAGTTCTGGATATTCTCACAAATTTTTACTGAACTAGATGACAGTTTTCAATCATACTATTACTTTTTAAAAGCCTCCCTAGCAATTATGCTTAACATTAGAGTTAACATGCTGGATCAGAAGGATGATACCTTGAACATGTCATATGAGTTATAGCAAATTACATAGTTACATTGCATAGAGAAAAATACACAAAGTGGGCTGAAACACCATGGAAATTATGATCATATGTACAATCATTTCTATATGTGAGAAGCAGAGATAGAGATTAGAAATAGAGATAGATAACTTGAAGCAATATTCTGCAAAATGTGAATTTGTACAGCTCCACGGGGCTGAGGGGGTCTTTTTCATAATGCACCAGAAAAGTTACTGTAACAGGCCAATGTTTAAAATCAATCAAGTTTTTATTAAGCACTCAATGATTTGTTGAAACTGGAGATACAAAGACAAGGAAGGAGCTTACCTTGTATCAGGAAAGATAAGTACATATATGATGTTGATAATATACACATGCATATACACATAAATATATGTGTGTATGTACAAATATAATACAGGAGGAAGTACTAAATAAAATTGAGTGTGTGAATGTGATTGATGACAGGAATTAATTTCCTTGCTTATTGTCATATAGGAAATCAGTTTAAGGAAACTTTCTTAAGTGCCTGATACGTAGAAGGCAATGTGTTAGGAACAGAGGGTATAAAGACAAAATTTAACAATCCTGGTGAGGCACTTGTTTCTTCCAGTGAAGACGCCTGTGAAGATTTTATATTTTTATATGTGTATGTATATAATTGTATGTGCACACATATATATGCCTAGAGATGTAAATATACACACATTTTTATCTCTTGTTGTATTATTGTTGCTCAGTCATTCGAGTCATGTCCAATTCTTCACTATCCCATTTGGGGTTTTCTTGGCAAAGCTATTGGAGTGGTTTGTGATTTGCTTCTCCAACTCACTTTACAGATGAGGAACTGAGGCCAACAGGGTTAAGTAGCTTGCCCAGGGTCACACAGGGAGTAAGTGGCTGAGGCCAGATTTGAGCTCAGGAAGATGAGTCTTTCTGACTCCAGGCCTAACACTCTATCTACTGTGCCACCTAGCTGCCCCAACCTAATATTTGTGTACACACACACACACACATACACACATACACACACACACACAGATATATGTATTCTATTGTGCATACTTTACAGGGAATATTGAGATGAAATTCAATGGCAGACTGGCAAAGGCAAATATAAACCACTTCAAAGATGAGAGGTGCTTAAGTCAGGAATATACAAAATAGTCCACAAGCTGACATAAAACATGTGACTCAAGTCCTCTGAGTTCAAAATTTTTACTGAACAAAAAAAGTCTGACCATTTGAGAAGTTCATAAACACTTTATTTTAAACCACTAGAGAATGTTATAAAACATGGCCTTTATTGTGTTCTGGTAATCAGCATCCAGTGGGCTTCTTTTGCTACTAGGAACATGAGCACCTGACATAGGTAGTTGTTGCATGTGGCATAGTACTGATGGGATATGAGGTGTTAGAGATGAAGGAAGCAGGGCAACCTTCTAGGTGAGATGCTAGACTGCACCAAGAAAAAAAAAATAATCAAGATCCAAAGGGTAAAAAACTCACACAGGGAAGTGGGCAGAAATCAGAACACTAGCGGAAAGTAGTCTAGGAGTGGGAGCCATGCACAGTGAAGGGAAGAACTGTCAAAAATCAATTAGTCATGAAAGTAAAATGTAAACCAATAAAGGAAAGATAAGGATAATAACTAATTGAAAGTTTGGATAAGTCCAGCATACTCCTTAGAAAACTACTATTGACATTCCTTCTTCACAGGGAAAGTACTTTCAAACACTGGGACTAAAATGCTGCATTCTACCTAGGTCCCTTCCCCATTCCCCTAACTATTAGTGATACCCATAATTCTCTTCTATGTAAACATTTTGTCTCCCCACTAATAAAATATAATATATTCACTTACATTCATACACATATATTTATTTATGTATGTATATGTGTATATATACATATATATTTAATTGGAGAAGGAAATGGTCGACCACTCTTTGCCAAACCAATATCTTTGCCAAAAAAAGCCCCAAAAAACCTAGTTGGGGTCACAAAGAGTCATACATGACTTTTAAACAATTGAACAGCAAGAAATAAGAAACTCCCTATGAAGAATCTTCTTATGATAAAGAAAATCAGCCCCTGCTTTGAAATTTATAGTTTTTGGGAGTTGCTTGGGTCACTTAAAGGTTAAATCACATATACAGAGTCACGTGGCCAATAAATATAAGAGTCAAGACTTGAAACCAGACTTTCCTGGTTCAGAGACTGGCTTTCTACTGATTAGGTCATTTTAGTCTTGCTGGGGGCTGGCACAGAGTAGGCACTTGAGAAATGTTTGATGATAGTCCTATGATTCCATTACACCACCTATATCTCTACTTAACTGCACTAAACATTGGATAAGGGTGTTCTTGTGGTCGTTATTAAGAGTATTCTTCGGATCATGTCGGCCTGGTTTTCTCTGAGTCTCACATTCAGTTCTTAGTACCTCTTTTTGAGGTACTCCATCATTCAGTAGGCCTAGTTAATTTACAAAATAAATTAGGAGGAAACTAAGCAATTTGCCTAGGAAAAAGAAGTAGATGTAATTATCACGTAGATTATGACAGGGAAGGAGAAAGAAAAGGAGTAAACATTTATATAGTACCTACTATACCCCAGACACTGTGCCAAATACTTTGTAATTATTATCTCATTATCTCATATTATCTCACAATAACCCTAGGAAGAATATGCTATTATTATTTTCATATTACAGATGAGGAAACTGAGATAGAAGTTGTCACTTGATCAGGTGACATAGTTTATAAGTATCCTAGGTCACATTTGAACTCAAATCTTCCTCCAGGTTCAGGGCTGTATGCACTGTACCAATTGGTGCTTAGGTATTAAAGCTGCCTGGCAAGTATTTACACTTAAAATCACACAAGATTTTTGGACCATGCTATATATGCCTTGAATAGGCATTACTGATGAACAATGAGCATTATCTCACAAAGATCAAGTTGGATCACATTCAGGCAGCTGTGTACAACTCTCAATGATCCCAAGATACACCTTCTCACAAAATTCAATGTTTTAGAGGCCAATTATTCTCCAGACAATGTTTAATGGCTAAGGATCATGAAATACTATCATCTCCAAAGGGTCAAAATTGTGGGTGACCTGAAGGGCAGTAGAGAGACACATGATGGATGTAAATGGGTTGGCAACACATTACTAATGACACATTCTATATCAGCTGTAGTGTAAAAGTTCTCATCCAGGAAATATACAATCAGCAAAGGAAGTTATACCAATTACATGGAGAGAATAAGTGACATTAAATGAATAACAAAAGTTTAACTGGTATCCTAGAAATCTTTAGAGAGATGAAGTCCTCTTCAATGATTGATAAATACACTAAGGAGGATTTAGAATGAGGTAGATAAAAATCTCACAGAAAGAAAAAGGGTAGAGGAAATGTCTACATTGATAAGATCAATGAAGAAATGGAGGGGTGGAGTGGGTCATATTTTTTTAAAAAGTCCCTACCTCTCCTTCCTGGTACAAAGATGCAGGAGGCCCTCCTGAACTTTGAGGAATCCATAATTTTATCACTATGAATATTGAACTTAAAGAGGAAAATCTGCTAAATAAGTTGACAGGGAGGTTAATTATTGCATGTATCAGTGACACAGTTGCACTGATGACCTTCAAAAATTTAAATTTCAAATACAGTGTCTCATTATGAATAAACATTTTTATGACCTTTCTCTGATATGCAGCCCATTCTCTGGGGATTTTCCTGTCTTAGTCTCTCATCCAGTTCTATGTCTTGTGGTTGATGAGACCTCTTGTTATTCTTGAGTTCAACCATTCTTTTATACACAACCCAGATGAAAGAAGAGAAAGAAGATGGAGCAAACGCTTCAGTATATGTTCCTATAACTGCAGTTATTGTCTTCCTCCTTATCATAAAACTTAAGATATTCTTTTTGTTGCTTTCAAAAGCCAAAGCAATAAAACAATAATAAGATATGTTTTTTCTTAATTTATCTCAATTTTAGTGAAATATTTTTGATTTTGCCTGCATTTTTTTTTCAGAGAGATCCATCAGCAGAATCTTATTTCAAATCTGTATTTGGTTTTGCTTACATTTCTTTTGTAAATAGTGACAAAAGGGATATTAAAATAACAATATATGATATAATAGATAAAATAAATACTATTAAATTTAATGCTAGTCATACCAATCCTAGTTAGATCAATAACATGATATTGCCTTCTATTATGTTTTTGAGAAAAAATCTGTGTTCTGTTACTTATATGTAATCAGTTTAAAACAATCTCTGTGTGCACATATGTGTATGTGTATGTCCACACACATAAAATTACTTCTTATTATATTCCTAGCTTCATCTATTGTTCAAACTTTCCTAAAGTTAATTTCTCTAACCTATAATAGGGTAAGCAATGGAGTACTTGTCTTCTGAGACATACAGACTAGCTAAATCTAGAGAGATCATAACATAATCATGATTTAGAATCATAGAGCTATAGATTTAGAACTGAAAAGGAACTAAAAGGTGATATATTTCTAACCTCTTTTTTTATAGATAAGTAAATTGAATCACAGAAAGTTTAAGTGACTTCCCCAAGGTAAGAAAAGGAATAAGTAGCAGAACTGGGATTGGGTAAAAAGTGGCAGGTTCTCTAAGCCCAACTCAAATTTCTCTTCTACCATATTATATGTAAGACAGACTGTAAGGTGATACTTTTTTTTGAGCCATAAAAATAGTGAAGTCTTCTACTAAGTTGTAGAGGGTTTATGATCTGTATCTTGGAGGGGACAACCATGCCAACAAAATCAGATGTCTGTGACTAGGAAAATAGGGAGATATTCCTTTGATAATTTCTGTAACGGTTTCTCATTCATTCTTTTTTTATTTATTTGCAAAGATACATCTTGAGTCTTATCTTCATTTGTTCATTTATTTATTAATTATATGTTAACCACCAATTCTGAATTAATTTCACATTATTTGAATTCAAGTTAACTATTTGATTCATTAAGTAGTTACTATGTTCCAGGAACTATAATAAAGAAAACAATGAACTTAAAATTCTTCTCCTTAAGGGATTTTATTATAGTATGCAAGGGGAAAAGAATAATTACAACAACAACAACAAAAAGAGAATATAAAATATTTGATGGGGAAATGACAGGGTTGAACATAACACACAAATATATCAGTGTAGTCTTTCTGTAGGACATGCTTCTTGAGGTGAAACATAAAGATGATTAACGTATTCTAATAGGCCAAAGTTTATATTCACAGATGCGTGTGTGTGTGTGTGTGTGTGTGTGTGTGTGTGTGTAGTCTAGTCATGCCTAAGCAAAGATGTGGAAATAGGAGATGAACACTAGTGTACAGGAAAAGAGAAGGAAGGGTAGTCCTAATAAGGAATATAATAAGTATGTGAGGAAAAGTAATGCAAAATGAGTCTGGAAATATAGGTTGAAGTCAAACTACTCAGGAGTTTGAGTATTAAAAAAAATCTTATTTTATTCTGTTTCAGTGGTAATAGGAGCCACTAAGCTTCTTGAATAGGGTAGAGATTACCCCTGTGCTTTAGGGTTTTTAATTTGACAGGTGTGTAGAGGATGGATAGGGGAGGAGGTAGAAAAAATATCAGATTCTGTCAGCAAGATCAACTAAGAAACTGTTAAGTCCAAGCAAGAGGTGATGAGTTCTGAACTTGGTGCTCATGTGAGTAGAGAGGAAAGGGCAGATGAGTAACAGTCATGGTATTTTCATCTCATATTTTTTTCCCAACATGTTCCCAAATGCTCAAGCCAAAAATAAGTTTGAAGTTTACTTTCTTCTGTTCTGGCAGTGCTTTGATACTTAGATTATATTAACTCCAAAAAAAAAAGATGCCATGTTAAGAATAGTGTTCTATTTAAGACTTTATTTTTTGTCTTCTTCTGTTACTTTTTTTCCCTCTGAATAACAGCCTTTAATTTCTTTCTTTCTGTTTACTAAATTGAGCATTACCTTGAATGCAAAAGGGATTTTTTAGGAACCTAGCATAACAGATTTGGATGTGAAAGGAACTTCAGTGATTATCTAGGCCAGCTTCTTTTTACAAATCAGGAACCCAAAGGACAGAGAATAAAGTAATGCCAATAATAATAAAAACTAGTAATTATATAGCAGTTTAAGATTAGCAAAGTACTTTACATATATTATCTAATTTGATTCTCACAACAACCCTGTAAGGAAGCTCTTACTGTTCTTCCAATTTTAAACACAAGGAGATTTAGGCTGAAGTACAGCACATGAGGCAGGATTTGAAGAAAGGTGTCACTGACTCTACATCTAACACTCTGTCACCGGTGCTAGCTGCCTTGATAACTTTGTTGCTGTCCCATAGGCAATAAGAATTTGTTGACAGAACAGGGATTTGAAATCATTTCTTCTGACTCCAAATCCAGTATTAATTGTATTACATAACCATAGGTGGGATCTAGATTATGGTGAGTCCTGAATACCAGAATCAAAAGTTTATTTCTTATTGAGCAGTGGGAAGCCACTGGAGAGCTTTGAGTGGAAAAAAAATAGTGTGATAAAACAATCACAATATATCTGAGGATTTTAATTTTAATTAAATATTTATACCAACTTCACTCTCCTTTTTGGCCATTTGGTTTACTGATGATGGAACCATAATCCTTAGGGCAAGCAGATTAAAAGAATGTAAATATTTCTCCCAGGAACAATGAGGAACCCACTGCAATGTAAGTTGAGTGTTACAATGACAATAGTTATTTTTCTTTAATAACAAGTATATTTCTCTTTTTTTGATGAGCCAATAAGATGGAAGAAACTTAATAAAATGTAGATTATACAGGAGGAGGACTTCTTAGAGGCTGGTATTAGATATAGATGCAGGCCATCTAATCATGTTTAACTAACATTAAGTCCTCTTGAATTTCAACTCTCTCTCTCTTTCTCTCTCTCTCTCTCTCTCTCTCTCTCTCTCTCTCTCTCTCTCTCTCTCTGTCTCTCTCTGCAATATTGTCCATCAACAGAAATGCAAAGATATTTCACAGAAATTGTTCTTCTGAGTAATCATCTGTGCCATTAAAAATTGATGTGTGTGTTTATGTGGGTGTGGGTATGGAAGAGATAGGCACACAGAGAGACAGAGAGAGAGAGAGGAGAAAAATAGTTTATAAAATGTTAGCATTTTTTTTGAGAAAAAAAAACTTTACTTTTCTTTTTCAATCAACATTTTTCAATTTAGAGTAATTCCATTATCTTTTTGACCTGTTTGTCTTTTCACTTTTTCTGAGAAGTTGTTTGGTTGAAAAAGAATGAACAGAAAAATTCTCCCTTAGCTCATTTATTTGTTTGTTCTCCTAATTAAGTCATAAACTTTTCTCCATGTGATATCACAGTAAAATTCTGATACCAGATGGTGACCTTAGAAAGCTCAGGGATTTCACTGTATGCAGAGATTGCAACAAGATGAACCACCTAAAGTTCAACTGTCCATACAAAGTACTATCTGATTTTGTAAGTAATCCATTTGGAAAATCTTAGAATGACTTTAATCAAATTCTCCCATTTTACTAGAATAAAAGCATTCCAAAATATGTGTGTGTGTTTATACACACACTTGTGGCTAGAACTTGCAAATTACATTCAAGTATTGGCATTTTTCCTCACTGGATTGAGGGGGGAGATTTTTGTAACTAATAAAATACCATAAAAAACTCATGAAAAATTTGTAACTCATAAAAATACTCTTGTGTCCTTAATTGTTACATTAATTCAGACTTTCTAGGTAATTCTGACCAAAAGGTTCATAAGGTAGCAGAATGTTTAAGATTGCTTATCTGAATTAATTGTGTTCACCATAAATTAATAGAATTTTTGTTGTTCAGTAATTTTAGTCATGCCTGACTCTGTGACCCCATTTGGTGTTTTCTTGGAAAAAGATACTGGAGTAGTTGGCCATTTCCTTCTCTGGCTCATTTTACATTTGAGGAAACTGAGGTAAATAGGGTTAATTGACTTGCCTAGCTAGTGTCTAAGGTCAGATTTGAACTCAGAAAGATGAGTCTTCCTGACTTCAGGCTCATCACTCTATCTACCATGTGACCTGGCTGCCCCATTCACAGAAATAGAGGATATCAAATTTGAAATGGACCTTAGAGGTCACCTAGGTCACTATTGTTCTTATTTGTCTTTTGTTTTTGTCAGCAGTAGTGTGTAAATTTCTTGACAGCAGGGATTCATTCATTTTTGTCTTTGCATTTCTATTGCCTTGACCAGTGCTTGGCACATTGTAGGTTCTTAATAAATGATTGTTATTTGAATTTGATGAATAATTTCAATGCATAAAGTATAATATTTGCACTATTTGCACTGTTATGATTAAAATAGTCCTCCCCAGTACACTAAGACACTGAATCACAATATTTAGTTACTTCTATCATTAAATAATATGTTGTCTGAATTCATAGTTTTGAAGACTGATCCTTGTTGAAGTAATCAAATACTATAAATACTTAATCAAAATTATTTTATATTCATTGTAATAGGGGAGAGATTCTCTAAGAGCTTTTATACCTCATATGCCTTAATGTCATGGTATAGCATGTAATAGAGTGAATAGAGAATGGGTCCCGGAATGAGGAAGGGTTGAAATTCCTCCTCTGATGTATACTGACTCTGAGACCCACTTGTTTAACCTCTGATTACACTCAGGAAAATTCATTTAGGCTATAATTTGCAAAAGAGATAACCTGCTGATCTTCATTAGTACCGGAGTTTCCTCACAGTGAATTCTCCAAATCAATAAAACCACAGGTTTAGTTTTTTTTTAAATGCTTCCAAAGACAAAGTAATGAATTTAGTTAAATTTCTAGCATAACCATTGAACAAGAATGTAAAGAAATTGAAGACTCTAAAAGTTATATCACATATCTCTAGAAAACTACAAAGTCATATATGATAGCAAGGTAAAATAAATTGATAGATCAAATAATCTATGATGGAAAAATTAAGTGGATGAAAAATGATAATTTCCTTGACCATGATAAATAACTGGAAGTACATTGAAATAGTCTATTAATGAGTACATCTCAGATAAGTGAAACATATATAATGATTTACACTCAGAATTTTGGAGGATGTGGGTGGTGGGTTATTTTTGAGAAATGATAAAATGCTTCTGATGATTTGAATTTGCTAGCTGATACTAAGGCACCTACCATGGCATAGTGGATATAGTGCCTGTGAATCAGATTGACCCACACACATACCTTAAAAAGGCAGAAAACCCAGACTGGCCAATAAGGAAAAAGACATTTTTGGCCCACTTTGATTTAACATACCACAGTGCTTTGCATGCTCTCTTAGTGAACCCCAAGCTGACTGGGAACATTCTTCTGTTTATGACTGATAAGGACCAGGTGCCTTAAACTGGATGATATTTTGATTAATTGCACTTTTCTTATCTTGTTTGATGAGCACTATCTTGTTATTACATTGCCTTGCTCATGGCTAACAAAAGGACACACACCCTGAAGTCAGGGGCACTTCCTTGCCTTATGTAAACTATGATTTTGGCTGACATAGGCATCTTGAATCAGGAAGGGAAGTGGGCAGGGAGACTTCCTTGTTCTATGGGTATATAATCTCCTTCAACTGGTGTTTCTTTGAGCTCATTTCTAATGAACTCCTATGCATGTCCATCTGCTTTAAGAGAAAGAAACATACACACACAGCCACATTTTGTTTGTCTTTCTTAGAAGGAACTCTATAAGGCTGGCACACCAAGCCTTATATGCTTACTAGCTGTATGACCCTGGGTAAGTCACTTAACTCAGTTTGTTTCAATTTCCTCATCTGTAAAATGAGCTGGAGAAGGAAATGGCAAAGCACTCCAATATCTCTGCCAAGAAAACGCCCGAATGGGTCATGAAAAGTTAGACTTGACTGAAAATGACTGAACAAGTAAATACTACTGATAGAAGGCAAACTCCTTGAGGTAGGGACTATTTTACATTTATCTTTGTGTGTCCAGCACCTAGCAAGCACAGTGCCAATGTGTAGGAGGAGGTCAACAACAACAAAAATGCAGTCACTCATAATAAGCAAGTGGATGCTTAATTAACTACTATATTTAAGCACAACACTAGAAGTGGAAAATAAACTTCAAAACTATTGATTTCTCTATTTTTTTTCAAATGTAGAGTTACCCAGTTTTTAGTTTTTGTGTGTTTTTAAATCATTTTCTTATCATTATTATTACATTGCTTAACATTGAGAGAAGACACTGAATCCAAAATCCTCACATTAAAGAAAAGGTTGAGGCATGACCTTTAAAAAGGTAAAATTTAACAAAACAAATGTGTGGTGTAGGCTTAAAAAACTGAAGTAATAGCTTTAGGCCTTAGGACTCTGGGGAATTACCTTTTTTTTTTTACTGGACTATAAACTTGGATTCAGCTTCTTTCTAACAGGAAACTTAGAAATGGATGAATGTTGTCATGCTGTTTTCTAAATCTTGGAAACTCCTGAGGTTTTCAACATTGAGAGAAGACATTTGATGCTAAAATTGGCAAACTCAAGTAAAATTTTAATCTTTTTTCTGCCACCATAAAAATAGTCTCTTTTGCCTTTATTTTTGAAAGGAAAATTAGGTGAGATAGTGACAAATTCTGATCTTTCTCAATGCCTTCTTCTTTCCTTTAATTCTGAAACTGAATTTAAGGTGTGATTTACTCATGACTCAACTAAAACAATGGTTTGTAACCAGCAAGTTAGACTCTATCAACATTTCACAGTCTGGTAAATCTCATTGCTGATAAATACTACCACAACCATCATAATACAGTTTTTAAGTAATTGTGTCAGGGTAGGAAACTCAACTCAAGGAAAACTCAATAGAAAGAAGTGATAAATAGAAGTATGTATAGAATGATTTTACATATATGTATATACATACATACACACATATATATTTGTATCCAATGATAGCCACCTCTAGGATGAGGGGAGGTGGGAAGAAAAAATGAAAAAAAATAATTACATCATAACTTTATTAGGTAATTAAAAGGAATGGCAAGATACACATAAATTTTCAGTTTCATGTGCAATCATCTTTTTTATTATACTATGTTATGAAAATGCTTCTTTTATTCCATAAATTAAAAATAAATATTTTTTTTGAAAAAGAAACTCTGCCAATAGATGAGCCTTTAACCTTGCCTACATAACTTTTTAATTAGCAAGTCACTACCAGAAACTTAACCTTCAACCTTTGGGGAAGGTTAAAGTAGCATCTCTGCAAAAACCACGTGGCCCTTGAAGTAGAGGTTAGATTAGATAGCATAATTATAATTGAATTAATTTTTGTTTGTTTGTTTTTAGCAGGGCAATTGGGGTTAAGTGACTTGCCCAAAGTCACACAGCTAGTACATGTGTCCAGTGTCTGAGGCCAGATTTGAACTCAGGTCCTCCTGATTCCAGGGCCGGTTTTCCACCTAGCTGCCCCTTAATTGACTTAATTTAAAATGCTACAAAGACACTTTTTAAAAGAAGTTATCCATAATAAATAATCAACAAAAATTGTTGTTCAGTAGTTCATTTGCCCCATTGGGCTTTGGCAAATATCCTGGAATTATTTTCCATTTCCTTCTCCTGCTTACTTTACAGAGGAGGAAACTGAAGTAAACAAGTTTAAGTAACTTCCCTTGGGTCACACAGGTAGTAAGTATCTGAGGCTGGATTTGAATTTAGGTCTTTCCGACTCTAGACCCAGAACACTATCCACTGTACCAGCTAGCTACCTTTAATGAAAATTATGTCTTTTTGATGGAGAAGAATAGAAAGGCAGACAATTGTTGAAGAAAAAAATTAAAAATTCAACCACAAATGGCATCTTTAAATAGATATGAAGTTTGAGAACTTAATAAAATTTTGGAGTTCATTTGGTCCAACCCTATTATGACACCTAATATCTACCATGAAAATAAAATTCTCAGTTAAAAAAACTCATGATGACCATTTACCAATATTTGAATGAGTGCTATACTGCTGAAAAAACTTAATAAACATTTGTCAATGTATGTAGGCTATGGAGAGCTGCATCTTTACTTTGTGAGATATACCCTATGTGAAACAAAAATTTTAGAATGACAGAGTTCCTGACTTTTTGAACCTGAAGTATCAGTAGCATATGACAGATCATGTACACCAATAATACACAGATACATACCTACACATATGTGTGTATTTATATTTATATCCTTCTTTCAGTCTAGACTTGTGACCTTTTCAGTTCAGAGAATTTTTGCACCAGAAACTCTTTCTACCAATGTAGACTGAAACTCTTTTTTAACTTTTAGTGTTGGTGTGTTGGTAAGCAAAATGGGATCTTAGCACTCAGTTCAACCAAGTGCCCTTGAAGTGTTTGGCTTTTGTTTCCTTTGATCAATTCAGTGTATTTCATTGAGTCTTACTAGGTGCTAAGCTCCATGCCCAAACCCCTATTAAGTGCTAAGCCTATGTGGGTGTGAAGCTCCCAGGGAACTAAGGGGAGGTGTTAGCTCAAGAGCCAATCATAGGAGCCTAAGTGCTGGTCATTCAGATGATGTTTGATGACGTCTGAAATGGTATAAGAAGAGAAGACAGAGCTGTTTGCTCAGGGCTCTTACTTGTGGTAGCATGCCCTGATGTGGAGACTCTGAGCAGCTGTAGCTAAGGGCCCTCTGGCTTGTAAACCCAGATGATGGGACTTTGTTAAACTCTGGTAACTATGTATTGGGATTTGAATCAGACAAGGTCTGTCTGTTGATGTTTATACTTTGTATTTTGCTCTGAAGTTCAGGGTGCTGGCTTTCCCCCCTGAACTAAGTGAGTGATATTTGTATGCTGGATTAAAATAAGCTTGTTAACCCCTTAATGTTGTTTTCCTTAGTAAAGCAGATCAAAAGAACCTGGGCTTTTGCAACATGCTGGTAGTGTGCTTGTTGTTGGCCTTGTGTTGGTATTCACCCAGACAACAGCTGCTAGCCAGATTGTTGAAACAGTTGGACAGCTACTGAAGTAATTAAAGGCTAAATTACATACACAGATCACACAACTACCTCTTGGGTCAGATTAATCTGACTGTAAGTTCTCCTTTTTAGAATGTTATGCTACTTATATGCACAGAATAACATACCATAATATAACATGACACACCATAATAAAGAAACATGCAATAAACATGACAGAAATACAAAAAAGCACTCTGATATCTCAGAGAAGTCATTATAAATTGGGAGATAAATGAAGGGTTCATAAAAGAGATAATATTCTAATTGGGATTTTAAGGGCTGGTAAAAATTCATCACCTTTTAGGAAAAGGGAAACACATTCTGATTACTGGGAACAGGGAGACAGGTCAGAAACAGGAGGATGTTTGGAGATTGTGAATAATCCAGTTTTAAATAGAATATATTTGCCTTAGACAGTGGTGTTCTCGTAAATGATTAATAACCAGCTCTCCAGAGAAAACAAAACTAACCAAAACAAAGAAAATAATGTATCCATGACAAACTTTTAAATTTAATCTGTATTAGTAACATTTACCTTGTCACTTTCTCAAGTCTAGTCTAGATGGAAAAAACAAACAAACAAATGAAACAAAACAATCAATGAATCAAGCACAGATTTGAAGCATTTGTTGATTTTTGAGGTGTAAATGATAACACTGAAAATTTATCAATCAGCTCTCATGATCTAATTTGAGCTGACTCTAGCACACCCTTTAATTTAGGGAAGCTGGCAGATGTGCATAAGGGTCATGATAGTGGGATAGGTTGATGTTATAAATAATATGATTCATAATATCAGGATCCTAGTTTTTAACCTGGTAACAAACTTCGAAGTTGTAAAGCTGTATATCATCATTTTATTTATGAGGAAACTATGCCCCAGAAAGGACAAAGGACTTTTTCAAGCCTGCTGAGGTGGTAAATGATAAAGGCAAAATTTGAATCCATGCCCTCTATCTCTAAATTCAGCAGTCTTTCTACTGTATCAAGCATTTTCAAGAGATTTTTCAAACATTTCCAAAGAAAATTACATTACCCACCTACACAGAGAGTAATTATTTGTGTAGCAAAAATGAAAGGAAACATTAAAATTCCAACTGTACATACTATACTGCTTTTGAAGAAATTCAAAAATAATTGTAGTGGTCACATTAAAAATGGATGTTAGTCGTAAAGTTGAGCTACTTCAACTGTGATTGAGCTCCAATGTGTTTTTATTTCTGTAGTTGTGTCATTGTTTGTTTGCTACCTAGAGTAGTATTTTATTCAGTGAGAAGTCATCATAAATATTAACAGGGGCCTCAGTGTGTTTAATAATGAAAAAGAAACAGTAGTCAAAGTTTGGTGTGTTACATTACTCCTAATAACAAAAATAGGCTTCTCAGTGTCATCATCACTTCCACATTTGAGAAGGTTCCTTTAAGTGTGAGACTAAGATTCAGTTTGCCCAAGTTCTTTATTTTGTAGGATGATTGTATCACATTTCATTTTACTCCTTACTACTGTCACATGTATCAGTTCTACAGGTAAGGTTGAAATTCAATTTTAATCCTTAAGATTTCTAAGTGAACCATGAAAGATGCTATAATATTGTAAAAGCAGAACTAGGGAAACAACTCCAAATGAAGGAAAAGAGATTTTTTTATAAAAGGAAAAGTATTCTTATATATTATTGTTTGGAATGAGTAATGGTAGCAAAGGATTTAAGTAAGATTGACTGTAGCTCAACATAGAATGAAATAAAAGTGTCTTTCAATTACTTGTGCTTACTTGCTCTCAGAAGAGAAAAACATTTAAAATTATATTGGAGTGGGTATGAAATAAAACTCCCTTATTTTAGTGAAACATTATTTTTGTTGTTCAGACTGTATCAGGTTCAGAAGGCTTTCTTTTTGCCCTTCACTTAGCACATGTGATTTACTTTTTTGCTGGAAAATAAATGGCATGATGATTAAAAACATTGTTTCTCTCTTCAGTGACCCACGCTTATTTATATCTCATCTGTTTTTACATTAATAGTTCTAATAAAAAGGGCATGTTCAGCAAGCTGTTTCCATGTGATATTCATATGGGCTGTATTAAGGAACTTCATTAGCTTGATATGATGAATATCCTCTTTGCTTTCCCAACACCTGGGTGATGATTCAGAATTTCTATTTAGATCTTTCTTTTCAGTATTGGTAACTGAATTTCAATATTTACTAGGCCAGAATGATTCATGCATGATCTGTCAGGAATTCAATAAGAATGTATTAATGGCTTACTATTTGCAGGCACTGTGCTAAGTTCTGGGGATAAAAAGAAAGTCAAAAACAGTCTCTTCCTCAAAGAGCATACATTCTAAGGGAATATATATAGAGAACATACACAGAGTAAATAGAAAAGTGATTCATAAGGGAGGTCTTTGGTGTAGTACAGAGTTATTAATGTGGATTCATGGACTTTAAAAAATACTGTGATAAATATATATATCAAATACAATTGGCTTCCCTTTGTAATATTTCATTTTTATTTTATTAATTTAAAAACATTATGCTAAGAGGGAGTTCATCAGATTACCCAGACTCTCTAAAGGATCATTACACACACACACACACACACACACACACACACACACACACACATGCACATGCACACGCACACACACACAAATTAAAAACATCACATAATTGAAAGATGCCTGAAGTAAGTCAGTGGACCTGGGTTTGAATCCCAGCTCCATCACTTATGTAACTGGACAAAATACTTCCTCTCTAAGGGGTCAAGACTAGGTGATCTCTGAAGGACCTTCTTTTGCTAAATCTATGATCCTACTTCTTTATCAAACTTTTTTTAATGCCATAAACCTACTTATCAAACTCATTGCGGACAAGGAAAAAAATAAAAGTTGCAAAGCTGTGTCAAAATGGCTTAAAGTGATGCCATAGACAAGTGGCCAACACACCTTTAGGGATGCTGAAACTCCTAATATTTTCATGTGACTAAATTAACACAAAAACATATTTTGTGTGAGCATTTCTTAGGCTACTGGGTTTTAGGTAGGTGATATTACAATAGTAACAGTTTCTCCAACTTGAAAAGCACTTTCTGGTGTGCATTGATGTTTATTTCTTAATTGGTAGCATTTATGTAGGCTTAAGCTTTGCTAAGTGCTTTACCTCATTTAGTCCTCAGCTATCCTATGAGGTAAATGCTATTATCTTGCCCATTTTAAAGATGACTTCTCTTTGAGGTTAAGTAACTTGCCCAGCAAGGACTACACTGTTAATAAGAGACTGCAAGTCAAGCACTGTATTCATTTTATCATCTAGTTGTTAAAATATTCACACCCAGCAAGACTCATAGGGAAAAATGAACCATTAAAACCATCTGTAATTATATATTTAGCTTTGATACAGAAAAAGTGAGGTGCAAGTAGGGCAACTAGAATGCTGAGGAACTGGAAATCCTGCTTTACAAAGATTGACTTAGCTTAGAGCAAAGAAGACTTTACCCCCAGAATGACTTTTCTGAGTTGGCAGAATCTTTCTTTTCCTTCAAGGCTAATTCATGTGTTAATCCTTCCATCCTTTCACACTGGCTTCTTCAAATCACCTCTTATTTTATTTATCTGCTCACCTCTCTCTTTACCTACCACTCCACCACCCTCAACTCCCACCCCTTTCTAAGAGAATGACATGTCCTTGAACTCTAGAACTTTTGTTTTTGCCTTTGTATCTTCAGCCCTTAGCAAAGGACTTTTGTAAAGAGTTGGGGCTTATTATAAGTCTGTTGAATTAAACTGAAATTACTTTTTTTCTTAAAATGTTTGAAAGGCTGTGAATTGAAGACAGATTAGACTTTTTCTGTCTGACACCCAATGGCAGAAATAAGAGCAAGCAATAGTGAGAGAGGTAGAAAAGAGGCAGATTTTGGCTCAGTAAAAAAAGAGAAAATGGGATATGATGGATTCCAAAGCACACCGGAGGTCTTCAAGTCAGCAGGATGATGATCACTTTGTGGGGCTATTGTATCAAGGTTCGGATATGATTCAGTTCATTTTTAGCTAAGAGATGCTGTGACTTTGTGATGTTTCCCTTAAAAATACTGCCTATATTATTATGAAAAATAGAAGTTTGGAATTAACATTGTTTTCTAGCCTTTTCTATCATCCTCTCCAAATAAGACATTTAAAATTGAACAAGGATGAACATATATAAAAGCTCATCAATTAAAGTATTATTTCACATGTTGCCCTCATAAAAAAAAAAAAAACAAACCTGTGGTCAAGGGAGGTTTTATTAGCTCTATCTTATAAATGAAGAAGCAAGAGCACAAAGAAGTTGTCACTTGCCTAAAGCCCTAATGCTAGTTGGTGTGAAGGCCTCAAGGAGAAGAACTTCCATGTATTGGTTTTTTATCTCATCATTTTATCTGGTATGAAACAGAATAATATGGTGGCAGATTTTTGGTGAATAGTCTTTTCTACTTTTCATTTTAATCATAAATTTATATTTCATTTTAGTATATGTTATTGGGTGGTTTTTTTTTTTTAGATTAGAAAGAACATGTTCCAAAATAAGCTTATTAAAACTATTGAAAATCCTTTTTTTATTGGCCTAGTACCAAACTATTTACACTGTATGGGGAAAAATGAAGTTACCCAGGAAAAGCATTTATTTGGTAAAATTCTAACCTGGAAAGGAGCAATGAATTGAGCTTTTTTTGTCATAACTGAATCCATGGAAAAAGATAAAACCACAATCTCATGAGTACAAGAGGCTTTATGGAAAAGTAGAATTTAATTAGTTATGAAAATGCTTTGGCTGACACAATCACATCAAACAGAAGTGAGAGGAAAATTTCCCAAAAAAGCAACCAAACTATTTTTATATAAATCTTTTTTTTTTTTTTTTTTTTTTTTTTTTTTTTTTTTTTTTTTTTTTTTTTACCAAAGGGCTTCTAAACACTATGCAAAGAGATCCTCTCTAAGAGTATGTTGCCTAAGTAAATTTACATAGTCTAAATGTCTTTACACAGAAATTTGTCTGTTTGCAGAAAATGTCAGTTTCCACATGGCCCCATTCAGATTTATTCAAGAGGTGGGGAAAGAAAAGAAAGGAGGGGAAATCTACTCTCTTGTTGGTAATGAAAATTATTGGTATTGGTTAAGACATTATAAGCAGAATAAAACTCTAGGGAACTAACTTTACTTTTACTTTCTTTTAAAAATTTATTTTATTGTCAATTAATGGAATAAAACAAGAATTTCTCTAACATCTTACAAAAAAAAGATAATTGTACATGAAATTCTAACTCCACCATGCACAACTTGCTATTACTTTCAAACCTACAACAAAATTATATAAATTTATTTTTTTTCTACCACCCCTGCCCTAGAGATGGTGAACATTAGATGCAGATAGGTGTATGTGTATGTGTATGTGCATGCATGTCACACATACATATACATATAAATATGTATATATAATTATTCTATACACACTTCTATTTATCAGTTCTTTCTCTGGATGCAGATAATGTATTTCTTCATATGTCTTTGATAGTTAATTTGGGTTTTTATAATAGACAAAATAACATTTGCTCAAACGCATTCTTAAAATAATATTGCTCTTACTGTATACAATGTTCTCTTTGTTCTGCTCCCTTTGCGCTACATTTTTTATGCAAGTCTTTCCATGTTAGTCTAAAATATTTGAGCTCATCATTTGTCATAGCACAGTAGTATTCTATCACAATCATATACCACAGCTTGTTCAACCATTCCCAAATTGATGGTCATACCCACAATTTCCAGTTCTTTCCCACCACTAAGATAGCTGCTGTGTTTTTTCCTATACTTCTAATTTAGCAAAGCCAATCACAAAATCAGAATCAGGAAAATTATAATGGGAATAAAATTCAGTAAATGTCTAGTACAACCAAGACCTAGAAATAAACTCCTTCTAAAGTATAACAGGCCAACTGGCAATTTAGCAGTTGTCTGATGATCTTCAAGTAGGGAGAACTCCATATGAGAGAACTCTAATGATCAGGGATATTTTTCTGAATTCAGCTTATTTGATTCTCTTTGCAAATATCATCACTTGCTTCTAGTTCTGAATTCCTGAACCACAAAACAACATTTTAAACACATCCTTGTTCAATTGTGTCCTACTTTTCATGGCCCTATGTACCATACTGTCCATGAGATTTTCTTGGCAAAGATACTGGAGTGGTTTGACATTCCCCCCTCCAGTGGACCAAAACGGAAGTTAAGTAACTCTCCCAAGCTCACACAACTAGTAAATATCTGAGGCTAGATTTGAACTCAGGTATTCCTGACTCCAGGCAAAGTGCTCTATCCATTGAGGCATCCAACTACTTCAATCAGGTCTTACTTGTCTTCTTTTTCCCAGGCTGAATATTTCTTGTTGCTTAACAAATCCTCATCTGACATGCATCCTAACTGAGACTTTCATCACCTTTCTAGTGGACTATTTCAGTGCCTTTTAATTGGTCTCCCAGCCTCTGGTCTAACCTAACTCCAACCTATCTTTTGCATAACTGCCAAAATCATTTTCCTAAATTGAATTTTTTAACCATATTACCTTCCTCATCCTCAATAAATCCTACAGTACTCCTATTCCTATATTTGCCTTTTAAATCTATTGGCATCATGACCCCTTCTTATTTTTCTGTTTTTGTTCTATCCATTACTCCTTTCTACAAGGTTTACATTCTAGCTATGCTGGCTGAGTTTTCTTTACTCACATACTATGTTTTGTCTCACATCCCTGTACCTTACCACTGACTCTTCTCCATAGCTAGAATGGTCTCTGTTCTCCTCTGCCTCTTAAAATCTGTGAACTCTTTCAAAACTCACCTCAAATGCTATTGTCTACAGGAGGCCTTTCCTAGGTTCCTCAGCTGTTTGTGGCTTCCTCTTTAATATCATCTTCCATGAAGTCTGCACATATCTAATATGTATCTGTTTATGTGTATATTGTCTCCCCCATTCAAATTTAAGTTCCTTGTATTTAGGGACTGTTTTGCCCCTTCCCTCTCCCATCATAGTACCAGTGCTTTTCATAGTCCCTATCTCATAATGAATGTCAAATAAATATTTACTGATTGATTAATGAATTCAAGACCCTTTGCAATCCTTGTTGCCCTTTTCTAGACATTTTCAAAAATTTTTAGTGTTCTTCCCAAAATAAGTTGCTGAGAACTGGATATAAGACTCGAGATGTAGTCTCTTCAGGACACAGTATAATATTAAGGATTTTTGTTGTTTAGTGGTTTCAGTGGTGTTTAAATAAATGAAAGGAGATTCATTCTGTTATTATTGGATTCTCCCTGTAGTCAAATCTAATAAAATTAACTAGTCTATGAACTATGGATCATGCATATAAACTAAAAAGTAGCTATATATAAAATGAGTACCAATAATACAAATGTCAGCTTATCAGTAATTGGGCTTAAAATCAATATGATAAAATGGTACAATTCACTAAAAATAATACTTCCTATATATAAAATGCATTTTGAGTAACAGATACTTGACATGGTCCCTGTCCTCAAGAAATTTGAAGTGTAAGAGTGAAGTTTGGAGTTTTGGTGTTCTCTTGGGAAAGGTACTGGAGTGGTTTGCCATTTGCTTTTCCAGTTTATTTTACAGATGAGGAAACTGTGTTAAATGACTTGACCAGGGTCACATGGATAATAAGTATCTGAGACTGGATTTGACCTTACGGAGTTGATTCAAAACCCAGTGCTCTGTCCACTGTGCTATCCAGTTACCTTGACATCAAGGAATCATTAAAAGCAGTGTTTGAGATGAAGGAGAATTCCATAGAACGTTAAAGGAATATTAGAACAATGGAGTGATGATAGCTGCTAATTCAGCATAAATGAATGCAATAAAGAAAGGGTCCGCTAAATCTGGTTTTTTAAGTCAAAGGGTATTAGGAAATTTAATAAGTAGTTTCTAAGGGAATAAGTTAGTGAAGACAAGCTTGCAGAGTGACCAAGAGTGAACTAAGCAAAGAAGGATGGAAGAGTTTTCGACTGGATCATTTCCTCAAAATAAATGGACCACACATCGTACCAACGAGGACAAGGACTTGCCATTTAGATTAGTATGAACCATTTCAACCAAATTGAATTCAACAGAGACCTTGGCAAGAATAGAACTGAGATCTTTAACAAAACTTCATCTCATATAAATCCAGTTTGTTTCCCTTACTCAGACTATGACTGATAGCATAAGTATGCAAATTAACAGAGGCTCATAAAGTCAGGATTAGGTTAGGGGCAATTATTACTATTATTTTAAAATATTAAGAGATTTTTTAAAATAATGCCTTTACTTATACCTCACCCTACCTCATACTTATTCAACTAAAGAAAAACCATGTCTCAAAAGTCAGACAGCCTATCTAACCTTCCATAACCATACCATCACTCTCTGTATTCCCTTGTTCAGAGGAGGGGAGTGTATTTGACTATCTGTTTATGGGGCATATTTATCATTCAATGAATTACAAATTAAACAGAATTTAGTTGCTATTTATCAATTCTTTGTTTATATCATTGCGTTACTTTTTATGTATTTATAGGTCTGTTTAATTACTTCTCCATGAATTTATCCAAGTATTTTCATATGTTCTGCATTCCTCAAATCCAAAATATTCCATCATATTCTTATGTCACATTTTATTCAAGAATTCCCAGAGACAGGATCACAGTTATGCTATTTTTTCCTACTAGAAACAAATGATGCCATAGATATTTTGCAATATATGAGGTCTTTAATTCTTTGCCTTCTTAAAGGTATATGTTTTGGGCAAATTTGTTAAAAGGTTAAAATAGCTCATCTTCAGATCCTTTGTACTATTAGATGAATATTTGTAATTGAGAGTATAAATTGAGGAAAGGCTGGTAAAATTTAGAAGAATGATAAATATGTATATACCTTAATTTAAAATATGTACATTTGATATTATACTTTACTGAACAATTGATATAGAAATGAGAAAGTTATTTTGTGATACTTTTCTAAGAGCATGAAAACTTCTCCCGCCCCCCAAGAAGTTGTCATTATTAGTAGTACCATTAGACCTCTGGCTAAGCTGAATTTCAAAGCAAACTGCTAACAACAAAAAGGTAATAGAATTATACCTGAAACTATAGATTGAAGAGTATAGATAATTTAACACCCTAATAACTAACCCTAACTTCTCCCTCTTTCTCTCTCTCTCTCTCTGGCTGTCTTTCTGTCTATCTCTCCTTTCTCTATCATAGGTATATGTAAGAATATAATATATGTGTGTATTTTTGATTCCTATGACAGCAGAGAAATTAATTTATCTCTGTTATATATACATATATGTATATACATATACACATATATGTTTGTGAGCATGTGTTTATTTATGTGTATAAAATTGATTCCTACAATAAGAGTAAAATTAAATACTTTCCCCTAGGGAGGCCTCTAGTACTTGCCACCCATTGCTATGGATGTGATGCATATTCAGAGAAAAACAAACTTTCTAAAGAGGAAATACACTAGATCATGGGGTACATAGAGAGAAATAACATTGGGTTAAGGCATGAAAATGAACCAAAAAATTTATTACAGAAATTTATCTGGAGATGCTTTCTAAAGGTAGATTGAAATCAGATTGGGTTGGAATTTGATAAGCCAATGAGGAGGTAACATAACAGGATCATGTTAGGAAATTACCCTACAAATCAGACAATTATCCCTAAAACCACAAGAATAAAGTAAAATCCTTGAGGAGAGGGCAGGACCTGGCTTATTTTTTTGTGCCCTGCATCTTTTTTCTATCTTGTGAGGCTAATCACTTGCTAGACATATTCCTAGTGTTTCATAAATGTTTGCTGAAGTTAATGGAATTGCTGACAAAACAAAGGATAGAAAGGATGACAGAAAGTAAAACGAACAAATTTGATTACATAATTTTTTAAAAAAAGTTTTTTTCCCCCATAAACCAACTGAATGCAGTTAAAAGGAGAAGGAAAACAGTTAACTAGTGAATTTTTTTTCCTAAAATATTCTCTGCTAATGCCCTTATTTCCATCCTATATAAGGACCTGATTCAAACTTATGACTAAAAGCCATTCTCCAATATTAAATAGGTAAAGGATACAAATAGGCAGTTTTTAAAAGAAGAAATCCATGATTATCGATAAGTACAAATAAACAAATGTTCTAAATTACTGATAGAGAGAAGAAAATCAGGGCAACAATGAGGTTCCATATTATGCCCATAAGATTATCAAGGATGATAAAAGAGGAAAATGAAATCCATTAGGCTTCAAGAAAACAGGCTGACGAAATGCACAAAATTTCCACATTGACTATGTGCAAAAAATTATGCTTCATTCTGCATTTTAAGTCTTCTAAAATCATAGTTTTCATTGTTATTGTTGTTGTTGCATTGAATGGAGTTTTAAAGTTATTCAAAGTTATTTTTCTTTATGACGTCATTGTATATTTTTTCTCCTAGTTTTATTTACTTTGTTGTTGTTCTTTCTTTAGTCATTTTAAGTCATGTCCAACTCTTGATCTATTTAGGGGTTTTCTTAGCAAAGACACTAGAATGGGTTTGCCATTTCCTTCTCCAGCTCATTTTAGAGATGAGGAAACTGAGGAAAACAGGTGACGTGCCCAGGGTCACATGGGTAATAAGTGTCTGAGTTTGGATTTGAACTCAGGTCTTCCTGACTCCAGATTTGGTGCTCTATCCAGTGTGCTACCTAGCTTGCCCTCTTTGTTCACTTTACTCTTCCTCAATTCATAGAGGTCTTCCCAGTTTTTTTTTCTTAAATTGTCTACTTCACCATTTCTTATGGTTCAAAAATATTTATATATGTTCATATAACATAGTTTATTAAGCCATTCCTAGTAGGGGAAGGGTAGGTAGGTGACACAGTGGATAGAACACCTTGCCTGGAATCAGGACTCATCTCCCTGGAGAAGGAAATGGCAAACCACTCCAGTATCTTTACTACAAAAACCTTGAACTGTGTCACAAAGAGTTGGACATAACCTAAAAATGACTGAACAGTAAGTGAGAACCTATTATTTTCCAGTTTAGGTCTACAATGCATAAAGCCACTATAAAAATTAATGGACATAAGTATATTACCAACACAATATTCACTGTGCCAACAATGACTATGAATATGCTGGCATAGTTCTGAATTGCAAAATATAACAGACTCTCTATGTAGAAGACAGAGCCAAAACATTTTTTTCAGACACCAGAAGGCCAAATCCCAACACCAATAAACTGAATCCATCATAGCAACAAAGAAGTTGATACACATTATCACTGCAGGGAGCAACACCATTCCAAAACCTTCCCCCTCTCAGGCCTTCTCACAAACAAACTCTCACAATCTTAGCTGTCTGCTTGCCTGCATCTTCTTGCTCCCACCAATCTAATTGCTCTGACCAACTTCCTGTTCTACCCTTCCTGTTCCCCCAGTTCAGCAAGCTCCTCCTACCACATGTGACTTAGGCTTCCATGTGACTTAAGCAGGTCACATGAGCCTGTTAATGGATAGGAAAGATCTTTAAATTAAGCAAAAGTACATTAACAATACAATAAGTCATTTTCTACTTTCTTTCATTAACTTGGTGATATTGCCTCAAATAAATAAAAGCAAATGCAACTTTTGTCACTCAACTCTAACTGCTTAGTCTTCCTTGTTCTTTTGTGTTGTCTTGAGCATATTATAACTCATCTTGTATTTTTATTATAATTAAAGAACCTCAGTATTCATGACTCTGGCTCTAAATATGTATATGTATAAACACACATACATATAAGTGTATAATATATATGAAACTTAGATACAAATATATGTATGAATGTATTTTTACATATATATGTGTATATATATATATATATATATATATATATATATATATATGTTTATACACATGAAGAGTAGGAAAGAGAATGTAGTCCTTGTTAAAAGTATTAATAAATTATTCGAAACAGAATATGATGGAATTAGATTAGTTGAGTATATTTTTCATGAAATTATAAAGAAAATTCATTATTATTTAACTCATTTTTGATGGGCACAAGTGACATTGAATTTTAATAATGGTATTAAATAATGATAGGAATCAAAATTCAATCAAGGTGATTCTCATAAGGAACAGATATAGAAACTATTATTGCAATCATGCACAGCCTTTTCAGAATACACTTCTATTCTGGAACTCACTAAGAGAAAAAAAAAGTATGCAATTACTGTAATGAGGCAGGTACAAGATTCATCAGATAGATCCATGCTGAACTATCATATGACAGTCAACAGGAAGAAGTTTATGAATTTTCTCCTTCTTCCCACTCTCATTTTAAAATCTACATATATATGCATGTATAAATGCATACATATATATGCATATGTGTACATATGTATATATATATATATATATATATACATATATATACACACACACACACATATACGTGTGTATGTAAGAAGGGATATTATGGTATCTTGTTTTGCTCCCACAGAAGTTATTTGGAGATAATCAATAGCTATGAGGAAGCTTGCTTACTAAGACAATGGCCATCCTGGCTACGCTAGGATAAACCAGTTGGACCAGAGAGACTAGGCTGGGACAACAGGTTCAAGCCTGAGAGGTCATGCCTTGTCAAGTACCCTCACTACTGTGCCTATGTAATCTGCATAATCTGCAGAAGTTAAGAAAGGAATGTAGGGAAATGAAGAATGTAAACTGACCCTACCTCAGACAAGAAAGGTAGAATTGGTTAGCTTCACTCCCACTTCTGTATTGGTGTTGTTGTTCTTAGTGAGCACTGCACCAGCTTTCTCATGAGAAGGGTAATAAATCCCTTCCTCTGCCCACTCTGTATCTGAGTTCTTTGCGTGAGAGTGGGCTATCACATGGATCTTCCTAAGGTTATGCAATCAGGAAAGCAACACGTTTGGAAGCATGTCTCAGGCTTACTTCCTGACCCTGCCTAGGGAGTCCTATGATCCCCACAGCAGTGTCAAGGGGCTATCATATGGGTCCTCCTCAGGGTTTGATCCTGCCTAGGGAGTCCTGTGATCCCCACATCCATGTTTCTCACATGCATGTGTGTGGTTTTGATAAAAAGTTATCTTTCATAAAAGGTAGCATATATTACTGATGTATTAATACTACCTTTTTGATTCTACATCATCAAGGGTTAACATTAGTTTTGTTTAAAACATATTAAGGTCTTGCTGGATAGAAAGGGAGTAAATGCTTTGAAATTCAAAAAGCAGAAGTAAAAGGCTAGACTAATCAAGTTACAGAAGTAAAAAAATGGTGTTTAATGAGTTAATCTAACCATTTTTAAGATGTAAGGTTCTGAGGCCAGAAGGAGACTTGGAAAGATCTGACAATAAAACCAAGGATTAGAAAATTATCATCTGGTTGTTATTTTGTTATTTGTTTGTTTTGGAAAGGAGAATCATGGACTGGAATGTCTCTTCCACTTTGTCATGAAGTACAGGAACATTGGGATAATGGTGGGGGAGGGGTGGGCGGGGAGGGATAGTCCAGTTTCTAGTTTGTACGCTAAGGGAGCACTGGCAATGCCCTTTACTTACGTTGTAACTAGTTGGATTCCCCTCTCAAAGGAAGACTAAAGTCCAAATAAAATGTGCCTACAAGGAATTTTGACACTGAATACCCAGAAACATTTAAGAGCCAGAGCTATAACAACAACAATAAATAATGAAAACGAAAGTTACCATTCTTGTGCCATTTTAAGGTTTGCAAAGCATTTTACACGCTATCCCATTTTAGCTTCATAATAACTCTCAGAGGTACTAGCTATTATTATGCTCCTTTTATAGATGCAGAAACTGAGACATTGGTAGATGAAGTGCCTTGTTCAAAGTTAAATAGTTAACAAATTCCTGATGCTAGATTCAAACTCAGGTACTCTACAATTCAGGTCTAACACCCTATGTGTGACAGCAATTTGGTTCCAATAAAGGTACAACATGATATAGAGACTGAAAGAAAGAAAAAGTGAGTGAGAGAGAGAGAGAGATATCTAAATTTACATAAAAATACAGGGGAAATTAAACAATTAAGTTTTAGTGATAAAAATCACATTTGTTTATTTAATTGTATTTTACAAGTTTAATGTTTATATACATTTATTTGTATATGTTTAGTTGTTTTAATTAAAATTTTCTATTTCATATTTTTTTAAACATCTGAAGTGTTAGCTTTCATAACCTGAGTGTAGCCACAGTATAAATTATGTTGGCATGTGCCATCTAATGGACAACTTTTACATAATTCTTGGAATTCAACAGTAGATAATAATTGTCCTTTAAGTTAACATTGGCCTTTACTTAATTTGTCTTCATTTGATTTGCAATACTTCCTTATAAGGTAAGAACTAAGGGTATTATTATTAACATTTGAAGTTGAGGATACTGATTCCTGCAGAGGTCCCATATCTCACTTGCATTTACTCATATGATTAATGATAACCCAGGCCTAGAACTGGACTCTCAAGGCCTGGTCAATAGTAGGTATTTAGTAATCTTATTAATTGATGGACTCTCTTAATTCCCAGTCTGTCTTTTTTCTTCTTTAGGCAACTATCTCAAGATTTTAAAGCTAGGAACTCATAAAGGGGTTTTCCTTTTTTTTTTTAACCCCAAAAGTGATTTAGCTCAAACAGCCAAGATTTCCTAATGAATTATGCATGGATTCATTGTTAGAATTCAGGATCTCTAAGTATTACTGGGAAAATGTCTAATTCTTTAAAATTCCTTTAAAGCATTTTGTTCTCAACAAAACTTTTGTGTTGCAAATTTTGCTTTTCAATCCAATTCTTAATGTTCTTTGGTTTTTAACTTGGACTTAATCCTTTAGAATTTGATAATTTGTGGCCATTGAAACAGTGGAAGATAGCCTTGGGGGCAGGGATTATGTAGATGAGAAAGAAAGACTGTGGTTGGCATTTTAAGGTAGGGAATTTCCTTCCTTAGGAAAAGTTGCCAACTCATAATGAAAAGAAACCAATTATTGATTTGTATTGTCCTCTACAAAATGGCTAAGAAAAAGCTACTTTCTGAGGATATTTGCATTTTTACATATTAAAGCTAATTATATTATTGTTTATGAAGATCCCTCCCCCTCATTTCTTCCAAGCATAACCCTAGTCTCCTCCACAAAGATTACTACAGTAACTATAGTTCCTTGTCCCTAATAGGAGAGGTCATTGATACATAACTTTGACTTTAAAGTTGAGTAAAATGTCATTTATTGGGGAAATATCATGCTTTCCCAAACAACTGTGGAATAAAATTTATGCTGCCAAATATCCAAAAGGATATTTACATTATAAGCTGGTTGAATGAAGCTTTTACTCATGCTAGACTGAGAGCAATTAAATTTTTTTTTCCACAATGCAGATTTATACTAACTGCCTTTTTGTACTCTGTGGCAAAGTTAAGAAAGGATATTCTTTGTTGCCACCAAATTGAAAGTGAGAAAATATTCAGCCTTAATGCTATATGTTGAACCAATATTAACATTATTTAATTGATTTGAAATTTTCTTTGCCTCTTGATCTTTAATTTATTCAACATTAAAATTTGTCTCCACTCTAAATCCTTACATTGAATAAACTAGTAAGTCAGTATGTAAGAAGCAGAGATAGTTCCTTTACACCACACCCAAAACAGTTTATGAAGCTATAGAACTTCTTACTTCTAAGTAATTTGTTATTATTTGATTTTTATTTCATTTAATTTTTTTTTACATACAGCAGTGATTCATGCACCTAGTAAAGATTACATTTCTTTAAATATTATGGGATGAACCCTATCTTAATCAAAGTTTTCATTTTTTAATTAAATTAAAAGGGAAAACTCCTGTCTTCTTTTCTTTCCCTCCAGGGAGAGACCACTATGATCTTATTAACACATATCCCCCAAGGCCCTTTTCCCCTTTAATGAATTTGTCTTAGTCCAGGAGCACTGGATGGTAGTACCTGCCAAAAAGGCCATCTCATTTAGATTTATATTACAACCATTTTTTTTCTTTTAAAGATCAGACTATTAATTTATCATTAAGAAGGAGACATTCACACTCTATGTGTGCTTAGAGCCCTATGTTGACTTTACAGTATTTCTAAAACATAGTAAAACAAGGCTCATTGTCACAGACTATAAAACAAAACAAAAATCTTTAATAAGTCAGGTCAAATTTCAAAGATATTGACATGAATTAAGAAATTGAATAGCATCCTTATTGAAAACTTATTAAGCAGTAAAATTGTACGTGGCCATGTGGCCAATTTCTTCCTGTGTGCCATTCTGCATTCTGTTGACCTGGGTTTATCAAGGAAAATGATAGCAAGTTGTTGAAAGTGATTCTAGGGAAGAAATGGCAGTGACGGGGTTCTGTTTAATTGGAATAATTGGGTTCACTCGCTGTACTCTTTAAGAAGAGGTTAGAAGTAAGTCCCTGCCAGGAATAACACATGCAGGATCAAGAATAGCACCCATTGTGTAAGCATTTGCCTTTGCTTTAGTGTAGCAGGGTCCTGAGTATCCTCTGTACAAATCTATTCCGCCTCCACACCATCAGAATTTCCATGTCCTCATCTCATGAATAACCCTGATAGAAGTGTGAAAATAATTTAGTTTCTTCACTAAAATGAGAATTCTTTTATTACTTGTATCATTAGTTTGGTGTAGTTTTTACAAAGTGCTTTTTACACTTTAAGGTTTGAGATAAATGTGAACAATTATTTCATTATTTTTATTCATTCTTTCATTCACCATCTTTATTATGCTACTATTTTAATCTAAGTGCTATATTATGTGGTAAAATACAGACAAAATAAAATCCCTGCTCTCAAGGAGTTTGCACTCTCTTGGACGCTATTTTATGGATGGATGTGGCTATATTCTCATACCTTATTGACGTGGAATATTCCCTATCAATTTTTGTTAAACAATAATTATTCTTCTATGTCATAGTGGAGGTTTCTATCAATATCCTTTGTCTGCATATAAAGTGCCTGCAAGTTACTGCAGCACTGAGTCTCAAATTACTGATTAATTTTTCTCACTTTTACCAAACTAGAGTTGGTTATACTCTGGACAGTGGGGAAATTTTCTGACTTGTTCCTAAGAAGTTTCCTGCTCTAAAGCTTCCTTTATAGTTCTATATTTCCATCAGACTTGACATTAGATCATCTACATGTCATTTTAGAATATATGTAGGGTTTTTTTTAATTATTTACAAAGGCTTGGAGCAGAACTGAGGCTTTTCACAACATAGGAACATATTTGTATAGAAACTGACCTTTTACGCCCCCAAGTATTAGAAACCTTTTTTTCTGGTAGTTTGAGAAGTATTCATAGGAAAATAGTAGTTTAGTTTTTATTGTAATTTTCTCTTTACCTATAGAAATAGGCAATAGGAATGATGATGGAGAAATGCTTTTTTTGATTTATCTTCTAGTGCTGAAAATATTTCCACCAAAAATAGTAGGGTGTGTGAGTGTGTGTGAATCAAATATAATTTCAACTATGGTACTTCATACTGAAAATCCAAAGATCTGTTTGAAGAAAACAACAATCAAGAATCAATATGACATCTCAGGCAAGACATATTGCATGTAAAAAGTGACAGATAATAAAAACAAATTCTTATAAACGTGATTGATATCAGAATGTAGTTTTCACCTTCCGAAAGAATGGAGACAAACTACAGAATTTTTCTCTTAACAGAAAATCAATGCCAATGACTACATCAAGAGATAGATGGTATTTGGTTATCTACTCTTGTCCACTACCCCCTTTTTTCATAAACTATCATGCCGTTTTGCAGTAAATCTTCTATCAAAGTTTTATTAAATGATTAGCTGCATATAAATGAATGATTTAACAATTTCCTAACAATGTTTCTTTTCTATCAACAAGACTTCAGCAATACTAACTCCTTTGATGAATTCACATTTACAAACAGCCTATACAGTTATTACTTGCATGCACAGTACTATATTTGTCTTCATTGTGATTTATTTAGCTGCTAAAGGAAAGAGCCTATTGGTTTGGTTCCCTTTGTCTATTGTCAACTACAAAAAGTAGCTGCTTCATGTGGAACTTACCTTCTAGGCTAAACAGCAATTCCTATGACTTAAAATCTTAGAAAGTTGCCTAAAGAACTGAGAAGTTGATTTACTTGCCCAGGGTTACAAGGCCAGTATGAATTAAAATCCTGACTTAAATCCCAGTCCTCCTGACTCCATGTTTGATAATCTAACTATTATGTCAGGCTTTCTCTCATAGCATTATAATAAAGTTTGATTAAAAACTACATGAGGTAATCTCTCAAAGAAAAAAAAAATCTTCCCTGCCTTTTTTTTTTCTGTCACTGTGATTTCTTAAGTATTGGGAAACCTTGGTGAAGAACCTTCCCATTCAATGAAGATACTTAATTCTACTTTAACTTTTGAGTTAAGTTTCATCTAACTTGCAAGACTCACCCAAGTCACCAAGGGTTTAAGTGACTGTTTCTGTATCACATCACCATCACATTTTGGAGACATAAATACAACCTAGCTCCTACTGACTCCATGGCAAACTCTATTTACTCTATTATGTTACATTTTACTTATTATTCTTACTGTTCAAATGTCACACACCTCCCCTAGAGCACTGATTCTTAACTTTATGAGCATGTGTGGACTCTTCTGACAATGTGGAGAAGACTATAGACACCTCAGAATATTTTTAAATGCAGGAAATTCAATACTTAGGATTACAAAGGAAACCAAATATATTGAAAAACTGACAAAATATTGGATAAAAATATTTATGGAAACTTAGTTAAGAACCTCTTCCTTAATCATATTTGAATTACCATCAAACATGATGATTAACTTCAGTTTTTTTTTTTTCCCCATACGGTCACATTATTATTACTTGAAGACTAGTATGCTAAAAGATCCAGAGACTTTAATGCTTTTACTAGTAGTAGTAGTACAATTACTACAATAAATATAGCTCATGTCTGTAATGTACTTTAAGGTTTTACAATGAAGTTCCTATGTGACATTTTATGTGAATCAAATACCACATGCATTATTATTACAATTTTATTTATAATGAAATTGAGAATCCGAGAGTTTTAGAGATAGTTTAAATTTTCCAATCAGAATCTCTTGACTCCAAGTCCAATATTCTTTCCAAAATACCACACCTCCCCTTTATCTTATGAGTAAATAAAATGCAAATTAGATTGATTTGAATTTTTTAAATGACTTAAATGAACTATTTTGGGATTGCAATTGTTACCTTTACTCCACAAGATATACTTGGGAGAAAATAACTATGATTGATATATTTGTATATATGTGTGTGTGTGTGTGTGTGTGTGTGTGAGTGTGTGTGTGTGTGTGTGTGTGTGTGTGTGTGTGTATGTTTAATCTCATTTTGTTTTCAATCTCAAATCCTTTCTTTCCCTCTTCTCCCTCCTGGACCTACTAAGAAGACAAGAAAAACAAATCCTATTATAAGTATAAATTCAAAACAAATTTCCATTATAACAATTACATGCATATTTCACAATGCTTTATAAAAATGGGATAGGTCTCTTTTCTTTGTAGCTGCTATTAAGTCACTACTGTCTACCTAAAGAGAAGGGAATTAAGTAACAATGTAACGCTAATCATTTAATGGTATATTAATTGTCTGACTATCTTAGGACTTTGCCAGATACACAAAGTTAAATCTTAGTCTTACAAAGGCAGAATATGTTTATATGTTCTGATTTGAGGGACCCTTCAGTTTTATTCCTTTCATCCAGGGGAAAATAAACAAACAACAACAAAATTGTACTTAGAGGCAGAAGAATCCTGGTTTAAATCCCACCTCTGTCCTTTTCTAACAATGTGATACTGGGAACATCTAGGTGGTAGAGTGGATAGAGTGTTAGGCTTGGAGTTAGGAAGACATCATCTTCAAATCTGGTCTCAGACACTTATTGGTTGTGTGACCCTGGGCAAGTCACTTATCCCTGTTTGCTTCAGTTTCCTCATCTGTAAAATGAGCTGGAAAAGGAAATGGCAAACTTCTCTAGTATCTTTGCCAAGAAAAAACTCCAAACGGGATCACAAAGTCATACTTGACTAAAAAATGACTGAATAGCAATAAGTGATCCTGGGAGAGTCACCTATGCTCTCTGAGCCTTACCTTTCTTATTTACGAAATGGGCATCATACTAGTACAGTTTTACTTCCAAAGGTTGTCATGATGGTCAAAGGAGATTAAAAAAGGAAGGCAATATGGTGTAGTAGAGAGGAAATGGACCTTACTGTCATAGCACCTGATTTTGTATCCATACAATTCTACTACTTCTCTATGTGACTTTGGGCAAGTCATGTCCACATTCTGGGCCTCAATTTTATCTTCTGTAAAATAAGGAACTTGCACTAGACTTCTAACATTCTTTTCCTACTCAAAGGCTATAAACCTATGTAAAGTGCTTTGCAAACCTTAAAGCATGATATCAGTGTTAGTTATTTTACTTCTGTTTATAGAGAATATTTTTATATTATAACCTACATGTTAAAGTCTTGAAGTTCTTGTACGAAAATATCCTATAAGTGATCAAGTCTCCAAAGAAAATATTTCCAAATTAAAATCACCACCTTTTTCAAATGGCAAGTTCTATTCTACAAAGTATTTTTTAAAAATAAAAGATAAAAATAACATGGGAAAATAACAAAACAATTAAATTTCAAAAAAGAAATGCATGGCATGTTATATACTTGACAGTCTCTCCTGAAGCTCTTAAGAAATTGTGACTATTAAGTTTTGAGGGGAATAAATTAAACAAACACTTTTCCTTTATATAAAAACACCTCCCTCATGGAACATATCAACTCTGGGCACCATGTGTTCAGAAGCAACCTAGAAAGCCTTGGATTTCCACAAGACAATTGATGCATCTGACATACTCCAATGTGTCTGTAAATATAATTTGTTCGAGACATTCTGCCTCTCAGGCAAAAGACAATACACATATTCCATAATATATTCCATACTCTTATTTTTTTCTGTATGAAATTTAACCAGATAAAGATTAATGTCTACTTTGAAGATGAAGACTTACAAGCAAATGGCCAAGCTATAGAGCTTATTTAGAAAAGAACTGTGAATGGACCTTGTATTGGACCCAGAATTAAATAGAAAGTAGACAGTAATCTGGATTGCTTTGTGTGGGAAAAGGTTCTTTTAATGATTTCAAAAACAATTTCTCATCTTTTTAATGCCAACGTTTAAACAAGTCATGGATCAAGTCAACAACAAATTAAGGAAAAATCACCTGGCATATATGAGCATTGCATTTGGGAAGATAAAATACAGAGATAAAACATTACCTTTACCTACTAGCTACTTACAATCTAGGCTAATGGCTACGGACAATTAAATTATTGCCTTAGTTACATAAGAAGGAAAAAGATGCTCACTTTTTTTTCTCTCTCTCTTTTTTAGGGAGCATGGATAAAGAGTTCTATAAATCTTTTGGGGCCACATACAGGCTCCCTATCTCAGACAGAACATAATTTTAGTTCAAAGAGATACAGTTTAAATGATACACATTCATTGGCCATTTTAAAATTATTAGCTATTCTTAATTGAATTCTTTATTTTTGATATCTCTGAGGATATAACTGAAGGTTGGATTTATAATGGCAGAACATGGAAATACAATGTTTTCATATTGTTTTCGTTCTACATTTAATATTAAAATGGCATTTTAAAAATTACTTAAAGTTTGTTTCTGTACTGTTAAAGAGCTTAAAGTATTTTAGCATCCTCTAAATTAGATGTCCTCCAACTCCAAATCTAGGGCTCTTTTCACCACACCAAATAAACCAAAAGAACAAAAAAAAACCCTAAACTTCACCCTGCATTTTAAAACCACACCAAGTTCATTTTGCAATGTTACCTTAAGGTTAGATAGGAATAAAACAAAACACAAATAACAACAACAAAAACCAACTAACTCAAAGTCCAATGAAGGATACAGCATGCAAACAATTAAGTAACTTCTGAAGGTCATTTCAGAGGGAAGGTACTTAGATTAAAAAGGATTGGGAAAAGCTTCTTGAAGAATTTATCAGGTATTTTTTTACAAGGAAATAAGTTTTATGGGTATAATTTTACTTAACCATAGTTTCCTAAATTATTCTTTTCTGTGCCTCCCAAGAAAACCATCACATGTGATAAATTGTTTATATAAAAAGAAGAGAGAAAAAGAGGAAACAAATCAGTAATACTGATCAAGACTTAGTTAATATTTGAAAATATATGCCACATATACTTGTGAGTCTCATATCTCAACAAAGTGATGGGTTGAAATTTTCTTCTCACATTTCTTCTTTTAAGCCATGCTTTTTTTTTTTATAATTTTGTAACCCTTACTTTTGAATTTTTTGGTGGTTTTTCTTTAAATTGTTATGGTCATTATATGTTTTGTTTTCTTTGCTTTGGTTAAGATGGTAGGACTTTATCTGAGACTTGGAGGAGGCCAGGGCATCCAGGAGACAGAGATAAGGAAGGAGAGTTTGAGGTGTGGTGGGGGGAACACCTAGTGAAATTGCCTGGAATTAGGAGGATTGTTGTTTGAAATGAGCGTCAAGGAAACCAGCATTACTGGAACACATTGCATATGAAGCAGAGTAAAATGTAAGAAGACTGAGAACGTAGGAAGAGGCCAAGGAAAGAAAACCAATATCTCTTGGTAGATAGAAGATCACAGAATAATGAGGGAAACAACAGACAAACAACCATGTACATACAAAATATACGCAAGAAAAATTGAATGTATATACAAAACCTTTTCAATTTAACATAATCAAAATCATCCATATTGCATTTTGTAATGCTCTCTATCTCTTGTTACTCCTGAATTCTTCCCTTTCCCATAAATTTGACAAATAAACTATTCCTTGCTCTCCCAAACTGCTTATAGTATCAGCCTTTATTCCTAAACCATGAACCCATTTTGACTTTATTTTGGTATGTGGTGTAAGATACTGGTCTATGCCCAGTTTCTGCCATACCATTTCCCAATTTTTCCAGCAGTTTTTGTGAAATAGTGAATTCTTAGCCCAGAGGCTGGATTCTTTGGGTTTATCAAAGAGTAGATTGCTATAGTCATTGACTACTGTGTATTGTGTACCTAACCTATTCCACTGATCCACCACTCTGTTTCTTACCCAATACCAAGTAGTTTTGATGTTTGTTGCTTTATAGTACAGTTTAATATCTGGTATGGCTAGGCCACCTTCCTTAGTATTTCTTTTCATTAATTCCCTTGATATTCTGGACCTTTTGTTCTTCCAGATGAATTTTGTTATTATTTTATCCAGCTCTGTAAAATATTTTTTGGTAGTTTGATTGGTATGGCACTGAATAAATAAATTAATTTAAGTAAAATTGTCATTTTTATTATATTAGCTTAGCCTAACCATGAGCAATGGATGTTTTTTCCATTTATTTAGATCTGACTTTCTTTGTGTGAAAAATGTTTCATAATTGTATTCATATAAGCCTTGGGTTTGTCTTGGCAGCTAGACTTTCAAATATTTTATAGTGTTTACAGTAACTTTAAATGGAATTTCTCTTTCTATCTCTTGCTGTTGGGCTTTGTTAGTAACATATAGGAATGCCAAGGATATATATGGTTTTATTTTATATTCTGCAACTTTGCTAAAGTTATTATTTCAAGTAGTTTTTGTTTACTTGGTTCTCTAGGATTCTCTAAGTAAATCAGCATAATCATCTGCGAAGAGTGATAACTTAGTTTCTTCTTTGCCTATTCTAATTCCTTCGATTTCTTTTTCTTCTCTTATTGCTAAAGCTAACATTTCTAGTACCAAATTGAATAATAGGGGTGATAATGGACATCCTTATTTCACCCCTGATCTTATTGGAAATGCATCCAGCTTATCCCCATTACTTATAATGCTTGCTGATGGTTTTAGGTAGATGCTACTTATAACTTTAAAGAAGACTCCATTTATTCCTATGCTCTCCAGTGTTTTTAATAGGAATGGGTGTTGTATTTTGTTAATAGTTTTTTTTTTCTGTATCTATTGAGATAATCATATGGTTTTTGCTAGTTTTGTTGTTGATATGATCAATTATACTGATAGTTTTCCTAATATTGAACAAGACTTGCATTCCTGGAAAAAATCCTATCTGGTCATAGTATATTATTCTCATGATAAGTTGCTGCAAACTTTTTGCTAATATTTTATTTAAAATTTTTGCGTCAATATTCATTAGGGAATTCAATCTATAATTTTTGTATGAACAAAGCCAATTGAACCAAGATAAGGAGGGAAGCAGAAAATTGGGAGAAGATCTTTACAACCAGTGTCTCTGATAAAGGCCTTGTATCTAAAATATACAGGGAACTGAGCCAAATTTATAGTTATACAAATCATTCCCCAATTGAGAAATGGTCAAAGGATATGCATAGGTTATTTTCAGAGGAAGAAATTAAAGATATCTATAGTCATATTAAAAATGCTCTAAATCACTATTGATTAGAGAAATGAAAATTGAAACAACTCTTAGGTACAACATCTCTCCCATTAGATTGGCTAACATGACAAAACAGGAAAATGATAAGTGCTGGAGAGGATGTAGGAAAAATTGGAACATTATTACATCGTTGGTGGAGTTGTCAACTGATCCAGCCATTCTAGAGAGCAATTTGGAACTATGCCCAAAGGACTATATAAATGTCCCTACCCTTTGACCCAGCAATACTACTTCTAGGACTATACCCCAAAGAGATCATACAAGAGGGAAAGGAACCTGTATGTACAAAAGTATTTATATCAGTTTTTTTTTTCTGGTGACAAAGAACTGGAAATCAAGGGGATGCCCATCAATTGGGGAATGGCTAAACAAATTGAGGTATATAAATGTAATGAGATATTATTGTGCTACAAGAAATGAGGAGGAGATGGACTTCATTATAACCTGGAATGAGTTATATGAACTGATGCTGAGTGAGGGGAGCAGAACCAGGAAATCATTGCACACAATTATAGACACACTGTATCTATCAGGACTAACTTTGATAGACTTGACTACTCTCATCAATGCAAGGTTCAAAGACAGCTCCAAAAACTCATGATGGTAAAAGCCATGCACATTAAGAGAAACAATTATGGATTCTCAATGATGATTGAGGCAAACTTTTTGCTCTCTCTCTTTTTTTCCTTTTTTTTGGTTTAGTGTCTTCTTTCTCATGATTTATTCCATTGGTTATAATTCTTCATTACAACTGGACTATTATGTAAATAAGTTCAAGGTATACATAGAACCTACATTGGATTACATGCCATCTTGGGGGGCTTAGGGGAGGAGTGGGAGAGAAAGAAAATTTGGAACCCAAAACTTGTGGAACTGAGCGTTGTAAACTAATAATAAAAAATAAGTTTAAAAAAATAAAAAAGGAGGTAATTCCTGAAGTAAGGCTAAAGAGGACTGGAAAAGACTCTAGGAAAGGACTAGCAAAGACTTTAAAAGGTATTGTATATAACACACCCCTTCTCTGAGCACAAAGAAAAAAAAGATTTGGTATAAACGGATTCTGCCTTCTTATAACTATTGCTAGGTTCATATATCAGGATGGTAATCATACATACCATAATGGTATTTTTGGCAAAATCATTCATTGGTGATATGTGAAATTGAAACTTCATCCTAAGGCACACTGACCCTGGCATTTCACTAGTGGTAAATGCTGTTCTGGATGAAAAATGTTTGATCTGAGGCAAGGTGAAAGAAGATGTGAATGTCACAGAAGCCCTGAGCACTCTGGCTTAAAGAAGGCAAGACGTCTAAGGAGATGATGCTTGTTGTCCCCTCACTATTACTCCCTCATCTCATACTTTATAGACCTTGTGCTTTCCACTGCTGTAGTTCTATTGAGATTCCACATTCCCTTTCTACCACAAGTCTGGCTAGACTACAGGAATACATTTATGTTTATGAAATAAAATCTAAAATGAGTTCTAGAATATATAATTTTTAAGATTTTTAAAAATCTTTGTAATAAATGGCTATATTATGGTCCTTGCTATAGTGTGGTACTCTGTTGTGATTTTCATTGGAGGAATATTAAAAAAAATACTGAACACTTAAGTCCTGATTCAAAGCTCAGTGTCAAAGCATTCTTGGGATACTTTACTGAACGAATTTTGCTTCTTTCTCACTTTCTCATAATTTGCTCATTTCAAACCTTTTCTCATTTGAATTCATCTTTCACAATATGCATTGGAAAGGATACAATGTAAGTAGGTTGTTTCAGGGACTCCATACATTATTAATAATAATAACTTTAAAAGAAAATTTCAAGTCAATTGAATGGTATTCCCAAAAGGCAGACTCCAGATGATAGAAACTTTTCTGATTAAGATGGAATATATAAATATTTGTTCATACCAACTATTTTAATCATTATCCAGAGGCTTCGGAAATTTAAATGAAGATGTTAAGATGTATCTCATAAAAGCATAGGGTTACTGGAAATTCATAAATGTCAGTTGGGAAAAGATATTCAAACATATCTTATTTTAAAATGTATACAACAATTATAATTATCAAGGACAGCTCCCAAGAAAAAAAATATGAAAATGCTTTCTCTTCTCTGTTTTGTGAAGATGGAGCACAATGGTATGGAATACTTCATACACTGTCAGACTTGGCCAAAGTGCTGATTTTGTTGAACTGTTCTTTTATTTTTTAATTTGTCCTTTTAAAAATTTACTGTCATATATGATAGGTTTGTGGATGGTAGGATGCAATATATTGGGAAATGAAAAAAATAGAAAAAATATTAATATATTTTTTTAAATGCACACTGGAAAACTGTACCAAAATCTTTGGGGGGAGGATTGGGGGAGAGGGGACATGGCAAAATGATAAAGAAGTATTTTAGGTGTGACTTGTGGAAATCAGAAACACAGAGTTTAAGGAACATTAGAAAGCCAGGTGTTCAGTCTCTTACTCAAAGTAGGCATTCTTTTCATGGTGTACAAAAATGGCTTATATTAGAAATGCCAAGCTGGAGGTCAACAGCATGAACCAGATTAAATTGTATTTGGAAAATATTTTAATAAAACTGCAACAAAATATAGATAATGTTAACATATTTTTTTCTAAAGCATTATGTCACCTACATGAATCCTTATGTATTTTTTTAATATCCCCAGTTCTAGTTGTGTTTGACACCACAATCTTACATTAACTCTTCACATCTACCACACAGATCAGTTCAATCATTACCTTCTTCATGAAGCCTTTTCTGATAATCCTAAGTGTTAGGAGACCTTCTTCCTAAACTATTTTGCATTTATTTTGAATTTTTTCTGTATATACTTCTATTTGTGTATGTTGTTCTTTTGCCCCACACCCTGAGGGGTTGCCAGCTCCTTGAGAGCAGGGATTTTTATTTTTGTATTGGAAAACAAACACTTAACACAGTGTGTGGCACATAATATGGTTTTAAGAAAGAATTTATACTAGCAGATTGATTGTTCTACTGTATTATTAAATAAAGTGGGATTTCCAAAAGAAAAAAATGACAATAACCTTTTTAGATTCCCAGATGGAAGAGAACAAAAATATGTGGTCCAAACTCAATTTCCTCAAGTTTTCCAGTTTCACTTACCTCACAAGGCTATCATGATGATCAAACAAAATAACATATTGGAAAGAGTTGGTAATTTGCAAAGCTCTATAAATACATAAAGGATTATTATTGCTACCAGTAAGAGCATTAAAAGCAATTGGTTTTTAAAAATTAATTTACCTGTTTAATTATTTGTAAATTTGATTTGAGTTATAAAAAATAATCCACAATGAAAAAATAATGCAGAATTTCTTTCCGTTTGCAAGCATGATTTAAAAAAATCATTTGACCTATGATCCTTAAACGTAATAGGCATTTGAGATAGATCAAACTCTGAAAAGTACTAGAATCCCTTTGTTATTTATGGAACAGCAATACACATTCTAATTTCCCTTATGGAAGAGAGAATCGATATGGAATTGATTGTTTGAAGTTCTGTCAAAAGTTGACTCAAAGAAAGACATAAGAAGTTAGCATAAAAATAATATTAACCATTCAAATTTATATAGTGCTACAATGTTTATAGAACACTTAAGTTATAACAACCCTGTAAGACAAATTATTATTATCCACATTTCATAGATTTGGAAATTGAGGAGGCTCAACGGTAGGTCTGAGTTCAAATGTCTCTTAATTGCTCTATGCCTCAGTTTCGTCATTTCATAAATGGAGATAATGTTAACAACTATTTCAATGGGTTGTAGTGAGAGTTAAATGAGGTAATATTTATAAAGTGTTTCATAAACCTTAAAGTGCTATATACCCACTAGCTAGCTAGCTACTAGCTCAGGAAGATTAAGTGACTCTCTCAGGTCCTATTGCTAGTATAAGAAGGAGAGCCAGATCTCCTGAATCTAAAATCAATGCTCCCCACCTTCCTCTAACACAATTCTCTGGAACTATACCAATAACTATTAACACTAAGTAGAGCATATTTGTTCACACAATCAATAAATCTCCCAGGTAAATTGCGCCTAGAATAATATATAATGGCATATGGAATTCTGTTAACTTTTATCATTTTAGAAGTCTTTGAATCAAATAAGAAAAGCAGATGTATTTTTTAAGTACTCATGTACATGAAGCATGATATAATGTACAGACCACAACAAACCTTCTAATGGTTTTTAACTACCCACCAAGACTACCAAGACTCTCTCCTACAGAACTGGGTTAATACTACATGTGTGAGTTTAAAAATAAAGAATTATATCATTTTATAGTCTCCATAAATCCAAGTTCTTAGGATGCATAGGCCAGGACTCACTTTTGAAAATAATTTACTTTTCCAATATGTGGAATTATAGAAATAAAGTGATAAAATTAATGATACTTAGAAAGTAGTTTTATGTTAAAGTATGAAAAGTTAAATATAATTAGGATGCATTCTAGCAGGCACAGTCTGATCAATTACTAAGGAATAATTAATTCAATAATATTTTTTGGCATTTAAATTTGGTGTCAGACTCCTGCACAAAATAACTGTTTGGTTTGTTAGATTACGGGGCTGTGAGTTACCCGTAATAGGTAAGGCAACATGCACTGAAGATTTTAGTTGTGCTTTGGATATTAAACACAAAGTTTCAAATTAATAATTTCCTTAAAGTGACAAATGCATTGCTCCTTTTCTGATGATAATGAGCATAACACAGCAACAGAATAAAGTTCAAAACCAGAAGGCTGGAAACACAAGAGACCTTCTGATTCAGGATAATAAATAAAACATTGTGTCCATGACAAAGAAAATAGTAATTATTCATGTAATATATTTAATAAGTATTCATTAATACAAATAAGTAAAAATAAAACAATTATCATCCTCATCCTCCCCACTTCACATTTATAAAATTATTTATAGAAAATTTATTGTTTTAAATTCATTGATTATCCATCATAACAACCCTAACAAATTATAGTTTTTCTCCTTTTATATTTGAAGAAGTCTTCTACTAAGTGCATTGTTGAATTTAAAATACATAGAAATATCTTGGTTCCCACCCTCACATAATTTTCATTCTAAGTGGGGTCAAATTCATGAAATAATAAGCAAACTTTATCAGGAAAATATGCAATCAACATGATGGTCTACGTAAAACAATGTCTCTGCCTCTGTTTACCTGTCTGTCTGTTAGTTTCTTTGTCTCTCTATGTCTCTTTGTCTCTGTCTCCCCTTGAAAGAAAAGGAGAAATGTTGAAGGGGTAACAAAGTTGTCAAGGGATTTGCGGAATAAGAAGAGCATTTTCAGCTGTGCTAGGAATTTGAGAGGATTTCTGGAAAGTGTCCAAAGCAAAAAGAAAGACCATGAAGGCCCTCTGGGTTCACATCATAAGACGATCGATTGAAGGGACTGAAGATGTGTAATCTAGAGAAGACTTAGAGGGCTAGGATAACTCTATTCAAGTATTTGAAAGACCAAGGCCTCAAAGAGGAATTAAACTTTTTTTTTCTGCTTAGCACCACCAGAAAGAACCAGGATCAATGAAAAGCTTTCTAGCAATTAGAATTGTCCCAAAGTGGTTAGGTCTGACTGAAGGAGATAGTGGGTTTCCCTCTTTAGAGGTCTTTTGAGCAAAGCTGGATAAACACTGATCAGGTATATTGTTGTGAGGACTCTTGTGAGGAGCATATTTTGAACTAGACTACCTCTACAATCCTTTTACAAATCTAAAATTTTCTGCCTATGAATTTAAGTCCAATGAAGAAACAGGCACAAGAGGTAAAATGATTTGCCTATTGCCACAGTCAATCCAAATATATTTATTAGTGCTTATTATTTTCCTAGTACTGAGCATAACACTGGGAAATAAAAAGGCCAACACAGTCTGTTCACACAAGGAGCTCAAAAGCATTGGTGCTGGGGGTAGGAGTGTGTGTACATTATATAAATAGCTATATAGATAGAGGATACAGACATATAAGGTAGAAAGAAATGTCAGAAATAAAGGCGCTAATGGCTATCATAGATTAGAGAGTTGAGATCTGATTTCAAAAATCATCATTTTCTTTTACTAGCTATTACATTTTTTTAAAAAAATTTGACTGAGCCAACATATTAACTCAGGTCTCTTAAATCTAAGTCAAGCATTTATGTTCCTACAAATTTTGAATATAAGTGTATGTTCATATTTAAAAGAAATTTGAACTCACACTAACCAAGAAATTATATCATTTCCCCTCTACTCCTATAGAGGTAAATAAAAACAGACTTTTATAAAAATGTGAGTAAATTCAGTTTTTATAGTGAAACAGAGGGTGGCAATGTTTATTTGTATACTAACTATATACAGAGGAAATTATCAATTGTAATAGTTTTTTGAGACAACATTACTACAAATGTGTGTTTAGAGAACTAGTGCCAAGCTCAAACTGCAATTAGAATATTTTTTTTTCAGTAGCACTACTTTAAAATTAGGTATGTCAATCTACAATGAAAATAGCAATAGAAAGAAATTATGTTCAACATTATAAAAAAGAGATTTGTAAGTTTATAAAAATAAAAATACTTTTATAATTAAAATTGGAAATAAAGAATTGGTAAATGAAACTTATTTTGCCACTAACAAGTCTATCACAAAAAAGCTAAAATTTGTGCCAATTTGGGTCATTGGTATATGTATGTATATATGTATGCATGTATTGTACACATATAAAAATATGCCTACACATACATGTATGTGTATATACATATGCATACATACATGTACATGTTTATATGATTTTAAATAAATTAAATTTATGTCTCAATTTCATTGTAATTTATTCTAGTATTATAGCTGGCAATTATGTTGACCTACATTATACTTTTCTAAACCTCTGGTATCTGTGTTGAATCAAAGGTCCTAAAAAAATAGCACAGTTACCAAAAGGAAAAAAAAAAAGAGGAAACAATGCTAAATTAGGGCAGCATCTTTGTTTTGGGGGATTTTTTTGGTAATGCATTGTGAAATCACATCAATTTTTTCAAAAGCCAAGTATATAAATACTTGTATATAAATGCTGTACTGATGTATTAATGGATAAAAGAAAGAAAGGAAGGATAATATGATCAGGGACCAGAAAGGACAAAGACTTCAGAGAACAGCTAGTCTATTAACCTCATTTTAGAGTTAAGGAAATGAAGGTACAAGGAAGTAAAGTGAATTGTTCAAGATCACACAAGTAGTTTTTGTTTTGTTTTTAAATAGTATTTTATTATCTTCAATTATATGTAAAGAAAGTTTTCAACATTCACTTTTATAAGATTTTTAGTTCCAAGCTTTTTCCTCCCTTCTTCCCTCCTCTCCCTCCTTCCTAAGATGGCAAGCAATCTGATATAGGTTATACATGTACAATCATATTAAACATTTTTCCACATTAGTCATGTTGTGAAAGAAGAATCAGAACAAAAGGGAAAAACCAAGAGAAAGAAAAATAAAAAGGTCAAAATAGTATGCTTCAATCTACATTCAGACTCCATAATTCTTTCTCTGCATGGGAATCATATTTTCTATCATGAGTCTTTTGGAATTGTCTTAGATCATTATATTGTTGAGAAGAGTCAACTCTATCAAAGTAGACTATCACACCATGTTACTATTACTGTGTACAGTGTTCTCCTGGCTCTGGCTCACTTCACTCAAACTGGTTCACGTAAATCTGTCCAGGTTTTTCTGAAATCTGCCTACTCATCATTTCTTCTAGCACAAAAGCATTCCATTACATTTGTATACCACAACTTGTTCAGCCATTCCCCAACTGATGGGCTTCCCCTTAATTTCTAATTCTTTGCCATCACAAAAAGAGTTCCTATGAATATTTTTTGTCCATGTGTGTCCTTTTCCTTTTCTTATGATCTCTTTGGGAATCAGACCTAGAAGTGGTATTGCTGAATCAAAGGGTATACAGTTTGGTTGCCCTTTGGGCGTAGTTCCAAATTGTTCTCCAGAATGTTTGGATCAGTTGACAACTCCACCAATGATGCATTAGTGTTCCAACTTTCCCACATATTCTCCAATGCCCATCGTTTTCCTTGTCATATTAGTGTAACATCAAGCACCCCAGCATGCCCAGGATGGCCTGCTAGCACAGGCTCTTTAATCTGCTTTTCTAGGAAAGACTGCTCAAAAAGGGGTTAACGATCCTAATTTTAACTACATTCACTAGTTTAGGGAAAAGGGTCAGCATCCTGAACCACAGAAAATACAAGAAGAGAAATTAGCATAAAGACCAACAGACAGGGCTTTTAACTGCCTGAATCAAAGCAATATTGCTGTACACTTTACATACATCAGTGGATGGAGAGAGCCTTTACATCTGAGCAGTCAGGGAGCTCTAAATATGTGGCTACTCAGAGTCTTGACCAGGAAATCACAAGGTCTTTCTCATACTCGAGCCCCCAAAGCAAAATACCAACTCAGAGCATATATACACTTCTCAGAGCCAGAAGGCATCACAACCATCCTGGCTCTGAGCCTAATCAACTTAGTAACAAAAGGTGTGAAAGCCTTCCTGCCAGCAAGCCTCTCCTAAGTAAACTTCCCTTAATGGGCTCCAGGGTGAGGCCTATTGATGAGTGGGGAAGATCTTCATATCCCATCAACACTACAATTAGCCAATCTGATAGGTGTTATGTGGTACCTCAAAGTTGTTTTAATTTGTATTTCTCTAATCATTAGTAATTTAGACCATTTTTCATATGAGTATAGAAAGCTCTAATTTCTTTATCTGAAAACTGCCTGTTTATATCATTTGACCATTTATCAATTGGAGAATGACTTGTATTCTTATAAATGTGACTCAATTCTCTATATATTTTAGAAATAAGGCCTTTATCAGAAACACTGGCAGTAAAAATTCTTTCCCAGCTTTCTGCTTTCCTTCTAATCTTGGTTGTGTTGGCCTTGTTTGTGCAAAAACTTTTTAATTTAATATAATCAAAATTATCAATTTGGCATTTCATAATGTTCTCTATCTCTTGTTTGGTCATCAATTCTTCCCTTCTCCATAGATATCTCAGGTAAACTATTCTTTGCCCTCCTAATTTGCTTATGGTATCACATTTTATGTCTAAATCATATACCCATTTTGACCTTATCTATCATGCTTTAAAGGTGGGATTTTCATCTCTGTTTCCTGACTCAAGTCATTGCTGTTTTCACTGCATCACACTGAAAGGAAGGAGCAGAAGTAGCAAGGATAGGTAGGGACAGTGACATGGGAGAAAAAAAGTGAAAATGGGTAGAGGAAGGCCTATCACCCAGAACTAGGCATTTAGAAAAAATGCTTATCATACACAGGGTAATATGCTAAACATTTGGGCTTCAAGGAAAGGTAAAAGACAATCCCTGCTTTCAGGAAATTCAATCTCATATGGGAGATAATTTGCAAACAACTATATACAAACAAAAATACGTGGATTAAATAGGAGATAATGAATAGAGGCAAAGCACTAGTATTAAGGGAAGCTGGGGAAGGCTTACTGTAGAAGGTGGGGTTTTAGCTGGGACTTGAAGGAGCCAGAGAAGCCAGGAGGTAAAGATGAAGATGGATAGCCAGGGAAAATGCCCAGAGTTTAGAGATGGAGTGCGTACTTAGAAGAACAGTGCAGAAAACACTGTTAGAAATGAAAGGAAATGGATGCAAAGCCCCCTAAATGTGTCAATCCATGGAAAAGATAAACATTGTGGAGAATGAACAAATACCCAATACCTATAAAATTGAAATTTCTTGAAGGGAGGGAAAGTGGAATGTGTTCTTTTTAATCTTTGCAACCCCAACTCCTCACATAGCTCTTTGCACATGGTATATGCACTGGTTAAAAGCTTGTTGAATTTATTTGAAGTTCCTGTGGCATATGTACATTAGATTCTCTTCTTCACAAGTGAGTACAGAACTTCCAATGCAGATTGTCTGGCTTACTATAAATGTAAGAATTTCCCTTTTTTTCTCAGTAATTTTCCCACCTTCAACAATAGGTTTTTAATTTTAAAAATGCACAGAAAATGACTGAAGATTTTCTTAAGCTGAGTCTGTTTTTCAAGCTTAGTTGTTTGCTTAGCCACTTTACCACTGTTTCTATCAAACATGTTTCTGTCCCAGTTTCCCAAACTAAAGCCAAGTTATGGACTAGAGCCTATTTCCTTCTTGGTATCTTTCTTGCAGTACCGAATACCAAGGCTATTAAATCTCACCCAGGTGCCAGACAGTCATTCCCCATATTTTATGCCCTGAACTCCACACCATTCAACTGGATTAGTGACCGCATGCTGTGTAGGAGTGTGTAAGAGTTGATGTCAGCTCGGCAGGTGCTGCAATTATTAGCTTCCTGACATCTAATCTCCAAGTAGGTCAGTATGTTGAGGATTGAAAGCAATAAAGTTTCTACCACCACAGCCAGGGGCCTGGACAGTCACAGAGAGAACAATGTCTCCTGTGGTTCTATTGGCAATGCTGTGAGCTCATGCATTTACCTTCAGTTGCTTTAAAATGTTTTTGTGACCCTTTTAGCTTTATTTACTTGGATTCATTTTTTTTAAACTTTGCTCATGGGGATCTTAACAGTGAACTAGCCTATAATCTTCATTTAACAGATAATTATCTAATTGATAGATATTTATCACTTTATCATGAGACCCTGAGAAAATATGTTATTTGCCCAAAGCCACATAGGTAGTAAGAGGAAGAATAAACAATCGAATCTGGGACCAGAAATTCAAAATCCAAGATATTATTATTATTATTATTATTATTATTGTTAGTTTTCTACTGTATTGCAGTATTTCTCAAAGAACCTAAGTTGGAAGAGACTTTGACAACCATTGGTGCGATACTTTTCTGAAAAAAAAAAACAAAAATAATAACATAACAATGCCCTGTGTAATGCACCAGAAAAGTGGTCTGCAAGCCTTTTCTTAAAGGCATTTAATAAAGAGGAATAAATATACAACCTTCACAGAAAACTTTTATGTACATCTTTATGTACATCTTCCATATACTCCAAATTTGTAAGCTCCTTAATATCAGAGATGTGTGTCTTATTTGTGTCTCTTCCACAGAAGAAATAATGGCTCAAGTTAACATAACCAAGTGGTTATTAGTTATAACATTTATTAATTGCCCATTATGCACTGTAACAAAGTAGGTACAAGATAAGATAGGGAAGAAGCAAGTTTATCATAGTTTAGTTTTGTTTAGTTAAAGCATAGAGTATATGAAAGGGAATAGAATGGAAAAAGGTCAGAGAAATATATTAAAGTTAGATTATGCAAGACTTTGAATACAAGGCTGAAGAGTCTGGATTTTGTTCTGTGGATAAATGAAGCCAATGAAAGTATGAGATCAGTATAGCAATGTGATAAAACCCATGAATTAGGAAGAATAATCTAACAGTTGTATGCAAAATGGATCTGAAAAGGGAGAACAGAAGCACTGAGATTTGTTAGAAATATTGTTTTAATAGTCCAGATACTTCTTGTTTTCAGAAGTACTGTGTGAAAATTAAAACAAAGGTCAGTGGAGAAGTTTCTCTTAAACAACTATGATACTAGGAGGCAGTGTAGTACCAATGGCATGGTGTGCCAAGAATAATAGCTCTGGAATTGGAGGAATTTGGCTCAATTTCTGCCTCGGACACTGCTTGTGTGACCTGGAGTTTGTCACAAACTACTTGGGCCTCAGTAACGTGGAATATGAATGGGTTGCACTAGATGGCTTTTCAGGCCCCGTCTAGGAAAATGGTCCTATCAAGTTATGAGAAATGTGGAAATGGTAGGTCATTCATTCTTTCCTCAAGCAAAAGGAATAAATGTGGATAGTTTGGCATCATTCTGCCACTCTGCAGAGTGTGCAAAAACCCAGATTTATCTATCTCCTCAAATAAAGCCTTTAGATCAATGAATGATATTAAGAGACCAAGTGAACTCAATAAAAACTGCCCTTACTATGACTTTCATTCAAGGCATGAGGCCAATCCCATCACCAATTACTTCCATTAGAGATGAGGCATATGAATTCAGTGGCTGAATCTAACCTGACCTGGACTCATTCATCCTGGCCTAAAATTGAATATGAACCATCACACACACACACACAGACACACACACACACAGACACACACACACACACACACATATAAATACTTTCAAATACTTTCTAACAGTATTTATGCAATATGCACAATGTTATTTTCTCCCTATAAGCCTATGCTTTCAGAAATTATTATCCATTGGAAAAGGAGTTTCCTTTTAAAAGGAAGATGAGTTCAGAACACTATTCTTAGGAACATTATTTTCTATTTAGTTTCTACTAAAATGATATTAATGAATAAAGTTCTTTAAGATGAAATTGACCCTTGTCACTGTTGATTCTTAAAGATAATCAAGTTCCTGAACTAGCTGTTCTCTATCATGTGGGTTAAAGAGGAGATTTTAGTTTTTTAAAGCTTTGCTATCAATTCCATGTAAAGCTTCCCCTGTAGGCTGAACAGATAAGGTTTCACTTGGTAACCGAATGCTGAAAATTTTGTTTTCACTTCTCTGAAAATTCTTTAAAACTCTTTTGATGGCTTATAAGAGGAATATGGTGATAAATTTCAATATTTTGTTATATTTGGCACACATGTGTCTTTTTATAGATATATGTCTATATTTATATACCTATATATCACACGTATATACTTACATGTGTATGCACACACATATGTTGGGCATATCATATGATATACTCCTTTATTTTTTCCCACTATGGAAATCAAATTTTTTAAAAAAGCAAATGAACTTTTTAAATGTCTCTCCAAAAATGTTTTCTTCTTTTCCTAAATGTTAGTAGTTTTTGTTTTGTTTTGTTTTGCTCAGGCAAAGATTGCTTATTATTGTTCAGTCATTTATTGGTTGTGTCTGACTCTTCATAACCCCATTTGGAATTTTCTGGGCAAAGATACTGGAGTGTTTTGTCATTTCCTTCTACAGCTCATTTTACAGATGAGTAAATTGAGGTAAGCAGGGTTATGTGACTTGCCCAGTGTCACACAGTTAGTTAAGTTTCTAAGGCCAGATTTGAAGTGAGGAAGATTAATCTTCCTGATTTTAGGCCAGGCACTCTATCTACTATGCCACCCAGCTGACCAAAGATTACTTAGTAGCATACTTATTTCCTGGAAGACAGTGTGTTAAAATAGAAAAATTTTTGGTTCTAGAGTCCAAGGACCTAGGTTCCAGTCTTTATTGTGCCTCTTACTTCCTATGTGACCTTGAGCAAGTCATTTAATCTCTCCTGTTAGTTAACTCACTTGTAAAAGCAAGGGGTTGAATTAGATATTCTCTAAGGTTCTATTCTTGCTCTCAATCTATGATCCTAATCATTTTATTAATATGATGTTCTGACATACTCTTTTCATCATTTTTACTAACAGATAAATATCTCAATGCAATTCACTGAAATATTGGATTGGATGATGATTAGCAAATCTACATTTGTGTAGCATGATGACATATACCATCATTATGCCAAGTGTCAAATAAAATATAAATAAACTTTTTTGTCATATTTATGTTAAAGTCATTGGGCAATATCATTAGCATTACTGAATAGTAGAATTTTTCTAGTATGGTTAAAGTTTATGGGCACTATTTATTCCTACCTTAAATGGTACACATTTCATTGTGGGTAGTACAGACTCTAGCAATCAGTAGTCAATGAGTAAATAACTATTTCAATTTCCAGTGGTTACCAAAACCAATCTCATTGAATGCAAAATATTTTATTAAAACTTCCATATTTTAAGAGCATCACTGACAAACTAGAGTCTGTCCACAGGAAGATGACTAGGATGGTGAAATTTTGAACTCAAACTAGATTAGTGGTAAGAAATGAGTATGTCTAATCCAGAAAAGATAAACTTAAAGGGGATGTTATACCTATCTTCATGTATTTGGTGAGTAATGCTGTCAAACAGAAAAAGTAAAATTATTCTGTTTATCTTCCATGGTAAGAACTAAAATCAAAGGGCAGAAGTTACAGGGAGGCTAATTTTGACTTAATTTTTGAAAACTATTTAAAAATGACAGCTACACACAGTGTTGGATTATCCAATGATATAGTGATTTCTGTGTACACCAGAAGTATGTGTCAAGACTTCAGTCAATGCTCAGTCAATACTCATTTATTAAGTGCTTACTATGTGCCAGATGTTGTGCTAAGCACTGAGAATAAAAAGAAAGGCAGAAACAGTCCCTATACTCGAAGAACATACATTCTAATGGTAAATAGCAACAATATGCAATACCTAAATATAAACAGCATATATACAGAGTAGATTGAAGGTAATCTGAGAAGGGAAAGCTCTGGCAAGTGAGAGGACTGAGAGAGGCCTCCTGTGCAAGGTAGTATTTGATCTGAGACTTAAAAAGAAATCAAGCAAACTAAAACTGAGATGTGAGGAAAAAGTACAATTCAGGCATGAGGGAACAACCATTGTAAAGGCATGACGGCAGTGTGGTGTGAGAGCAGTAGCAAAGTAGCACGCGTGAAGTCAAGATAAAGACTACTGGGTGAGGCTATGAAGAGTTTTATATGCTAAGCAGAGGCTTTATGCTTGATCTTAGAGGTAAGAGGAAGACTCTGAAGCTTATTGAGTAGAGGGATAAAATGGCCATGTTTTAGAAATAGTCTCACATGTCAGGCATTTTGTAGAAGGGATTCCTGAATTGGATGAAGGATTGTACAGGATGAACTGCAGGATCCTTTCCAGCTCAGAGAATCTAAATTACCTGGGGAGAATGAATGGCAGGCTTAATAGGATTGCTAAGTAGTCCAGGAATAGCATATAAAGCCTACCAGGACATGGAGATGGAAGTGTGGTAGACATAGTGAAAGTAAGGGGAATAAAACCAAAAGAAAAGAGTAGTGCTTAGCCAAAGACTGACTAGACCATTCATACTTCTGCTTGGAGACAGCACAGCACACAGCTAATAAAAATAATAATGTTTTGAAAATTGATAATGATGTAATCAGCTTTTATTATTTTCTAACAGTAGATGTGAAGTAGTCAAAACATAGAGGTTGTGTCTTGTCCCAGAATTAAAAGAAAAACAAAAGAGATAATCCTTGCTACTCAAATTCACTATAAAAGAAGGATAGGAACAGGAAATAGATCTGTGATTTAATTGGCATAGAGAACACCTGCATGAGGAAACTTTCTCTTTTAAAGTTGGGTGGTGCTTTTTTCTTGCCCCTTACAATCTTAAAAAGGTGCATAAAGCACTGAGAGATCAAGTGAGTTGTTCAATTGTACATGGTCAAAGAATCAATTTATGCCAGAGAATGAACTTGAATCTAGGTCTTCTCATCTTTGAGGACAAATTTATATCTGTTATGTTATGTTGGCTTCTTTTCTGTTTGATGTTGAAAAGCTCTTCATAACTTCTCTCACTCTTAACTTCCTAGCGTTTGTTCACCTTACTCTCTACCATGTACTCTTCAGTCCAGAGACTCTGGCCCCCTTGCTGTTCCATTGTCAAAGCCCCATTTCTCAGATCTGGGCATTTTCTCTGTGTGTCCACAATGCCTAAATGCTCTTCTTCCTCATTTCTTCCTACCAGCTTTCCTGGCTTCCTTTAAGGCCCTGTTAAAATCTTATTTTCTACAAGAAGTCTTTCCCACCTTATCTCCTTATGCTATCTTTCTTTTGATTCTTTCCTATTTTTGTTGTATATTGCTTATTTGAAATTATGTGTTTGCTTGTTATCTTTCCCAATTAGATTGAGAGCTCCTAGAGGGCAGGGACTGGCTTTTACTTAATAAATGTTTACTGACTGACTGTAAAAGACACTTACAAAGAATCATTGAACTTTTTAGTCAATGTGAGATGATTACCTTTGCCAAGAATAATTCTACTTTCGCTTGATTGTATCCTTCTTATGATGGAAGCAGAATCCTAGAATCTCAAAGGCTGCCTACTATGGCCAGTATATAAAAGAATCTTCAACAAATGGACATCCAACCTTTGCTTGATGAATTCTAGTGGATGACACTTGCCATCTCCCTAGATGGTCCATTCCACTCCAGTATAGTTCTAACTAAATTTTTCCTAGTATCATACCTAAATCTGCCTATATAATTTTCAGCTATTATTCTCCTTTATGTCCTCTGTGGACAACCAGAATAAGTCTAAGTCCATTTCCTTATTATTCTCTTCAAATACTTGAAGGCAACTATTATTTCCCTCTTTAATTTTCTCTTCTACAGGTTAATTATTCCAAGTTTTTTCAGCTATTGTTTATGAAACAAGCTTGAGTCCTTTCATCTTGATACTCGTAGTCTTCATCTTATCAGTATTCCTTCTTTGTTGTTCAGAATTGAGCATAATATTTAAGGTACGAAATATCCAAATAAAAACGCACTAGAATTCTATCTCCATAGTACTGGACCCTATGTTGCATTTAAGGTGGCTCAATGAATAGAGCACTGGGCCTTGAGGTAGGAAAACCTGAGTTCAAATTCAGCCTCAGATACTTACTGTGTGATCCTGGGGAAGTCACTCCATCTCTCTTTGTCTTAACATACCGGAGATGGAAATCACAAGATAATCCAATATCTTTACCAATAAAAACCCATGGAGATTATTGGTGTGATATGAAACGGGGTCACAAAGAGTCAGACTACATAATTGCATGAGAAGATCATATTAGCTTACTTTTTGGTGGCCATATTACAGAATTGACTCATAATGAGTTTATATGCCACAAAACCATTATATAATCTTGTTATATACTCTAATTCAGTGTTTGGTTTCTGTTCAGAATGTCTGCTGAAAACAACACTAGTAGTTTTATTCTTGGTTTATTAGTAAAATGACAGCACTAATTCATATCACACTGGCTACCAAACATCTGTCAGATGGCAATGAACATAATAGGGTACATATTACAATTTAGCTTTCCTAAACAGGATTTTTTCCACTGGCACAGTTTTTGCTGTAAAGCTCTCCAAATCCTATTCCAAATGCCAAAAATCAGTGTCACAGAGTATTTGCCATCAGATTGTATAATTGAAGACAGTATATGCTATTTAAAGTTATGCCTAACTGTTTTAATCTATAAAATTACATCAGACAAAGTTCAGGAAAGAAAAAAGGAAAAGAAAAATCAACAATATGGAAATACTATGGCTAAAGTTTGCTATTTTAAATAACTCTTCTTAGGAGTTGTACCATAATTCCCCATTTCCACTAGAAATCAAAAGTGTGACTATAAAAGAAGACTCATTAGTTCAAATGATCATAGACTAAGAATTGTAAGGGACCTTGTAGTTCAAGTAAAGTCTGACATCATCATTTCATATTTCAGGTGAAGGAAGTGAGGCTCAAAGTATAATTCTATGAAAGTCCGTGAAGGTTGGAGGTAGTTTACATTTCAGTCAGAATCATATAATGTTTAATGCTAGGAGGATTCTTAGAGGTCATAGACTCCAAATATTGTAAAGGCAAGCAAAGTGGGACTTTTTACTGTTTTTTTTTTCTTTTGGAGTGCTTCCCAGTACCAAGGCAATCCAGTGACTTTGATTGAGTTTTGCCTTTATTTGCCTTTCACTAACTAGGTGTGAGGTCCCAGGCCCACTTCCTTTTGCTAGTTAGGTCATGAGAGGTAGGAAACCCTCAGGGCCCTAAGGAGAGGTGTGAAGCCCTTGGGAAGTGTGAAGCTCTCTGACCCTGAAAAGAGGTATATATGCTGTGAGGTTAGAATTTTGTTTGGGGCTCACTCATTGGAAGAGTGTTGATGTAGAAACTCTGGGTAGCCATTAAGGAGCCTTCTGGCTTTGAAAACCCCGATGTTGGTGCTTCTCACTCTGGTAACTATGTATGCATAGCTTTGGTCAGATAGCTAGAAGCCTGTATGTTGATTTGTGCTATTTGCTCTGTTTATATTTTTCTCTGTAATTTCTGTTTGTATTTGCTCTCAAGTTCAGGGTGCTGGCTTTTTCTCCTGAACTAAGTGAATGATATATGTATGTTTGATTAAAGTGAGACTGTAAACCCCTTTAAGTTGCTTTCCTTAGGCAAGCAGATCAAAGAATTTGTGCTAGCAGCCCTCCTGTGTGCTGGAGTTACTGGATTTTTACAACCACAGTGGCTGCAAGCAATATTGTTGTTACAAACACATACCCAAAATAGGAAAATTCTCTACAACTTTCTGAATATGCAGTCATTCTGGAATTCTTAACTCAAGTGTTGAGTACATCTCTAAATAAGGCAGCTGGGGGCACAGTGGATAAAGTGTGGGGCCTCGTGTCAAAAAGAATTGAGTTCAAATTTGACCTCAAACACTTGGTAGCTATGGATAAGTCTTTTAAACTCCATTGGCCTCAGTTTCCTCAGCTGCAAAATGTGAATGATAATAATACTTAACTCAAAGTGTCATGAGGATGAAATGAGTGAATATTTCTACAAAGCACTTAGCAAAGTGTTTACAGATAGTAGGCTCTGCTTAAATTCTTATTCCCTTCTCATTCTTTTTCCCTAATACCAGATTGTTGTTGGTGTGTCATTCAGTCATATCCAACTCTTGGTGACCCTGTATGGTGTTTTCTTTGCAAAGATACTTGGGTGTTTTACCATTTCCTTCCTGAGTGGATTAAGGCAAACAGAGGTTAAGTGACTTGCCCAGGTTTACAGAGCTAATGATTGCCTGAGGCCCCATTGAAATCAGGTCTTCCTGACCCAGGCCCCTTTCTCTATCCACTGAGCAATCTAACTTCCTCAGACACTAAATAACCCACTCTATTTCCTGATAGGTCTAGATAATAGAGAATTTTTTTTCTTTTGTTTGAAAATCTACATCCTTTTAGCTTCCACTTACAGAGGTTGAAACAGTAAATTTGAAATTGAAGTAAAAGTCAACTTTTGACAGTACTGGTATACAAACAGATTTCAGAGAAGCACAAATGTCAAGAGGTATTTGTTGAAAAGCTAGAATCTGAAATGCAATCTAGGTAAGTAGTCATTCTTATCAATTGTGACATATTCAGAACATAATGTATAAATAAATATTGCTATATATGTTGAGGCAGGTATAGCCTCAATATTACAGCAAGCACTAAACAAATTATGTTGATGTTTTTATGATATAGACATGCATATTATCTTCATGAAACTCAGTTTGCCTTTACAAAACAATGGGAGCAAGTGAGCAATGTGAACAAGTATCACATAACTTTAAAACCAGAAGGGTCATTAGAAAAGAGTTAATTCCATCCTTAAATTACAATGAATTCAGTGTAGGGAATTGACTTGTGTATGGCACACAAGGAAATGATTGGACTCCCAAGCAGTCTAATGTAAAATCCAGTGAACTTCCCAGTATTTCCTCAATGAACTCAGGCCAAAGGAAGAAAAATATCAACTCAGAAAAGGAAGAAAAGTATCAAACCTGACATTTGGCTTAAGTAACAGATTATAAAAGTGATGAATTCAACTTTTAAGTAAGAGAATGAGAAGACCTGTGTAGATCTATTCACAAATTTGACTTTATTTTGGACTTATTATGATAGCACATTAGATATAGTTCTGATCTTGAAGTTAAGAAGGCCTAGATCCAACACCAAACTCTGATGCTTATTAAATGACTGTGGATAAATACCTTAACTTCTTTGGGTCTCTCAGTACCCTCTATGATTATATGATGTACATAGTATAGACTAAATTGGACTGAACTATACAAAAAGGCTCTTTTAGCTCTAACTTTAGTGCTGTACCACCATCCCCAGCTGACATATAAACTAAGGCTAAAATCTGAAGCTCCAGCTGACATAATAGGAATGATAGATCATTTTCTTTTATTATACATGGGCTACAAGTCCACATTTTTAAAAAAAATGGTTATAACACAAGTTAGATAACCATATATAATATGGTTGAAAAATATTTTTAAAGTTTTATGAATGATTTTTATTCATGATTAAATATTTTGCATATAATATTAATTAACATTAATATTCAGATATTTGGCACAGGACCAAGTATACATATTATAGGGCCCTCCACTGGAGACTTGCTGCTGAGTTGACATTGAACCTTTCACCGTTACTCTTAGAATTATACTATCATGACTAAGTCTGAATTCACCCCAGTTCATAAGATAAAAATTCAGTGAAGCTTCATTTAACACTTGGAAATATTATAGATTCATAGAATTACAGAGTAATAGAACTTCAATATAGGAAAGAAATTTCAGCATCCAACTAGGTCAAACCATACATCAGAGAAATCTCCACGGTAACATACTCAAGTAGTAGCCATTTAGTCTCTGCTTGAAGGTATGCCAGGTAGGGGAATGCACCTTCTCTTAAAGCAGCCCATTCATCTTTTCATGGTTCTTATTTTTAGTAAGTTATTATTGATGTCTCCTGGGGATAAACAGAACAATCTTATCCCTCTTTCTTATGGCAACCCATTACATACTTGAAAACAACTATAATAACCCCTGTTGGGTCTTCTCTTCTCCAAGTTAAACGTGACTGTTCTTGTAAGTAATCTTCCTATGGCATGAACTCAAGTCTCTTCACCATCCTTGTCACTCTTTTCTGCTCACTCCACAACTTATCAATAACCTTCTTAAACTACAATGGCCACAACTGAACACAAAATGCTCCAGATGATAAGGGTAGAGTACAGTGGCACAAGCACTGCCCAGTTATGGAAAGTTTACCCCTCAATGCAGCCTAAGATTATATTTGCTTTTCTGGTTGTATATGACACTGCTTATTCCTATCAAAACTGATGTACATTAAAACACCCATCTATTTTTTCCAGTGGTCTAACCATATCTCCCCTATAACAAATTTGTGAAGTTTCTTCCCCTATTTTTAGCTGTGAAAGGCTTTACATTTATCCCTATGTATTTTCATCGCTTTAGTTTCAACTCTAAATTCCATCTTATTTAGATGCTTTTACATTCTGACACTGTCATCCAATTTGTAAGATATTCTTCCCAGCTTTCAAATTTGATGAATATGCCATCTCTGCCTTTTCGAAAGCCATTGACAAAAATGTTAAATAGCACAGGGCCAAGCATATATTTTCAGGGCATTAGATTGGAGACTTGCTGCCAAGTTGACATTACACAATGTATTCACAACTACTTTTTGAGTCAGACTATCAAAACCAATTGTGGATTCATCTAATTATATTATTATCCAATTCCTTTCTCGTTATATTCTAAGGAAGAATAATATTAAATGCTTTATCTTAAGCTTAGCTAAAATTCATATAAATACAAAATTCATATAAACTCCTACAAAATTCATAGATTTCCAGCATTCTCCTTAAATCATGTCCAAAAAAGAAAAGAAGTTTATCTGACATTAACTGTTCTTGATGTCTAAATCAGTGTTTTACTATACCATATATCGCTGCTAGGCTTGTGATCTCTTTGTGGTTTGGTAGTCTGTATAATCAGATTCTCCAGTTCCTCTTTATGTCTAGGTGGTCTGTAGAATAATCTGGTAATCAAAATCATCTCTCCTCCTTGTAGTGGCCTTAATAGAAATAGTCTTCATCATGTCTCCCCATTCCAATTCATAGATTTCCTCACACAATCATACCTTCGTAATATATATATATGTCTCACCATTCTTTCTTTCTTATATCGTTTTTTCAAATGAGATGTACCTGTTCAAAGTCATGGGTTTTATCATGGTTTTCCCCTCCCAAAATAAAATTCAGTGAAACCCAGGAACTTGACAATTTTTTCTATAACAAGCTGTTCTAATATTTGATGACTGCATTTGTACTCTAGTGCTTCAATCTTTAACATGATATATAAGAAGGTGGAAAAGAAACATAAGATGAAGATAGTGAGCAAAAATCCATCCATAACTGACTTGAAAGAATATTGAAGGGATTTATGGATCAGTTTTCAAAATATCTCAAAAAGGAAGAATAAGAATGAAACAAGAGGAAAGAGAATATTATTATTTAAAAAAATAAAACATTAGCAATGGCTTAGTTTTTCATTTTTATAAGAACTTTATGAGAACAATCTATAAATGTGTTGAGAGAATACATGTTGAAAATATGAAAAGTAACATAATTTTGTATAACAGTTCACATTTTCACAGTCCTTCGATTTAGTGGAAGAAATAGAGCTTACAAAAAATCCTACGTGTTTATTTTGGTTGAATTGACTCAATAGAGTATAGTCTTAAAGGCTTTATAGCAAGGTATTTTCCATAAAACAATAAAAAGGGGCAGCTAAATGACTCAGTAGATAGAGTGCTGGGCCTGGAGTCAAGAAGAATTGAGTTCAAATCTAGCCTCACACACTTACTATCTGTGCAACTGTGGGCAAGTCACTTACCTGTTTTTGCCTTAATCTACCAGAGATAGTAATGACAAACTAAATCATTATTCTTGGAGAGAAACCTCCATGGACAGTGTGGTCCATGGGTTCATGAAGAATCAGGCATGACTGAATAAGTAAATAACAATTTTTAAAAATGTTTTCAGATGCTTTGATACAGGCAACACAATTTTCACAATTTCCAATAGTTAATATCAAAAAATATCACAAGGTAAGGAAATACCAATCTGATCCAAATAGGATAAATCAAATAGATGATAAATGTCTACTGCTCAGGTTATGTTATGCAATTGGTTGGATAGTACACTGAGTTACTCTATCAAGACATTTGCTGTGGAAAAGCACTGCAGATGTACTATGAGTAGGATTTAGAGATGAATAGGAAAACTTAATGGACTGAATTTGGAAAATTGGGAAGCTTCTTTAAAAAAATGTCCCAATGATTCCCCTACCTTCCTTCCTTCCTTCACACCCCCTCCCTTCCTCCTTCCTTCCTTCCTTCCTTCCTTCCTTCCTTCCTTCCTTCCTTCCTTCCTTCCTTCCTTCCTTCCTTCCTTCCTTCCTTCCTCCTTTCATTATTTCCCTGCTTTATCCCTATTGCAACACTCTCTTCCCTCCCACCACACCTAGGAAAAGCAAAAAAAAATACATTTTCAGAAACTTGTATAGTCAAGCAAAGCAAATTCATACATTGGTTATATCCACAACAAGGATAGCTTTTAAAGCTTCAGGCTAAAGTTAACATCTACTTTAAAAAGAAAAACAACAACAAGCTGTATACAATAGAGCTGAAATGTTATGCCAAATCCTTTTTCTCTTCTACTATTTACATGGAAATATCAATTTTATTTCATGCTTCAGAATAAAAACAAATTTTCAAAATTTTTGTAGTGCTTTTGGTGATGTCCTATGTCTTCCACCTCAAAATGTCTGTCCCTCTGTCCCTGCCTCTCTGGATCTGTCTCTCTGTCTCTGTTTCTGTCTTTCTGTTCTCTATCTCTGTCTACATCTGTCTCTGTTTCTCTCTCTCTCTCTCTCTCTCTCTCTCTCTCTCTCTCTCTCTCTCTCTCTCTCTCCCTCTCTCTCTCACTCTCACTCTCTCTATCAATATTCTGTTGATGGTGTTATATGACTAAGCATGAATACAACAGAATGGAAACATTTCAAATCATAGGCAACCCAATATACAATGGAGAATTTCCTGTATGTAAATGGGCAGAAGCTATTTTGAATGATGATGAGCAACAGTTTTTATAAAAAATTGGGAAATGAGTTGGACCACTTAGTTAGGGAGGTTAAGGGATAAGAGATATACAATGTAAGTATGACATTGTTCAAACAATGGCAAAACAATGAGTTAGAAGTTCCCCCCAGGATATTGTATAGTTCTTCTATGCAGGATCTTTATAAGGTCATGGACACCAATTGTAAAGGATTAGAAGATTTTGATGGATAGAAAAACTGGACCAGTGTAGTAAGTAGTCCCATTCATATGCTCATAATGGGTTTCATTGAAGTTTCAAAGCAAATAAGGCTTCAGCTTATTTTTCAGTCTTTTCTAAGAATAATATGTAAAGAGTGATACTGAGCATCATTTAAAAAATAACACTGGTTTAGCAAACTTGAACATTTTGAAGATTTGCTTCCTGTTATCACTGAACTCAGACATAAGGTCTCAGATATAGTTCCTTTCTTGCATCCAAGCATTTCTTTTAAAAGATTTAGTTTCAATAAATAGCTCCTAAAGCAACTTTTGCTATGCATGTCAGCATTATGACATGTGGGAAGAATTTAGGCAAGTGTGAAAGTCTTAAGAAATGAAAATTCTGATTTGGGAATGCTGAAAACTTTCCTACTTTGCCAAGAAGGACTGATAGATAACGTGGCCAAGGCTGAAATGTGTTCAGCATCTTATTCCTGGATAAATGCTGCCATTTGGTCCCCTCCTACATCTGAACAGAATGACAGAGGAAGACTGTAACATCCTACACACACCAGCTGTCCACTCTCCCACCCTCCTCTCATTCCCAAATGCAGTTCTTCCTTGCTCCTAATATTTTTAAAATGCTATTTTAAGAAAAGGGATATGGCTTAATGTAAAAAAAAAAGGGAAGCTAATTAAATGACCACCAAGTCTTAACTTATGGTACAGAAATTCATGTATATTTTCACACAATATAGGTCACTCTAGATTAACAGGAAGCTTTTTTCATTCCCAAGAATTGTTCAATAATTTCTTTAAAAATACCCAAACATCCCTAAAAATATATTTGATGATATCTAAACTCAACAAGTGCACCCCACTAGTTCAACAAACAGAAAGGTAAAGTTATAAGTGTGGTTTTAGTAGAAAACAAAATCAAATACAGACCAGCCTCTTCTACACAGAGAGACTCTTCTTAGCTGAATGGAATGTGTGTGTATGGCTATATGTAAACACACAATGACACATCCAAACTCATATTTTATATATATATATATATAAAATATATATCAGATATATATAATATCTGATCCACATGCATATGCATATATATGTATATGTATATACATATACATATATACACACACACACATATATATACACACACATATATCACACATATTTCCCAGCAGCAAAGATGCGGGATGAAGTAAATAACTTTCTGAACTCTAAATTCAATTTAAAAATGATAATATAAATATTATCTTGAATAGAAGTTCAATAACTATCTGCTGAATAATGATTTTCTCTTTTCAGTTTGAGGTTGAAAATAAATATTGTATATGTGGAATGAAGTAGTTACCTCTAAATAATAATCCAAGAACTAATTATACTAAAAATAGATTTACAGAATCAAATTATACAATAAGTTAGAGCTTGAAACATCCTTAGAAATCAGTTAGTCCTCCTCCATTGATAGATCATCAAAGGATATTAACAAACTTCCCTCAAATCCCAAATTACTAACAATAATAAGAAAGAATGTTGTAAACAACTAATGTAAAACAAATGCAAATCACAACATCCATGACGTTTTACCTCATATGCTGTGAGTTGGCAAAGATCACAAAAGATAGTATTAATAAAATGGGAATGAGTTGCTGAAAGATAGTCATAATAGGGTGAAACTGTGAATTGATACAACAATTTTGTGTAGCAAATTGAAATTGTAAAGTGCCTAAAAGGTCTGTAGTTTTTGACCTTCAGATCCAATTACTGGGATAATACTCCATTGAAAAGAATAAAGTCCCCACATACATCAAAACATTTATAGTAGCATTTGTTTTCTGATAACAAAGAACTGGAAACAAAGTAGGTTCCCATTCATTAGAGGACTGCTAACAAATCATTGTAAAGGAACATAAGGGTATATTACTGTGGTGTAAGAAACAATAAATGTGACAAATATGGAGAAGCATGGAAAGCTGTATATGAATTGATAGAGAGTGAAGTAAGAAAAGCCAATAAAAATACATCTATAGCAAGGTAAGCAGAAAGAATAAAAAAAAATCAAAAGTGAATGCTGCAAAATTATGATAAGATAGCATTGCTCAAAAGAAGAAATATAAAAACACATCCATACCACACCTTTGTGAAGTGGTGATACATCTACACATTTATACATACTTATTTTCAGAGTCTGATATATTGTTGTTATGCTGAGGTTAATTTTTTTTGTCTTTAAAAATATTGTTTCTTATATGGGTTGAATATCTGGGATAAAGAAATGGAGGGGACAAATCATAATGTTAAAAAAGAAATCAACAAAAATTTGTTGTAAAAACAAGAGATCAATCAATTATCTTAAAGAGGAGAGTAAAGATGATTAGAGTAAAGGTGTCTTATTCCAAGTACAATATGTATAAATTGCAGAGATCCAAGATTATTCAACAACTCATCCAACTAAGGTAGAAAGATTATTAAAAAATTCCAGTAAATTTACATGGTAATTGTAAATTTAGAAATGAGAATGAATCACTGTATCCCTTAAATGTAGACACTTAAAGACCCAGTGGAAAAGACCATACATTTGTATGTTTCTTTAGTCTATGGTTACATGTTGTGCTCAGATTTCATTTCTATTGCCTAGTATAGTGTCTGACACATACTAAGTAAGCCCTTAATAATACATTTTGACTGATCTAATACAATGATATACTGAACATTTGAAGTGAAGAAGTGACTTTCATCTCAACACAATGAAGAACTTCAGGAATTACGTGTGTATGTGTGTGTGTGTGTGTGTGTGTGTGTGTGTGTGTGTGTGTATAGCATAATAATAGTCTCTAAGGACTGAAAGTTATTTCTTTCATTTCTTCAGTTACATGAAAGATGGGAAAATATAGGCCAGCATTTATATAAGTCCTTTAAGGTTTACAAAGTGCTTTACATTTATTCTCTTATTTGATGAGAGAATATACAATGAATATCATATATTTAGAATCATATGCATTTCATACCTTTAGAATCCTATATTCAAAGAATATCAGAGCTTAAGGGTACCTCAGAGACCATCTAGTTCAATTCTACATTTTACAGAGAACATAATGAAGGTTCAGAGAGGATAATGTATACTTTCTGACTCTCATTTTAATGTTATTTCCTCTGTCTAATATTGCTTACACTCAAGATTGTCAATTTGTAGAAAACAAAATGTGTGAGCAAACTCACTGATGTAACTAAATCTTCATATAAGTTACTAACCTGAGTGTAAAATCATGGCCAGTTATTCTTTCAGAAATTTTCTTTTTTTTTTTAATTTAAATTTATTTATTTAACGTATTTGGTTTTCAGCATTGATTTTCACAACAGTTTGAATTACAAATTTTCTCCCCATTTCTACCCTCCCCCCCACTCCAAGATGGCATATATTCTGGTTGCCCTGTTCCCCAGTCAGCCCTCCCCTCTATCACCCCTCTCCCCTCTCATCCCCTTTTCCTTTCCTTTCTTGCAGTGCAAGATAATTTCTACGTCCCATTGCCTGTGTATCTTATTTTTTAGTTGCATGCAAAAACTTTTTTTTGTTGTTTTTGAACATCTGTTTTTAAACTTTTGAGTTCCAAATTCTCTTCCTTCTTCCCTTCCCACCCACCCTCCCAAAGAAGTCAAGCAATTCAACCTAGGCCACACATGTATCATTATGTATAACCCTTCCACAATACTCATGTTGTGAAAGACTAACTACATTTTGCTCCTTCCCAACCCATCCTGCTTTATTGAATTTTCTCCCTTGACCCTGTCCCCTTTCCAAAGTGTTTGTTTTGATTACCACCACCCCCATCTGCCCTCCCCTCCATCATCCCCTCCCCTTTTATTTATTTTTTTTATCTTCCTCCCTCTTCTTTCCTGTGGGGTAAGATACCCAACTGAATTATTATGAATTATTGGTAGAGATTTGAACTAATCTATCCATTCTGGTTAGTTATTCAGAGTTATGCCCAAAAGGCTATAAAACTATGCATATACTTAGACCCAGCAATACTACTACTACATCTGTATCTCACAGAGTTCAAAGGAAAAGGATCTAGTTTTACAAAAAAAAAAAAAAAACTGTAGCCGATCTTTTTATGATGGCAAAAAATTAGAAATTGAGGATATGTCCATCAATTGGGCAATGGCTAAACAAGTTGTGGTATATGATGTAATGAAATACTATAATGGCATAAGAAATAATGAACAGGATGGTTTCAGGGGAAAAAAAACCTGGGAAGACTTATTTGAACTTATGCAAAGTGAAGTGAGCAGAACCAGGAGAACAACATACACAGTAACACCAATATTGTAAAAATGATCAACTTGAAACACTTATCTATTCTGATCAAGATGATGATCCAAGATAATTCCAAAGGACCCAGATGAAAAATGCTATTAATCTCAGAGAGATAGTTGATGAATTCTGAAAGCAGATTGAAGCAAGCTTTTTTAAACCTTCATTTTTATTATATCATTTTGTTTTTTTTCTTTTGCAAAATGGCTAATATGTAAAGTTGTTTTGTATGATCATATATATGTAACTGAAAAAAAATTGCTTGCCTTCTCAAGTTGGGGAGAGTGGCAGGAGGAAAGAAGAGAATTTAGAATTCAAAGTTTTAAAAATGATTCTTAAAATTTTTACTTATAATTGGGAAATATTTAATGAAATACATATTTGAAAATTTAAAGAAAATTAATGAGTAAGGGAAAAGTCTCCTTTGATCCCTTTCTATAATGTTTCATGTGTAGAATATTTCCTACAGACAGACAAACACCTTACTACCAGGTTTAGCCTTCCTATACCTCTAGTTAATTAAGTGAAGTTTCATCTCTGAAAGTGAAAAACAAATTGTGTCCTATTAAGATTTTAGATAGAGAGATAAATAGCTATAGATATATAGATACATACACACATGGATGTATATGGGAGATATTTGTATATCGGAGATATTGCCACAGATCATGGAACAAAATCTTATTTGCCTATTGCCACTCCCAACCAAAAAAAGTCTATAAATAATTTAAAAAAAGGTTTGTTGTTGTGGTTTAACAAACAGTACAGTTCCATTTTTTTCAAAAAATTTCCAAAGTCATAGATGCTTTAAAACTTATTCAATAAGTATATACCAATAGTGGTATTCTCTCCATGCTAATCATGTTTATATCCTTCTCTTGATCCTCCACCAAGCTGAGAACAAAAACACCTTATTTTATCTCCAAGAGTAAGTAAGCAGGAAAAAATGGACACTGACTGTCTAGAGATAAAAAGAAGAACTTTTGAAACTTCACAATCTTTCTTCAAAATCACAGTTCTTATTTAACGTTCTTCTTTCATTCATTAAATTCTCCAGCCAAAGTTGCTTCTTCAACTATTCCTTGAATATGAAATTCCAACTCCATCCTCTCTGAATTTGTACAAACTTTCCACCATGACCTGCATTGTCTTCATCTCAGAATTTCAGTATTTTTATTTTTTCTGCATTCAAGATTCAGTCAATATTTTAAAACTCTTATATGAAATCTCACCTACTATAACCAGTTGAAAGTATTCTCTCCATTATGAATTTTCTAGAACAGTCAGTTTGTGTATCTCTGTCCTTCCTCCAAATGCACATGCAGTATTCTCCACAATGAATTATTTTAATCTGTGTACATGTCATATTTTTCCCAAGGGGATAGAAGCTTCTCAAGAGGCTATCTTTTTTTCTTTTTCATTATATGTCCCTTGTCTACCACAGGATCTTATGCACAATAATTGCTTAATGTTTGTTGAATTGCATTGGTATTTAGCTATTTAAATCAGATACTAACTCAGGGAAGAAAAAAGAAATCCAACAAATAATTGATTTTGATATACATTTGTTAAGCACTTACTATATGTTTAATACATTATTTACCTAATACAGTTATTCCTTCCACATTGTGGGGGTTGAGTGGGGCACCCATCTCAGCTGTAAATTTTTTGCGCCTCCCTCACTACCAGAGAAGAAATATGAATCATTATGATATTAAAAGATAAAATATGTTGATATTATACATCTGTACATATATTTTATGCATTTCTGAGTTTCTAAACTTTGTCTGTATTGCCTGCTGGCCTTTAGTGTCTTCTGCAGATTCCTCAAAACTCCAAAAATTTTCCCATTTATTTTCATATGCTGACCTACAATATATTTACATTGTGATGGGGAAAATTGTGATTTATAAAAGGTAATTGTATACCTTTCTACTCAAGGAAATGCAAAGTTCAGATGATATGTCTTTTTCACATGAAATGTGCAGTCAGTTCTATGAACTGTTCAGAGCTCTCCTGTATATTTGGTAGAGAAAGTAAATTAATTTTGGTTGAGTTTCTTCATAAATGTAATCATTAACAAAAATATATTTTCTAACTTTTAATTTAAGGGTTTTTTGTATTTTATCTATCAGGAAGAATAGAGAGAGAATTATGAAGGACTCAAAGATATATAATATAATGTCTCTATGTTTCTGGGCCTTTCAGTCTAAATGAGAGAGGGCTTCTTTATAAAGAAAAGAGAAACATTTTAATGTTTTATAACTATCAGATGAATGTGACAGAGATTTCTCATTCAAAATATATAAAATTTATGAATATTTAAAGTAAATCTAACAAAGTTCACTCAATATCTATATAGATATTATTGAAAATGTTCCTTAAAGAAATAAAGAACAAGTAAAACTGCTGATAGAATATTCAGGGCCATGGTTGAGCCATGGCAACATAAAAGTCCTAAAATCCTACTAATGTTACTTTATAAACTGTCTTTTATCTTCCCTTTATCACTTATCCTTAATACAGTGCCACCTGGCACCTGACACATAGTAAATGTTATTAGCAATTAGTCCAAATTCAGTTTCAATAATTCTCAACTGATTCCTACTAATAGTACTAGTTAACTCAGAGAAAGACCACAAATATGGATATTCCAGATATATGTGATTTTAAGTAAAGAACATAAATAAATAATGTAAAAGAAACCATATCACATATATAAGAAATGGCTTTATTTAAAAAAGAGATATAAGGCAATAAAAAGGAAAGAGGGCTACCCTAATAGTCCAACAGACATGGCTTCACATCCTGCCTGAGAAACACATTTCTCTAGCTGTTCTCTTCAGAATTTAACATTTATTTTACTTTGTTCTTCCAAATCACCTACCCAGCAAGTCACATGTCTTTGTCTTTTTTGGAGGAGAAGTAAATCTCAGCCAAATAAAGAAAGTTTACTAACACAGAAAAAGAGGAATAACCAGACACATCCCCAAGGAAGAGCATCATGTTTTCCCTCATCCAAGTAATAGCAATTTGTATTTTAATAGTCTTTACTTAAATGTAGTTATGTATATGTAGATATAGACATAGATCATATTGATAAACACAGTATAGTTATAGATATGGTTTTACACATAGTACTATACCTTAAATACCTAATTTATGGCAGCTAATAGGAAGATTAGCCAGTTGCCTGAGACTTCAAGGGGTTAAATAATAATAATTAAGATTTTATGCTTACAAGTTCCTTTGAAAATATTATCTTACTTGATCCTTACAACAACTCAGAGGTATGTGTTGTTATTACTACAATTTTACAACTGAAGTTACTGATGATGAGAAGGGTTAAGTGACATCCTGCCCTGAGTCACATTATTATTAAGTATTTGATGCAGAATTTGAACTCATGTCTTCCAGACTCCAATTCTAAAATTATTTTATTAAGCCCTTTATCTATATTATCATTATCTATATTAAAATGTTGTCAAATAAACACTTTCAACATGTTTTCCGCAATAGGTATTGACAAAAATAATATACACATATTTCATTTCAGATCTTGTTAAAGACCAACAAAACTTCCTATAGAGTTATAACTTTAATAAAGACATACAGTGTTTGTTCCCTATATATTATCCTTCAAACATACTTGCACCACACACACACACACACACACACACACATACACAATCATACAGTATCCTCACCTATGTTACCTATAGGCAATTCCTGAAACAAGGAAAAAAAATAACCAAATGCATGTGTGCATTCTGCTTTTATTAGTCAACTGGGTTTCTTAATTGGACTGATAGGGAATGACACAGGTTTCTAATATGGTAGCTCTTCTTTTCCTCTGAACAACATGGAAAGGCACATTTTCCAGCCAACCATTGTGGCCTGACTACCTTGGAGACAGTTTAGTGACATTATGTGACAAAGGTATTTTGCAGATTTAGTGCTTAGAGAAAGTAATGGATGGATATAACCAAATATGAAAGCCAACAGGAACCATTAATCTCATAGTAAGCATGATATTTCTCAGCTACTCAATTACTTCCTGGTTGTCAGCAAGGTACTTAAAGGAGATTAAGGCCACTTTTAGGCCACTAGCTTCAGATTTAGGCATAGAGATATCCAGAGCTGTAACTGGCAATTTTTGCATCTGGGGAAATCCAAATCATATTCAGGGAAAATAGTAAAATGTGGCATAAAAAGTCAGAAAAATCTGGTAGAAGGAAGGTGAAAGTCAGGGCAACAACAGGGTATGGCTTCTTGGTGGGAGAAGCAGGCTGTGTGGAAACTTCCTAGTTTATCTAATTCTTCTTCTGAGCTAGGTCCTATATTAGATCCTTTCCTCTACTGAAGGACTTCAAATGTTATCAGTGTCCTCTAAGGTTAGTTACATTGGATTAAGCCCAAATCTCTCTGTTTTACATATAGTTCTAGTGGTAGTTATATGTAAGAAATTACCTAAATGAACAAAGAGAAATTTACCCAACCCAAGAAAATATTCTCTAAATCAATCTCAATGTGATTTCCATTTGAGCACAGTTTATATGCCTTTATAATAGAAACACACAACACTTAAAAAAATCTATCATTTGAGTAGCCATTAGAAAGTCTATGTTCAAGAGGTTGAATGTATGAGTACCAGATAAAAGTTAAATTGCTACATCAGAATGATTTGGACCAAAAGACAATTAAACACAAAGCTGAGGAGATGAAAAAGTATTACTTCTATCATTTATCTTTCTATTTATTTATCTAATCTGTCATCTATCATCTAACACATAGTACATGTAGACTTTTATATACATACATATATATATACATATATATATATATATATGTATCTGTACATGTAAAGAGAAAAAATAATTTCAAAATTGATGGAATTCAACTCGAATGGCTATGGCCAGGGAAACATACTTTTTGGAACACCTGATGTCTTAGTGTCCTTTGAATTATAGAATGAATACTTCCTTATATAATGCAAACATCATTCACATTAATGATTTCCTTTAGTAGATAGTGAACTTTAATTATACACTGTCCATTTTTTGATTAGTCACCAAGGGGTAGAATCATTTCTACACACCTCTCTAACCATCTAAGAACAAAATCAATAAATACTGAAAGGCAAAAAAAAAAAATCACACAACCGAACTGTCACCAGCAATGCCATTTTTCAATTCAAGCTTCAACTTTGACAGAACACAAGTCCAAATGACATTCTTCTTTATCTAAGCATTCCAGACCCAAACAATTGTCCTCAACATTATCAAGAAAACACTTTAAATTATTCTTTAAAGATCTCATTTCACACACCAGGTGTGCTCTTAATTGGTATTCAAAGCTTCCGAAAATACCACATTGCATTTCCAAAAATATAAGCCACTAAATCCAGAAAACTTTTTTTTTTTCTTGAGGGAGAAAAAAAATCTCAATAGTATAAAAATTGATTTTGTGTTAAGTGATCCAAATATTTTGGGGAAAAAACCCAGATTCATGTGTGTCATATTGGTAAGTTATATAAATTGTTGACTATTATTTCCAGTTTTATAACATAAATATAAAGTGATATTCATCAGACAAGCAGCATGGCTTCAGAGCTAAAACCACATTTATCAATGAAACCAAAATTCCACAAAACATGAACAGTATACTCAAAAAAGAAACTAAACTAAATAACTTACCTTCATAAAGGGCTTTGAAACCTTGAGCACTCACAGCAAAGTCTGTAGTGAACCAGAGAGTAAGTATAGATCCTGTGCTCACTATAGATGATGGCAGCTGAAATCCAGATAATCTAAATAAGAAAAAAAATGATAAGAATGGAAATTAGGGAAATCGTGTATTTATTGATGATGTATCTTCTAATTTAGAATTCTAACTTGGTACCTTTGTGTATTTATCATATGTCACTGTGGAAATAATCACTGGACAATAGATATAAAATGTCGTCTGATCCAGTTTCCTCATATTACAGGTGTGAAAATTGAGAGGAAAAGAAGGGGACTCAAGTTCACATGGCTAATGGTGAACATGTGTCTTACAATTGACTTTTGGATAACTGAAGCTTACTTTCTGAGTCAAAAATGTATATATTTTCAAGTTTCTTGGAAGGAAATCTTGAGTGATTTCTTAAAAACTGAATGAATGCTGAATAAAAATGCTGAATGAATACCTGAAGGCAATAATTAGGAATACTATTTTATCATCATCATCATCACCATCACCACCACCACCACCATCATCGTCATCATCATTATCATAATGATTATCATCCTTCAAGATATTTCTTTAGTCTCCCTTCGTTGTCAATTACCTCACCCTTCTCACGGTTATTCTGTCCAACTATAATTTACCTTATCCTATTCTTGCCTGTTACAATTAGAGAAACCACATGACCAAGACTGTTTGAAGAATATGCTAAATAAAAGTCATCAAAGCTCAGAAGATATCCAAAAAGCCTGACTTTAGCGTCTGTTTCTGACAGCTATTGTAAACTGCCTTCAAAGTTTGGGGTGATGTTATGGAGGGCATAGGCTATCAGAAATCTCTCATCCAGAAAAACAAAATTGTATTCTGTCTTCTCCAGGTAAATTCTTTCCCAAGATAACAGCCTTATCTCTATTCCACAGTAAACTTTAATAATCATAGGCAAGATTTGATCAATTTTACCTATGGATTCTGAGCCAGAACAGAATACCTAGGGAATGTGCTGAAGACAGAGATGATGCTGAACTCAACTTACTTTAAGATTAATCCTAAGTAAGAACAATTCTGGCTTGCTGGCATAGTCAATGCTTCTGTATATTTATTATAGTTGCTACAAGTAGCAGAATCAATGTGTTGAAGCCATTCAACATCGCTTATTATGTTCTAACGTAATCTAACAACGGATTAATAAAGAAAATGCCAGAGTTAAATGTCTAACACAAATGAAAGTTCCAGCATCACATCTGAACATCAGATTAATTCACCCTCATGTTGTAAATGGAGACAATTGCATTATTTTTCAATAAAAGCATTGGTGTTCTATCACTTAGTCATTCTGCTGAATACAATTCTAGACTTAAATGAATGTATCTTTCTGTCCAAACAGGGCTATTATTATTCATAGCACTTAGAAAAAATCAAATAAAATATTAAATATATTGTTAATTATCGAAGATGAAAACCAAAATCACACATTTCTACTTTCTCCTTCCTCTCTCCCTTTTCCTCCCTCCTTTTCTCTCTCCCTCCCTTCCTCATTCCCTCCCTTTTTCCTTCCTTCCTTCCTTTTTTCATATTTCTGTTTCTCTCTTTCTTTCCTTCTTTTGTTCCCCTCCTTTTTAGTTGTATTTCTTTCAACAGTAGATATTGGTGTTGTATCTAGCTTAGCATGGTATTTGACACATGATAGCTTAAAATTATTTTTCTAACACAGTATTTTCAACTTAAGTATTTTCAAAGCCTCCTATAAATGCAAAGATTGGTGGATTTTCATAATCTGCCATGTAGGCCAAGAGGGGTACTCATCCTGGGCTCCATAAACTTCTTTAGCATTTAAACAAATATATTTAGTATAGTTTTCCTTGTAATCATATGCATTTTATTTTAGATTTTTAAAATATTATCCTGAGAAATATTTTTTTTAAATCCAATAATTCTGAGAAGGCTTCCATGGGCTTTACTAGATTACCCCTGACACAAAAAAGCTCAAGACTTCCTGGTAAAGGGGATCACAGGATCATATACTTCACACTGGAGGGACATCATTAGAGCCACCATTTGGTATAATCCTTTCATCGTACAGATAAGAACAAACTCTGAAAGTAAAAGGACCTACCTAAGAGAATACACATGTTGAATAAAATGCTTGGAACACAATGTCTATTGAAAACAATGCATTAATAATCACTTAAGAAGAGTACCCAAGGAAGGAATGTAAGGAAGTGTTCTTAGTAGTATGTCTTGAAAGCTTTAGTGTTGAAAGGGGGGTAGTTATTAGGGCCATCCTGATTTTCCTGAAGTCATTCCACAAGGCACTGGACTACTATGCCTATGAATAAAGGTACATCTTTAAGGAGTTTCTCACATCTCTAGATATCTATTTATTTTACATCCTCAACATTATATCCATATGTAAAATATGTCAATGTGTAAAAGATTTTTCACTTTAATAATTTTCTTTAATAATCCCCAGATGTTTTAAATATATTAAAATACAGCACAGTTTTTTTTAAACAAGGGCTATGTAATAGTATTATATAATTAAATAACCAAGATGGTGAGGAAATGTTATTATTTATAATTGTGATTTTTCATAACACTTTGAAATACTCCGTAGCCACATCACTGAGCTTCTTTAGTTCTTAAGATAACTTGGAATTTTCACTCAATCAAGAGTCACTCAACAAGTGTCTCTTGAATATCTGGAACATTCACATGACTGTTAAGCTACATTACACAAATTTAGACAATAAGTGCCATATGGATATAGTCTGTCTAAAAAAGGAAATCAGTTATGTTGGTAAGCTGGAACCTGATGGCACCTCAATTTTGATTCTGTTGTAATCCACTGAGTCATACTGGGTCCCCATATGGTACAGTCTGCCAAAGAGAGGCCTCTGACATTAAATTCTGGCACTTGATATAAAGATACTATGGGAAATCTATGGTATAACAAAAGTCATACTCATTACTATTACATATTTTGTTTTTTTTTTCTTATTCAGCAAACTATTCAGTTTGGAATTTCATCCCTTAGTTTCTCATACTTGTATTGGTCAAAATACTCCAATTACTTTGTTTTTCTTCCTTCCTTCCTTCCTTCCTTCCTTCCTTCCTTCCTTCCTTCCTTCCTTCCTTCCTTCCTTCCTGTAGATTGCCAAAGGCAATGTGTTCAAGTCCTATCTCTGACACATATAGCACAGTAGAAAGGGTAATGGATTTGGAGTCAGAAGACTCCTGTTCAAAACCTTTTCCTGCTCGTGTGACCTTCAGCAAGTCTCTAGTTTCAGTTTCTTCATTTATAAAACTGTATTAGATAACATCTGTAAGTCTCCTCCAGCTCTGAATCTATTAGCCTCTATTCACTTGCTGCCTAGGCAACAATGGGCAAGTGATTTAATATTGTTGGGTCCTAAATAAATTACTATAAGTTGTATACATAACTTTATCTAAAGAGAGCTATAACTCCATATACTATCTAGAGTTATAGAGATAGCACCTATCTTCCTTGGTAGAGGTAGATACCTCTCCAGGTATTTCCCATACTGATGAAATCACAGATGCGATCACCTACTACAGTGGATGACTAGGAGAGTGACCTTGAAATGATTTCATCTAGATTTTCCTGAAGTAATGGTTACATGTTGCTCTTTAGGATATTGAAAATATGTACATCAAATAATAGTTGAACTATACAGATTCAGATCCAGCTAAATGATCAGATCCAATGATTAGATTAACAATGTTTTGCTACAACTCTAGTGAAGTACTTGAGATTTTAGAAATTATGTGACTAAATATATTTGTGAATTGGGATGCTCAAAAAATTAAAGATAATGCAAAATTGAGAAATGCATTTTGCAATATAGTTAAGACACCCCTCCCCCAAAAAAGTCCTCATTTGGTTATAATGATGGAGTAAAACTAGTATGATAAAATTTAGTAGAGATAAATGTAAAGTATTACATGGATTCAAAATCTCAACTTTGCAAATACAATTTATGACATGAAAAAGTCTGAGGATATTGAGGGACAAGACTTAATCAGGGTGTTGGCCTAGAATACCTCTGAGATTCCTTCCAGCTCTATTTCTACTTGCCTTGTGGTTCTATGAACAGTAAAACATATCAGCTAAAAAATACAAATTGGTTTAGATTGCACTAAGTAAACCAAACTGTCTAGCTTGTGTCTTAGGAAGTAAGATCGTCATTGTTCTATGTACTGTATTGACTTTATCAGGAATATTTTCAACAGATTTTGGTGGCACATTATAGGAAGATCACTGATAAACTGGAGCATATCTCAGTTAGAAAGTGAAGGATCCTCTTGATCCTATCATATAGAGATCAGAGGAAGGATTAGTATTTACCTTGGAGAAAAGAAAACTCAGGCATAACATAAAAGCAATCTGTAATAATCACAAGCAATGGGATGCTAGAGACAAATCATAAATTTTCTGAGAGAGGATATTTGGAAATCAGCAAATACTACAAAGTCGGGATTGATTTATTGTTTTGTTTATTGTCTGGACCAGGGGTGGGGAACCTGTGGCAGTGAAGTCATATATGGCCTTCTAGCTCCTTGGGTGTGGCCTTTTGGCTGAGTCCAAGTTTTACCAAACAAATCCTTAATTAAAGGGATTTGTTCTGTGAAGTTTGGGTTCAGTCAAAGGGCTGCACTTGAGGGTCATATGTGACCTCAAGGCCACAGGTTCTCCACCCCTGGTCTACACTTAAAAAAATGCTGATAGTGCAGATTAAATTTAAAAGTGTATCATATATACCTTTTATTTTTCTGGAGAGTATGTTGTTTAACATGTATCACATATCTCAGATTACAGGGATGTCATGTGAAAGAAGTGTTAAACTTTGTTTTCTGTGAATACTAAGTGGAATTTGCAGAGATAGATTTAGTCTCAATTGAAGTGAAAAATTCTTAATAATTACAGCAAATTGGACACTCCCAAACTTCTAACAATTAGAACACTCCCAAAATGCAGTGGGATATTCAGGATACTTCAAGTTCTAAAAATTATATCAGACAATGGGCCATTGAAAAATTTGGAGATTCTTTTTTCCCTTAATAAGGCAAATTGAAGGGAAAAATAACAGATGTTTCTGATATTTGAAGAAATTATCTGTAGAAGTAGAAACAGACTTTTTCCGTCATTCTCCAGAGGATAAAATTAGAACAAATGGATTACAGAAACGCAAGTATGAGCTCAGAATAAAAATTCAATCACAATGAAGAATGCCCAACAATGTGATACACCAACTCATAATATAGGATGCTCTTATTTCCAGTCCCAGTCATTGGAAATATTCAAACAGAAAGTGGATGACCACCTTACAGAGATGTCTTAGAAGAAATGACTTCACTGAGTGGGAGAGTACTAGATTGTATCCATGCCTCCTTTCAGCTTTAAAAGTCCATATGATTCTTAATTTTATAGTGACAAGCACACAGTGCTAACTACTGAGTTCCACATTTGTGTTCTAACATGCTCTCATTGACACATGCAAAAGCATTCTTCCGACGTCATCACGATATATGTCTTATTGAAACAGGCTATGGGATTTCACCTGTCTGTCAGTGATTTTTTATCCATTGAAAGTGACACAATATGAACACATGAACCTTAATAAGTACAGCCTATCTTTTATACTTTTTCCCCTCCTCCATCTCCCATTGTTGTGTGTGACCCTACTGGGCATCCCCACATGCAGGGACAATTCTTACTTCTGTAACAGCCAAGTTGAGCAGACCAGGAGAAGGTCTGTCTCTGTGCCCAGAAAGTAATTCTACCTAGAGATTTAAGAAAGGATATAACATAATTTTGAAAATTATTTTTGCCACTTTCTAAATAATTAGGATTGATAAGTTGGGAATTTTGAAGTGGGCGGAGGGAAGAAGAGGAGAAAGGGAATAAGCATTTATATAGCACCTACTATGTGCCATCAACTGTAATAAACACTTTTCTTTCACAAATATCATTTCATTTGCTCCTCACGATAACCCTGTGTGAGAAGTCATATTATTATTTTAATTTTACAATTGAGGGTAATGAGGCAACCAAAAGCTATGTGATGTTCCCAGGGTCATAAACCTGGAAAATGCCTGAGGCTTAATTTGAATTTAGGAATTGTCTAATTCCAGACCCAGGGCTCTATCCAAGATACCATCAACTCTCTTCTAGAATAGATTCAAAAGAAAGATGTATAAAGGCCATGCTTCAGCTAAATATTAGAACAGATGTCCTGTAAAGCCCCTTCCAGTTCTTTGATCCTATGGGTTTTTTCTTTCTTTTATTGTCAGGTGAATTATCCACAAGGACATCCACAAATGTGTGCTAAATGAATGAATGAATGAGCCAGGAGAAAAAGTTAGGAAAGAAAAGGGAACAAGAGTAGCAGTAAGAAATCAATTTTGTTGTCAATGAATAAGTGTAGTTAATGTCACTCTGAACATGTCCCTGTCTTTCTATCTTTTTCTAGTTTTCTCCCTGATGTCCTGTAGAATCTCATTAGCTGTATCTTTTACTGAAAGAAAAGCAATTCCCTTCTCACATCTAGCTATCATGGTAAATGACAGAGCACACCTGCCAGAGATGAATGATTGTTAGGTAACTGAGAAATGATTTGTGGCATTCCTTCTATTTTCTATGTACATGTTCACTGTGCAGAAAACATGAGATTCTGAATTGAACAAGTTTATTTCTGCTTCCATCTCTCCCCAAATTGCTAGGATGAATTGCATCTGGAAATATCCAAAATATTTTTTTGTTGTGCCATACCAACTAAGATGTCCAAATCATTGTCAGAAATATAACAACCCTGAATACTGTAAGTAATGATGTTTAAAAGGAAGAAAACAAATAAAAATGAAAAGAATTCTCAGGAAAATTCTATGCAGAAAAAAGGCCCTATGCTGATAGAGTTATGACTATGAGGGTTAAAAAGTAAACTGTATAATTGGGAAACATATTTAATCTACAATCCCCAGTATTTTTATCTTCACACCAACTGCATCACTCTATATTATTAATACCCAAATAATGAAATAGATTTCAAAGTTTGCTTTACATAAATGCTATTCACATTTGATTATATATATATATATATATATATATATATATATATATATATATATATATTTTCTGTATGAGAATCAGAGCATTCAAAACCATCCAAGTCCAGAGTTCCAATTTATAGATGAAGAAAGTAAGGGATGGGGAGATTAACTGGGTTGTCCAAATTCATATTGATAGTAAGTGGAAGGGCCAAGATTTGAACCCACGTTGTCTCAGAATAAGTTCAATGTCTTTGTCATGACAGTACCATAGACAAAGTCACAATTTTTGTTACACTGATACACTAACTAAAAAAACCAAGACAATAACAACAAAAACATAGGCTTTATAATTTCAATTAGTGGTTTTCCTATTTCAAAAATAGCTGAATATTAAAAAGGAAGAGACTTTACATATCTCTAGAGCATGCGATAATACATTTTATTTGACTGATTAGTATATAAGGCAATAGAAATTGCCCTTGCCTAAGTTTGTATACTAAAAGAATCTGGATAGGGAATAAAATATCTTATTTAATAAAAAACTGAAAAAATAGCAAAAATAGAGTTGTAAATCATGACAACCAAATGATTAGTTCACTATGGAACTTAATGGATTCTAGGTAGAATCACTGTTCAATGTTATGCAACATATTGAGCTCAAAGTAGACTATAGCCACAGTTATCTGGTAACAAGGATCAATAACTGTGAGGCATTAAAAATGGATATTACACATTTGGGAACATTCTAAATCCCTTACTGAAACAGAACTTCGATTCTACAATGTTTATCCCAAGTTCAAAGTTTTAACTTTAAGGTGTAATGACATTCAAAAAAAATTTCTTTCTGTGTCTCTCTGTCTCTCTAGATGTGTGTATGTATGTATGCATGTACGTATGTATGAATATATATATATATATATATATATATATATATATATATATAGTTATAATAGACAATATGGAAGTCATAAGAAATACCATATCTAATGATTTTGATGGCCATGTCAATATCCCTAAAACCAACTTTCTATTTCATGATATTCATGAAAATAATATAAGAAGCAATCAATCAACCAGCACTTATTATACATTAATTTTCTGTTGGGGGAGTGTAATAAGTACTTGGAATTCAAAAGCAAAAACAGAATCTATTAGTCTGCCCTTGAGGAGTTGACATTTCATCAGGGCAGACAATATGAGAAGAGGAATTAGTTGTCCTAGTGCTTTGCAAATGGGTGGGATTGATAAGGATCACCATATAGTAACACATTATTTCAAATATTTAAATTTTACTTAAAATGTTTAATTGTAAATTTCTTGCTAACTAGGCCAAAACTATACTCAGTTACCAAATTTTCACAATGTTTACATTTTGATGTTTTTTTTTTTCACTTTTTACATTTTGATGTTTTGGTGTGTATCCTCAACAGTCCTGTCCTAGGTTCTAGCTCTTGGTTGTTGAACCATAGCTTACAATTTCTGTGATTTTTTAATATATTACTTAGAATCCCAGGTCCTTCAATGAGAAATCATACATTCTTGATTTTCAATGATCAATGTTTAATCAGTGCATCAATTTCTTGATTAGATTGAAGCTGATAAAACTCAACATGAGATATAGGTATGGTGAACACAGTTTCTTCACCAAATCATCATTTACTAGAACTAGGGCTCCTTGTAATGTGGAAGAAGTACATTTAGGAAATTGTATTACATGCAGTAAGAACTTCACAATTTATGTGGTGAATTGTAACATCATTATACTAACAAATGGGATAGGCTAATCTAGATTAATTTATCCATAGACTATAAAATGAGACCTTTCAAAGGACACTACTAAATTTTTGAGATTGACAACCTGAGTGGTAATCATGCCCTTGTCAAATCAACTTTTTGATGCCACTGTTACTGTTAGAAACAGAAAATTTGGACAGGTATAAGTGAACCTGTCATAGAAAGGAATTTCTTCATTGGGGTTGCTCAGTTCTACATGTTTGGAAAGAAAATATTGTAGTCAAATGAATCATTTGAAAAATGTTTGGAGATTATAAGGTAGTATCTTTAACATAAAACAAATATACTATCAATCTGACCAGAAATGATCTATACAGCAAAATGCCCTAAGAGATGACAAATCCTTCTGGGAAGAGGTTTATGAAACTTAATTTTGAATGTAGCATCCTCTGATAATGCTGATGCTTGATAGAGAGGACCTTCATGTTCAATATTCACTTAATTGGCTGCTGAATCAGAGTTCTATGGATATACTAAAAGGACAATCCTTGCCTTTTATGCCTCTTCTCCTCCTCTTGGTCTTAAGATGAAATTATGACTCTCTGATATCTAGAGAGATAGTACAGTGCCATAGATTCCCTTCATTACAGAAGACAAGATATGCTGGGCCTTCTGGGCATGTTTGAAATCGATACAAGTTTTTGTATCCTTTCCTTTGGTACAGGTACTTTTGAGAACACAAATGGCAACCAGTGTGTTCCCAAAGCACCCAAGAATGATGGGTTTCAGTTACCAGAGCAGTTGTAGCAACAACAACAGAAGTGACAGCAGCAGGGATAGAAGCAGACTGGCAGAGAAGAAGGGTCACCAATAGAGAGAGAAACCATGAGAAAGAAAGATGCCCACTCTGTGTTGAAAAGTCTATTCTTAGTGCAGGTAAAACACAAAATAACTAATGAGCATCCCTATTACAAATGTAACAGATTTGTATATCTCAACTGATTTTAATTATTTCATGATTCTTCATGATTAACTTTCTCTTCATGTGTTCAATTAAAATTTCCTGCCCCATAAAGGATTCATGTTTGTATTCTGGGTACCTTTTTCTCTGATCTCTTTTTGACTCACCCACCTCCTCCCAACAGTTCACTCTTTCTCGTTCTTCACTGGGGAAGATCCTGGAAACTTAAGCCAAAAATTAGAATTGTTCCCATGAATCTGAGATAGAGGTGGAATTGAAGCATCAGCAGCCAAATTCCCTGCTTGGTACAAGCAAACCCCGAATAATGAATCCTGGGCAGCCTCTGAGGACAGGTAAATGAAAGGAATTTGTGAAGGTCACCAGTCTCTGCAGCCTCCGACTGATGGTGCTTTTTGAGCCACCGTACTACATAAATAGCAGAACACTTTACAAAAGATATTGTAGTCTGTTATATTACCTTCTTATCTGTTTCTGATGTTTGAATACTTCATTATCAAATAGTAGAGATAGAATTATAGGAATTCAGAGATGGGAGAAGCCTGGGGTATTAGCCAGTTCAATCCTTACAGATAAAGCAGTCAATTAAAGCATTGAAAAAGGAAGGGGCTTGTTCCAATTGTTTATTAGGGAAGTTGGGACGTAGATCTGGGTGTCCCAATTATAAAGCTGTTTTCTCTTTCAGTTGTACCACCTCAGATTTTCCTTTGTTTAAACATTACTTATTTCTCCAACTAGGTACTAGAGACTAGAGCTGTGATTTCTTTGGTATGGTATCCCAGCTTCATGGCAGTGAAGTGGCACAGTGTATAGAGTGCCAGGCAGGGAGTCAGGAAGGGTCATATTCCTGATTTCAAATCCAGTTTTAGACACTAGGTACGTAACCCAGGATAAGTCACTTACCCTTGTTTACTTCAGTTTCTTCATCTGGAAACTGAGCCAGAGAAGGAAATGACAAAACACTATAGTATCATTACCAAGAAAATCCCAAATGGGGTCATGAAGAGTCAAACACAACTGAAATGACTGAATGACAAAAAATCTGAGCTTCAGAGATACAATAGCAGCATTTGCTTGGTGGAGCAATGTGTCTATGAGACAGTACCAGAACAATGGTAAAGTCATGACTCTGCTTGTTAAAATAATAAGTATTAATTTATTAATAATTATCATATTAAATAAAGGTCCACAATAAATGTCTTGATGCTAGACAATTTTATTCATAAATGTAACATTTCTCCAATTCTAGTAAAACAAGTTCAAATCTTTCAGATTTTTTCAATAAAAGAGTAATTTCATGAAGGTAGGTAGCTCCCAGTTTGGAATCTCCTTTAACTCATGCAGAATGGCAAGCCAGCTATAACTTCTGAGTCTTGAGAGCTAACTGGCAGTATTCAGATGTCAAGGATTTTTCCCATTTTCACACAAGTAATATTGAATGAAAATCCTCCTGGATCCAAGATTTTACTTCACCCTGTCTTACTTGATATTTTACTTTATTTTATTCAAAAGATTTAGAACTAGAAGAGATTTCAAAGTTCAGCTAGTTTCACTCACTCCCTCATGAAAAGGATGAGGAAACCCAGATCACAGAGGCATAATTAAAGTTCATCTCCCACAACTTTTCTGTATTTGGTAACAGTCCAGTCTAAACCAGGAACAGAAGGTTAAACATTTGTTTTTTGGGTAGGCCCCACTTATTCATAAGCAAAAACAATACTTTTTCATGTTCAATTGTGTTCTTTTAACACAAGTACAAGTTGTATGCCCCACAGCAGTAGTATAGTCATGAATTACAGAAAACTACAGGTTGGCTTCTCATGAGTAGTTATTGTCCATTTGTAAGTTGAGGCATATTTTTCTGTCTTATAAAGTTTTTCCTAAGAACTAGAAGACAATTCACAAAAGGGTTTTCCTTTTAATTTACCTTTAGATGGAAGTAGTAAATAATCTTTATCCTGTCAAGATCTATTTGGATTCTTATTATTTCATCCATGTGTTAGCTATCCTTCCCAGCCTTGTTTCATTTTACAATCCCTCTAATTGGTTTTCCTGCCTTAAGTGTATCCCCACTCTCATTCCGTATTCATCTGCCAAAGTAATTTTCCTAAAGCATAGGGATGACACCATTGCTATGCTCAAGAAATTCCTGTGGCTCCCTATTACTTCAGTGATCAACTGCCTTTTGTCTGGCATTTAATGCTCATTATAACCTAGCTCCTTAGGGCTTTTCTACTTTTCTTACATTTATTTGCTGCTACATTCTCTACTAGCCTGCCACACTGGCTAACTTGCTGTATTCCTATTTGTTATGTAACTGTTACACACTACACTCCATTATCCATCTCCATGATTTTGTAATGGCTGGGCTATATGTCTAGAATGCTTTCCTTCCCAACCTCTGCCTTTCAGTTTCTCTTGATTCCTTTAAGACTCAGGTCAAACACCACCATCAGCAGTCTGCTTTTCCTCATCCCCCAACTGCTAATGTCTTCATTAAGATTATTTTTCACATATTTTTATATATCTTGTATATATCTAGATATCTACATATTTTCTTTCTCATTGGAATATGGGATCCTTGAGAATGAAAATTTTATTTTGTCTTTTCTTTGTATCCCTAGCACTTAACAAAGTACCTGTCACATAGTAAGCACTTAATGAATAATTACTGAGTTGACTTTCTTTATAACCTTAGGTATTACACAATTCCTAGAACATAAGTGTTTGATAAATACTTGTTATAACTGGCTGCCTGCAACCTGCATTTGATAAGAATGTCAACTATACCTTCATCCAACTCACTGGTAACACTTGAATAGCATAAGGTCAAAGACAGATACCTTGCGCACTCCACTGGAGATCTTTTTCCAAAAAAAGAAATTAGTGACTACTCTTGGAATTTAACTTTCCAAACAGTTTCTTATAAGTTTTATGGTATTGGATATCTGTCCTACTTGTGAATAAAAATGATATCAAATCCTGTGCTAAAGTCTAGGTAAATGATTAGAAACATTCTCCTGATCTCCAATTTAGTAACTATGTTTAGTAAGAAAAGACAAATGAAAGGAGCTTAGTTTAGAACTCTGTCACCATTACTTCCATGAATTCAGGGAACTCTCCGGATCATGTCTTTGAGCCTGAAATCTATGCCACTATGATCATCATGTTTATTATAAGACAATTCTCTAACCAGAAAACTGAGATAAAGAAATTCAAGGTTTACAAAGTGCCTATGAATATGCTATCATTCAATAGTTACATATACACGTGCAACTTGTGATGTAGATACTAGAATTATTTATCTCCAGTTTTACAGATAAGGAAAGGTAGGTTCATGAAGTTAGAGGTACTACTACCCATTGTCCTATGTCTCACAAATATTAGAGACTGTATTCCAAACAAGTCCCTGGGTCCAAAAGTAAAGCAAGAGAAGAACAGAATATGATGAGGAAAAATTGTGTTTGTCTTAAGGAATCATTTGTGTGTGTGTGTGTGTGTGTGTGTGTGTGTTAATGCTTACCCTTTTAGAAAGCCCTTTGGAAAGCCTAAATGTATCCTAGCATATTTAAGGGTTTTTTCATGAGTTTGTCTAAACTTTCAAAATCCAATCCTTGGTCCCACAAAAGAAACCACTTTACAAATGAGGAATCTCATTCTAATCTTGGATTTGAGATCTGGTATACTTTTCTCTACTATACCATCTGTGATGTGGCTCATCCTGACCTAAAACTTAACTTCCAGTAGGACTCTGCTGTATCCTTAAACTCGTGTGGACTACTAAGAAACAGAAAATCAAGAAAGTTTTAAAGCTTATAAAAGAACCAAATATCCACATGGCTTCAATTTCCTTCTTTCTTTCTTTCTTTTTCTTTCTTTCTTTTTCTTTCTTTCTTTCTTTCTTTCTTTTTTTCTGTCTTTCTCTTCCTTTCTTCCTTCCTTTCTCTGTTTGTCTCTCTGTCTATCTATCTACATATCTATCATTTATCAGAATGAAGTAGCCCATTTCTTATCTTCCTTTCAGCATACTCCTATTCAAATAAGTTCATAAGATTATCCCAGGAAAGGATCTTACAGACTATTATGCCAAGAATCTCCTTGGAAAGCCAAATAAATAAACTGAGTTTCAGAAGGGGGAACAACTTAGATCACAGAGGTAAATGACAGCAACAGAATCTAAATCCAGATCTGCTAAATACTAAACTTAGATGATCACATCAAATGAAAGGACAGGGCCTGGGATTCAGTCAGTCCATCAGCATTCAAGCCCCATGTCTTCATTTGATTGACTTTTTGAAGAAAATGAATGAGCTTCCAATGCCAAGCTAGTTGTTGAAGGATGATTTGAAAGAGTAAGGACAAAAGCCACACTCAGTAGTTCCAAGAAACACAACCTGAAGCCATAGAAACAGTCACTGACTGCTCAGAAGTGATCATAGCAGCAGACAGTTCAATGGGGTGGCTGAATTTGAGCCAAAATTTTGTGTTTCTCATGAGATAAATATACCAAGCTATTGACGGCCAGCAGGATCTGGAAGCAGCAGCCAAGGCCATTAGTCAAAGCAAGCACTCACTATAATCAGTGTAAAATGAATTATATTTTGATCTCTTTAGCCACATTCATATTTGGAAGTCACAATGCAGTTCACAGTTCAATCTTTCAAATATGAAAGTTTATATTTTCCATACTAAAGATGTGTGACAATGAAGGGGGAAGCAGTGATAAACATAATATGAACTAGATTAGAACTTCATTTTAGAATTGTGGTACATTCAATCCAATCCAGAAAGAACAAATTCATTTTGATCAGCAACACAAGGAACCATAGAAAATGCAAATGCTTATTTTAGTGTACTTAAGTTCTAGCCTAAAAGATAATATACTTGATTATCTACATTGTGTCATATGGAGGCATCAGAAAAATTTTCCCTCATTAGAAATTAATTCCTTTGGATTAAAGCTTTAAAAATGAACATGCTTACATAGTAATCCATTAATCAGGGAAGTTCAGTTTAGGAAACACTCAATGTTGATATTCCCTCCATACAACACAGCATAGTATGGTACTCTTCAAAGTGGGATACAGTGGCTTGACTCCAAGGTAGCCATGGCCTGAACTCAATAGGTGTGTGATTAACCAATTCTAGTATGATAAGATGTGTTGCACAGTCATCCCACTTCACAGTGGTAGCCAACAGAGGGACTTAACTGCAGCAATACATTTCTATTGCATGTATTTATTGTTGTAACATTTGCAAATTGCTTTATAGATATTGTCCTATTTCAACATTTTAATTTCAATGTACTAAATATTATTGCAATTCTTATTATACAGATGAGAAAAAAGGCTGAGAATTTTTGTATTAGCATTTATTAAGCATTTAGTACTAAGTGCTAAATATGTTTGCAGAAGGGGTGGGGTGGAGAGACAACATGCAAACAACTATATACAAACAACAGATATACAGGATAATTTGAAAATAATTTCAGGGGGAAGGCATTTACATTGATGGGGATTGGGAAAGGCTTCTTTCACAAGATGGGATTTTTTTACATTTTTTAAAATTTATTTAACATATTTGGTTTTCAGCATTGATTTTCACAACAGTTTGAATTACAAATTTTCTCCCCATTTCTACCCTCCCCCCACTCCAAGATGGCATATATTCTGGTTGCCCTGTTTCCCAGGCTGAGAATTTTTAAATGACCTGCCAGCACCACATGCTTACTGAGTGTTTAAAATTTGATTTAAATTCAGGTTTTCCTGACTTCAAGAATTGTACTCTATTCATTACACTGCCTATCTACCTCATTATGTTATCTTTCTTCCCAGACCTACTCATCTTCCAAACTTCCTTAATTCTACGGAGTGCAAACAGGTTCAGAAACAAGAAGTTATTTACAATGTTCAATTCTGACCCTGAAAGACTCTATCAGCTACCAAATCTTGTCATTTCTGTCTCCACAATATTTTTCATATCTGGCACCTTCTTTCCACTCACACAGCCACCACCTGAGGTTGGGCCCTCATCACCTTTCACCTGGACTATTGCAACAGACTCCTAACAAGTTCTTCTGCCTTATGTCTCCCTATCAAAGCCACCCTCCATGCAGCTGCTAAAATGATTTTCCTAAAGTACAAGATGGACCAGTTTACTCACTTTCTCAGTAAAATTCAATGTTTCACCATTAACTCTAAAATAAAATATCACATCTCATCCTTCTAATCATCTCCTGTATGTGTCATAAGGTAAATATTATTTAGTATAGTAATACAAACATATAACACATAAAGAAATAAAATGGTCAGAAATTACTCATTCACATGTGTGATCAAAAATATGTTTCGACCACAATACATTAAATTCAGTTCAATTCACAAGCATTTATTGTTCAACTATGTGCCAACCATTTGGTGATGGGAATACAAGACAAAATTTGTATTGTCCTCAAGAATTTACATGCTGTGTGTGTGTGGGGATGGAAACATGCACACACACATATAATACACACATGTATATGTATGTGTGTATGAGTGAAACTATAAATGTGATTGTATGTGAAGACTCAAGGAAAGAAAAAAATAGACTGGAAATTGATATTCCTTGTTATACTTCTAAAGCATATTCAAGCAAAGTGAACTTTTTTCCCCTTTCAGTATGAGTACTTCATGTATATAAAATGTTCACATTAGAATATCAGTTCTATTTTCCACAGCTGAAATAATGAGTACATATGTGTGTATGTATATAAATACATATATATATATATATATACATATACATATATATATGTATATATACACACATGCATTGATATGAAAGGAAATCTCTTAACTTGTCAAGTTATGCAAAAATTGGAGACTCTCTCTCTCTCTCTCTCTTTCTGTCTCTCCTTCCCTCCCTCTGAAAACACACATATATGTATGTATATATACACACATACATATATACATCCGCATGTATACATACATACATACACATACGTGTATGTATGTATAGATAGCTATATGGAAAATAGGCAGATATTTTCCCCCAACACTTTTTCTTTAAGAGTTTTCTGAAAATATGAACATCAGAAAATGGGGCTGTAGTTTCTTCACATTTTCAGAATCATCTAAACATTATGTCTGACAAATTCATCCAACCCCCAACAGGCATCTGAGATTTTCTGCTTTATGTATGTTTTGTTTTTGATATTTTCCCCTTTTAGAATAAGACTGAAGTACCTATAACTTTCCATTTTTGTTTAACCTATCATAAATGGCCAGGTTTGCTGTTTCCAGTACATTATCCAGTTTTGTCTATTTTAAGTTAAAGAGACAGATGTTTACTGGTACACAATCCAACTTGGAAGACAAAAGTGAAATGTATTTTATCTTGTTCCAATACAAGACAGATAAGTCAGGTGAAGCTGCATGAAAGCAGTGTGTGTGTGTGTGTGTGTGTGTTTCTGTAAAAGTTTCTGAAAAAAAATCACCAACTGTTAGATTTATCCTAGGAATTGACTTTATTGTAATTAGGATTTGATTAATGCCCAGATCACTTGAAATGGAGGCAATAGTATTGGAAACACCAGGGACTTGTTTCTGAGAGAAAACATACTGTGATCTTCGACCACATGAGTGGAAACATCCTCTTTCCATAGGCTGAATAGCCAGGACACATGGCATCTTTTAAAACTATTAGACTGAGACTCTCTCTCTCTCTCTCTCTCTCTCTCTCTCTCTCTCTCTCTCTCTTTCTAGTGGAGTGAAAGTCCTGTTAACATGAAACTTGGGAATTATGTACTGAATAGAATATGGGATAAGGGTGAACCCTTCTGCTTCCCTTTGAGGGCTCATGGTCCTACCCTTTTTCAGTTCTAAGCATATGCCAGCAAACATGGAAGCTTCAGCCATAGTATTCTTGGCAGCAGGATAACAGGTCAGATGTTGTTGACAGCCCAGAAGGCCAGCAGAAAAGCCCTGAGAAGCCATGGTTCCGGAACGAAACCCAAGGGTGAGTTTTGAATGTGGAACTTGGTGAAATTATTCTATATAAGAACTGATCTAAACTATTGATCTAATCCCTTTTGAGCAGTGTAAGAATGATTATGCCTCATATGTTTGGGGGGAAAATATTTGTATATTTGTTATTATAATAGCTTTGAATTTAATATCCTTTTTTAAGTTTACTCTGACTGTTAAGTGAACTGAATTGGGGTGCAGAGGACACATAAAAATTTGGGATTTTTGTTCCCCAATAGGAGGTAATGGGAGAGATTAGACACCTTCAGTTCTGCCCTGTCCCCTCCTCCCAATTAAGGGTACTGGAGAATCATAGGGAAGGAGTAAAATTTAAAATACCTGGACTTCAGCCAATGGAAGTCAACAGTAGTAAATTCTTCACTTATAAAACCTTTTTCACAGAAGTTCAGTTATACTTTCATAGATTTAGAACTGGAGGGGATTTCAGAGGCCATATTGTCTGAGTCCCTCTTTCATACATGTGGAGCTTGAGGACAGAAATTTTGATCAGTGTTATTCAGGACTGAATGGCTACTATAGTAAGTGACAGAGCAGGAGTAGAAACTGGATTCCTGATATTCCAAAATCAGAATTCTTCTCCTCTATACTACACTGCCTCTATTTTATTCTATTGTTGTTTCTAAGACTAATACATTACCATTGACACTTTCTTCTCTCAGGGGTATTCATGGTCTGTCATACTACAAAAGTTTCATTACATCATTTCGGCTGAATTTGCAAATGTATTATCCAAATGCTGTGGGATTTTATGTCATTTACAAATTATATATATATGTATATGTATATGTATATGTATATGTATATGTATATGTATATATATATATATGTATTGTATGTATGTATGTACATGTATATACATATACGTGCATACACACACCATCATATGTGTGTGTGTGTGTGTGTGTGTGTGTGTGTGTGTATAATATGATATATATGTTTCTGTGAAGCACTTTCACTTAGACCTTGTAGTTCATTCTCCTTACAGGACCACACAGTGAAAGGGCTGTTAAGTATACTCAGATGTATCATTGCCTATATCACAGTTATCATATAGTTTATTTTCTCCAAAAAAATCAAATGGATATCAACATGTTGTTGTGCTTTTATAAACTTGAGACATTTCTATTTGCTCTATACAATAATTTTTTCCTACGATATTTCATTTTCTACTGTTCTCTAATAAAAGTGCCTTTAAAAAGAAAAAGAGGTGGCAGAGCCAAGATGGTGGCTGGAAAGCAGGGACTGGCTTGAGCTCTCCCCCAAATCCCTCCAAACACCTATAAAAATGCTCTGAACAAATTCTAGAGCTGCAGAACCCATGGAATAGCAAAGAGAAGCAGGTCTCCAGCCCAGGACAGCCTGGATGGTCCCTGGGAAGGGTCTATTGCACTGTGCTGGGGGAGGAGCACAGCCCAGCATGGGCCTCTTCAGGACAGACCAGGCCCTGTGGAGATGGGGCAGAGCAGGCCATAGGGTCATGAATCACTGAGCTATAACAGTTACCAGACTTCTCCACCCACAAACACTGAAAACAACAGAGAAGGTTAGTAGGAAAAGTTGTGGATCAAGGAGAGAGAAGTGCAGGTCTGGCCTTAGCCTGGGGGTAGCAGAGGTGAAGTAGCAGCAGTGATAGTGGCAATGGAAGGAAGCTCCTGGGGCTGTTTGCAGAGCTCCAGCTGTGATTGCTTCTGGCTCCAGGCCCACCCAGTGGGAGGAATCAAGCAGCAGATCAGAGGCGGAGTGCAGGGAGTATTTTGCTGGCACAGAGGCAGGGTTCTCTTGTTTTGCCCTGCTTGGATCTGGGTCTCAGTCCTGGTTGGCCATTCTTGGAGGAAGAAGAACATTAGTTTGGCAGAGCTTGTGGTGACAGTGGAGTAGAAGTAGCTCTGAAAACTGTAGTGCAACCCCTAAAGCTTGGGCAATGTACTTTCTACTCTACAAGCAGTCATACCCTGACAAAAAGCTCAAGGGTCAAGTAGTTGTCTGGGAGCATGAACAGGCAGCAAAAAAGGGTGCAGACTACTGAATCTTTTTTTGTTAACAAAGATGATCAAAACATACAGCCAGAAGTCAACAAAGTCAAAGAGCCTACATCAAAAGCCTCAAAGAAAAATATGAATTGGTCTCAGGCCATGGAAGAGCTCAAAAAGGATTTGGAAAAGCAAATAAGAGAAGTAGAGGAAAAATTGGGAAGAGAAATGAGAGTGATGCAAGAAAATCATGAAAAACAAGTCAATGACTTGCTACAGGAGACCCCCCAAAATACTTAAGAAAACAATACCTTAAAAATAGACTAACCCAAATGGTAAAAGAGCTCCAAAAAGCCAATGAGGAGAAGAATGAATTAAAAGGCAGAATTAGCCAAATGGAAAAAGAGGTCCAAAAGACCACTGAAGAAAATACCACCCTAAAAATTAGAATTTAGCAGGTGGAAGCTAGTAACTTTATGAGAAATCAAGAAATTATAAAACAGAACCAAAAGAATGAAAAAAATGGAAGATAATGTGAAATACCTCAATGGAAAAACCATTGACCTGGAAAATAGATACAGGAGAGATAATTTAAAAATTGTTGGACTACTTGAAAGCCATGATAAAAAAAAGAGCACAGACATCATCTTTCAAGAAATTGTCAAGGAAAACTGCCCTAATATTGTAGAACCAGAGGGTAAAATAGAAATTGAAAGAATCCACTGATTGCCTCTTGAAAAAGATCCCAAAAAGAAAACTCCTGTGAATATTGTCCCCAAATTCTAGAGTTCCCAGGTCAAGGAGAAAATATTGTAAGCAGCCAGAAAGAAACAATTTGAATATTGTGGAAGCACAATTGGGATAAAACAAGCTCTAGCAGCTTCTACATTAAGGTGTTGAAGGGCTTGGAATAACATATTTTGGAGATCAAAGGAGCTAGGAATAAAACCAAAAATCACCTACCCAGCAAAACTGAGTATAATGCTTCAAGGCAAATATGAATTTTCAATAAAATAGAGACCTTTCAAGTCTTCTCAATGAAAAGACCTGAGCTGAATAGGAAATGTGACTTTCAAAAGCAAGAATCAAGAGGAGCATGAAAAGGTAAACAGGAAAGAGAAATCATAAAGGTCTTACTAAAGGTAAACTGTTTTGTTTACATTCTTACATGGAAAGATGATGTGTGTAATTCATCATACCATTCTCAGTATTAGGGTAGTCGAAGGGAACATACATATGTATAGACAGAGGGTACAGGGTGAGTTGATATGAAGGGATGATATCTAAAAAAATAAAATTAAGAGGTGAGAGAGGAATATATTGAGAGAGGGAGAAAGGGAGAGATAGAATAGGGTAAATTGTCTCATATAAAAGTGTCAAGAAAAAGCAGTTCTGTTGGAAGGGAAGAGGGAGCAGGTGAGGGGGAATGAGTGAATCTTGCTCTCATTGGATTTGACTTGAGGAGGGAATAACATATACACTCAATTGGGTATCTTACCACACAGGAAATTAGGGGGAAGAGGATGGAAAGAGGGGATGATAGAAGGGAGAGCAGTTTGGGGGAAGAGGTAATCAAAAGCAAACACTTTTGAAAAGGGACAGGGTCAAGCAAGAAAACTGAACAAAGGGCGACAGGATAGGATGGAGGGAAATATAATTAGTCTTTCATAACATGATAATTGTGGAAGTATTTTGCATAATGATACATTTGTGGCCTATGTTGAACTGCCTTCTTAGGGAGGGTGGGTGGGAAGGGAAGAAAGGAGATAATTTGGAACTCAAAGTTCTAAAAGTGGATGCTCAAAAAAAGTTGTTTTTACATGAAACTGGGAAATAAGATATACAGGCAATGGGGTCTAGAAATCTATCCTGCCCTAAAAGAAAGTTAGGGGAAAGGGGATTGGTGGGGTGGAGTGGGGTGACAGAAGGGAGGGTTGACTGGAAGGGGGCAATCAGAATATATGCCATCTGGGAGTGGGCAGGGAGTGGGCAGGGAGGATAGAATTGGGGAGAAAATTTGAAACTCAAAATCTTGTGGAAATCAATGCTGAAAACTAAAAATATTAAATAAAAAATATGAAAATTTTACAAAAAGCAAAAACAATTTTCCCCATCAAAATCTATTCTAAACAATTTTTTTTCAAAGTGTTACTCTGCTGATTAGCTTTCGTTATTAATGAAACAGGTTATTTTGGGAATATTGTTTTACAATCACCCAGAATCTGTGACACGCCACTTAAAACAGACATCTAAACAGATTTTCCCCCCAAGCATATTATAACATCATCCTGACATGATTTTGTTATGACAATAGCAATAGCAATATTTTATAAATTACAGTAAAACATTAACATTGTTTTCTAGCACTTCACTGTGATCATAAAGACTCAGTCCCAGATTATCCTTGTCCTTGTTCAGGCTTTCTTTAAGGCCAATCCATTTTCTGCTCAAAAATTCACATCTATAAATTACTTTTTATATTCACAATCCATTAGTGGTATTTTAAATGTCAAAATCTCTTTACATCTCTCCCCCTCCACTATGCCTCTTGACCATGTTTAGATTTTAGGTAAACCCTGACTTCTTCTGTGATACTTTGTGCTCTGTATCTCCCTCAAGTGAAAAATGTTATTTTACATTAGTTTTTCTCATCTAAGTATTAAGGCATTAGATATTGATGGCTAAGAAGAATATTGTCCTTTTTGGGTGAATCAGTTGAACTCCTTGAACTCCATTTTCTAATATGTAAAATAAGAGGATGGAAGTAAATAGTCTTTCATGTTTTTCCAACTCTATGATTCAGTGATGTACAAGACTACTGTGAAAAAGTCTCATAGAGCTTTATCAAGCTCTGTAATCATTGTAATAATGAAAAGAGAATTCTTCTTGAATTGCTACCTACTTACCAATCTTGTGCTTAGGAATACCCAAACAGCAATAAAAATAATTAAATGCAGCTCAATATGCCTTCACACATTGTGCCAATGCCACTAGGAAAATTTTCACCCATCATGTGATCACCCATGATCACAGCGCAGCTGCAACAAGTACCCCTTTTGTAGCAGCATCTCAATCTCAGGGCAGTGAATGGTGCATAAGAGCCCTACCTGTCCTCTTTTCAGAGGATGAGACTGAGTTTTGCAGAACTTTTAATTGACTATTATTCTGAATTGGGGGCACAACCATCTTTCTAGTCATTCATATTCTCTGTGTTGCTGTCCTCTTTGATTACTAGGTGAGGGAGACTTTGGTCACCATATTGTTAATTGTTGTTGTTAATTGGTAAGTCTTACTATATCTCTCTTGACAATATCTTTCTCAACTATTCCCTTTTTTTGCTCATATAACCTGACCGTACTAGTTAAGCCTTCATCAGTGGAACTATTGAAATAATCTTTAAACTATCTTTCTCCCTTTTAAAACTCCTCTCCCCTTTCCAAGCACCATATAGATGACACAGTGTTCTTCCTAAAACATTGCTTTTTATGATGTCACTCTCTGATTCATTAAACTACTGTGATTCCCTATAGTTTATAGGACAAATACTAAGCAAACAATTGATGAAATATAAATTTTCTTTATCTCATACTTTTCAAATTAGCATTGTGCAACATTTATTATACAGATAATGATTAGCTCAACAGTGCATGCATATAACATAAATAATTAAAGATATCTAAATTATCATTGTGTGGTAGTTTTTTTTTTCTTTCCTTTTTTCTGATGGGGTGTATGATCAAAAAAGTTTCAGGCAGGGTTGTCATCAACTGAACTTTGGAACCATGTATAAACATTCAATTGAAAAAGAAAAAAATAGTGTATCATTAACCAGAAGTGGGGGGAAAAGAACCAATATATAAACCAGAGCTATTAGAATTGTGGCTGTCAAAATATATTCAACAAAGAAGGATTATTAGTGAACACCCCCCTAATTCACTGAGTATGTACCTGGGTAATAATAATTTGCATGCTTTATATAAATCCAATGGTTATATAAAATTGTGATGTGGAATCTTTTGATTGATACAAGACTGAACTTATGTGAACAGCTATGATACACAGCTAAACTATCTATGGTATTATCTTTTGCAAAAAATAAATTCATGTTCCACTCTTTTGAGAGGTGGGATTTCACTGAAGATATGGGAAAGGAGAGAAGATATTATATAAAGTAAGAAGGAAAGTAAAGTAAAACATAAAAAATAGGCAAATAAGTCAGGATGTTAGGAGACTAGGTGAAAAAATGTGAGGGAAAAACATGGAACATATGTAGCTAAAATTTGAGAGACTGAATGGTCACACATTCTTCTCCATATCTCAGAAAGAGACTGTAGAACTAGCAGTCAGATTTCTTTTCCAAATAAGGCCAATATATTTCACAAGGATATACAGAATTTGAAAATCTGAGAGTATTAATAATAATTTTGTTGTATAGGGTCTCAGACAACTGAAAATATACAAAAATGAAATAAAACCCTAGATCCCAAAGAAGTTATTAATATCATCGAATCTAGGTTCCCCACCCCTGAATTAAACTCCTGGATAAGAAAACAAAGATCCAGAGAATAGAAGTGATTATTTAGTGCCATAGAGTCAGGTAGCAGATAAGCCAGAAGGAAAGAAGGAAGGTAAAGGGAGAGAAGGAAACAAGGAAGGTAAAGGGAGGGAAGGAAGGAAGGAAGGAGGGAAGGAAGGAGAGATAGAAGGAGAAAAAGAAAGATGAAGAAAATGAAGGAGGGAAGAAGGGAGGAGAAAGGAAAGAAAAGAGGAAGGGAAGAAGGGAGAAAGGGAGAAAGGACAAGAAAGAGAAAGGAAAGGGAAAAGGAGGGAAGGAGGGAGGGGAGGAGGGAAGAAAGAAGAAAGGGGAGAAGGAAGAAGAAAAAAGGAGAAAAGGTAAGAAGGAGGAAAGAATAAAGGAAAGAGTGAGTGAGAGGTAGAGGGAGGGAGAGCAAGAAGGATGGATGAGGAAGGGAGGAAGAGGAGAGAGAAAAGAACAAAGAAAGATAAAATAAAAAAAGAAAGTGAAATAAAATGCATTAAGCATAAATTTGTCACTATTCTAATTACTGGAGATTTAAAAAAAATAAAAGTGAGGTAGTTCTTGTCCTCAAGAAGTGGATATTCGGGGGAAAGGTAGGTGGGTCAGTGAGTAGAACACTGGCCCTGGTATCATGAGGACCTGAGTTCAAATCCAACCTCAGAACTTGACACATTTACTAGCTGTGTGACCTTGGGCAAGTCACTTAACCCCAATTGCCCTGCCTTCCCACCTCCAAACAAAAAGAAAAAAAATTAAAAATAATAAAAAAGAAGTGGATATTCTAATGGGGGCAAAACAGAAACTAAAGAATGGTGATGATACAAGGGAATTTTGTTCTTAAGAGTCACATGCTTTGGGGCAGCTAGGTGGTGCAGTGAGTAGAGCACCAGCCCTGGGGTCAGTAGGACATGAGTTCAAATCTGACCTTAGAGAGTTGACACATTTACTAGCTGTGTGATCTTGGGCAAGTCACTTAACCCCAATTGCCCCTCCCCCCAAAAAAAGAGTCACCTGTTTTGTGAGTGGACTAATAGGTCAAAGGAATTTAATGCTTCCTCCAATAATTTTGGGTGAATTACTGTTTCCAAAGCCACACGTGGAAAGGAGTGGAGTATGCATTCTGCAACAGGCAGATGGTAACATAATGAGAGAAGTCACTAGTTTTATTGCATGTTTGGATGGGATTTGAATCATGGCACAGGGCCAGCCATATATAGTGAGTTATTTGACTTCATGTTTACTCATCAATCAAAACATTTTAGGCACAGAGCAGAATTCTAGAATTTGGTGAACTAAATGGGCATGGCAGTGAGGTGGGAGGGCAAACTTGGAAGGGTTCCTGGAGATCATATTCAGAAGGTGGCTGTTTCTAGTTAAGAGAAGCAGAAACAGGACAGATGTCCAGGTGGTTTCTAGTTTTCTTGTGGATAGTTGGATAGGAGGCGAACTGTGATCCACATGCATCATTAATACTTTATAATCTTCCACCTTTGGACCCAAAGGAGAAAGGTTTGTTGTATTAATAATTCAGTGAAGTCACAATTATTCGCTGAAATAAGCAGAGTTTTGATGTCTGTCCTTAACATTTTCCTTTACAGAACTACAACTGTTACAGAAATTGTTTTCCTAATTCTGTCCACTTTATTTTTCATCACTTGAATGGATGAAATAAACATCTACTAAGCACCTACTGTATGCCCTGTACTATGCTAAGTGCTTTACGAATATCATCTTATTTAATCATCACAGCAACTGTCTAAGGTAGATGTTATCCCTATTTCCATTTTACAGTTGAAGAAATTGTAGCAGAGAAAAGTTAAGTGATTTGCCTGAAGTCACAGAGCCAGTAAGGATCTGAGGTTCAGAGTCTAGGCCTTCTATCTCCTGTTGCAGCTAGCATTCTTGCCAAGTTTCCTGGAATTCTTTATACTTTAATTTCTTATATCACAATAATATTCCATGAGATTCACAATCTATAATTTGTTCTGCTGTTGCCCAATTCATAGGCATCCATTTTGTGTCTTATTCAGCTGCCACAAAAAGTGTTGATGCGAATGATCATATGGATGGAAGCAAGGCAGCATAGAGTAGTGGCTAGAGAACTGTCTTTAAAGATAGGAAGATCTGGGTTCAATTCCAACTCTGGCACATTGTCATTCTGTGACCTTATGCAATTCACTTGATGTCTTAGTTCTCAAGGGAACTCTGTAAGACAATACATTGTAGAAAAGATTCTGGCCTACTTTGGTAAATTTTCTTACCCATAATCTTCCTATAGCAAGGAAATTTCAGGATATATACATATATATATATATATATATATATATATATATATATATATGTGCATATATATGTATATAATACTCCATCTATCATTCTTTAACTCTACAGTGAACATACCAATAATTCCTGAAAAAAACTGGGGCCACTGACTTCATGAAAGTTCTCACCAATTTTTAAGGGAAAAGGTGATTATCTCAATGGTATGAAAGTAATAAAGGTGAAGAAAAGAGTTTTTTTCTCAACATAGTGGTTCACTAGGTTGATTTCTTTCCCTCAAACTATAGCACAATATATGGTTTTGTGGACAAGAGCACAGAACTAAGGGTTAAAATGTTTGCCTTGTTCTCTTTTGACCACTTACTCTTCTTATAAGTTACCAGGCGTGTGCTAATAAATATTAACAAAAAATGCACGTGACATTTTCAAGTTCATTTTGCAACATTTAACATTTTTGTTTCACTTTCTTCACTCTAGAATTGACAAAATATTAAATCAAAGTCTGATTTGTAGTGTTTGTCACTTTCCTGATGTAAATGTGCTGACACTGAAAATTTGACTTTCAGCTCTCACAAAGTATTTCAAGTTGGCTCCAGCATACTCCCTCATGCTGGAGAATTCACTTCCCTCAATCACATAGACTCTCAGTTAAAAAGGGATCTCAGAGGATACCTAGTCGAGCTTGTTTGTGTGTCAAGTGTCCCATCTATACCATACCCCCAAGGTGCTTGTGCAACCCTTTGCTTGAAGAGGCCTAGCTGGAGGAAATCATTTCCTGTAGATGCAGTCTCTCTCTCTCTCTGTTTCTGTCTGTCTCTGTGTGTATATGTGCATCTCCGTCTCTCTGTCTCTGTCTCCCCACCCTTTTTTCTAATCATTACTGACTGTGTTATTGTTCCGTTTAACAAGTCTAAATTGGCCCCTTTGCAATATATACCCATTGCTCCTAATAGTGTTATCTTTTGTTAAGCAGACTTTTCCCATATAACAACAATTCAAATACTTGAGAGCAACTATCATGACCTAAATCTTATCCTTGAAATTAAACATTTTAATCTGATGATTCTTTATTTATATGATCATTTCCACAGCCTTTTGGCAACTTGATTGTACTACTCTGGGTGCTTTCTAGCCTGTCAGTGTCCTTAACATCTTAAAATATAACACCTGGGAATAAACATAATAATCCAGATGGTCTGACATGGGTAAACGAACAAGAAGACTTTCACCCTCTATGTCTTGGACATTAGCTGTGCATGTGTGTGCATGTGTGTGCATGTGTGTATTGATGACTAACTTTATCTTGGAGACTGAAAGTGAAGGAACTACTCACAAACATAATAGTACTACTGATCAGCATGGAAGCTTTTATATCTTCTCTTTTACTCCTGGGCCACTTCACTCCTCATTAAGCATCCCGGTTCTCCAACCCCAACCCCTCCTCCCATGGGCTCACCATTTTAATGTTAGTCATCATGAGGACGTCTGATTGGCTTTAGCCCTGTATGGCTCACAGTTCTGGAATTGTGATTCACCTATTCAGCATTACTGTTAGCAAGCATTCAGGTGTACACCATCTCTCCTGATTCACTAGGCTGTTCTTAAGGGCAACTGTAATTGCATTAGCTTTTTGGGCTTGTTGCCTTCTGTTGCATCTCCCATTAAAAAAAAAACAACTTTTTTTTTTTTTTGCAAAGTCTAACCTCGTATACATTTTATTTTAATCTATGTGAATACGCTCCCTATTTTTTTCATCTTATTCAGTTCAGCCCAACATACTAGTGTGTCAAGTACATTTTTAGGATCCCAATTGTTTTGTAGCTGCTACTTATCAGTCCCAGTCTTCTATTAATTGAATATTTCATTCATGTAAATGGGTAATGGTGTTAAAAAGTTCAGGGTCAAGCACAGATTCCTGAAGGTTGTTTCTAGGGCCATCTTTCCAAATCAACGTGGAGACAGTATTGTCTGTTATTTAAATTTTGCCATTCAAACAGTTCTAAATCTATCTATGACACTGTTGAGCCAACATCTCTATCATTTTCATGACAATCACATCCGAGACATTGCAAAAACTCAGTTAAATTATAAATTTAGCATTATCTGTCAAAAAGGTATATATTAGGTTCTTCTGAGAGGGCCTCTTCTTTAAGAAGCCTCATTTGCTGTTGCCTTTTCTATTTTTTTCCTAGCTGTCCCTTTAATGATGCATTTTAGAAATTTGCCAGGAATTCAAAAATCAAAATGTTCCTAAACAAATATATTAACTAACCAATCATTCACCAGAATTAATTAACTTATTTTTTTCTTAGATAATGATAGAGCCTGGGTTGGTAATTCCTTAATGAAAAAGTTCCCCATATAAACGAAATTTGGAATTTTCTCTGTAACTTAGAATTTTAAAGGATTTGCCTACACCACTGAGAGGTTAAGTGACTACCATGTTTAGTACGCATAAGAGGTAGGTTTCAAACACAAGCCTTTCTGTTTTTGAGACTAGCTTTACCTTCACATTTAAAAGCAAGAGTAGAGATGTCAGAAAGGGATTACAAAGCATCCAGGTTAATGGATTGACAAAAAAAAAAAAAAAAAAAAACTAGGGACATGGCAGTTTTACCATGGGATCATAGCTTTAGAACAGGAAGAGACCAGAGGCCAGGGAGTGAGGTGCAAGATAGATTAGGTGAATTGCCTTTTGTCACAGAACTAGTATATATTAGAGGAAGGGTTTGAACTCAAGATTTCCTGACTCCAATTACAGTACACTATCTAATTTGTCATTTGGGTTTGCCTCAGTTTTGTCACTAATAAAATAAGGAGGTTGGATCACATATTTTTGGGGTCCACATAAAAGTTGACAATCTATGCTTTCCTGAACATGGTCCATGATCAATTAGGAACTTAATGATATCTTTGGAAAACCAGACTCTATCAGAACAATTATCTATGAAAACATGTTATATAGATTTTATGCATTTTGAGGATAGCAACTGCTACCATTTTGTCTTCATATCCCCGATAGTTAGCAAAGTGTTTTCTTCATTGTCACTGATAAGTGCCTATTAAGCTACATCCTTACTGAGCAAAAGGCACTGTTACATCTTAAGCACTAAATGTAGGTTATTTTCTGATGTTCACCTTCTAGTTCATCGAAAGAAGGCTTGGTTTTGAGTCAAATATTTTCAGAGACAAAATCGTTTCCCTAAAAAATTGTCCTTTTGCTTCTAAAAATATATGTCATTGCTTATATGGTTAAGTACTCCCTACCTTTTCCCTTCATCAAAAGTGGGAAAAGTCTAAAAGTCTGTTATTTTTTTTTCTAAAGTCAGTAACTACTGGTAGATAGACATTTTGGTTCCAATTTATCATGCAGTTTATTTTTTAAAGGTGGGACAGAGAGAGAAGTGGATCAAATTCTCATCTGTTCCTAAAAGAATCTAAAAATCCCATATTGTTAAATAGTAATAAAGTAGTTTAATTACAGCCAGGTGGCACAGCAGATAAAGTACTGTACCTGGAATCAGGAAGAAGAATTCTAATCAGGCCTCAGACACTTCCTGCATATATGAGATTGGGCGAATCACTTAGCTTCTCTCTGCCTCAGTTTCTTTATATGTAAAATTGAGATAATGGTAGCACATAACTCAGGATTGTTGAAAGGAGAAAATGTGGTAACATTTTTAAAGCTTTTTGAAAATTGTAAAGTATTAAATGCTAGTTACTAGTACTGCTAATACTACAATAACAACAACTATGAAGATGAAGGCTACTACTACTACTAATGGTGATATAGTATTTAAGAAACAGGTATGTGCTAGAAATAACAGACCACCATAAACATGTTTTTCAATTTTTTCCTTAAAAAATCAACATATTAACCCAAAAGGACCGTGATGCATTTAACATTTAGAAAATAAAGTGTGCCAGAAGTTTTACAGAAGCCCACTTAGGGTTGTGTTGGCCTGAGGGCTGGGCAAATCAATTCATGTCTGTGGACCTCAGTTTCCTCATCTGGAAAATGAAGGGAGTAGCATAAATAACCACTGAAATCAATTTCAGCTCTAACTCTCTGATCGATCACTTTGACATTTACAAATAAGTATTAAAAATTTCCATTACACAGAATGCCTTGTGGAGTTTGTCTCATCATCAGCAAAGGGAAACTTCTTGATTTACTTTTGTTTTTGTAATGACATTAACTATTAGATCTTGGAGAGCTTGGAGCTCCAGTTCTCTCATCTGTTAAATAAGGGGACTGGACTAGATTTATGCATTTATCCATGCATCAATTTAGCAATCCTTTATTAATCGCACACTCTGTGCAAAGCACTGTGCCATGAACTGGGATGGATAGAAATATCATTAATATATGGCCAATCCTTTCATGGAATTGACAACCTAGAAGGAAGAAGGAGTGTTTTATGAGTATTTACATACTCATTAGACTAAGAGATAGAAGGGAATCCAGATCAACTTCCACCTTGTTCATATTGTATATAAGAAAATTGACTTGTAGGGAATTGAATTGCAATCATTTTATTTTGTAGATGATGAAACTGATGCCAAACAAGGCCAAATAGCTGATTCAAAGTCTTAAAGATAATAACAAGTGGCAGAGTGTCCAAGGTCGAGTCAGAGCAGAACATGGATACCAACAGAGATTCAGAATCCAAATATCACATTTTTTTTGTTCCTCTATCCTCTTTTTCTCCTAATAGACTTTGAGCAAACTTATAAAGTAGATGTGTCTTTGACTTCCTCTTACTCTCCTTTCAGGATTGTTTTTTTTTTTTCCTACTCATCTGGCTCCTCCTTCTAATAGATACTAATTGTCCCTCTGATTCCCACTTCCATTCAAATAATATTTCTGGGAAGGGTCTGATAACCTCATTTATCCATTACCTCTTCCGAAAAGGATTTGTATTTTCATATATGATGAAGATTTATTTAAACCTTCATTGGTGGCATATTAGGTCAGCTGCTATCATAGCCCTCCCCAGACTGCTTCGTGTTCATCTTCTATATAGTTTGCACAGTATGGCATAGTAGATGAAAACCTATCCTTGAAGTGCAAAAGACCTGTGTTCAAATAACACTTCTTACCAATACTGGATGGATGAGTCTGGGCAGGTTACATGGAATGCTAAGAAGATAAGTTGTGGAGAAGCTCCTGTGAGAAATGTCTCTTTGCAAAGTTATATATCCTCAGCAGCTTAAAATCCTGAGTTTCAATAACTTAAGTCTACTTTAAAATTGTACTTTTCAGATCTGTAATTTTGCCTGTCCCTTAGCACATGAATTTTCAGAGTTGTGGCAGAAAAGAAAATCATCACACTGAACCTAACCTGGTGATGAACCTATCTGAATTCAACTAGTCTGGTATTTGAACAAATGATTTTCAGTGCATCACCTGGTCTGTACAGTAAATCTTTCTAGGTCGGCCTAAGCTGACAGAATTTGTGTTCCTTTGGTGTGGCCCTTGGTAACACTGGGTCACTTGCATCTTGTGGTGGGATATTGAAAGGTGACTTTAGTTCAAATGAGAGAGATACATTCGGAATAAAGAATAAGAAATTGTAAATGCACAGAGTAATATTTCAAGATCTCTCCCTTACAGAAATAAGATTCTAGAGTGAATTAAGGCTTTTAGCATGATATTAGTTTATGCCTGGGGACAATTGACTGTTATTTGAATAAAAAATTGAAATGCACTTTGCTCTAAGACACAAAAATAACATTGACAATATTTTTTTTCCTTGAAGAGGTTAATTGGCAGGTTTTATTAAATTGTAGATACAATTTTTGAATCCATACATTTACTTTAGTAGTGCTTTCAGAAATGTTACTGACCAGATCCCTACCATAACTCTAAGGTGGTATATTTCAGATAGATTTATAGATTTTTGTGACCCAATGCTCTTCTCTCACAGAAGTATAACACAACACATTGTGGCATGACTAATTAGAGCATTTAATCAGAGCTTGCCACTCTGAAAGTTTTTTTTGAGACTTTCTTTTTTAAGAAACTCTTGCACATGTTAGGTATAAAATACATAATTTTGATGATATGAAGTTAAAATTTTGTACAAATAAAACAAATATAGCCCAGATCAGATGGAAAGCAGAAAGGTGGGGGAGAAATTTATAAAGTTTATCAGATAAAGATCTCATATCTCAAATATATAAAAAACTTTGTAAAATCTATAAGAATGAATCATTCCCCAATTGATAGTCAAAAGATATGAATAGGCAGTTTTCCAATGAAGAAATAAAAACAATTTATAGTCATATAAAATGCTTTAAATCATTACTAGTTAGAGAAATGCAGATTAAAACAAATTCGAGATATCATTTTATACCTACCAAAACAACAAAAATGATAGTAGGGGTGTAACAACAATGTTGCTAGCAGCTGTTGTGCGGGTGAAAGAACAAAACACCAGGACACAGAAAGGCTGCCTGCACAGATTATCTGATATACTTTTCTAAGGAAAGCAACTTTATGGGGTTAACAGTCTCTCTTTAATAAAATATACACATGTAATTCAGTTAGTTCAAGGGGAAAAGATGGCACCCTGAACTGCAGAGCAAATACAAACAGAAATTACAAACAGAAAATATCAACAGATCAAATAACATAAACCAGTAGACAGGCTTCTAGCTTTTTGTCTAACATTTCAGCACATAGTTACCAGGGAAGCACCAACATCTGGCTTTTCAAGCTGGGAGGCTCTTAACAATGGCTGCCCAGAGTCTTTTCTAGTCAAATCACACGACACTCTTCCAGTGAGTGAGAACCCCAAACAAAACACTAACCTCTGAGTTTATGTACCCTGTTCAGGGTCAAAGAGTGTCACAACCATGCAGGGGTCATTAAAGACTTCCAATTTAATCAAAGAAATAAAGGCTAGACTCATCAAAGGCACTTGACTACCTAAGTGCTCCAAAAGTGAAAACACTAAAAAAAAAAGTCCCACTTTAATTACCAATACAAGGGGAAAGTGACAAATGCTGAACACGATGTAGAAAAATTGGGACACTAATTGTTGGTTGAATTTTGAACTGTCCCAACCATTTTGGAGAGCAATCTGAAATTATGCCAAAAGAGTTATTAGACTGCCTATATAACCTTTGACCCAGTAATACCACTACTTGATCTATTTAACAAAGAAGATTAGGGAAAAAGGAAAAGTACCAATATTTTCTAGAATGTTTATAGCAGCTCTTTTTGTGGTGGCAAAGAACTAGAAATTGAAGGCATGGGTGCCCATCAATTGGGGAATGGCTGAACAAATTGTGATATATTATTGTGATGGAATATTACTATGCTATAAGAAATGATGAAGCTCAATGATTTTAGAAAAAAAAAACATGGAACAACTTATGTGAAATAATGAAGAGTGAGATGAGCAGAATGAAGAGAATATTGTATACAGTAACAATATTGGTTTACGAATGACTTTGAGTCAGCATTTCTGAGGGCAGAGCCAAGATGCTTGAGAACAGGGCTTGAGAACAGGGACTCACTTAAGCTCTCCCTCAAATCTCTCCAAACACCTGTAAAAATGACTCTAAACAAATTTGAGAGCTACAGAATCCACAAAATAACAGAGTGAAATAAATCTCCAGCCCAAGACTGCCTGGATGGTCGCTGAGTAGGATCTATTGCACTGTGCTGGGAGTGGAGTACAGTCCAGCTTGGGACATGGTAGAAGTGACCAACCCAGGGTAGACTAGGTGGAGCAGGTTTCAGGGCCCCAAATCACTGTGCTATGGCAGATTCCAGACTTCTCAACCCACAAACACCAAAGAAAACTTAGCAGGTCAGTGGGAAAACTGTCAGACCTGGGTGAGAGAAGCATGTGGTCTGGCCCTAGCCCTGGGGTGGAGGAGGTGGTTGTGGTTGCAGCTGCAGCTGCACAGTTGCTTCCATCTCCAGGCCCAAAGACAGTGGGGGCAATCAGGTGACTGATCAGAGCAGAAGTGCAGGGATCTCTTTGCTGGAGCTAAGGCAGTGCTTTCTAGCTTTGCCCTGCCTGGATCTGGGTCCCAGTCCTGGCTCGCAGTCCTTGGGGGAGGAAGTGTTCTGCTGTTGCAGAGCTTGTGGTGATTGCAGAGAGGGAGTCTTCCTGGTAGTTATGCAGCAGAAAGGAGTGATTGCACTCACAGACCAGAGTACAGGCCAGGAGAGAAGTATCATAGCACCTCAGAATAGAAGTAGCAAAGCACTCTCCACTCTGGAAGCAGTCATACCCTGACAAAGAACTCAAAGATCAAGTACTTGGCTGGAAAAATGAGCAGGCACTGTAAAAGGACTCAGACTATAGAATCTTTCTTTGGTGACAAAGGAGATCAAAACACAGCCAGAAGAAGTCAACAAAGTTAAAGATCCAACATCAAAAGCCTCCTAGAAAAATACAAATTGGTCTCAGGCCATGGAAGAGCTCAAAAAGGATTTGGAAAATCAAGTAAGAGAAGTGGAGGAAAAAATGGGAAGAGAAATGAGAGTGATGTGAGAAAATCATGAAAAACAAGTCAATGACTTGCTAAAGGAGATCCAAAAAATACAGAAGAAAACCACACCTTAAAAATAGACTAAGCCAAATGGAAAAGAGCTCCAAAGAGCCAATGAGCAGCAGAATGACTTAAAAGGCAGAATTAGCTAAATGGAAAAGGAGGTTCAAAAGACCACTTTAAAAAATACTTCCTTAAAAATTGGAATGGAGCAAGTGGAAGCTAGTGACTTTATGAGAAATCAAGAAATTATAAAACAGAACCAAAAGAATGAAAAAATTAAAGACAATGTAAAATATCTCATTGGAAAAACAACTGACCTGGAAAATAGATCCAGGAGAGAGAATTTGAAAATTATTGGACAACCTAAAAGCCATGATCAAAAAAAGAGCCTAGACATCATCTTTCAGGAAATTATCAAGGAAAACTTCCTTGATATTCTAGAACCAGAGGATAAAATAGAAATTGAAAGAATCCACCAATTGCCTCTTGAAAATGATCCCCAAAAGAAAACACCTTGGAATATTATAGCCAAATTCTAGAGTTCCCAGGTCAAGGAGAAAATGTTTCAAGCAGCCAGAAAGAAACAATTCAAGTATTGTGGAAACCCAATCAGGATAAGACAGCACCTAGCAGCTTCTACATTAAGGGACCAAAGGGCTTGGAATATGATATTCCAGAGTTCAAAGGACATAGGATTGAAACCAAGAATCAACAAAAGAACCAGCAAAACTGAGTACAATACTTCAGAGGAAAATATGGATTTTCAATGAAATAGAGGATTTTCAAGCATTCTTGATGAAAAAACCAGAGTTGAAGAGAAAATATAACTTTCAAAAGCAACAATTAAGAGAAGCATGAAAAGGCAAACAAGAAGGACAGATCATAAGGGACTTACTAAAGTTGAACTGTTTTGTTTACATTCCTACATGGAAAGATGATATTTCTAACTCATGAGACCTTTCTCAGTATTGGAGTAGTTGAAGTGAATATGTATATATATATATATATATATATATATATATATATATATATATATATATATAGACAGAGGGCAAAGTGTTAGTTGAATATGAAGGAACAGTATCTAAAAGGATAAAATTAAGGGGTGAGAGAGAAATATATTGGGAGAAGGAGAAAGGCAGAGATAGAATGAGGTAAAATATCTCACATAAAAGTCACAGGAAAAAGCTGTTATAATGGAAGGGAAGTGGGGGTAGGTGAGGGGGAATAAGTGAATTTTGCTCTCTTCACATTTGGCCTAGGGAGGGAATAATGTACACACTCATTTGGCTATCTTACCCTACAGGAAAGTAGGGGCAAAAGCAATAAGGCAGGGAATGATAGAAGGGGGGTGCAGATTGGGAGAGGAGATAGTCAAAAGCAAGCATTTTTGAAAAGGGACAGGGTCAAAGGAGAAAACTGAATAAAGGGGGACAGGATAGGATAGAGGGAAATATAGTTAGTCTTTTACAACCTGACTATTATGGAAGTGTTTTGTATAACACTACATGTATAACCTATATTGAATTACTTGCCTTCTCAAGGAGATTGGGTGGGGAGGGAAGAAGGGAGAGAATTTGGAACTCAAAGTTCCAAAAGCAAATGTTAAAAATTGTTTTTACATGCAACTGGGAAATAAGATATAAAGGCAATGGGGTATAGAAATCTATCTTGTCCTACAAGAAGGTAAGGAGAAAAGGGTGGGGGTTGGAGTAGAATGATGGAAGGGAGGGCAGACTGGGGAAATGGGTGGTCAGAATGCAGGACATCTTGGGGTGGGGGGTGGGTAGAGATGGGAAGAAAATTTGTAACTCAGAATCTTGTGGAAATGAATGTTGAAAACTAAAAATAAATTTTAAAAAAGAATGACTTTGAGTCAATAGGTTATTTTGTCTATTATAAATACCCAAATTAACTATAAAGGACAAGTGAAGAAGGAACTATTAGCATCTAGAGAAAGAACTAATAAATAGAAGAATACACAGAATAATTTTACATATATATATTTATATTTTAAGGTAGCTAGGGTGGGAGGGGAGGGAAGAAAAAAAAAGAACTGTACATAAAAATTTTGTTGTATACTTAAAAGGAGTAGCAAGTTGTGCATAGTAGATGTGTAGTTTCATCTGTAATCTTCTTTTTAATTTTATTATGTTAAGGAAAGGCTTATTTCACTCTGTAAGTGAAATAAAGAAATAAAAAGAGACTCTTGCTCTTCCACAGCAAATTAAACTGCATGTCTAATCAACATTCTTAACTAGAAGACATTTTGTAAATTTAAAAAAATGATGTGGTGATTGGAAGAGAGAGGGAGGACTTGCCCAAAGCCACATATGCAGTAGGAAGTAGTGATATAATTCATCATCAGTCGTCTAACTCCAAGTCTTATGTTCTTTTTACTTTAATTCCCATTTTCAAAGTGCTTGTAATCCAAAAGTTGTGTTTTTGTGTTTATTTGTGTGTCAGGGAGGGTAGAAGAATAAATAAAATATATACAAATAACTAGTGAAAATTAGACCAGGAATGAAAAAGAAAGAGGGATACAAAATCCTATGAGAAATTTGAGGAGGGAGTTCATGAAAGAATTGAGCCTTGGATTCCAAAAGAAGGTTGTCAAGCGAGGGAGGGAGAGTGAAGAGGATGGCCATCATTCTAGACACAGGTAGCATGATGTACAAAGACAGAGCAGTTTAATTAGAATATGGCACAGGCTTGATTGGGACATAGACTACCTGAGTAGGAACAATGTAAGATAATCATGGAAAAGTAGATTGGTGCCAGGTTTGAAAGACATTGAGATTAAAGTAGCCAGAAATTTATGTAAGATGGAATATCAATCAAATTCAGAATAGTCAAAACATCTATGCATCTGAGGTACCTTGCCCACATTTCACCTTTAATTTCAATTTTTATTTTAAACAATCTAATACATCTGTAGAGAATTTAAAAAAAAACCTTGAATTAAGATGCAGTTGTAGAAATAAATGTTTATAATGGAGGGCTCAACTGATCCAAATTTATTCAAATTATTAATTATTATTTTATTGTATTATTATAGTTAACCAATTGATCAAAAAACAAAACAAAACAAAACACTTACAACGTGTTAGGGGAGGATATTTGTGTGCTTGTTCTTGCTATCTTTGAAGTAAATATCTCTTTGCAAATACTACTCAATTTTAAGTAGTTGAATGGAACTGGGCCACCAGCTCTTGACTCCTATCAATGGAAAGGAGCCCAATTAATATGGGGTTGAGCTGATGGTAGCAGTGGAAGAAAAGAAATAACTACATACCCTTCAGGCTACCCTGAAACTCTAAGGGCGACTGTAGTAGCATCCTGGTTCTGAGAGAGGGAACTAGAGCATAAATACTACATACAACAGCTACATAATTTAATATCAGCACTTAAGTGCCTTTCTTCAACCTCATATATAATTTCTTAGGATAAAGGCCCAAGTTTCCCACTCTATCAGGCTGTCAGGTGTTTGCAGGGTAACCCCAAAGTATTGGTGCAGTTTTAAGCTTTAGTAGCTTAAATAGCCCTTATTATCTTAAAACTGCATCAAGACTACAAGGACATCCTAATCAAAAGTATATAATAGCTGCCATTTAAGGTTTCACCAAAAAAAAATCTGATGCATATTATTTCATTTGATTCTCAGTGAGAATGTAAGAAGGTAGGCACTATAGATATTATTATCCCATTTTGTAGAGAGGAAAAAGACTTACAGACTTTAATGAGCTATGTATGGTTGCCCAGCTAATAAATAGTGGAGACTGGATTTGAATCTACATTTCCTTTGATCCCTAATTTTGCAAACTTCGATCTATTTCATACTGCATATCAATTTCTTTTAAAATAAAAATGTAATATTTAATTGGTACACAGAACCCCCAATGAGGAAAATCCCTTTATCAGTGCAGATGGATAATTACCTTACATCATATCGTCTTAGATGATACTCTGTTGACAATTTCTTATTTATCATCTATCTAGCTTACTGGTACATAGTTGTTTGCATGTTTTCTTCCTCAATAGATTAGTAGTTCCTCAAGAGCATTTGCCTTTCTTTCTTTCCCCAGCACTTAGCACAGTACCTAGCACATTGTAGGTGCTTAATGTGTTTGTCATCTGACTTACTAAATTGTTTTTACCCTGAGCTTCCTTGATATCAGTTTAGGTTCTTTCAGAACTTGTAAATGGAAAACAATATGTTTTCTTGAAATATTACTTGGCATCCATACCATCCAAGTTATCACTCAACCCTCTCCAACTGCTAGAAGCTTCCTTGACCAAATTATGTGTCATCTAGTTTGCATATACCTATAAATACACATCTAGTCTTTTCAGGCTATATTGTAAGATCCAAGAAGGCAGAAACTGCTTAACTTTTCTCATTCTACTAAATGTACCTAGCACAAAGCAGAGAAGCCACAAAATTTTGATTAGTTGATTAATTAAACTAGCTGACAAAAATGACTTCTTGACTTCCCAATGTAACTTACAGGAGAATGGTCTCATTGTGCAAATGCAAATGAATAATCATAGAATCACTGATTTTTAGAACTGGAAGAGACTTTCGGAGATCATCTAGAACATGGGTTCTTAACCTGATCTACATAGATACCATGGAGTCTCTGGGTAGATTTCAGGGGTGTTGTGAAATTGGATGGGGAAAAAAATACATCTTTATTTTCATTAACCACTAAAAATTAGCATTTCTTTCAATTATTTAAAAGCATTATTCTGAGAGGGGTTCCATGTATTTTACGAGACTGACAAAGGCATCTATGACATAAGAAAGATAAAGAATGTTTAATCCATTTCAAACCTTTTCTTTTACAGATGAAGAAACTTATACCCCAAAAGGCTACATAGTTTTCCTTCCATTATACAACACTAAACTTGGGACTAGAATCCCATCTTCCTCTTTCTTCAGTGCAGATCTTTTCCCACTGCAGGACAAAGCTTAATGAGGGGCAAAGTAGAAGTTTCTGGAGTGATCAAGTTGGATCCATTCTTAAGATGTTAGAGTTTAAATGTAAAAGACACAGCTGCTGTGTAGTCTCTTAGTTATTGCTTGTAGTCAGGGATACAATATGAAAGTCCCTGTTTGAATCACTCATTTCCTTTTTCCTCTCTAAACCAACAGGAGTTGGTGGGAGCCCTGCAGTGGCACATTGTACATAATCACTCGCCTATCATTTTATACCCACATTATCCCATCAAGGAGTTAGTATTTACTTTGAGCTCCTGGAGCCTGAGCCACTTACACAAACTCTTGTAGCCTTAAAACTCAATTGAGATTACCTACAATTACCTGCAAATATTTGGCTACAAATGGAACTAATCAAATTAACTGCACTTATTTCCAAAGCTTCTTAAACATCAAAGAGGCTTGCTCATAATTCAAGATCTACTCTTTAAAAAAAGCAAAAAAAAAAAAAAATAAAGAATGTCTTGTATTAGTCTACGTGCTGTCCTTTTAAGGGCATTAATAGAAAGTGGCTGCAGCACTGTACGATTAAGCACTCAATGTGCACATACTTATTTTCTGGTTTTAGTCCAATCTCCTTATATCTTGTGCTTTGGAATTTCCTCACCTGAAGTAAAAAAAAAATAATTTGTTTTGGATCTTCTCGCTATTCCTAAATAGATTGTATTTTAACATGTTGCAGTAGCCTTGTAAAACCATTAATTGCATTATGTATTTTAACATGTTGCAGTAGCCTTGTAAAACCATTAATTGCATTAAAACTTTCTAATTAAAAATACACATTAGTGTATATGATGCTAGATTTGGAAGCCGGAAGATTATTGTTCAAATCCCGTCCTTGACATTTACTAGTTGTGTAACAATGGCCAGGTTCCAATTTTGCTATGTCTGATTCTTGATCTATACTATAAGGAGGTTGGATAGATGGCCTTTAAATTTCCTTTCATCTTTTAATCTGTTTTTCTGTGATTTTTAGAACTCAGTAAGCTAGAAAGGGTCTTTTTTTCTTTTACACAATATGGAGAAAGGTAAAGTGATTTGCCATAGGTTTCAAAGGAAGTAAGTGATAGAAGTGGAATTCCATACCCATTTCATTTTCTACTGTATGCTTCCCACTACCTGGGCTTTAAAGACTTCATTGACATAAATCTGAAATTGAATGAGGCTTTTTAGGTAACACTAATATCTAAATGATAGTCATGATACTGCAAGAAATCAAACATTTATGGAACAACTACAATAAGTAAAGTACTATGAGCACCTCTTCAGAGACTACAGAAAAGTATAAGAGGATCTTGCTTCATGCATATCATTTAAAATATAGTTAGGGAGATAACTTGAGAAAATATGAGACGGTAACTACTCTTGCAAACAGTATATGGGCAATGAATGTTTGATAAGTGAAGTATAAATACAAAGGAGAGATGACCCTGCCTTTATTTCATTCACACATATACTATTTTTTCCTCATAGAAGAAAATCTCCCTGAGGGCAAGACTATTACATTTTTATCTTTGTAATCCCAGTAGTGTACCTGGAATGAACTAAAGGCTTAATAAAATATTTTTAATTATTTGATTATGGGCTCAAGGGGATCCAGGAAGGATACAAGAAGGAGGCTGCATTTAGATTGAAATTTGTAAAATTTGGAAAAGAATGTTGGTGGGGAGAGCATAATGTAGAAGGTCAGAGGATGGCATGAATTACAGGGCCACTAGGATATACAAAGTAATAAGAATTGAAATTTATATACCATTTTTAAAGTTTGAAAAACTTTGATACTCACTTCTTTTGAAAAAAAAGTTCTTCTTATTTTTCAAGGATTCTACTGAGATGCAGCAATGATTGAGGAGTGACAGTGACTAGACCTGTTAGATTGGGTCTTGAGGTGATATGTAAAAAATATGCTTGTGATTAAAGCTGAAAGGATACACTGAGGATAGATTTTGCAGAGTTCTGAATACCAGGCTAAAGTACTAGAATTTATATCATTTAGAAATGAGGAGCCATTGTGAATAAGAAAATTACAACATGAAAAAAGGAAAACCTGTATTGGCATGTAGGAGATTAGATCATTAAAAAGACTAAGCAAGAAAATTAGCTCAAAGGCAATTGTATTAGTTTAGGAGAGGAGAGTTCAGTTTAGACAAGGGCCCTGGGTGAGGGAGGGGAGGAATAAAGGGCAGATTTGGCATAAGTCAAAGGAAGTATTAATAGGTCTTTGTGACTGATTGGCTCAGTGAGGTTAGAGTCAGGCAGAGATCAGTGGAAGAAGGCAGAGTCAAAGATGAATCAGAGGTTTTGAACTTGAATCATTGGGAAAATGCTAGTAAAATCAACATAAATTCACTTCACAGTAACTAAATCTCTCTCATGATAGATGAATTTCTTATTGAGTTCTTAAACCCTATGAAATCTTTCCATGGACACAAAATTTGTAGGCCTTGGTCTAGGCCAACTATTCAAGTGAGAGGTGTCACATACAATGAGAACTCATGTCTTGTAAAATCCAGTTAAAACCAATGTTATCAATTAGTCATTGAAAAGTTCACTCTTCAGAGAGAAAAAATATTAAATATTACTCTCTCCCTTAACAACTAAGTTAGGAACTTAGGAAGACAAGAGATAGGAAAGTAGAGTTAAGTAATAACTTATAATTGCTATTTACCTTGCATGATAGCAAATTCATTGTCATTATAAATAGACCAAAAGATTATAGAAAGTGCTTCATCAACAGACATTTAACTTACTCATGGAAGAAATAGAGATGGCTTCCAATGATAACAGCAGTATAATGAAGACAAAATTACTACAATAAAAGCCTCAAAAGGACAAAAAATGTGAATTGGACACAGACCCAAAAAGAATTCCTGAAAGATCTAAAAAAAGTTTTGAAATCAAATACTAGTGGTGGAGAGAAATTAGCAAATAAATGAGAGTGAAAGAAGAAAATTATGAAAAGACAACTAATAGTTTGGTAAAAGAGGTACAAAAATCACTGATGAGAATAAATCCTTAAAAATTAGAATTTACAAAGGGAAAAAGAAGTACAAAAGCTCACTGAAGAAAATAATTTCTTAAAAATTAAAATTGGAAATGTGGTTTAATTATCCCATGAGACATCAAGAAATAAAACAAAATGAAAAGTATGAACAAAGAAGAAAATGTAAAATATCTCATAAAAACTGACCTGGAAAATAGATAGAGGAGAGATAATTTAAGAATTATTGTACTTCCTGGAAGCCATGATCAAAAAGTGAGCCAAAACAAAAAAATTGCAAGAAATTATCATGGAAACCTGCCCTAATATCTTAGAATCAGACGGCAAAATAGAAAATGAAAGAATCCACCAATTACCACCTGAAAGAGAAGCCCAAATAAAAACTCACTGGAATATTATGGCCAGATTTCAGACTTGATACCTAGGTCAAGAAGAAAATATTAAATTTATTATATTTAATATTATATATATTTTGTAATATTCAATTTCTTAAAGTGATAAGTAATATCTATCTTAAACCAAGAACAAGTTTTATTTGCAATGATGAAAAACTAAAAGCCTTCCAATAAGATCTGGGTTGAATTAAGCATGTCCATTACCACTAGTATTATTCAATTTTCTACTAGAAATTCCAGCAATAGGACAAGAAAAAGAAATTGAAGAAATAAAAATAGGCAAAGAGGAAAAAAAATATCACACTGGTATACTTAGTGAATCCTAGAGAACCAGCTAAAAAACTAGTTGAAACTATTAACAGTTTTAGCAAAGTTATAGGATATAAAATAAACCCATATAAATCATCACAAATTTTTTACTATTAAAAAAAAACCCAGAAGGAAGAGAAAGAGTAGCTCCATTTAAAATAACTAGACAACATGAAATTCTTGGTGGTCTAGAGCCAAGTTAAACCCAGGTATTTCTTATATGAACACAATTACAGAACAAATATCACACAAATAAAATTAGATCTAAGCAGTTAGAGAAATATTAGTTGATCATGGATAGGTGGGGCTATTATCATAAGAATGAAAATTCTACCTAGGTTAATTTCCCTAATCAGTTCCATGCCAACCAAACTACCAAAGATCTATTTGTAGAGCTATAAAAAACATTGTAACAAAATTCATCTGGAAGAACAAAAGGTCAGGCATATCAAGGCAATCAATGAAAAAGAAGTAAAAAAGGAGGCCTAGCAGTTCCAGATTTCAAACTATATTACAAAGTGGCAATCCTTAAAAAAACTGGTACTTGCTAAGAAATAGAGAGGTAGATCAATGGAACAGATTGTATATAATACACAATAGTAAATGACTATAGTAATCTAATGTCTGACAAACCCAAAGATCTAAGCTTTGGGCATAAAAATTCACATTTTAACAAAAAATGCTGTGAAAGCTGGAAAGCAGTTTTGGTAGACATTAGACTTAGAGCAACCTCTCAAACTATATTTCAAGTTAAGGTCAAAATAGATAAAAGCTTTAGACATAAAGGGTGATACAATAATTAGTAGATCTTGGAAAAATGCACCTGTCAGTTCTATGGACAAGAAAAGAATTTATGACCAGACAAGAGTTAGAGAGCATCATGGAAAGTAAAATAGATAATTCTGATTATATAAAGTTAAGAAACCTTTGCATAAACAAAACTAATAGAACCAAAATTAGAAGGAAGACTGGGGAAAAAACACATTTGCATCAGTTTTCTCTGATGAAGGCCTCATTTCTTTTTTCTTTCTTTTTGGAGGCTATTGGGATTAAGTGACTTTTCCAGGGTTGTGCAACCAGTAAGTATCTGAAGGGAGATTTCAACTCATGTCCTGCTTATTCCAGGGTAAGCACTCTATCCATTTCATACCTACATGCCCCAATAATTAGGTCTACAGAAACTGGTATTTCCCAGGCAGTATCCCATCCAAGTACTAACCAAGCCAGACCCTACTGAGCTTTCAAGATATGCAAAATCCAGTAGGTTCAGGGTGGTATGGATAGAATTTCTTAAATATATAGAGAACTGAGACAATTTTATGAAAAATAATAAGGCCCATTCCACAGCTGATATGAGCAGGGAATTTTTAGAAGAAATCAAAGGTTTCAATAGTCACATTAAAAAAAAAAAAACCTTGTAAATCACTATTGATTAGAGAAATGAGAATTAAAACAACTTTTAAATACCACCTCAACCTATCAGAATGACTAATATAACAGAATAGGAAAATGACAAATGCTGGAGGGAATGTGGGAAAAATTGATACACTAATGCATTGTTGGTGGAGTTATGAAATAATCCAACCATTATGGAGAAGAATTTGGAGCTACACCCAAAGGGCTATGAAACTGTGCAAACCCTTTAAGCCAGCAATACTGTATCCCAAAGATATCAAAGAAAAGGGAAAAAGATTTATTTGTCCAAAAATATTTTTTTCCTTTTTGTGGTGGCAAAGAATTGGAAATCAAGGAGATGCCCATCAACTGGGGAAGGGCTGGACAAGTGGTATATGATTGTGATAGAATCCTATTGTGCTATGAGTAATGATGAGTAGGATTGTTTCAGAAAAGTCTGGAACATTTGTATGAAGTAACACAAAATGAAAAGAGGATAACTAGGAGAATGTTGCCCACAGTAAAAGCAATGTTATAATGATCATCAACTGAAAGACTTAGCACCTCTAATCAAGACAATGATCTAAGATAAATTCAAAAGACCATCATGAAAACTTATCTGCCTCCAGAGAGAGAACAATGAACTTTGAATGCCAATTAAGCATACTTTTAAATTTATTTTTCTTGCGTTTTTTTGTCTTTTGTTGCAATCAAATAGCTTCTGCATGACTTCATTTATATAATCAATATCTAATTGTTGGCCTTCTCAAGGAGAGGAAAAAGGCAGGAGGGGAGTAATTTGGAAATCAAAAGATAATTTTAAAGTTATTGTTAATTTTTTACATATAAATGGGGAATACTTAATATACATATTTTTTAAAAAAGAATGTGTCTCTAATGCATACATCAAAATCATTCAAGATTCCTTTAAAGATATAAATAGAGAAATAACTCTATTCAGTAAACTTATATTAATAAATAGGGGAAGCAAAAAACAGGAAGATCTTTGCTTGCAAAAGGTATTAGCCACAATGGTGGAGGAGATCCAGCACAGATTTTGAGTTAAAAAAAAACTCCCTTGGAATGGCAAGGTCCTTCAGATATTCCTGTTTACAGACGACATTGTTCTGATTGATTAAACCCCAAAATATAGCAACACCTCCTGGAAAAGATGCCATTATTCAAAGGAATTTGACATGAACAGGAGTAGACGTGGCTGGATTACCTTCAGGAAATTGTGAAGCTTTTTTTTAATGATTGTCTCTAAGCTTTCCATGAAAGCAGAGGACTTTTTTTCACATTAACACTTCACTAATGTTGCAGTATCATATGGCTATGGTGCATGGGATACGAGAGCAACTTAAAATTTTAAAATGAATTATACATAGGACAATTGAGGAGAGCCACTTATCTGTGAGCTGGCTCCAATATCTAACCAAGAGAGAGGATTCACAAAGTCCATCATAAAGGCATTATATGATAGTAAGAGAAGATAAAGTGATCAGGTGGCAAGGATGAGCAATGATATAAGCCAGAGTACTCCATTAACACTCATCCTGACAATATCATGAAAAAAATAACATAGGACTCCAGAATATTGTGTGGACCCTTGGAAAAGAGTCACAAAGTATGGCCAGTAATAGACTATAGACCTAGAGAAAACTTCAATATTTCTCTTCAATGAGATCACAGATTCATGTCAGTTTAATTATACCACTGAGATAATAGATATTAGATCAAAGGACTTGTCTATTAGTATCCCCTACCCTTAAGGTCAGTGTTTTGTTTTGGTTTATTTAAATATAACATATTGCCTCTCAAGAATGACTTGGAGATATTTCATTTGAAAACAGAAAGGGAACTATATACAAATCTGTCAAAGCTTAGATTTGTCAAATCTAAAAACTCCCTCAATAAAAATAGATGAAATTTATATATTACTTAAAAGTTTATAAAATCCTTTCCATATGTTATCTTATTTGAGCTTCAATGCATTTGTTTGATGTAACTACTATTATTTCTATTTTATAGATGAAGAAATTGAGGACTGGAAAGGCTTTTTGAGTTGTCTGCGGTCATACGATATGTTTTGGAGGTGGATTTTGAATCCAAGCCTCGAGTTTGGCATTAACACACAGAAAATGGAGATATACTCTAGACTTTTGCTTGATATTTGGTCCAAATTCACTTTCTGAGCATGCTTTAAAAATCTACAAATGCCTTTTTTTCTGATTTGGTGACAAGTGATTTTAAAAGGCAATTTCCATCAGCAATTTACATGGTCCAGATGCTTTATACATCAGTATAGCAAGGCAGTTCATGAAGTATTCCACAATAGGTGCAATGAATCATGGTCACAAACACATTTGGATTTTATGATCTATAGGGTCACTGAAGAATAGAAGAACAAATCAATATGGAGAAATACAATATATGCAAAGGTATTATACAGCAAGTATTCAGTAATGGATATTTGAAGTCCTGCAGGGTCTGGCTACAATGAATAAATTTGGATTGATTTCATGCCATAGCACATGACAACTCGCTCTACAAGAAATAAACAGACCCTATTTATTTAACAATGAGAATTTTTAAAAGTTTGGCTTATAGTTTGTAAACTGACTAGATTGTTTGATTGTTACATTGTGATTAGCCATGCCAAATGTGTTGCAAAATCTTCTGCAGTATTACAACAAGTTCATTGATTTTGTTATTTTAAGATTTTATTGCCCAGTACTCTGACAAACTGTATTCTTGGCTCTTTGCCACAGATTGCTAATATGTAGGAGGCAGAATACAATCTTATGAAAGATCTAAAATCATAAAGGAGCCCTTCATAATTATTCTTATAGGTTGTGTGGTCTTTTAGAATCAAGAAGATTTTGATTTTTTGAGCAAATCAAAAGTAAAACATATGCCAGGTGAACTAAAACTGCTATCTCTTCCTTATCCCTTCTTACTGTCTTCAGTCAAATTTTGTTTTGGGAGTACATTTTTTTTGCCAGAAGGAAGACGTGCATGTGGGCTTTCTTGGCTGGCTCTTTATCCATTACATCACTCTGTTTTCCCCATTCAAGAAGAATTACTAAATCACAGCCCCCTACTAGAAAGTCAATGTCTCTTTTCAGGAGATAACTCATAGTAGTGCATGGCTAAGCACAATTCAGGCAGAGTGAAAAAATTTGTGAAGAAACTATATTGTACTTTCTCCAATAATTTTTTTGTACTCCTGCTTCACTGGAGGGAAGGATTATTCTTATATTGCCCTGTGCTCTTCTAGACACAGAGAAAGGCTATCTGGCAAAGTAATTTCCAGTTTCCATATTTACTAGGTGTACGAACACAGGCAAGATAAAACTTCATCTGTTGTAATCTATTATTCTCATCTGAAAAAATATTAAAATGATAATCACATCCACTTTGATAATTTAACAATCTCCTCATTATCTATATTAAGTGTAGAGCATCCTGGGGACAACAGTAATTATACAATTTACCTTACGGGGTTATTGGAAAGAAAACACTTTGAAAATATCAGAGCACTATACAATGGTGACGATTCATAGAGCAGTATAAAGAATACTAGACCTGTGATGTAGAAGACAACTGAATTCTATTCCATCCCTGATGCTTAGTATCTATGTACCTAGGAGGATCTGTGAGCCTCACTTTTTTCATCTATCAAATGGGAATCATCTCCCTTACAAAATTATTCAAAGGACCAAGTGACATAATATGTGTACAGAGTTTTGAAAACCTTAAAGTGTCATAAAATGACATTGATTATCAGTTATGCTAAGTTGCTATTAGCTCAATGTGCGGCCCATTCACCCCTCCACATTAAAGCAACAGTAATAACTATAGAAGAAGCAGCCTGACCACAGAGGCCCAGTGCTTAACTCACAGCACGCTACGACTTAGATAGAGCTGTGGAGTCAACTAGCTTAACCCTCTAATTTCACAGAGGAGGCGAGGTTAAGAGAAGGGAGAGGACTAGTGTAAGGTCAGGCAGATAATTAGAGGCACAGCTTGCAATGATGAGGCATCACTGACAGGCAGGGGAGAAGTGAAATGAGAGGAGGGGGTTTTGTTGCAGGAGCAACTCCCTGAGACAGCCTAAAGCATTTCACTTTTGCCTTTAGTGTTTACTTGTAAAACCACCTCCCTAGTAAGGTTCTTTCACCTTCATAAAATCTGCATATTGAGCATCATTTTACTTTAACTTTGTAAAAAGATATTACACAAATTATCTGCTAAGCTAATCTTATAGCAACAGAAATGTCAAGGGTTTTGTCCCTGAGTCTCTTTTAATAGCAAGACTTCTTAATTTCACCTGGAAATACAACTACTCGGGCTTAGATGACTTCTATGGAACGGATTGAATGAATGCCAGTAATGTCAGTCACCCACCCAAAAAAATACATGAACAATGTAGAAAATATCTGATTATACACTAGCAGACTCTATCTAGGAATATGCCTAAGTAAATGATTTCACCTTATCTTTCAGGAATTTTCACAAGTCCATCTTGCATGACAGGAACAGCTGGAACATGCACTGGACTGAAATTGGGAAATTCCACAATACTTAGAAAAGCCCATCTTTTTTATATCATTTATTTTCTCAGTGATGTTATGTGATAGGGAACCTTAAGCTTCAAACAAATCAAATATCCAATCAACTGGGGAACAATGGAAACATAAGAGGTGAGAATAATGGGCTAAGACACATTCCTCATAATTACTTATGTTTGAGAAGTGGTTTAAAAGCTATAATTCACTTATTTATTGATTCATTCAATAAGCATTGGATAGGTACCTAATCAGGTCCAGAACTTTTAATAGGAACTGGGCACATTTATCATCAAATACATACATGACTGAAAACTGGAAAGTTCACATATTGCACTAGTATTTGCACAGTATCAAAAGTCCTAGAAGTAAGCCTTAACCATGGTAGGGGTGATTCTGTATGGAATTGCATAGGATAACAGGATCATATAGAGTACTTATGAACTGTCTAGTCTAACCTCATCACACTTGATAAGAAGATCTAGATGGATTGACCTCTATTCTACTGCGGGGAGTGACTTCCCAAACTGCTGTGATGATAGATCTTTTGGAAAAGTGGGTGGAGGCAAAACATTGTTTGGGATTGCAGAGCTTGACTGCTATGACCTTAAAATTAATTGAGCAATTTGATATTTTACTCAGTAACTTTTCTTTATCCTTTCACACAATACAGCTTTAAATCTCTTCAGTTAATGTGTCATTCCTCTCTCCCTGACTTCCTGTTCCTCTTTCCCACTTAGCTTCCTTAAGCCTTTTGTGGAGTAGGTAGGTTCTACAGAGACACCATCAAGTGTGATGCACCCACTGATTTCTCTTGGCTTTCCATAGTGAATTGTTGTTTTGGGGGGTGTTTGGCTTTGAGTAGGAGGTCATACAGAAAGTCCCTTCTAATTCCAGAAAAAGATTTATTTATTAAAATTATGTTAAATTTGAAGTCAAGCTGACATCCATAATGAATCATTTTTTAATAGCAGAGTATTCCCATTTTCCACATAGAAATTACAGTCTAGTTTGCTAAAGTGATGGGAGGTACTCAAAGAATGGGTTTGAAATGTCATATAAGACTGGGGGAGCAGTTTCTCTGTGTATCTGTGAGAGTCTAGCCAACAGTCAAAGGAGCAACGAGTTCTTCATTTGCAAAAATGGAAATTCTGAAGAGAAGGATGGTGACAACATTCTAAATAAGGAGATTCAGAAATATGACCAGAGCTAAAGTCTCACTAAATGTTGCTGCTACAACAGATGACAGTGAGATTAGAGTATTTGAGAGTTGTGAGAGGGAGCATGAGGAAATTTAGAGGTAACTTAAGAAATGTCATCCAGTGTGCTACAGAGTTGAGCAAAGAAATTGTGAAGAAACTACCAGAATGTCCCATGAGAAAAGCCAAAGAATTTATCTGTAAAAACAGAATACTCAGCAGTAAAGATATTTTTGGCTATGTACCATAATGCTTGTTTAAAAATATATTATTGCAAAAGTATGAGTGTTCATTTTGAAGTATTTCTTTCTCCTACTTCTTTGACTACTCCTCTGCCACATTGGCTTCTCCTCTTCATCCTGAGTGTCGGTATCTGTAAGGTTCTATTGTTGACTTTATTGTCTTCCTCCTCTGAACTCTCTATTGATTTGATTAAAGTGATCCAGGACTGAAACTGATGCTATTTATTTTTAATTATGTTTTATTTATTTCATTAAATATTTCTGAATTACACGTAAAAACAATGCTTTTTAAAAAATTTTGAGTTCAAAATTCTCTCTCCCTCCTGACACTTACCCCACTTGAGAAAATAAACAATTTGGTATTGATTTTACATGTGAATCAATACAGACCATATTTCCAAATTAGCCACTTTCCAAAAGAAAACATAGACAAAAACCCTGAAAAATAAAGAATTTTTAAAATCAGGTTTAAATCTGTATTCTGTGTTCACCAGTTCTCTCTCTGGAAATGAATAATCTTTTCATCATGGGTCTTTTGGAATTATCTTGGATCATTCTCTTTATCAGAATAGCTAAGTCTTTCACAGGTGGTCATGTTTACAATATTCCTCTTACCATGTACTATGTTCTTCTGGTTATGCTCATTTCATTTTGATTGGGTTCATACAAATCTTCCTAAGTTTTCCTGAAACAATCCTGTTCATCATTACTTACGGTACAATATTATTCCAAAATAATACTATTACAGTCAACTATATAGTCTGTATCAGTCTTAAATCTTTAGTTCTTTCTTCTATATAATATACTCATATGAAAGTTAATCCAGCTTTTGTTTCCATTCAAGGCATAACATTCTCTCAATCTCTCTCTCTCTCTCTCTCTCTCTCTCTCTCTCTCTCTCTCTCTCTCTCTCTCCTCTCCTCTCCTCTTCTCTTCTCTCTCTCTCTCTCTCTCTCTCTCTCTCTCTCTCTCTCCTCTCTCTCTCTCTCTGTCTCTCTCTCTCTCTCTCTCTCTTTCTTTCACAGTAAGATGACTAGATGATCTCCCAAGTTCCTGTGGTCCTATCCTATGCCAGCATACCTGTCAATAGAAATTCTCTCTTCAAGATAGGCTGGTAAACCGTCAAGCTTGATAATCTATGAGTTCCATTTCAACCCAGGATTTTATGATGCTAATTCACGAATCACCCTTGATTAATGAAATGCAGCAAATCTTAAATAATTGTAATACATTAATTATTCTTGGTTATTACTTGTCCTCTAGTATAAAAGAATGTGTGCTCCAGATCACATTATAGCCTCTCTACCAGGAACATTGCCATGGACACTTGAAGGAATTCTTCAGTAGCAAAATCTCCATTGGAAGGAAAGATTTTCTGTGTTTTGGTAAGCACAGTGCACACTGTGGCCAATGATTGGCTATTTCCAGGGCCCAAAAACCTGTGACATGTATGTTTACCAGAATTAAGTTGACCTAGACATTTTATTCCACAGATACTAGGAAAATTTGATTTTTTCTCCCATGAATGATTCTATGTTGAGCTTTTAAGAAATAAAGTACTATGCAAGTCTAAACCTTAATAGCTCTTAGTAGTAATTTTATTAAGACTTTATGCAATCTCCTATAATTGCCTTTGTTTAATAACCCAGTCTTATGATTGAAGTTATCTGTGTTTGTCTTGGATTGGTTCTATTCCTCCATTTTCATCTGTGAAAGTCCCTCTTTTTTAAGACTCAAAACCTCAGATGTGGTTGCCCCAGTGGAGTCATTCCTGACAACCACCCCTTGTCAATATCCACTACACATCCCCCTCGACTCCAAAGGTTAAAGTTATCTTTTCCTCCTTAACTGTTTCAGCACAATATGTTGGCACTCTCTTTAAATTTATCTTGCTTTCCCTTATATCATAATGATATTTAAACCCATCTTTCTCCTCCTTAGACAGTTAATTCCTTGAAAAGTGGGCCTGCAATATTTTATTCTCTTTAACTCTATTGCCTATCACCATGCTGTGAACAAAAGTCATTTAATGATTATTTCTTCAAAGAATATTAAAAGTGATTGTTTTCAAAGGCTATATACATAGAGCCCAAACACCAATCATTTCCCCTAAAGGAGAAGTGGAAGACATTTTTTATGTAATTCCAACACGAAAGTTAACTGGTTAGTTTACAACATGAGAAGGATTTTTTTTTTTGTGGCAAAGATTGTTACATTCTGTCTAAAATACTACATTTCCAGACACTTAAAGTACCTTCTTCCACTAAATTTCTCTGATGCATCATCATGGTATTAGAATAATTTTGTTCTTGACAGTTAAGCAGGCAGAATTCAATCTCCCAAGACCTCATAAATTCCAAAAGAATTCAAGTATGGGCATGGAGGGCCAACTCTTGTCTCTTGTCACCTAAATTGAGAGCTGAGAACCTAATCAGTATACTGTGGCTATCAGGTAATTTGTCTTTTTGGCCCTGATAGCTAACAAAATCATCTACTAAGACACAGAATTTGATTACAATATAATTATGTGCTAAATCTTGTAGTATTCAAAGAACAAATGATTTAATGGATAGAAAGCTGGACTTAGAGTCAGGAACTATGGGATTCAAGGCCTCCCTGACACATGAATGTTGTATAATCTTAGGGAAGTCACTTAATTTCTCAATATCCCAAGTGACTCTCTAAGACTATTACTTTCAAAGAACTTGTTGATCTGCATTCATCTAGGTTACAGTTCCATTAAAAAGATAAACATTCTTAGGCAATGGATCTATGAAAACAAGCAATTAATGAGATCTTTTCCATAGCTGTAGTATGAAAAAAATCATTTAACAAAAACCTTCAGGGAGTGGGAAGGAAGACAGCAGTCTAATGAAAAGAACAATTTGTTAACAATAGAATAAGGGTTCCAGAAGACACAATAGATGGGCAAGGAAAGGGCGGGGAAAGGATGTCAGAATGATAGAGCAGACAGATGAGGGGAAGGATCAAGCTGTGATGCTTTACCTTAGGAAGCCATCCTACTACTCAGAAACAACTGTGACAAATATACTGTTGTTATTTTTTTCCTGTCTTCAATGACTTAGTATATGCTTTTCCAAAATAAAGGAAGCATTACAATTATGCCTTCCATATCACCTGGGTTAAGGGCACAGCACCCTCTCAATCTGGAAAATCTGTGTAAAATTTTTCGCTCTCCCTTTGTACCAGAGAAGAAGTCTGATCTTTCTTTTTTCTTTTATGTGGTGTTTACAGCACCTTACTGTAAAATTTGGGTTAAGTATTTGTCATAGGCTCTGTGTTATCTGTGGCTTCTGCTGAACTCCCCCCAAAAATCCCACTTAATTTCATATGCCAACTCAAGATAAATCAAAACTGTGATGGGAAAAGTTGCAATGTGGAAGTGATAACTGTATTTTGTATCTTATTATGCTAATTATGTAAGTTTCCTCCTTCCTATTGAATATCCTGACAAATGTACTTGGGGACTTCAATTTGGGCCAGTTCTTTGCTCTGTAAAAGATACTCAGAGAGCCATCTATTCAAGCAAAGCATCCCTCTTGAGCTCTGACATTTTCCTTTTATGTATTTTGAACTTGAAATGTCTGATGTTATCCCTGCTTATCAACAGGATGATTTGGTGTAAGATCATTTATCAAGTATTACTTGATACATCAATTCCAGTGCTCACCAGGCTTGTTGCCTTGCTATTTTGTCCTAGAAAAAATGAAAGGGAATATATATATATATATATATATATATATATATATATATATATATATATATATTATTTTCAAGCCTCATAAAGCTCATTTTATCTTAATTTCACTTTTGAGAACTTGTTCATAGATGAGTTATCTTGACAACTGTGTTTAAAAGACTCAACTTCTGTCATTTTCAAATGACAGAAGGGTATAAAAAACAATGCTTTGAAAAAGTGAAAAATTTCTCCACCACAGTCAAAACATTTTCTATCCTTTCTTCTTATGGAAATTAGGTATATATGAACACACACACTTCACACACACACAGATACACACACACCACAACCCTATTAATTTTTTAACCACAGTAAAGAATGGATAAGTGGTTTCCTCTCTGGAGCTTTAATTTCTAATGGAAGTTCATCTAATATTATTTATTTTATTTGTTTGGTTAGACTAATTGATAGCTACTTCTTAATCCCTTATTGGAAAAATAAAGCCAGAGTATAAGTAATAATCTTGCAAGCTTTTTTAATATCTTACAGACTTGCACAGACAAGGAAGTAGAGGAATGTGAGGTACAACACTTCATTCTGAATCTAGAAAATGTTTTAAAAGACATCTGGGCCATTGAGAAAGGTAATAAATCTTTGCCTACTTTTTTGTTTTCCATTTCCTCAGAGCCATGAAGCTATAGGAATGGGAAAACACATCTGGAAAATAATTTATTCTAAAAATTTTGTGATCATTAATAGGAAGAGGAGTGTTTAAAGGCAAGAGGGGAAGGAATTAGGTAAAAAGGGGATGAAGAAGCCAAGGGAGAAGAGAAAGGTGAAAAGAGGAAGAAACAGGGGGAAATAAGATGGAAAAAGAAATTTCATTTAAAATAACTGTAGACAATATAAGATATTTGGGAGTCTACCTGAAAAACCAAACCCAGGAAATATATGAACATAATCACACAAAACTCTTCACACAAGTAAAATAAGATGTGAACAACTGGAGAAATATTAACTGCTCATGCGTAGACTGAATATAATAGAAATGACAATTCTACCTAAATTAATTTACTTACTCAGAGACACACCACTTGAATTACCAAAAAAAATATGTAGCTAGAAAAAAATGTATTCATTTGGGATACAAAAATCAAGAATATAAAGATAATCAACTTTAAAAAAATGTGAAGGAAGGTGACTTAGCAGTACCAGATCTCAAACTTCATTATAAAGCATTACTCATTAAAATAACCTGTTACTGGCTAAGAAATAGAGTGATAGATAAATGGAATACACTAGATACACAATAAACAGTGGTAAATGGCCATCATAATCTAGCATTTCACAAACCCAAAGAGCCACAATTTGAGGACAAGAAATTATTATTTGAAAAAAAAATGCTGGGTAAACTGTAAAGACGTTTGGCAGGAATCAGGTAGAGAACAGTATTTATTTAACCATTTACTGAGATAAGCTTAAAATAGGTGCATAAATTAGACATAAAGAGTGATGTCATCAGCCTACTAGGGGAGCATAATATATTCTATCTTTCGGATTTATGCATAAGGGAAAATTATGACAACAAAAGATTGAGATCCTTCTGGGATATAAAATTAATAGCTGATTACATCAAATTAAAAAGGTTTTATGCAAATAAAATTAATGTAACCAAAATTAGAAGGAAAGCAGAAAGCTAGAGGAAAATTGTAGTACTTCCAATAAAGGCCTTATTTCAGGTATGTAGAGAAATGAGTAAAATATGTAAGAAAAAGAGTCTTTCTTCAATTGGTAAATAAATGGTCAAAGGATATGAACAAGTACTTTTCAAGAGAAGAAATTTATGCTATCTATTGTCATATGAAAAAAATACCCAAATAACATTTCATTAGAGAAATGCAAATTAAAACAACTCTAAGATAACATGCCACACCATTTAGATTGGCTAATATGACAAAAAAGACAATTGTTGTAGGGGATGTAGGAAAATTGGGACACTGATGCACCTTTGGTGGAGTTGTGAACTAAGCCAACCATTCTGCAGAGCAATTTGGAACTATGACCTAAAGGCTTTAAAAATGTGTGTACCCTTTGACCCAGAAATAACACTATTAGATCCGTACCTCAAAGATATCAAGGAAAAAGGAAAGTGATATATTTGTACAAAAATATTTACAGCAGCTCATTTTGTGGTGGCAAATAATTAGAAATTAAGGGGATGCAAATCAACAAATTGTGGTATATGATTGTTATTGTATATTATTGTGCTATAACAAATCCTGACCAGAGAGCAGCTAGGTGGCACAGTGAATGGAGCACTGGCCCTGGAGTCAGGAGGACCTGAGTTCAAATCTGACCTCAGACAATTGACACACTTACTGTGTCACCTTGGTCAAGCCATTTAACCCCAATTGCCCTGCCTTCCTCCCTCAAAAAAAAAAAAAGAAATTTTGAGCAGGATACTTTTAGAAAAAATCTGGGAAGATTTACATGAATTGATGCAGAGTGAAGCAATCAGAACCAGGAGAATATTGTACATATTAACAGCAACATATATGATGATCAACTGTGGATGCCTTAGCTATCCCAGCAATGCAATGGCCCAAGATAATTCTGAAGGACTTGTGGTGACAAATGCTATCCACCTCCAGAGAAAGAACTGATGGTGTCTACATACAGATTGAAACATATTTTCTTATACTTTATCATTCTTGGGTTTTTTGTCTTCATTTTATTTTGCAAGATGGCTAATATAAAATGTTTTGCATGACTGCACACTTATAATCTGCATCAAATTGCTTCCCTTCTCAATGGGGCAGGAGGTAAGGGAATGAGGGAGCAAATATTTAACTCAAATTTTAAGAGATAAATGCAAAATTGTTTACCTGAAATTGAAAAATGATAAAATAAAAATTACTTGTAAAAAAAGGAAAAAAAAGAGTAAACATGGTCATGTTTTTCCACTGCTATAGCACATGCATGGAAACATTTAAATATATTCATTAAAATAATTATGACATAATTAACAAAGTTGAATTAATTGTGAACTTCCTATTTTTGGTTATATCTATTTGTATGCTACAAGGAGCTGAGTAATAACATGTTCAGTCGAATCATTTCAGGAACCATCATGATCATGTGGCCAAAATGAAACATGTAGTAATCTGTCTTGATCATGAAAAATAATTCCAACGGTAGAAAATTCATTCATTTGCTTATTTCAACTAAACTTTTTTTTAAAGCACCTACTGTGTACAGAAGAGTATGTTGGTGAATGAAGAGGCAGAAGGTTTTCATAAGACAGGGTTGTTGTTCCAATTGAACTTAAGATCTATGACTTCAAAGGTTACAAAAAGCCAGTATTTTTAGACTTAGAAGAATGCCAGATATCTTAATACTAATTTTTTTAATCCAATTATCTTTAAAGAAATGGCAAAATAGGGTTTCCTTACATTCAGCAAACGAGTAAGTATTTAGTTATTATGATGTATTAGAACTGTAGTAGTTATAGCACTGGGCTTGGAATAAGGAAGACATGAAGTTAAATTTATATTCAGGCCTAGGCTACTGCATGACCCCAGACAAGTCACTTAACTTTTATTGGCTTTAGTTTCCTCAACTATCAAACAGGAATAATAAAGGTATCTAATTTCAGGGTTGTTGTTAGGATCATATTAGATAATATTTGTAAAGCACTTAACCAAGTATCTGACATGTAGTAGGCATTATATAAATGTTTCTTCCCTTCCCTTTCTTGACACCAAATTAGGGACGATGCTAAGCATTGGGGATACAAGCAAAAAGAAAGATAGTCCCCATCCTGAAAGAACTCTCATTCTAGTGAGAGAAGACAATACAGAAATGAGAAGCTTATAGCTGAGGTGGAGGGCAGCAAAGGGTAGGAACATAGTGGAACCTGCTCTCACCACGAAGCCAATTGTTAAATTTTAATTGGGAGCATTTACATCTTGGTAATGGCCAAGTACTATTAATTAGGATTTGATATATTGCATTGTTTAGACTTAAGAAAGTATAGGATAAAATGTTAATAATGCAGATTCAATTTTAAAGTATATTCTTTATATTCTTTTTTCTCTTTGGAGAATATTTACCAGCACACTATTGGGTGAGAGGATAGTAGAATGAGGAATGGTTGTTCTGGGACATTTACCTAAAACAGATGTTCAACAACTTGCTAATCGATGACGGGGCCCACAATATTGGAGCCAGGAGGTAACTGAGACTATAGAAAACAATGTTGTATTCTACCTAGTTATTAGTTTAAAGTGTGGTTGGTTACATTCTCTTCCTTTCAAAGAATGGTGGAAACTCTAAGAATAGCTAACTGAATACTTCTTCAGATGTCATATCAGCTAGGTTTGCCTTAGCTATTTTTCTATATTCCAAAGGAGGGTTCAGTGGAGGAGAGAGAAATATTGGGAAACAACTATGGGTTTTTTAAGCTTGAAGTGAATTTAGATAGCAGAGCATTCTCATTTTTTCCTTTTTTTGGAGAGGTATAATTTTATTATGCTTTAGAATATTTGTTATAGGTATAGAAAAAAGCAACTTCTCACATACAAGCTCCTTTGATATTCTTCTCTCTTATTTTTAGCCTAATGCCCAACCATCATTTTGATGGTAAAAAGGAATTAAACATTTAATTTTTTTTCCTATGCCAAAGCCCCTTGAAAAAGAAAAAGAAGACAAATAGAATCAAAATCAGGAGACCAAGAGAGCAGCACATTAGGGGCTCAAATTAGTGGATTCTACCACAAAGTAGAACCCTGAAGTTTCTTTAGAATATATCATTTAGGTTTCACTCATCCATTATATCAGATGAAAAGATCATCTTTGCCCTATACTATTTGGACATTTTCCCCAAACAATTTGCCCTTTTTAATGTATACATTTTTTAAAGACACTATAATTTACGTTTTTCCAGAAATAGTTATCCTGAGTATGATCTATTGGGTTCAATTCTGGGCAACACATTTTAGAAAAAAAATCAGTGCTGAACAGGATACATTCTAGAGGCAGAAAACCAGATGAAAGAGGATATAAGATCTTTAAGGGTGGAAAAGGTTGTATGACCTGGATTAACTGAAGGAAATTTGGATATTTTGCCTAAAAAAGTAGAGTTTGTGAGGGTTGTATTTATTTCTGGCTTCAAGAATAAGAAGGGCTATTCTATCAGAGATTTTAGAATTATTCTGTTCAGCTCCAAAGAGTAAAATTAGGAAGGAAAGGTAGAAGTCAGCAATAACTTTGAAATGAGGCAAAGCTTCTTAATTTGACCTAGCCAAAACCAGAATGAATAAAATCAGCTTCTCATGGAATAGTTGGTTCCTCTTCCTAGAGATTTTTCAATTAACAAACTGATTAATCAACAAGCATTTGTCAAATGCCAAATTATGTATCAGGCACAGTCACACACTGTGCTAGGTGTCAGGGTTCCAAATACTATATATATATATATATATATATATATATATATATATATATATATATATATATATATATATATATATATATATATATATATATAGATATATATATATATATATATATATATATATATATATATATATATATATATATATATATGTATGTATATATATGTATGTATATATATATATGTATATATATATTATGTGTGTGCGCTCACATACCACAAAATAATATAACATAACTTTGGGAAGGCATTAGCATTTATGGGAAACAGGTATGGCTTCATGTATAAAATGGTACTTGAGCTAAGTTTTAAAGGAAGCTAAGGAGTCTAAGATGTACAAATAAGTAGGAAATCAATCCATTTCTGGCAAGCAGGAAAAGTAAAGCAATGAAAATAGGAGATGAAATGTCATGCATGAGTATCAATGTAGTCTTCTGAAAATTGGAAAAGTTAAAATAAGTAAAATTTACTGGGACAATAAACCTTCCAATTTTATGACTTTAAATACATACATATATGTATATATGCATATATTATATATACATATGATACACACTTTGTATATAAATATATATATATACACATAGTGCTTATAGAATACATATTATATACATAATTGTATGCATACACATGTATGGACCCCTTCTGCTTCAATCACTTATTTTATCTAGTCTGATATATCCTTCAAAAACTTTTGAGACAATAAGGCAACTAGGTGACACAGTGGATGTTGCATTGGCCATGGACTCAGGAATAAGTTAGTTCAAATCTGACCTCAGACACTTACCAACCGTGTGACCCTGGATATGTCACCTAACTTGTTTCCCGCAGCTTTCTCAACAGGAAAATGGGAAAAATGGTATCACTTACCTCCAAGTTGTGAGGATCAAACGAAATTGTAAGGCATATGCCATAGGGACTAGTACACAATGTATAAATGTTATTTTTATTGTTATTATTTTCTCATCTGTGAAATGGTGATGATAGTAGAACTGACCTTACCTAAGTTTCTATATCTTCAATGAGGTCACTGAAGCATATATATTTCTATCTCTTGTATATATTTTTGACCATTTCCTGATATGTATCAGGGTATAAATATACATACATACATATACATATATATATGTATGTGTATATATATATATATATATATATATATATATATATATGTGTGTGTGTGTGTGTGTGTGTGTGTGTGTATACACACACACATATAAAAAATAGTGTTCCATTGGTATCTGGGAATTTCCAGAATAATTCTGTCTCAGTATATCAATATAGGTGGAGATGAAGTGTCTTGTTCTTCGAACATCTAGGAAGCTAGAGTTACTCCATCAAAGAATAAGTGTTGGAAAGGGACAAGGCATTGAGTGTCCTCAAAAGCCAAACAGCTTTTATATTTGTTCCTGGAGGTAATATGCTACAGTTTTTTGACTGAGTAGGGGGATGACATGATCAACCTGCATTTTAGGAAAATCACTTTAGAGGTTGAATGGAGGATGGATTGAAGTGGGGAGAGACCTGAGTCAGGGAGATACACCAGCAGGCTAGTATAACCATCCAGGTGTGAAGTGATAAGGGCCTGTGCTGCAGTTGTGCCAGTGTAGTAGAAAAGAATGACATTTTATTAATAAGTTCAATGCCATTTTATTAGTCTTCAGAGTCATTCTGGTGTAGTAGAAATTACTGATTATAAATGTTTAGATCCCACTTTTGCCAATTACTATCTCTGTGATGGTGAACAAGTTACTTAAATTCTCTTGTTCTTAGCTTCCTCATAGGGGCATGAGATAATTTCACTAAATGACCCATGAGGCCATTATGGCTCTAAGTTTTTGATCCTCTGAGCTTTCTGTTCCTTTCAATATTGTTCTTCATTATGATCTATCTTAAGTCTGAAATCACTTGATTCTCTTAACTTTTTTATGGTCTCTATGTTCTCCCCACAGCTCCAGTCTCTTTTCTTCAATGAATCTGTTAGCTGTTCAAAACAGTATTCTTAACATACAGGTCTGATTGTGTTACTATATAAGTCTAAAACTTTCAGTAGTCCTTAGTGTAAAAGAATAAAATATACATTCCTTAGCCTGACTTTTAAAGTTACCCATAACCTGGTTCAAATCCACCTTCTCAGGTGATTAACATCAAAAAACCTTTTCTCATTCAAATACCATTCCACTCTCATCTTCCTGCCAAACAGGGCTTCTAGATTCCCCAAATATTATTCTGCCTCCTGACAAGGTCTATATATTCATACAGGTATCCCTTATACCTGAAACATGATCATCACTCATCTCTGCCTTTTGAGATCCTTCTATTACTTTAAGATACAACCCAGTTGCCAATATCTGCATTAAAAAAATTCCTTGATCTCCCCCTTCCCCACCCATAAAGAAGCTGAAAGAGATTTTTCCTTTTTAATTAAAAACAAAACAAAGCACAAAAGAACCTTTGAATTTCTTCTCTAGCCTTACAAATCTCTATACTGTTCCACATTTATGTATATACAAAATATATACCCAATTCTCCCTTCCAAATAGATTATAAGCTGCTTGAAATCAGAGTACCCTTTTTTCACCTTGAACAAATGTGCAACTGTTGAATTGGATTCAAACTAAACATTGTTTTAATGGCCACTTTTCATAGTGAACTTATTTTTTGCTCCCATATTCTAAAAAATGTTTCAATAATTTGTTACATAAAAAAGAGTGAGAGGGAAGAAATGATGGGAAGGAAGGAAGGAAAGAAGGAAGGAGGGGGGGGAGGGAGGGGGAGAGAGAGAGAGAGAGAGAGACAGAGAGAGAGAGAGAGAGAGAGACAGAGAGAGAAAGAGAGAGAGAGAGAGAGAGAGAGACAGAGAGAGAGACAGAGAGACAGAGAGACGCAGAGAGAGAGACAGAGAGAGAGAGAGAGAGAGAGAGACAGAGAGAGAGAGAGAGAGAGACAGAGAGAGAGAGACAGAGAGAGAAAGAGAGAGAGACAGAGAGAGAAAGAGAGAGAGAGAGAGAGAGAGAGAGAGGATAGAGAGAGAGAGAGAGAGAGAGAGAGAGAGAGACAGAGAGAGAGAGACACAGAGAGAGAGAGAATATTTAAAAAGGGATAGGAAGTTTCTTTGAAAGATTCTCATTCTACTTATTTCTTCAATGATTGAATACTAACACTCTTCCCCTTAAAAAAGTGTTATCCACAATGATGATTACCCTTAATATAATGGATCTCATTTTCTGGCTACACACATACTTTTCACACCTCATAATGTTCCCTCTTCATATCTAACTTAAATTGAAAATCTGTCAACAGGTAGATTTTTTGGGGGTATTTGAATTTGTTTCACAAATTATTCCCTTTGAAAATGCATTGAACCAAGGGAAGACAACTGATAATTCAAGAATAATCGTCCTGAACAAACTCATCTTTTTTTCAATTATTAACTATTTTTTGCTACCTTCATTTACCAAAAGTCTTCAAATGCACTAATGATAGAAGCATTCTTCATCATGTCAAGTTTTCACATGATTGTTCTTCACTCTTCTCTCCCTCTTCTACATAGTTGTCGTTTCTGCTTCATTTCAACTTAAGCAAAGGGCCAGTCACTCAACTGTGCATAATCTGATCCCAGGCTTCACTTTCTTTGGTCCTCATCTTTAAAGGGTATCATTTCAGGGTTTGTGAACATGCTTGAGATCACCTTTAGTCATCTAATTTTCAGTTAAGAACAAATTGTTTCTTAGGGATGACTTGTCTTCCTAATTGAGATTAGGAGACATGCTTTGACAGCTTTGGCACTATTCCATTAAAACACATACAAATGCACATTACCAGAAAGGGATACAGACATACATATGCACTATGCTTAGACCAGTGGTTGATTTCAGGGATTTATTCTAACATAATTTTTTGACAATAAGTTATTCATTCTATCAGAAGGTTAATAAATATCATTTATTAAAGCAGATCCTTGCATTCCTTACTATAAGGCCATTTGGTCCCATAGAGAAAGAAATCATTGTTACATGTTAAAATGTATTTAGCCTAAAATAATTTAATAGATTTCAAGAATTCCTTGTAACTTTTCAGCAGATACACATGTGCATAAATTGAAGATGGGCAAAGTAAGGATCTATTATTGCTCTAATCAACGACTCACTTGGAAAACTCAGAAATCATTAAGGTTAGCAGAACAGAGACTTAGAGAACTTTGGATATAGAATCACAAAAAAAAAAATAATTCACAAATGGGGGGATTCCAAACGCAATAGCATACAATTTATCATGAAAAATGTCTTTGTTTCTCATTCTTCTTTTTCAATGGGATCTCAGATATGCAAAATAGTTACAATTGACTGAAAAATTATTTTATTAAATTATTAAAAACAAATGTCCAATTAATTAATAAACAACAGTCCAATCATTAGAGTTTGAACTACTCTGAGTTGAGGTACTGTCTTTTGTCTTTCTTTGTATTCCCAGCTTTACCACAGTGATTGGCACATAGTAGCTACTTAATAAATGTTTTTTCACTGACTAGTTAGGAGGACTATTTAGAATAAAATTAGCAATTAGGTACTTTTGTTCCTTCTTCCTGTCCCAAATTACTTGAGTAGAATCTACTCAAAATTCTTGACTCTTGGAGTATGGCAGGAAATTTGGAAATGAGAAAACTATTTTCTTTTAAAATTAACAGTAATCACAAGAGTAAGTGTGATTAGCAAGAGACCTTAGCTGCAGAGTTTTTTCTTTGGAAGTCATGTTGGGGAATTTTTTTAATAACTGAAGCTACAGTTCTTGACTCAGAAGGGTGAACATTTGCAATTTGCACAATGGAACAAAGGGTAACCATGGAAGAATATTAGGAAATAATTAGTGATGTTTTGTGTTCAGGACAATCCCTGTGTTTGGCCAACATGTAGAAAGTGGGATGTTACCAATATCCCCACCCTTCAACTTTCCCTTTTGGTGAATTACAATCAATCTTGAAGTCAAGGCACAACCACTATTTAGTAGACCACTAACCCAGAAAATAAGGGAGTGGCTTTGGAGATCAGAAAAATTTTGGGTTCCAGACCTGACAGATATTCTCTATGTGACTAGAGCAAGTGACTTAACCTCTTCGTACCCCAGGCATCTCTCTAAAGCTACAACTTATAGAACAGCTGTGGATTTACATTTATAAACACAATACATCTTTAGAGAGAACAGTGGGAAGAAAAGAAAAATATACATAAAATATACAATCACCAAATTTTATACCTCATCTGAGGATCCATCCACACATTCTACATTTTTCCATCCAGCTGGAAGAGCTTTAGCACAATGTGACTCTTTTCATAAACTGCTAATTCTTCTCCCTCCTCACCCCCAACCATGTGAACATATTGTTGGCCAAATAACTACAGCAGCCTGCCCTGATAAATTTTAAATGTTTCATATTTCTTACTCAGGATAAAACAACAGGACATGATTTGAGTAAAATATGAAAATGTAATAAATAATTTTTAAACCACATTGATCTGAGAGTACATGCCTGTCTGGGGCCACTGTGGTATGAGAGAAAAAAATGACTAGGTCCTTGCCCTCATGTAGTTTGCAGTCTTTTATGTCTACTACCACTGATAGAGTGAATCATTGAGATTCATCTCTGAGAACTGTGTGTGTGTGTGTGTGTGTGTGTGTATGTGTGTATTTTATTACTTCGACCATTAATCTCCTTGTCTAGTTCAAAACAGAACTACCTCTCACCAAATTTAAACATAGCAAATATACCCTTTGTGCCATCCTATGCTTTGTGACAATCAGAATTCTAGTCCTATAAATCCTCTTAGAGAGTCTAGGTAATATGAAAAATAGATCCCACCCTTCCAGGCTTTTTTTTGGTTATCAAAAGAACACTAACTGTGACCATGTTTTCATCACTTTCGTTAAGTGACTAATGGTACCAAAGTAATTTCTCAAATTGATACTATACCATAAGGCCCAAAAGGCAATGACAACAACAATAGAAAACAAGGGGAAAACTTAAATTTAAAAAAAAAATCAAAAAACCTTTTTTTTAAAAAATCAACAAAAATGAGATGCACCACTACATTTGAATATCATGTTTTCATTGTTAAAGAAATGAAATTGACTTTTCCAAGATATCATAGTGAGTTACTTTGGGAATCTTCTACAATCTTTAATTGTTAGCTTGAGCTTTATTTATTTCTGCCAATAGTATATCAAGACTTTTTTATGAGGCACAATCACATAAATTCAGGTTTGGTAGGGACTTTTGAGGTCATTTGCTACAATTCCAAAGGCAAAATGTCTCAAAAGTGGTCATTCACTCTTTGATTAAAGAATTCCAGTGAAGGCGACCCTGTTCCTTCCTAAGGAAGCCCATTCTGATTTAAAATAATTCAATCTTTAAGGATGTGTTTCCATATTTTAAACTTTGATAGACCTCTCTTTAACTTGCATTCAACTGAATTGGATCCTGAAAACATACCTTTGAATTGAATAATTTATCATAATCCAGTCAGTAAAACAAAGCATAGTAGGATTTATAGCTGAAATATGATAAAAGCCTAGCATATCTTACTGAAAATGAAAAATAAAATGATTGAAGGGAAAACAAATCACTGTGTGGTAGAAGGATAGACACATGTATGGAATCTGATATGAAAATCTTAGAGGAGAAAATTTGGGCAATATTTACAAGAGGGAAGTGAAATTATTACTGTGGAAACATAGTACAGGCTGGACTTCTGGATGTAAAATATAGATAATGTTTCTTCAAACAGTTAATAAAACTAGCATAAGGGGGATTTAATTATTGCTGGAGGTCAATTTCTTGTAAAAGTGTAACATTATAAAAAAACTTAATTTTTTTTAATTATTTTATTTTAGACTCGAACTCCAGAATGCAAATGCAGAATAAAGAAAAAGAAACATATTATAAATTTAAATATTGGAACTTAAATATAAAGTAAAAGAAGGAGAAACAGTATGGCATGTGCATAGCAGAACATAAGAGAGGACTCAAAATATATACTGATAAATTTTCATTTGAAGAAAGCCTGTATGGTAAATACTACATGTTGTGTTGAAAGCTGTCCATCTTTTCTTTGCTTCCTTGTGAGTTTTCTTTTGTTCTCTGTTGTACATTTTTACTATGTTCTTTTATTTTGTGCTCCCTCCACCCCACCAAGGCTACAATTGAAGACAGATGTACTTTTATATAGATATAGATACATACACATATATACATACCTATATAGATATATACTCTCACTAATGAATTCTACTGATCTTTGTTTTTATGTTTGTGCATATCTCTTATTTCTCATCCCTCTTGATTCCTCTACTTTTCTTCTACCCACCACCTTGCCACCTCCCCAATGCTTAGCTTATCCCACTCCAATCCCTTATACAGCGCCCTATAGCCTATTCCCTCATCCTCCCCTCTAGAGATCCTTCCCTTATCCCCCCATTCCCATTGATCTAAACACCCTTCTATACTGCCCTTTAACCTGTTCCCTCCCCTTCACTCTCTAGATCCCTCCCTTATCCTCTCCCCCCTCCCTATCCCCTAACCATTTTATTTTTTTTCCGAATTTAGAAGACTTTCATAATCTTCTAAATACACACACACACACACACACACACACACACACACACACTGTTCCCTCTTAAACCCACTCCCAATGAAGGTAGGTTCCCAGAACTAACAGCCCTCCACCCCTGTCTAATTCCTCTATATCAAATATTCCTCTTGCACCTCTTTTGTATAAAATAATTACTCCTTTAGCCATTCTTAGATGGTTTGACTTTTTAAAGTCATATCGTGGAGTTAGAAGCCACTAGTAGACTGAATGTGGCAGGAGTGCCGGGTGCATGGAACTGTACCAGACAACACCAGAATGGGAGCAGCAGTGGAACCCAGCCAGTGAATCAGGTTGAAAGAGCACTGGGCATGCAGAGTGGGAGCAAGAGCAAGCCCAGGCTGAAGTGCCAGCTATGGTGTCAATCCCCAGGCCTCTCAGCCCAGGGCAGGGATCTGTTGGAGCTAGGGGATACAAAAGCACAGAGCCTATAGCTGTGGTAGCAGCTACTCTGAAGTCTTCCAGCCCACAGTCCAAAGGTTTGAAACACACCTTCTGAAATTTCTGGGAGCCATGATGACCAGGTAAAACAGCTCTCATCCCTCCCTTCCTCACCCAGATAATACTCATCTGGAAAAAAACCTTGGAACAGAAGAGCCAGAAGTGGGGCTTCAGTGGCCTTTCACCTCAAGAAGCTGGGGAAATGGCCCTCCCTGGGGTGGCAGAAGGAGACTAGTGCAGGAAGAGAGGTGCCCCAGAAGGCCCCACCTCAGCAGAACAGTGGGACTTCCTGAGCCCCAGGGGGGTAGAGCCAGCCAGCTTCAACATCAGGACCCCAGACATGCCTTCACAAAGCCAGGAGAAGTGGCAGACACCAGTGTAGACAATTGCTGAGACAACCCATACTGTAGTGCAGCCCTAGGTGAAGAGGAGACTTCCAGCAGCCAGACCACCCCTCCTCCACAACTCATGAAATCAGAGGCCACAGCCCACAAAACCAGTAACCAGGCCCACAGTTCTCAGGAAAAGAAGCTTGGGACAGAGACTTCTGAGTCCCAGAAGCAGAGGTTCACTTTAAAAACACAGGAAAAAGACAACCATCATGAAGAAGCAACACACACAACCAAGGAATATTGATTCTTATTATGGAGACAGGGAGGATCAAACTACCAATTTAGAAGAGGAGAGCATTGACACTATATACCCATCTGAAACCTCAGAAGGGAATGTGAACTGGTCTCAAGCCCAAAAAGCATTCCTGGAAGAACTAAAGGAGGATTTTAAAAACCAAATTAGAAGAGTAAAAGAAAAAATGAAAAAAAAACTCACTGATGAGAACAAATCTTTAAAAAGTAAAATTGGCAAAAGTGGTTAAGGAGGTTCAGATTCTAATTAGAGAGAATGCTTCATTAAAAAGTAAAGTGAACCAAAATGAAAAGGAGGTACAGAAGCTAAATGAAGAAAAAATTTGTTAAAAATTAGAACTGGGCAATTAGAAGCTAATGACTGTATGAGGCATCAAGAATCCCTCAAACAAAATGTAAAGAATGAAAAAAAATAGAAGAAAACATGAAATATCTCACTGAAAAAACAACTGACCTGGAAAATAGATCCAGGAAAGACAAACTAAGAATTATTGGTCTACCTGAAAGCCATAATGAAAAAAAAGAGGTTGGATAGTATCTTCCAAGAAATGATCAAGGAAAACTGCCTCAAAGTCCTAGAAACAAAGGATTAAATTGTCATCCAAAAAATCCACCAATCACACTCCGAAAGAGATCCCAAATTGAAAATTCCAAGGAATATGGTAGCCAAATTCCAGAATTATCAGTTCAAGGAGAAAATACTGCAAGCAGCCAGAAAGAAACAATTCAAGTATTGCAGAACTACATGCAGGACCTTGCAGCTTCTACATTAAAAGACAGGAGGAATTGGAAAATCATATTCTGAAAGGCAAAGGAGCTTGGACTACAACCAAGAATCAACTACCCAGTAAAACTGAGCATAATTTTTCAGGTGAGGAAGTAGACAGTCAATGAAATAAGGGAATTCCAGACCTTCCTGATTAAAAGGCCAGAGCTCAATGGAAAATTTGATCTTCAAACACAGAACTCAAGAGAGACATAAAAATGTAAACAGGGGGAAAAACTTTGTTATTCAATAAGGGCAAATGTTGACATCCTTATATAGGATTATATTGTTTTATATATGTTATATGTGTTAATCTTTAGAATGGTACAGTTATTATGACATTTAGAATGGAGATATATATATATATATATATATATATATATATATATATATATATATATATATATAGCCTGAGGCTGTCAGTACAAAGTAACTGATGTGATGACAAAAATGCAATTTAGGGGTGCAAAGGGATTGTTCTAGGAGAAGAGATAAAGAGGAGGTAGAAAAAGGTAATTTACATCACATGAAGAGGAACAACAACATATTATAATAGAGGGAAAGAAGGGAGGGAGAAGAGCAGTGTTTGAGCTTTACCCTCATTGGATTTGGATCAAGAAGGGAATAACATACACTGATAAGTATAGAAATCTAACTTGTCCTACAGGCAGTGGGAGCGGAAAGGGAAAAGAAAAGTAGGGGTGGTTAGAAGGGAGAGAAGAAGTAGCAAGGGAAAATGAGTAAGATAAGTGAGGGGTGTCAATAGGGAGGGAAAATTGAGGAAGGCAGTTGTCAAAAGCAAAACTCTTTTGAGGAGTAGAAGGGATGACAAAAAGATAAACTAAAAATAAATGGGAAACTAAATAATCTGATCCTAAAGAATGAGTAGGTCGGGGGCAGCTAGGTGGCAGAGTGAGTAGAGCACCAGCCCTGGAGTCAGGAGGACCTGAGTTCAAATCTGGCCTCAGACACTTGACACATGTACTAGCTGTGTGACCTTGGGCAAGTCACTTAATCCCAATTGCCCTGCAAAAAAATAAAAGAATGAGTGGGTCAAAGAACAAATCATAGAAACATATAACAACTTCATTCAAGAGAATTACAATAATGGGACAACATACCAAAACTCATGGGATGCAGCAAAAGCATTTCTTAAGGGAAGTTTTATATCGCTAAATGCTTACATGAATAAAATGGAGAAAAAGATCAATGAATTGGGCATGCAGCTAGAAAAAGAAAAAAAGTGAAAATCCCCAATTAAATACCAAATTAGAAATACTGAAAATCAAAGGAGAAATTAATAAAATTGAAATCAAGAAAACTATTGAACTACTAAATAAAACTAAGAGATGTTTTACGAATAAAACAATAAAAGTGATAAATATTTGGTCAATTTGATTTAAAAAAAGAAAGAAGAAAACCAAATTACCAAGTTCAAAAATGAAAAGGGTGAATTCACCTTCAATGAAGAGGAAATTAAAACAATAATTAGTAATTATTTTGCCCAATTATATGCCCATAAGTCCTTGTCATTCCTATATATTACTAACAAAGCCCAACAGTAAGAGACAGAAAGAGAAATTCCATTTAAAGTTATTGTAGACACTATAAAATATTTTGGAGTCTACCTGCCAAGACAAACCCAGGACCTATATGAACACAATTGCAAAACACTTTTCACAGAATTAAAGTCAGATCTAAATAAATGGAAAAACATCAGTTGCTCATGGTTAGGCTATAGTCACTAATGGTTAGAACAAGCTAATATAATAAAAATGACTATTTTACCAAAATTAATTTCCTTATTCAGTACCATGCCAATTAAACTACCAAAAATTATTTTACAGAACTGGATAAAATAATAAGAAAGTTCATCTGGAAGAACAAAAGGTCCAGATTATCAAGGGAATTAATGAAAAGAAATGCTAGGGAAGGTGGTCTAGCTATACCAGATATTAAACTGTACTATAAAGCAACAAACATCAAAACTACTTGGTATTGGGTAAGAAACAGAGTGGTGGATCAGTGGAATAGGTTAGGTACCCAAGACACAGTAGTCAATGACTATAGCAATCTACTCTTTGATAAACCCAAACAATCCAGCTTCTGGGCTAAGAATTCAGTATTTCACAAAAATTTTTGGGAAAATTGGAAAATGGTAGGGCAGAAACTGAGCATATACCAATATCTTACACCATATACCAAAATGAAGTCAAAATGGGTTCTACAGAAACTATGCATAGACCAAAATGGGTCCTTGATTTAGGAACAGAGGCTGATGCTATAAGCAATTTGGGAGACCAAGGAATAGTTTACCTGTCAGATTTACAGGGAAGGGAAGAATTCAGGACCAAAGAAGAGATGGAGAGCATTACAAAACGCAAAATGGGTAATTTTGATTAAGTCAAATTGAAAAGTTTTTGTACAAACAAAGCCAATACAACTAAGATTAGGAGGGAGGCAGAAAATTGGGAAATAATCTTTATAACCAGTGTTTCTGATAAAGGCCTCATATCTAAAATGTGCAGGAAACTGAGTCAAATTTATTGGAATACAAGTTATTCCTCAATTGAAAAATTGTCAGAAGATATGAACAGTCAGCTTTCAGAGGAAGAAATTAAAGATATCTATAATCATGTGAAAAATGCTCTAAATCTCTATTGATTAGAGAAATGCAAATCAAAACAACTCTTAGGTACCACATCTCTCCAGTCAGAATGTCTAAAATGATAAAACAGGAAAATGATAAATGCTGGAGAGGATGTGGGGAAATTAGAATATTGTTACATTGTTTGTGGAGTTGTGAATTGATCCAATCATTCTGGAGAGCAATTTGGAACTTCTCCCAAAGGGTTATAAAAGTGTGCATACCCTTTGAAGCAGCAATACCACTTCTAGGGCTGTATCCCAAAGGTATCACATAAGTGGGAAATGGACCAGTATGTACAAAAATATTTATATCAGCTCTTTTTGTGGTGGCAAAGAATTGGAAATCAAGGGGATGCCCCTCAATTGGGGAATGGCTAAGCAAGTTGTGGTATATGAATGTAATGGAATACTATTGTGCAATAAGAAATGAGGAGCAGACAGACTTCATTATAACCTGAAAAGACTTATATGAACTGATGCTGAGTGAAGGGAACAGAAGCAGGAGAACGTTATACATGATTACGGACACGCAGTACCTGTAAGGACTAACTTTGATATACTTGGCCCTTCTCATCAATGCAAGGTTCAAAGACATCTCCAAAAGATTCATGATGGAAAAACCTATGTACATCCAGAGAAAAAATTACACAGTCTGAATACAGATTGAGGCAAACTATTTGCTCTCTCTTTTTATTCCTTCTTTTTGGTTTTGTTTCTTCTTTCTCATGTTTCATTCCATTGCTTATAATTCTTCTTTACAACTGGATTATTATGTAAATAAGTTCCATGAGAAGGTATATGTAGAAACTAGATTGGATTGCAGGTTGTCTTTGGTGGGGAGGTGGGAGGTGAGAGAGGGAGAGAAATTTTGGAACTCAAAAACTTGTAGAAGTGAGTGTTGTAAACTAAAAATGTAAAAAAAATTAAAAAGGCATATCATACTCAGTTCTACTCCAACCTTTCTTATGAACTACTCAATTACTGATGACAATCTTAGACATACATTTTACATTTTACATATATAAAAAGTAAATGGTCTGTCCTTATTGAATCCCTTGTAATCAGTATTTTGTGTGTACCTTATATTTCTCTTGGCTATAGTATGTCAAATCTTCTATTAAGTTCATTTGTTTTTTATTAAACAAAGTCTTGAATGTATGACATTTGATCAAATGTTCATTCTTTTCCATTCAGGATTATGCTTAACTTTGCTGGGTATGAAATATTCAGCCAGAGCCCCAGTTCTTTTGCTCTTAGATATATAGTATTCCAAGATTGATAGTCCTTTAGTATCTCTGCTGCTAGGTCTTGTGTGATTCTAATTGTAGCACCATCATATTCACTTTTTCTTGTTAATATTTTATCATTGAGCTGGGCATTTTGGAACTTGACTATAATATTCCTATGAGTTTTCCTCATAGGATCTCTTTCAAGTGGTAATCTATGGGTTTTTTTTCTATTTCTACTTTCTCCCTTGTTCTAATGCTTCAGTACAATTTCTTTAATTATTTCTTGTATTATTGTATCAATTCTTTTTTTGATCATATCTTTCAGGTAGGCTGATTATTCGTATGATTTCTCTTCTTGATCTGTTCTCCACATCAATTGTTTTTCCTATGAGGTGTTTCACTTTCTCTTCTATTTTTTTCAAATTTTGCTTAATTATTTCTTGATCTCTTATAATTTTGGTGGTTTTGCCTTGCCCAATTCTAATTTTCAGGGTGTCATTTTCCTCCTTCAGATTCTGGACCTCTTTTTTCTAATTGTCTGATGTTCTTTTCATAATCTTCTTGTTTTTCTTGGATTATTCTTATTTATTTTAGTTCATTTTCCTCCATTTCTCTCATTTAACTTTTAAAGTCTCTTTTAAGTTCTTCTATGAATTCTTTTGGAGCAGGTGACCATCTGACATTACTCTTTGGGGTAGAAGAGGGTTGTTTTGCTTCAACATCCTCCCATGAAGATGAACGCTGGTCTTCTCTATTCCCATAATAACTTTCTATGGCTGTATTTTTTTTTCCTTTGCCTGTACATTTTTTTTTGTAGCCGTAGCTTAATTTTTGTAAACACCTCTAGTCCTGGGATATAGGGGATAGTGTCTCTCTACCCAGATCTCGAGTTCTCCCCTCTAGCCTGGAACCAAATTCTAACCTTCCGCCTCTGGTAAGTGCTCACAGCCAGGGACATTCTGCCCCCCTGCTTCTGAACTAAGTGGGCATGTGCTAGTTCTTTCTCACCCCTGCTGCTCTCCACAGCACAGCTGGGTCTGGCATTTCTTATCAGCAGAAGTTCCCTTGTCATCAGAGCTTCACCTGCTCAGATGCCCAACTCTACTCACTATCCCATGGGTAAAAGTTCCTGTGGCTGGGGCCAAGGCACCTCCCAATCCAGCTAACCCCAGGGCTTGTAGCTTGCTGTGACAGTAGACCCTTGCTTGGAGGTGTTTACTCTTCACAGGGAGCAAACCTCTTTTTGGGATTTTTCTGCTAATCTTTTCAAATTGTCCCAGGAAGACCCTATTGTGGCCCTCTTCTTATTTATTTTTACCCACACTTGGTTTACCCTAGGGTGTTATTTTATTTCTTTTGTGGGGGAAACAAACCACCTTAACAGAATCTTCTCCCTAAAAGTTTGATTTTCTAACAGTTAATTTCTTACCAATAAGAAGCAATAAAATGGAAATTACAGTTGCCTTAGGAGCATCATGGAAAACTAAACCAAAACCAAAATTCTCTAATGGTCAAGTAAGTTGTATTTTGTAGTTTTTAATTGAATAAACTAATCAGTCTGGGAAATAGCACCTGCCAATCTGCTCAAAACATTTCCAGTACTATGAACATAATTTAAATCAGTAAAAGAGGAATGGAAACATTGTATGCAGAGGCAGTCATTATCAAGATACCTGTTGAGGCTCAGACTTTCTGGACTACCAACAAAAGAACAGCTTGCAATTGCTGAATTAAAGGGGAAAGAGTATGGTCAGACATGCTTTAAAAAGATTAAATTTGCAGTTGAGTAGAGAATGGACTGGAATGGGAAGAGACTTGTATTGCTTTTGCAATAATACAGATGCAAAGCTATCAGGGTCAGAAGAGAGAAGGAGCTGTATGTTCACGAATGTAAATTTTGTGAGACACGGCAACAATTTGTATGTAGGCTGGTGAGAGTGAGGAATTGAGCAAGACACCATTGTTTTGAGGCTGGATGACTGGAAGGATGGCGATGCCCTCAGCAATAACTTGGAGGCTCAGGAGGGGAAGAGTTTGTGGAAAAGAAAATGAATTTAGTTTTAAGCATGTCTAGAGGACATCCAGTTTGAAATGTCTAATTGTCAGTTGGAGATGAAAGTGTGGAGGTTAGGAGACAGGAAAGGGATGAATAAATTGGTCTGAGAATTATCAGCACAGAGATAATAATTGAATCCCTTGGAGCTGATGAAATCACCAAGTGAAACAGTATAGAGGAAGAAAAATCCTGGTGAATACCCATGGTGAGCATATATGATCTAGACAAAAATCCAGCAAAGGCAACTGAAAGAGAGAAAGTAGGAAAAGAATAAGGATAAAGTAGTTTTGTAGAAACTGAGAGAATAATGTATCAATAAGGAGGTAAGGAACAGTGTTAAGGGCTGCAGAGAGATCAAGAAGAATGAAGATTGAGAAAAGACCATTAGATTTACCAGTTAAGACATTACTTGGCTCTTTAGTGTTAGCAGAAGAGAAACTTCACAAGAATACAATGTAATTTTACAGGTAGTTCCCTAAGAAGCTTACCTCCCCCATCCTGCCAAATGCAAAGGATACACGGATGGCAATTAATAACAGATGAATAAAATATATACAACAATGGTATGACAAGCAATGAAGCATGTTCAACCCCTTCAAAACACCCCAGAATGAACATAAAAGCAATATGATGAGCAAATAAGAGGGGGAAAACTGTCACAAAGACAGATAAAAAATGACTATTCTCAACTGCTATCATTACCCATTTTCTTTAACAATGAAGAATGATCTTCAAATTGGCCATAGTAGAATGAACATTATGAATAGAAGTTTGAGGTCCAATTGAACAGAAAGGGTAAAAACAAGCCACCTAGATCCCATAAATGGATTTGTATGTTGACCAAAACAACATTATCTAATGATTCAGAAAGAATTTGAAGGTGTAAAGACAGTGTCATCTTTAAGATAACATTGTTAACGTCCTTGAACAATATGAATGGATGGCTGCAGGGCTGATTTTTATAAAGGGGAAAAGTAAGATTCTAGCAACTATATAAAGTTAAAATTTGTAATAATCTGAAATTACTATGCTATTCTCTCACAAAATTATCAAAGGGATTATTAGATATGAGAGGCAATGTAGTGCAGTCAAAACAGTTTTGGATTTAGAGTCAAGGACTACAAATCCAACCTCAAATAGTTAATACTTAGGAAACATTGAGTAAGTCATTTAAACTCTGGGCCTCAGTTTCTTCACCTTTTATATGAGAGGTTTGACTAGATCAGGGCTTCTTAAATTTTTCCACTTGAGACTCCTTTTCCAGTTAGGCAGCCTTTGTTGGTGCTGCATGGCCTGAAGGCATACACAGTGCAAATTTCACATGCTTTGTGTTCAGAACCAAGGCTGCAGTGAAGTTAGGTGATGCAACAAAGGAAAGTGCTGCCAGAAGCACCTCAGATTCATTATGTTTGATTTTAAATTAATTTTAGGTCAATACATGTTCAGAAACCTCTTAGTGTTAACCCTCAATATAAGAAACACTAAACTAGATGACCTATAAAGTCTCTAAATCTATTTTCTTATGACCCTAAATGACATATTTTATTTTTTTTATAATTTAGTCTACAAAGAAGTGATCCAATACTAGGCAGCATGTTTCATATGAGTCAATTTTGATAAACTAACTTTATTCTTTTAATTATTTTGGATAGAGTTAATATACTCTTATATCAAGGGAATAATATAGACAGCAAAAAAATAGATAGAGATAGCTATATATAAATATATATAAATATATCTATTACCAATACCTATCTCTGTACATTTCAGCAAGGAATTTGACAATTTTATTGGGAGGCATTTGTGCATTAAATACATAATAGTAGGGTTAGCTGCTTAAGAAATGTTAACCAATTATTGTTGATTAATGGAAAACATTTCATTTTAGAGGAATTTATCTGAAAAGGATGAGGGAGTTTCTTGCACACAAACTCAATATTACTGACACCAGCGAATGCTACCCCAAACTTTGTTAGTTGGAATAGACTATCAAGAACAAGAAATGTGGTAGTCCCATAGAACTCTATGATAATAAAATCCCATCTAAGATTGAACCTATGTTCTGAATTTTAAGGATGATATTGACAAACTAATGTCTTAAAGTGAACAATAAGAATGAAGAAGACTTTGGAAGTTATGTGATTTTAGAAATACTTGAAATTTAGGATATTTAACATGCATAAGAGAAAATTTATGAAAATATTTTAGGAACTTTCTTTTAAAATAGAGAGCAGACTCATTTCATATTTCAGAGGACAAAATGGGAAGAAATGGGGAGAAATTAAAAAATACTAGATTTTGGTTCTATATACTAGAAGAATTTTTGAATAATGAAATCTTCCCCATAATGAAACAGGTCATTTTGAAAAGCAATGACCACACTGTTACTAAAAATTTTCTGAAAAGAGTCTGAATGATCAGCAGCCAGGAATATTTTAAAAGGGATCCTACTTTGGGAGGAAGGTTGAATTACATGACCTCTATTCATCTGTTCAAGTGTAATATTCTTTATTCTTTGTAAAAAAAAAGCATAGAAGGTGGTTACCATATTAAGAAACATACAAAATATGATTTAAAATCTAGAAATTTCTCAGAGGGAGATTCAAATTATGTTCAAAATATTTCATTTTTTGAAGCACATTATATAGGACAAGAAATGACAAATAGGCAGTCATAATAATCCTTTATTTTAATCATCATTTCAGACTTCTAGAAAACTAACTGAATCCACTTTGGTGAAATTCTGGAGTCATATGGACAAGATTCACAGAGGACACATAGAAATGGCAGGATTCTCACTTTCTTTATTTGGAGAAAACTCCTAAATCAACTAAATCAGAATAATAGAATCATAGGATTTGAAGATTTAATGGGACCACAGTGGTCAACTAGTCCAAACCTTCACCACAAGCCTTTTGCATATTGTAATATACCCAAGAAGTGGTTGTCTCATCTTTGCTGGAAGACACCAAGAAGGGGAAGCTACCATTTCTCAAGAAATCCTCTTCCATTTTTGTACAGCTCTGTTTTTGAAAGGTTGTTTGTTGTTTATTGTTGTTGTTTTGGCCAAAATGAAGCCTAAATTTTCTTATGTAACTTCCAAATGTTGTTCCTTTAACTAATTCTCAAGTAGCATGTACTAAGTCCCTTAGCCATATGGATTGTCTGTTTCTGGACATTCTCCAGCTTATCAAAATTTTTCTTAATCTATGGAGTACAAAATAAAGTGTAATATCTCAGATGAAGTCCAACAAAAGCAGAGTATAATTGTACTATTTCTCTGTATTCTTGGAAGCTGTGCCTCTCTTAATGTAGTCAAAGATAAGATTAGTTTCCTCTCCTCTTCCACTTTGGCTATCATATAATATTGCTGACCCATAATGAACTTGAAGTTCACTAAGATTTTCAGGCCTTTTTTGTTTTTAAAGAAATACTTTTGTCAAACCACATCCCTTCCCCACCCCTGTGTAATATCAAGTAAGGTGGGACTTTCTTAAGTTTTAAAATGATTAATTGTCTTTGATTGAGCCTTACTAGGTGCTAAGCCCCAGGCCCAAACCCCTGTTAGGTACTAAGCCTATGTGGGTGTGAACTGGTAACTAAGTTGGGGCTCCAGGTGGGGCCAGTGAAGGGAGGTGCTAACACCAGAGCCAATGAAAGGAGCCTAAGTTCTGGTTGCTTAGATGATGTTTGATGACGGCTGAAACTGCATAAAAAGGGAAGACAGAGCTATTTGCTTAAGGCTCTCACTCTTGGAGGTGAGGGACTCTGGGTAGGACTCTGGGCAGCCGCTCTAAGGGCCATCCAGCTAAACCCAGATGTTGGTAACTATGAATTGTATTTGGTCTGTTTACAAATGTATGTTTGTAATTTGTTTGTATTTGCTCTGAGGTTCAGGGTGCTGGCTTTTTCCCCTGAACTAACTGAATGATATTTGTATGCTGGCTTAAAGTAAGCTTCTCAGCTCCTTAACATTGCTTTCCTTAGTAAAGCAGATCAAAAGAACATGGGCTTGCAGCTTTCTGTGAGCTGGTTGTCATTGGTTTTACACCCCCACAGCAGCTACTAGCTGGATTGTTGAAACACCCTGCCTTCTTGTAATTTTGAAGTTGATTTTTTGGGGGACTAATTAGAAACTTTGCCTTTATCTGCCTTTACCTTTATCCACTTTCACCCTAATGCTAAAGCCTATTAAGATTCTTGGGCATGTTTACATTATCATCTTGTGTGAGCTATATACCTCCCAGCTCTGCGTCATCTACAAACTATTTGAGGATGTCATTATGTTCTTATCTAGAGTATTGGTTATATTAAAATTATGTTATGTTATTTTTTCCAGTTTTTTTTTAGTATCAGATGTTGTTCCTTTGAACCAAATCACTTGAATACATCAGTGGCAGTCAGGACTACTTTCATATCTCAGCTAATTCCCTTTTAATATTTTCTTTCATTTCTGGTAAAAGCTCATTTTCCTTGGCAGAGAAAATAGAAATAAACAAACAAAAAGAATTAAGCACCTCTGACTTCTTTTTCATCAGCTGTCACTACTCCCATATGCTTGAATTTCTTTCCCTTTATTTGATCCTCTTTTTCTCCCCTAACATAATGAAAAAAAAGCAATAACATAAACAATCATTTTTGTTGGTAATTTTCATTAACAACTTCAGGTTTTCCAGAGTACTATTTGAACAGGATTTTTCCTTGTTCTTACATCTATCCTCTATTACTTTGCCCTGCTTTTATCATCTGTGAATTTTTCTTTCTAAAATCTAAATTGGTTGGTAAATTCCCCTGGATCCTTCAGACAAATTTCATTTTTTGCACTTCAGTTTATTTTTCTTTCTCCCTATACAGAAATCATTCCTGAGTATATCTGATCCGTCTTAACCTACTTTGTCCTCTGATCCTACTTATCTTTTCCTCTTAGCTCTTTGAAATTTACAACCCCCAAATATGAGTTGTATGTCAGACTACATCTAGATTTCCTCTCCTTTGTTGCAAACTGTATGAGTAAATAATTCATGTTCTCCTAGGTTTCTAATCGTTTCTACATGAGTAAAAAGTTATTAACTTTTGAAGTGCAAAATATATACATACATTTGTAAACAGACCAAACACAATTCATAGTTACCAACATCTGGGTTTAGCTGGATGGCCCTTAGAGAATTGCATACTCAAGTAAGTATAAATGTTTTTGAAAGCCACCTCAATTTAGTGAATATTTATGCATAATTAATGATATGACAAAAACTAGTCAACCCTTCCCTTGAGTTACTAGGCATTTGAAATTACATTTATACAGTGTTGTATCAGAATAAAATGACAAAGATGACATTGAGAAAGTATTTCGTCTTGGTGTTTGGAAAATGGGATGTTTTTTTTTGGAATTGGCAAGTAACCTGTCAAACTATTATTAATCTATACAAATATAAGTTTCAATGATATTTTTATCATAGATTTTAACAGTTTTCAACATGACAGTGGGACTGCCTGAATTTTTTTGAAATACAAAGTCTGTGGCACATTGTAATTAATGATTATGAATAGCAAATAGTGATAAATGAATAGTAATAATAATAATTATATGCCACAATATCATGGGTAGTGTAATCACCTCCCATCCTCCCAGGGGGACTGACAACTTCTCTTTTTTCTATCTGATATCTCTGTGACTTACCTCTACCATGGCAAATTGGAGTTTCCCTAGAGGAAGTGTAGCTGCTATATCTCCTATTCTCAGGATCCTAGAGTTAACCCTTATGGGTGATTATTCCCACTAGCATAGTAACTTGTAAGCTCCAAATCAATGTATTCCCCATTAATAAATCAGACATTAATATTCAAATAACATGAACCAAAATATTTTGCTGAAAAAGCAAATATTATTTACATGGCATTCTATTCATGTCCCTATATTACAGTTACTAAATGATGTACAATGTCGATGGAATAAGTGGAGAAATACCTCACGTGCCAGGGTAATAAGTTTATATTTCAGGAATGCATGTTGTTAGCATACCATACTGTGCTGGACTGATCTCTTACTAAGCATGGCATCTCAGCTGGTTGAGTCAATATAGTTGTGCTGGTTCTCTGTTGCTCAAATGTTATGCAGTCCCTATTCTCAACTAGACTTGATCCTCAGTAACAACTGCAGCATCCATCATTTTTGGCTTTATCTGATGGTCATCGCATGCTTTCAGATAATGTACAATTATAATGCATTCAGAAAAGTCATTTTTATCTGCAGATGGCTAAGACCTCTCCAACTTTGATCATTTTCTGAGATTTCTTCTTCTCCATCTCTCAGCAACAACAGTATACAATAGAGAAATATTTTGAATCTTTTTTTTCTATCTTCTCTTTTCTTTTGCTTCTATCTGTCCTCATGCTTCTCAAAAAACAAGTGGCAATAGAAAGCATAGTATATTTTCTTTCATTCTTAACTATTCATATATAAACAATCATATATAAACTGTCCTTTAATTTAGTATATACATCAGCAACTGTTTTAGTAAAATACTGAAAAAGATTTATACTACAGACAAGTGAACTTCCACAAGTAAACCATCCTTACATGAATATTGCCAACTCAATCCACAATTTTTTTTTTTATTTAAAAAGTGCTTTATATAAGCTAAATCATTGACTTCTTATAATAGTAGGTGCTACAATTATCATGAATTTAAAGGTAAGAAACTTAAGCTCAGAGGTTCAGCATATTTACTGGTCATACAATCTGAATAGCAAAGACATATTTCATAGGAATGGTTGATGAAATATAAAAAATTCCTTTTAGGGCCTTTACAATATAAATGGGTTAGTTAAGGAACATGAAACTCTACTTCCTTTTTAGTAAGCTGGTAAATAGCACCAGGGTATAAAGAAAGCTTCCAAAGGAAAAATCAAAAACAAATTCTTTAAAAAAAAAGAAAAAATAATAACAATCTCACCCACAGAAGTATGTGTATCGGTGTGTGTGAGAGAGAAATGTAGAGCCAGAGAGAAAGAGATACAGATACACACACACACACACACACACACACACACACACACACGAGAGAGAGAGCGAGAGAGAGAGCATCATAGAAAGACAAAATGAAGTTAAAATATAGTTAAGAAACAGAAGAACAAAAGACTACATTAATTGAATCAAGGTGATAGACGAAGAAAGAAAAGGTCAAGTAGAATGAAGACAGATCCAAGAGGCAACTTCAAGGGTGTAAAAATAATGGAGTGGAGTGCTAAAGAGATATAAAAAAGATAGGTGAAGCTGATATTGATTAGATAACAGAAGAAGTGTTTTTTTTCTTTTTTTGAGCATAGAAAAAGGGCATAGAGGGAATGGTAAGAATGTAAGTTTAAATGTGATTTTAAAAAAGGATGAAGAATGATCTAGAACAAGAGATCTCTTCTTAAGAGAGGAGCATGATCAAGCTGTTGGAGAGAGGAAGTGTTCCTGTGTGCGCAGACTTCACTTTTGTGTATCTCTTTTATATTCTTTTTGAGTAAAACTTTGGCTGAAGATTTCAGTGACAATTATGGGAGTGATGAAGTGACATGCACACTTCAAAAAAGTATATGGATATTGACATTTTAAAAAACTGAAGTATAATATTAGGGAATAGAGGCCAATAATGTTATTAGACATTGATTATATTCCCTTCCCCTCCCCAAACCTTCAGTAATCTCACTAAAAAGCTAATAAGAACACATGGTATCACACATGAGGCAAATAGCATTTTATTAAGGGGTGGGGATTACTCAGTTGGGAAATCTGAAAGGAATAACAGAATATTCCATTAGAATGTGATGGGGAAACTATTAATTTAGTAATGTTAGATGATAAAAATGTTTTTGTCAAACAAACTGTTTTGTTTTGTTTTCTCTTCTAATCAAAGGAAAGATGACATGCTAAACAAGTGAGCTAAACAAATGCTAAATAAGAGCATATATCTGTACAATGAGCAACCTCAAACTCAGAAGGAAAAATTCCTAGGTGACATGAAATTCTGAGGGGCCAAGGACTATGGCAAGGCTCCTTTTATTTTATTTTTTTTCATGTTTTAGTTTGTGAATAGGTTCACAGGAGATTATTTAAGATATCAACTCCACTTGTGTGACAATTGTGATTATCTTAGTAATGTAACATTCAACTTACACAGGAATTTGGGTGCTAGATTTGAAACTATAAAGGACAGTAAAAAATTATGTAGTCTAACCCTTTCATGTGGTATATAGGATATTAAGTGATTTGCCCAAAATATACAGATTCTGGGATTTGAACCTAGATCCTTTGATCACAAACTGAATGCTATTTCCATTATATCACACACATTTTTTGTCACTTAAAAAACATGGATGTCTTGAGAATTTAGTATTCTTTTTTAAGAATTATGTATAAGGTCATGTGTTTGGTAGATTTTTAAAAAGTCATTGTACTAATGAGAAAATTTGCTTTGGAGTTTGCTAGTTGAATTTCTATTCTAATTCACTGATTTTCTTCTCTGTAAAACCTAGAGTAGATGACCTCTAAAGTTCTGCCGAGTTCAAAGTCTATGATCTCAACTTTTTGTGTCAATAAAACCAGTTCAATTCAATCAAAATAGGGGCATAGAATGTTTGAAGTCTAGGTTATTAATGAAGTCTGAATCAAGGCATATTTATGTCTATTTTCACCCCTAGTGAATTTTCACAATTGAGCTTTTCCAAGATATGAAATCAGAATTTTTGATGGAACTTTTAGCACAGCTCCAAAAATTAAGAAATGCTTAGTTATGGCTCCTTTTTAATAATCACTCAGTAGCCCAAGGAAAGACTAGGGAGAGACTGTATCTCTTGCAAGAAGAAAATAAAAGAGATGCAAAGCAATTAGCTTTGATTTCTTTTCACATTTCTACTTCTTCTTGCCCCAGATTCCTAAGGGTCTGTCTGTCATCTCTCCCTCTCTCCACCCCCCTCTGTGTGTGTGTATGTGTACAAAACACATATACATACACATATGTGTATATATACATTTGAATACATTTAAATGAATCATTCTATAAACAACATTCAAATTTCTTAACAATTTTCATATGTCTGTACAAAAAGCGTGCAGATACAAGTTCCAGCTAATAATTTACTTCAATTCATATTCAATCAAACCGATTCATGCCAAGGAAATAAAGAATCACTGCACAGATTATTTAACTGACCCATCACAATCTATGGTGCTTGCCCCTGGATCAATTCAAAACCTACATTCTAAATTCTAGTCCCCCACCAATCCCACTCCCTTTTACCACCCTGTAGCAATGCCTGGGACCCAGAACTATTCAGAGAGTAAGTAGACTGTATATAGAAAAATCCATTTTGGGGGTGTGGAGGTCGGGAAGGGAGAGTTAATTCAACCATTTTGTCTGTGATTATAAGTAGAAATAATTCTCACCTTGTCCCCTCCACCTCTACTTATATATCTTTATCCAAAGAAACATAAACAAACACATATATCAAATGGTGTTCTAGATATTTGGAATGTGAAAGAGAGGTTCTTCCAGCTCTCTTTATTTTATATCAGCTGCTGTACTCAGTCTCCACTCTAGGAAGAAGTTCATAAAATGTAATCTCATCATCATAGACATTGATCCAGCTTTGATATTCAACACATTCTTGGTACCCTCAGCTTCCTTTTTTCCTCTGGAAGGATGGAGAACATAGCAATAAACTTCTCCCAAAACCTTCCTTTAGAGAGGTCTCAAAAAGTTCCAACTAAGCTCTTCAATTGTCATGAACTGCTCCACTTGGTTCTGCACTTTCCATGCAGCCTTATGGAAGAGATATAACAAATATAATTATGGATGAGGAAATAGAGACTACTGGAATTTGAGTGGATTATTCAAAGTCACATGAATAGTAAATGGGAGACCCAAAATTTAAATTCATGACAATGGCCTTATACACGTATCTTTCAAGCATCTCAGGGAAAGTTACATATGTTAAATTAGAATAGATTTCTAAAGCTTATCAATTTTGATTATGATACTAAGATAAATAATGAACTTTGGGATCCTTTCAACCATTTTTGACATTTAATCTTCCCTTAACCTCTTTTATGTAGATCTTGAGAAAAAATAGTATTATGGTAGAAATAATGATCATATGCTCTATAGTTATGTGTTGTCTTCCAAAAAGGCAGAAATGTACTCGGCAATAACAAGTTAGCAGTCATATATCACTTTAAGGTTTGCAAAATGGTTTACAAAATTAGCTAATTTTAACCTCAACTCAGGAAAGTAAGTACCATTATTATTCCCCATTTTACAGATGAGGGAACTGAGATATCTAGTGATCAATTGACTTTCCCACAATCCCATATCTAGTAAGTGTCTAAAATCAAATTTGAACCCACATGTTCCTGATTCCAGGTCCAGCATTCTATCTTTTATGCCAACTTGTTACCTGTAAATCACTAAAATGTCATAGTATACATAGAGTACAATATCCTGTTAGGTTGGAAGAAACCTTAGAGGTCAAACCCTTAACTTTGTAGATTCAGAAACTGTGGTCCCAGGAAGCTAAATCACAGGGAATGATGGAGATCAACTTCACCTTAAGTCTTTGAGCTATTATCTAGCATTCTTCCCCATATAACTCACATATACAATATGTCATTATATCATATCTGAGACCATACATACCAACGCCTGCCACTCATATTACCTGTTAAAATTGCTACATGCAATAAAAAAGAATGCTTATACATATTATTTGTTTGGAAAAACTTAAAACAATAGTGACAATATAGGTGGTTTTTTATCCATAATAAGTAATTCTTAATGGAAATATCAGTTAATGGCCTGAAATTTGATAAGTTGGTAAAGAGAGGGTAGAAGTTTAAACCACACCTAGGACACTACATGTATCATCTTGGGAAAATGACCTATCCTCTCTGGGTAGCTTTCATTACCTCATCTATAAAATGAAGGGATCAAAAGGCACAACATCTATCGTCCCTTCCTGATGTAGATCTCATCTCTCATTCCAGGTGCCATAAAATAAGTCATGATACTAAATATAAAATAGAAATAATGATCTTACAAAAATTATTTCAGGCCAAATTAAATGCAAGAAGTGGACTTGAAGGAAGGATTCTGGTCTAAAAGTGCCTTTAAAATTATTTTAAAGCAAAAAGTATTTTAAATCTCAGAAAATTATTATATATACAAATATATGTATATATAACAATTTTCTGAAATTTATATCTATATAGCTATGTGCAAAAATATGTATATGCTATATATGTGCATATAAGGTAAGTATATACTATGTATGTTATATATACAGATGTCTATAAATAAGTGTACATTATATTTCTTATGAACTACACATCTATATCCATCTTCATACATACACATGTGTATATAATATGTATGTATATACACACATTTATAATTCCTTTTTTCCTAAGAGTGAATGTCAATGTGTGTATATACATATGCATATTCATATATGCATATATGTATATATAGCAATACACAAACACACATATATATATATACATATATGCTACTCTGATGCTCATTCTTAGGGAAAAAAGGGAAATTATAAACATCTATTATAAACATCTACAATTATACAAAGCATTATATATCAAATTGTACTGGGCTATTATGAACATCCTTTAAAATTTTATTAACAAGCGTTAATTTATGTAAAAATTCATAAATTTGGTACAGAGAAAATCTAATCAATACAGGGAGCCTGAAAGGACCACTTTAAAGAGATGCTGTTTTGCTTTTTAAAAAGTTCAGTTCTGTCACAACGTACTCTATTTCTATTGATTTTTTTTAATTCTTGGGGAAAATACATAGGTACAGATAATTATTAAAGCAATTTCCCTCAAATGTATCATTTGTGTAGTTTCAACTGCCATTCTCTCAAATAACAAAGGGGGAAAATATGAACCTAAGATATTCTTTCATTGTTGCAAAGTGGTTTGTCTATTTAGAAAGGAATTTCCATCAGGATCACTTTAAATGTCACCTCACCTGCATCCATGTACATGATAAAGTGTCACAATGATACAAGTTATAACCTAATTTTTTAAAGGATCTCCAAGGTACTGGAGCATAAAATGATTAACTAAAATGAGGCTTAACACATTAATCAGAAATAAATAAATTGCCCAAACATCTCATAAAATAGATTTCTGATTGAAGAGGTTTTTTGGAAAATACTCCTTCTGTCATTTTTACAAGGTAACCTATGAAAGTTGTATTTTTACAGCTGTACTTATGACTTGTAATGAATCTGCTTCCAAAAAATATATATTTGATGTAGCTTCCTATGCTAAGAAACATACAATAGGACTCATAAAATTGAACAGTTTTTAGGGAGGAGCAGTTAAATGAAGGGGAGTAATGGTTAGAATGGACATTCAATTAGCTCAGATAAGTTTCTTAATTGAACAATGCTTCAACTTAATGTTTCTTGGAAGCCAAGGCCAAAAGAGAAACATGAAGTTGCCTTTTTCATTTGTGTAAAAATACCAAAATACATATCAAGGTATTGCTGGCTCAGGAAGATAAAGGGAGAACTCAAAATTTTTGTTAATAGTTTTAGAAAGTGTTGTTTGATTTGGAATCTGATTTATAATAAATAGCCCATTAGAGCAAGGGAAGGGGATTTATTTGAAATAAGACTTTAAAGGTAATCTGTAGTCAGATTATGAAGGCTTCAATTGTCCAAGAGGAGGAATTAGTGTTTAATCTTAGAAGCGGTAAGGTAGAACATGATTGAGGAAAATGACTGATGACAGTGTGCAGAAAGGTTTGAGGAAGGATGATTCTATTAGGGCAGATCATCATCCAGGTTATATCTGCTAAGTGATAGCCCACGACTCTGTCCTGTGTCTCCTCTTCTCCTCCTAAACTACTTCACTTGGTGATCTCCTCAGCTCCCAAATACACAATTATCATCTCTATTCTGGTGATTCTCAGATCTACTCATCCAGTCCAAACTTTTCTGCTGACCTCCAGTCTGGTGTCTCCTAATCCTATTAGACACCTTGATCTGGATGTGGTGCAGATGTCTTCAGCTCAACATGTCCAAAATTAAATTCATTCTCTTTTCTCCCAGATTTTTCCCCCTTCCAATTTCTCTGTTATTGTCAAGAGCACCACCATCCTCTTACTCCCTCGGGATCAAAATGGAAATGTCATTCTCAACTCCTTACTATTTCACACCCCCTATATCTAATATTTTGCCACAGTCTATTGATTTTACCATCTTTTACATATACCTCTTTCTCTCCTCTGATGCTGCCACTATCTCCATGCAATCTGCTACCTCCTCAGGCTGGATTATTTCCATAGCTGTCTGCATGGTCCACCACAAATCTCTCCCCACTCCAATCTATCCTCCCATCAACCTTCAAAGCATCTTTTCCCTAAAGTTCATGTCCATCATGTCACCTCTCTACTCAATAAACTCCAGTGTCTCCTTATCACCTCTAGTATCAAATACAAAATCCTTTATTTCACATTCAGAGCTCTTCACAATCCAGGATCCCCCACCTTTCTTTCTAGTCATTTTACATCTTAATAGTCCCCCATACACATACAATCTTTGATCCATTGATACTGGCCTCCTTATCATGCCTCAAATAAGATGTTCCATCTCCTGAATACAGACATTTTCACTGACTACCCCTTATGCCTAGAATGCTCACCTACCTCACGTCTGCCTCTAAGCTTCTTTGACTTCCTGCAAGGTCCTTTAAAATTGTATCACCTACGGAAGTCTTTACCAGTCTTTCTTAATTCTAGTACCTTCCCTCTGTTGATAATTTCCTGTATGTATCTTGTTTGTACATAGTTATTTGCATATTTTTGCCCCTATTGGGAACCCTTGAAATCTTGCACTGTCTTTTGCGTTTCTTTATATCCCTAGTATATAGCACTATGCCTGGTATATAGTGAAGGTGTAGAAAATTCTTGGTGGCTGAGTGTCAATTTCAGCGGAAAAAGACATAGGGAAAGACTGCATTACTCTTTTGACCTTTAGCCTGATGCCTCACCACCAAGGAATAGAAAAAGCACCTACTGATTGCAACTGTTATTAGATCTCACATTAGAGATTGTTTCCTTTCCCTGTCTTTATCAACTATTGTTATCATCTAAGTAAACTTTTTTTAAATCAACCCTTTGCCTATATTTGGTCAATTGTTTTGATCATCTTGATATATGAGGTTGACAGTTTCTTCAGGATTAGGAAGAAAAAAAATCCTCTCCAGGTTGATTGTCAGATTCCAGCTTGGTAGAACCTGCCAGACTACTTACAGACTATTTATACCCTACTGTCATGACGCATAAGAAGAATGTCTTACCTCCATGCCTCTATGGAAAGTTATTGGGAGGACTTGGATAAGAATCATATGGGACAAGAATTCATGAAAAGAACAATCCTGGATCCATTCAACCATTGATTAGTAAACTTTATTCAATACACAATATTCATTGTGATTTATTGTTTCACTCAGATACATAGGTAGCATATTGACTTGGAATCAAGAAGACCTGAATTCAAATTCTGCCTCTGTCGTTCTTTATTTGTGTGAACCTGGGAAAATTAGTTAACTTCTGTCAGCCTCAGAATCCTTATATGTAAAATGGAGATAAAGATAGCACCTATTCCAAGAAGTTGCTGTGACAATGAAATATACGTAAATGAATACACAGATACACTCGTGCGTGTATTCAGTTATCCCTTCCACATAATAGAGAGCTCTTAATTCACTGGAAAAAGCAGAAGCAAATACATAGAAGTGGAAAACAGGACAAATTCTTGGGATATAGAAAAATCCAGTTTTGGCAGGTCTGTTGAATTTGTCATAGAAAGGAAGTCTTTTAGGTGGGGGAAGAACTTGAAGAGTACTATTTATCTTTAACTATATAGATTGTGGGAGAAAAGAAAACATCAAATCTATGTATTTTAAGATAATTGTGAAAACAATGTGATGTGTGGATTCAAACGGGGAGAAAATGTAATTATGTAATCAGGATGACTTCTTATCAAGATATTGTCTAGCCAGGATGTCCTGTGTGCAATTATTGACTGTAATATACTTCCTGTTTAACACTGGACAAGCCAGTTAATCTTTCAGGACTCTTGCCAAATATTAAAATAATTACAAATTTATCAGAGAAAAGAGAAAGTAGAGATCTGCATGGGTATAGTGAGATTTCATATTCGGGAGTTCTCTAAACTAATTGAATCACAGGTTTACTCTCAACTGTCTTAACAGAATCTCACTAATTTTAGGGCAGATGTTGGTTTTTGTATTTATTTTCCTAGTTCTGAGGCTTAATACTTTGCAGGTATGGATTAGTAAGTATTTAATAGATTTAACATTGACCTAAACAGCAGCAACAACAAAACACAAATAGAACTTTATTTCTTATTTAAAAGACTAGGAAATCCTATTATCTTTACTAATGTCATATTGTAAAATTGGGTTTAGTTTTGGAAAAGGTGACTGCCATTGCAAATTAGTGAAAAAGCTCCTGTTGAGGTTTAGGGACTGTTTTCATTTAAAATATAATGTATGGTGTGATAACATAAAGCAATATTTCCAGTTGACATGTACTTGTAGATAAGAAGTAACTAAAATGTTTCCTGGGACTAAAGAAAGGTATTGTTTAACCTCACCACAAAGTATTAGAAAAATAAATTGAGAAAAATGAAATATGTACACTTATAATAAAGCACTTTACTTCCCCAAAATAATTTCCCACTTTTAGGATGTGCCTCACTGTACTGATTAATGTACTTGAAAATAACTTAATATTGTCAATGATAATGAATTTGCTAAAAGAAGAAAAACTTAAAAAAAATAAAACTTCTGTTGTTTGTAATCTGCCAAAGAAGTTTTTTTGAAAGTCTTTTTTGATCCTTGCTAAAGGGATAATTCATAGAGATCTTTTGTTCCACATAATCAAGATTTGAAATAAGTGAACCTTGATTCCAAAGAAGAGAGACTAAATAGTTCAACACAACTATAATGCCAAAGCAATATTTGTATTTTAACCTTAATTTTCCATGTTTTAGGTATATCACATAGAGAATGAATAAGAGAGAAAAAAGGAAATATATGCTTTAAATTACATTCTTTTTTCCCCTTTTCAAGAATTAATTTATTTTTAGTTTTCAACATTCACTTCCATAATATCTTGAGTTTCAAATTTCTCTACCTCTCTATCCTCCCCTTTCCCAAGATGTCATGCAATCTGATGTAGGCTCTACTTATGCATTCATATTAAACATATTTTCACATTAGCCATGATGGAAAGAAGAATTAGAACTAATGGGAGGAATGACAAGAAAGAAGAAACAAGATTCTTTTTTTCAGCTTTTATAAAAAAAAATATTATGAGGGAACTATGTGGCATTCAATTGATTTACTAATCCATATATCACAATATTTAAATCATGCATCACAAATTGAAGTTTTACAGTGCAGGAGTAGTACCCATCAGTCCAAGGCAGCCAATTCCATTTTGGGATAACTCTAATTGTTAGGAAATTCTCCCTCCCCCCCCCCCCTTACATCAAGTCTAAATTTGCCTCTTTGTCACTTCCACTCATTGCTCCTAGTTTTTCCCTTCAGAGTTATGGGGGGAAATTTGTATATATCTTCCACATGTTAAACCTTCAAATTATTTCTAAACAGTTTTCCTTTCCAACTATCTCCCAATTGTGCATTGTCTCTTCCCCAGTCTAAATATAATCGTGATAATGATGATGACAATATTTAAATAGTGCTTGTTATGTGCTAGGCACTGTGCTAGAGGCTTTCCAATTATTATCTCATTTGATCCTCACAACAACCCAGGAAAGTATATACTATTATTATCCTCCCTTTACAAATGAGGCAAATGTGCCAAATGGGAATGAAGTCACTTGTCCAGGTCACACAGTAAGTGTCTGAAGCTTGATTTGAATTCAGCTCTTCTTGACTGCAGGAAGAATGCTCTATCTATGGTGCCATCCAGTTGTCCCAGTTCTTGGTGTATTATATACAATCTTGGTTTAGTATCACATCCAATCCCCTTAACCATTCTGATTTCTTTTCTCTAAACACTCTCCAGTTTATTGTAATTGCATATATTTTCAGTTTCTTATATGCCCCTGTCTTGTATAGGTTTCCTTAAGAAAAGTCATCAATCTCATGGATCTGTCTATTGCAATAATGTTTGGCAATACAGATTGAATTCAGATGATTTCATAGGTTTGCAGAGAAGACATGTTAATCACCAAGAAACACTTCTGCAGAGAGTTAACCATTTCTAATATATGCTCCTATTCTTGAGAATATAATGTAGTCAAAGATACATTCGCTTTCCCTAGGAGCTTATAAAAAGTGGGGAAAATGGTTTCCTTTCATTTATTGCATTCCTCTACATGCTTCCCTTTAATTCTTCTATATGATGTAACTCAAAAAATGGGTCTGGGTCATTTGGTTATTTGTTCTGCCCCTTCCTTAAATTTGGGAATTTTTTGGTAGTCTGGTGAAATCTATGGACCCCTTCTAAAAATAAAATTTTAAATACATAAAAACCATAGGGACACAAAGGAAACCACTTTTGCTAAAATACAGACGTGTATGATTGTGTATGAAAATCTGGCTATTGAAAAAATGTGGTTTCTTGGATTGTGAGGAAGAATATCGTATGATCAGAGGACATCCTAATTCCTCAAATCTCCTTTAACGTCTAGAAATCCTTTGCAGAAACCTGATTCCTTTAGCTTAAATGTATGATTGCTTTAAAAATGAATACACAGCCCACAAGGATTGGTAATAAATTAAGGCAGTGGTTCTTAAAGGGTCTGCTCTGGCATAGGAGTGTGCCAAACATTTCTGTCAATTTTACCACAAATTGTATAGAAATTACACCTTGCAATTTCTTTTTTAAATTATTTACTTAATATTTTATTTTCCCTCGATTAGATGTAAAAATAATTTTTAACATTCATTTCTTAAAACTGTGAATACCAAATTCTCTCTGCCCCTCCCTCCTATAATTGAGAAAACAAGCCATTTGACATAGGTTATACATAGGCATTTATACAAAACATATTTCCATATTAGTCATGTTGTAAAAAAAACCACAGACCAAACAAACCCCAAGAGAAATAAGATTTTTTTAAAGTATGTTTCAATCTGCATGTAGACTCCATCAGTTCTTTCTTTGGAGATGGATAGCATTTTTCATCCTAAGTCCTTAGGAATTATCTTGGATGACTGTATTGCTCAGAATAGCTGTCATTCATTGCTAATCATTATACAATATTGTTGTTACTGTATACAATATTCTCCTGGTTCTACTCACTTCACTGAGCATCAGTTTATGTAAGTATTTCCAGGTTTTTCTGATGCTATCCTGCTTGTCGTTTCTTATAGCACAATAGTATTCCATCATAATCATATTCCACAACTTGGTCAGCTATTCTTTGATTGATGGGTATTCTTTCAATTTCTACTTCTTTGCCATCACAAAAAGAGCTGCTTTAAATATTTTTGTATAAATAGCTCCTTTTACTTTTGGGTTTTTTATCACTTTGGGTTGCAGACCTGGTAGCATTATTGCTAGGTCAAAGTATAACCATGATTTTTAGCCCTTTGGGCATAGTTCCAAATTGTTCTACAAAATGGTTAAAATAGTTTTTAATTCCACCAACAGTGCATTTTGTCTCAATTTCTATACACACCCTCCAATATTTGTTATCTTCAATTTCTGTCATGTTAACCAATCTGATAGGTATGGGTTGGTACCTCAAATTCATTTTAATTTGTGTTTCTCTAATCAATAGTGATTTAGATATCTTTCCCATGTGGCTATAGATAGGTTTGATTACATTGTCTGAAAACTGCCTGTTCACATCCCTTGCCCATCTATTAATTGAAGAATGGCTCTTCCTTTTTCTATAAATTTGTCTCTGTTCTCTATATATTTGAAAAGTAGGACTTTATAAAAGATAGTGGTGGTAAAGTTCTTTTCACAGTTATGATTATGGACTGTGTATTTACCTCCATCCCATTTATCCTCTCTTTATCCTATTCTCTCTCTTTCTCCTGGTACCCTGTCCACCCTCAAACATGTTTTACTTCTGATTACCACCTCCCCAATCTTTCCTCCCTTCTATAAGCTCCCCCTTCTGTTATCCCCTTTCCCTCCTAATTCCTGTAGGATAAGATAATTTTTGTACCCATATGAGTGTGTATGTTATTCCCTCTTTGAGATAATTCTAATAAAGTTTAAGTGCTCCCACCTACATCCTCTGTATTCTGCTCTACTGCCAAAGATCTTTTGTGCCTTCTTTATGTGAGATAATTTACCCCATCCTACCACTCACTTCCCCCTTATCCCTGTGCCTTCCTCTTTATCACCCCTTAATTTTATTTTTTAGATCACATGGCATCACGTTCAACTCGCACCCATGTTCTCTGTCTATGTACACTGGTAACTGCAAGAATAATGAGAAAGTTCTTAGGAGTTACAAGTATAATTTTCTTATGTAGAAATTTAAACAGTTTGAATTTACTAAATTTCTTATTATTTCCCTTTCCTGTTACTCTTTTTATACTTGAGTTTTGTATTTGAATTTTTAAAAATTCATCTCTGCTCTTTTCATCAGGAATGTGTGAAAGTCCTTTGTTTCATCATGTATCCATTTTTCCCCTAAAGGATTAAACTCAGTTTTGCTAGGTAATTGATTCTTGGTTGTATTTCTAATTCTGTTGCTCTTGAAAATATCATATTCAAAGCTCACTGATCTTTAATGTAGAAGCTGCTAAATCTTGTGTTAGTCTGACTACAGGGCCACAATATTTGAACTATTTCTTCTGGTTGCTTTCAATACTCTCTCTTTGAACTGGGAGCTCTTGAACTTGGCTATAATATTTCTGGGATATTTAATTTTGGGTTCTCTTTCAGGAGTTGATTGGTGGGTTTTGTAAATGTCTATTTTATTCCCTGGTTCTAGAATATCAGATCAGTTTTCCTTTATAATTTCTTGAAAGATGATGTGTAGGTTTTTTCTATTGTGGCTTGCAGGTAGTCAAATAATTCTTAAATTATCTTTCTTGCAACTATTTCCAAGGTTAGTTATTTCTCCTATGAGATATTTTATATTTTCTTCTATTTCTTTCATTCTTTTGATTTTCTTTTATTGCCCCTTAATGTCTTATGGAGTCATTAACTTGTACTTGCCCAATTTTAACTTTTAGGGAATCATTTTCTGCACTGAGCTTGTGTACCTCCCTTTCCATTTGGCTAATTATAATTTTTAAGGGGTTCTTTTCAGTGAATTTTTGTACTTTTTTTCCCTTTGGCCAATGCTGCTTTTTAAGAGATTCTTTTCTTCATAGGATTTTTGTGGCCCTTTTGCCTCTTCTGTTTTTCTTTAAGGTGTTATTTATGTTAGTGTTTTTGTGCCTCCTTTACCAAGTTTTTTAAACTTTTTTCATTGTTTTTGTTTTGTTTTGTTGGGGTTTTTTTGGCATTACTGTCATTTCTTTTCCCATTTTTTCCTCTACCTCTCTTATTTGATCTTTAAAATTCTTTTTGAGCTCTTCTAGGACCTAAGACCAATTTACATCTTTTTCTTTGAGGCATTGAATGTAGCAGTTTTTATTTTGCTACTTTTTTCTGTTTGTATTTTTATCTTCCCTGTCCCTATAGTAACTTTCTATGGAGAGGATTTTTTTGTTGTTTCCCAGTCTATTTCTTGTCTCTTAGAGTCACATTAAAGTTGGGCTCTGCTACTAGGGTAGAGAAAGCACTGTCCCAAGCTTCAGGTTTTTTTGTGCAACAGTTTTCAGAGCTAGTTCTGGAGGTCTCTAAGCTTCCATTTCTTCCAAAGTAGTATGATCCTTTAAGGAGAGGTGTGTTGACTAATCTCTTGGTCTCTGCTCTGGCCTACGAGCAACCACAAGCACACTTTTCTACCCTGGAGCTGTGGCCAGGTTCCCCACTCCTTTGCAGCCATAACTCTCGTTTGTTAGTTCTCTTCTTTGCCCTGGGATTGTTACCCAGGACTGCAACCTGGATCTGAGTATGGGTAACACAACAGAGTTCTGAATCCAGTACCAACAAAGGGGCCTCTGTAATATGACCAGTTTTTCCACCCCTTTATTATGTGTGGGCTGAAAGCTCTGAAAGTAGTCACTGTAGCCACTGATTCAGTCTCACCTATTATCTGCTGCTTTCTTTCCTATGGCATGGCCTATCCTAGCTTGTCCTACACTGAACTGTACTCCACTCTCACCCTGGTGTGACAGACCTTTCCTGCCAACCTTCTAGGTTGCGTAGGTCTGGAAAATTATTTTACCTCATCCTTTTGTGGGTTCTACTGCTTCAGAACTTGTTTTGAAGTATTACTTTGAGTTGTTTGGAGGGGAATTTGGGAGAGCCCAGGTGAGTCCTCACCTTTTCTTTTGTCTTGGTTCCACTGCCTCCACCTTGCAAAGCATGTATGAGCATCCCAGGAATTATATGGGATTAATAACAAAAATTAAATGTATTTGTCTAATTCTCTCATAATATACACACAGAAATAAATAAAACAAAAAGAAACAAAACAAAAACAACTAAATTAAGAAATTATCACACACTTTAGTTAAAAATGATCCTTTTTTGAGAGATTATTTTGGTCAACAATATGAAAATTCCTATTAACTGAAAGATTGAAAATGTTTGCTACTTAGGAAATCAATAACATAAGTCTTTTAATTCACAACTTTAAGTAAGTATCCTTATTATAATATTACCAATGGTAACTTTAAAATTGATTCACTGCAATGTACTTTTCTTGGTTAAATATATATATATATATATATATGTTTCATGTATGAATCTTAGGTTAGGAAGAGAACTCAGAATCCACATAATAGAATCTGGATTTGAACTTGTTACAATATACCTAATAAGTCATTATCTAACGCTCTCTCAGGGAATAAAATTATAGGAAAACCTCTGCCTCATATGGCAACCAACTCCATTCCTTAAGAGCTAAGATCTTTAGGAAGTTTTTCTTTATAATGAGCCAAAACATGCCTCTCTTCAGTTTCCATCCATTATTCTTTTATCAACTTAATAACAATAAGAAATGAAACATGAGTGTGTGTTGTTTTAGGGCTGCAATTAAAAATATAATTCTATGTTCATGATCTCTTTTGATGACAAGAGTTAAATGAACAAAAGTACATCAGTACAACTACCATTTTCTTTATTGCCTGGTACAGTCAAGAGAAATGTTGAATTTTGCTTGAGTTTCTACTCCTCCTAGCCCCACACAGTTTCTAGACCAAACATTTAAGCACTTAACTTTGTATTTAGTCACCTGCAAATGAGCATTTGAGAACTTAAATGCTGACATGAGCACTTGCTTGCCTATTATCTCAGATAAATTATGGCCCTTGGTCCCTAGATGAATGAAAAATCTAAATGATCTACTACTACGAATGGCAAGAGTTCAAATGTGGCACCTTTTTCCCGAGATATACAGGCCACTCATCATTTTCTTTTCCATTCATTCCCTGCTCTCCTTATCACCACAGAATACTATGACTTTTACTTCAACCTAAGTGCAGAATTCCCTAAATCTTGACCTCTTTAAGGTTGTCATCAAATAATTTCTTCAATGTCTCTTCAATAGATTTCTCCTATCCTTTTTTCTCCCTCTAAAACATAGCAAATATTTGCTAGGATAAAAAAAGTTTTATGGTTTTTTTCCCTCACCGTTTAATGATTTTAAATGGATCAAATATCCCAGGAGTTAAACAACTATTTCATTTTATTTTCATTTGGATGGCTGCTACTACTATCAGGTCCCTCACATTTTAATTCCTATTATCTTTCAACTAGTCCCATATGAATTTATACTTCAGAAGATTTTTGTCATATCAACTATTTTTAAATAGGAAAATAGACTTAAACATCTTTCTAAAAACCTTGCTTTTTGTTACATCAGGGTCTAAAGAATGAATGAATTGAAAAAGGACAGTGTTTCAGGTAATTAAGAAATATTTGTTGAGCATTTCCTATGCTCAACATAGGAAATATATATGTGTGTGTATGTGTGTATATATATATAAATATACACATACATATATAAATATAAACAAACATACACGCACACATATGTATACACACATACACACATACACATACACACACACACACACACACACACACATATATATATATATATGTGCTAGATTTGGAAAAATGGAAGAAGGGACAAAAGAGAGTTGGAGTTACAACACAGATAGCATGGTTTAGAGGTGACCTTGAAGTGTCATGATGATCTGAGTATAGAAACGCTCATATGAAAAGTCACTTTTAATGGCCCAGCACCCAGCAATGAGAATCCAAGATTTAATATAAAGGAGAGGAGGACTGTAGTGTGGGTGATGTGATCTTGAGATGTTGCTGAAGTGGCATGATGGCCTGGTTCTGAGCCAGATGAGGTGAAAACCCTACTTTCGGAGACTAGATCCCTGAATCCCAGAGCAAGATGTCTAAAAACTGGTTGGAGGAGGGGGAAGAGAGAAATGCATGTGTTATTATAGACACTAAATATATCCTTATTATATTACATTATATATGATTCTATATATGTGTGTATATAATTCATATATGTATTTGTATATATGCCTATGTATTTGTGGGTATATATATATGTATATATATACAAACACAGTACCTACATACATGTATCCATGTATATCTGTATACATGGATGCATGTATAAGAAAATACAATTCTGCGGCAGCTAGGTGGCACAGTGAGTAGAGCACCAGCCCTGGAGTCAGGAGGACCCGAGTTCAAATCTGGTCTCAGACACTTGACACATTTACTGTGTGACCTTGGGCAAGTCACTTAATCCCAATTGCCCTGCCTTCCCCCCCTGCAAAAAAAAAAGGAAAGAAAATTATATTAATATGTAAGAGTACTATGTAATTATCTAATATAGAGACTATAAATAATTAGAATGTGCAAATAATTATTATATTGAATATATATGTATATGTGTACACATATACACACAAAGTACCATATTCTGGGAACTTTTGTCATTTGCAGCTTTAATATGATTAAAAAGAATCTTGAAGTACCCACATATAATTTAATATTATGCCCACTTTTGGCTTGATGACAATTTCTGACAATATTTTCTCCATTTCTTTGACATTTTGAGATCCCAATAAGAACATATGTTTAACTATAAAGAACAAATTCAATATACTACCCTCTCTTGAATTTACCTACATTGAAAATAGAATATGGTATTACTGGCCAAATGGAAACATGCTATCAACAATATAATGTGCTGCCTAAAAATAAACATCTTAGCATTTTGAGAGAAGTTGACGTTGAGTACCTTAATTTCAAAGAAAATAGCTCATATCACATCTTGCTATCATCAGTAAGGTTAGGGTATATATTTAGTACTGGCTAAATAGATTCAGTCTAAGCATGGGAACCAGAATGTAAAGACAAGAGATGTGTAGAAACCAAGTAGCCCAATTACCAGTGGGAGCAGTGTGAGATGATTGGAGTAATTGATATAGACATGGTAAGAGAAAAATCAGAGGACAACCAAAAATTAGTTAGAAGAGCCTTATACTTTGAAAGGATATCCTGATAATGATATAGATTGGTAGAAGTATCATATTTGAAAAATGTGTTATTATATTATATATTATGTTATTTTATATATATATATATAATATTTATATTTTTATTTGGATAGTGTTTCAATCACTTAGACTATATATGAGATTGTATAATTGTGAAAATGGGATATCAAGAAAAAAATAAGCTACTATCCCTTGTGCTACTCACCATAACCTCATACAAATAAATATTTCCTCCCAAATACACATTAATAATTGAGCAAAAACCTCAAATGGACTTTTGTGCGCCATCAAAAATTCAATTTGCCCCTTGGTGGACTTATCATGAAGGATTTATGGAAAAGTCTGACCAGGAATGAAGGTTACAATGGGTTTTGATCTCTATCAGTAATATCTTAAATACCTTGAATATTTCCCTGATTAGTTATCCACTATCTCTAGGCTGGCTGTAGACATGCTACACTTTACTTCTCAGCCATTTTCTTGCAAGCAACTTCCCTGCCATACATAAACTCCATGTGACACTCACTCTTCCCTTTTCACATCTGGAACCATAATTAAATCAATATTGTCATAACTCCTGGAAAGTTTAATTCCATCTGCTCCTCCATGTTTTGACTCTTCTTAGATATGAGTTGCCTGTATATGTTATCTGTCTCTATTGGAATGTAAGTGTGAAGGCACTGGCTTCACTTTTATATTTACAACCCTGGTACTTATCACAGTGCTAGATATTTTGGGGAATAGATGTGAGAATTAGATTCATGGATATTCTTCCTGGTTTTCCTCCTACCAGTCTGTCAGCTTCTTAGACTCCTTTGATGTATCTTCATTCAGGTTACACCCACAAACTTTCAGTATCCCCTAAGTCTCTGTCATAGGCCCTCTTCTTTTCTCCCCCAATACTATTGCACTTGGTTATTGCATAAGCTCCCATAGGTTCAACTGTCATCTCTTTGCAGATGATTGATTCTCAGATCTTTTTGTATAACCCTCACTACTCAGGTGATCCCAAGAATTGCATTTCAAAATGAATGTCTCATAGATATCTTAAGCTCAATATGTATAAAGCCAAACTCATTATGTTTCCTGCAAACGTCCCCCTCATCCTGACTCCTACTACATGTTTCTCATTACCCATGCTGACAAACTAACCAATCCAGTTGATCTCTATTGCCTTTAGGATCAAGTATAAATTCTTCTGTTTGTCTTTTAAAGTCCATATTGGGGATCTTTCTTATCTTTCTAGTCTTTTTACACTTTATTTCCCTCCAAGTACTACGGAATCCAGTGACATTGACCTTCTTACACACAACACAACATTCCATCTGATTTCTGGCATTATTTTTTGTCTGTCTTCAATTTTTTCTTATGCATCTCTGCCTCCTGATTTCCCTGATTTGTTTCAAGTCTTAGTTAAAGTCCCAACATCTGCAACGAATCTTTCTTGTTCCTTAATTGTAGTGTGATCCCTCTGAAATTAGCTTCAGTCTATCTTGTCTACGTCTTATTTGCACCTTGTTGTATACATGTTGTCTCCTATGTCAAACTGCAATCATTGAGATCAGGGGATTTTTCTTTTTTCTGTTCTTTTTTCTGGCCTTTCCTTTTATTTAGAATAGTGCCTATCACATTATAGGTGCTTAATAAATGCTAGTTGACTTGGAACTCAATTTGTGGATGAAGGTTGGCAGTTTCTAGGAAATTTATGTTTTAAAGAAATGCCTGGAGTGTCAAAGTTAAATTATTTGCCCAGAGCCACACAGCCAGTATATGTCAAAGGTGAGACTTGAGCCTGTCTTTGTGGCTTCAAGATTAGCTCTTATACACTACTGCATTCATTTTCTTTATACTTGGCACATAGATAACTGCTAATAAATGCTTTTTTGTTAATATATTCTTCATTTATTAGTATCATTAATAACCAACACTTGAAGAAAACTGAATTTTTAAACCCTTTGATACATAGTATTAATTAAATATTTATGCATATGATAGAATCAAATCAAAATATGGTCTAAATATTTTTTTAAAAAGTTGATCTCAGTAGGATTCAGTTTATAAATCAGCAAATCATATAATCATATTATACTGATTCAGATTCTATTCCATCCAACCATCATACATTCAAAAGAATAAAACTCCCAGTGTGTCCCTGATAACTGAATAGATACTCATACTTGCTCCAACTTATTCATTATTTTCATGAATTTTACTTCAGTGGAATAATGCAACTCTTGAATGGTAACAAACCTGCTGCTTTTAAAATAAATTTCAAACACATGTGCTCTCTCCAGTGAAATATATTACCTATTACCTAAGTCTCAGTTGGCAAGACATTCCTTCAGGTAAGTGTCTTTATTTATCTTAGGTCAAGTAATCTGGAAATCATTTGCTCAGAATATCCCTCGTGTATCAACTCAGTACAGCTCTTGTGAAAGCAGCTCTTGATTTTCCTCCGGAGATAATTTCTCAACTTATTCTATTTGACATAAATGGCTGCTTGGGGACTTGAATAGTATACACAAGATTAACAAGGATTATTTAAGAATAAATTTAAGTAGTCTAGGGGATCGTGGGGCTTTAAAGGTTTAACAGTATTGTGATCTCTGGTGAGCCCTATCTGCTTTTGATCTAAAAATAGAGATTCAGGAACATTTAGTGAAACCATAACATGTTTAAAATGTTTTTGCAAATGGTTTTTGCAAAATGATGGGAGTGAAGGGGTAGCTAATATGTACAAATTCCAATGATTATAAAAAGGATTTTCCATTGGCTGAGCATCTATTGAAAAATTTCAAGGGAAAAGGTTTGGAGAAATAAAACCTTGCCCATTACACCTTCTGCCCCCACCCACAGTAAACACTTTGAAAGGCTATAATTAGTTTTAGAACTATGTCCTGTAGTCTCTTTGTCTTGGAGTCTAGGAGGAAGTATTATCACTATGTAATGGGTGCATCTCTAGAGAAGGTTGGATTAAAGAAAAGACTGGACTTCTCAAATGTCATCCTAGCATTTCTACTGACACACTTCAGAAAAGTGAGCAAGTCACTTAACCTCTATGTCATTGTCCATAGAAAAGATTTGTGCACCTGTATGCTGAGGAAATTGCAGACCTCAGAAGAATTCAGTTAGCCTTAATTGAATTTTGTGAAGCACTTTAAAATCCTTATCTCAAGTGTATTACAAGTATAATCTATTACCATGATAAGGAAGGCTACATGTAGTCTTTTTTAAACAGCTAGCCATTGGAATGTAGGGAAAATCTTGTCTTTTTACTTTGTCTGATATTTAAACATGAGAGCACCATATCCCTGAATATATTCAGAATTTTGCTTCTCTTTAATTGAGAATGCCCCTCAAAGACAAAATCAGAATCACTATCATGCTTCTCTAAAATACTTTTCCATTTCAATTGGTTATGTTAATAATAATAACAAAAATAATGATATTGATGACAACTGACATTTATATTGTGTTTACTATGTGCCAGGGAGCATCCTAAGCATTTTATCAGAATTATGTCTCTAAGCTGATCCTAACAACAATTCTGGGAAATAGGTGCTCTTATTATTCCAGTTTACAGAGGAGGAAATTGAGGCAAATAGAGTTAAAGTCATTTGTTCAGGGTCACACAGCTAGTCTGTATCTGGTGCCACATTTGAACTCCGGTATTCCAGACTCATGGTTTAGTGCTTTATCCATTTGGATACCTAGCTGCCCATAGGTACCTATTGCCATAACTATCTTGGAGAATCATAAAGAAGCTGGCTATTTCATAAACTTTAAGGAAGGTCAGGCAACTACTGTAGGTAAAAGACATGTATGAAGAATATTTAAAATAACATTATTTAGGATACTCATTTTATCAGATCACAGATACATAGAATCACACAAATTTAATGATGGAAAGGACTTTAATATTTCATCTACTCCAATCATAGTGGAAATATAATCCCTCTACAACTTTTGTAAATGATAATTCAACCCTAGCATAAATATCTCCAATGAGAAAAATCAATTACCTTCCCAGGCAGGTCATTACACTTGTAGGTAACTATTGTTAGGAAGTTGTTTTCCCCTCTTTACATTGGGTTGAAATCAACTGAGAGTTAAATAGTGGTTTAAAGTTTACAAAGCTTACATTTTTTTTCATATTTGATTTCATCTTCACAACTATTCTGTAAAGTAGTAATTATTATCATACTCATTTTATATATGAAAAAACTGAAGCTCAATTTTTATTTGAATTGTCAGTTACATAGCATGTAAGTTTCTGAGGCAGAATTTAAACTCAGGTCTTCTTGCCTTAAAGACCCTCCCTCTATCTATATATCTGCCTCATTAGTAAAATATAAATCATTTTAAGTTTTGAGGAAACTTTTTCAAACACATCTTTTAAATTGTATAAACAACAACAAAAGAAATAAAAAGGAAACAATATGCACTAGGTTTTTTTTTCAGACTTCAGAACACTGGAGTCCCCAGAAACATTTCTGCGTAGGCAAAAAAAAAAAAAAAAAAAAAAAGCATAGTTCTGGCTTCAGTTTCGCTAACCAACATAATTGCTCTGTCATCTTCCATTTATATCTCCTCCCCACAAAGTTACTGACACAAAAATAACCCAGTTCTATGATAACACAAATTTTGTGGACCATAAAGACCATCATTGCCCACAATGGGGCTAGGTCATCAGAGCACAAAGCCTATTTTTCCCACGACTCTATTGTCTACTTTGTGGTTTGCCAGGGTTTTTTGAAAACTAGTCTACTATATTTTTTCCACATACTTCTGCTCATTTTACTTTGCAGTTGGCCAAATTATGGATGTTGGTCCTTATGTCACCCAGTAGAGAACAGGGATGAATGCTTCTGGGCCTCCATATTCTAGAGATTACAAACAGAGTCTTATCTAGTAGCCTCCATATTCTGGAGATTACTATAGTCTTATCTATTATTCTTGCATCTAATCTATTGCTTCTTAAATACATCATTCTCACCTCCTGAAATTTTTTTCTAACGCATCACTAAGAATAAGACTCAAAGATCTTCAATGACTCCCCACTTTCAACCAAACATAGCAAACACTTCTGATCTTGATATACAAAATCCTTCCCAATGAGGCTCTAGGCAACTTTTCTAGTCTTATTTCATACATGCTATATGCTTAAACCTCTTCAGGTATTGTACATTACAATCCAAATTGGAAAAATATTAACAAAAAGTATTCTCATTATGTCCAGTACTCCTTTCATATGTTTCTTCACATCATCCATGCTATGCCTAAAGTTTTAGTTGACCCTCTACCTCCTCCATTTTCCATCCATTGAAATCACTGTCATATTTCCAAACAACATATATGTAATTTCCCTTTAATTTTTTATCAAACATAAAATTTGGATATAAATTATTCAGTACTAGATTAATTGACTGAGTGTAGGGAGAGGTAGGAAATTCAATTAAAAGCATGTAAATAACATCAATTAATTTCATCAGTAGTCCTAATGTTTGTTATAACCATTTTATTTTTTTAAATATATCAGCAAATAGCTAAGTCCTTTGCATGAGAGGAAGTTATTTTCAATAAAAACAAATTACAAGGACATTTTAAAACAAGTATTAACAATAGGAATGATAACAAAGATGGAATTGACTTCCACTTATAATTATTTAAATCAAGTTGTTGATTTTTGTGCATAAATTGTTTCATGTAATTCTAAGAATATTTGAAAACACTGATATATCTGATAAATGAGCCCCAAAGATATATTTAATTAACTAGTCACAAGAAAACGAACTTGTCTGGGTCCTCATGTTGAAAAAAATAAGAAAGATAAAAAGGGAAAATTAAGAAAGGTTAAAGGAGCTATGAAGGAAGAAAGAAAGAAGAAAGAAATGCATGAATGGAGGAAGGAAAGAGAAAAGGAAGGAAGGAAGGAAAGAGCTGAGGGAACAGGGAGAATATTAAATGTAAAGAACAAAAGAATAAATCAGGGTTAAAAAGCCCTTAAGAAATGAATTCTTTTAACTAACTTCTTTTCTTCCCCTGGAATGATTCTTCCAAAAATACATTTGGTCCTTGCTATTAATTATGCAACAAACACTACTTTGCACATACCATAAGTCTTAGGGTGAATGGGGAATTATTATTTAATTAAAGCTTGTCAAGTGGGCAGAGACCTAAATTATGCCTTATTAAAATGGCATCCCTGCTTATGACTTCTATAAGGACTTCAGGTTTCACACATTCTTGTTCCATATTGAGGTTAAAGGAGGCTGCACTTGAGGGAATATTAAAACATTATTTCTTTGAAAAAATTTAATTATTTTTCAGTGTTTAGTTATAAGGCATAATGCAACTGATACAAAAAATGCACAATGTGTTATTTTAAACAATACGTAGTAACATCAACAGTTCTAAAGAAGAAGTATAATTTGTGTGAATTTGTATGATTTTTTAAATGACCTTTTTGAAATAACAAGGCAAGCATAATTTTATTTCTTGTTTTAAAGTGTATTTATAAAAGGGCACGGTCTGTGTGTATGTGATTGACACTACATGGTTTATCATCTTGAGGTTTTTCAGAGAGTTTGAGCATGAAAATATGAAAATCATGAAGAAAATATTAATAAACATATAGGTTGTCATTTACCAATGATAGAAATGATCAACAAGCCATTTTGTATCTTATGAAATGTTAACTATCTGATCTTAGAACTCTTATAGGTAATGGAGATACATCTTTAAAAATTAGACAGTACTTGCTCTTATAAGAAGCCCATCTGGTTAAAGGGAATCTGGGAGGCATATTGGATAGATAGAGAACTTGGATACAGGAGGACTGGGATTTGAGTTGAGCCCCAAGGTTATTGTTATTGTTGTTTGTCCTTCATTTTTGAAAAGGACCATTACATCAGGGAAATGATGACATGACTTGCAGTTGACTTTGATTTGAGTGAGGGAGTGCCGTGCAAGGTCAGACTCACTTTCTCCTCCAGAGTCATTTGGATCCAGTGATCAGACATTCATCAGGATGACTGGAGATGACCCAGGATGCAATGGAGACCGTGGTCCATTAGGCTAAGGCGTTTTCATGTACTCCCTTAGAGTAAGGTAATGCTATTCAGTAACAGGCTTATTTAAGAAGTGAGTCAAGGTCACTTCCTTTAAGGAATGACTCAAATTACATTATATTAATGGAACATAAGCTCCTCAAGGCCAAATGAGTTGAAATGATTTGCTGAAAGTCTTTAATCTAATATATGGTACCCTCTAAGGAGCTACCTCCCAAAATCCTACAAGTACCAAACCATGACAGTTGAATGGAGCTTTCTTCAGGAGCCCCTGTTGCCCAACCTGCATAATCCTTCTTCTCACTGCATTGGCTGTGTGGAGATATCCTTCCATTGACTCTCAAGTCAATATCAAGAATATTTTGCTTTTATACATTTTCAAAAATATTTAAAGTTAGACTTTATTCTTTATGATATTCATCTATAATCACTAGATTGATATCCCCTGTGCTTATCACAGTGCTTGGCACCTAGTAGACACTTAAAGAAATGTGTATTGACTGAGTGACTGGCTTCTGAACTCTAAACTGCTCTGTGACTTACAATCTTATAGAATTGCCTGGGGGCACTAAGAGGCCAAGCAACTTGCCCATGATTACAGAGTTAGTTTATGTCAAAAGTAAGACTAGATTTCAAAGACATTTGAGGACTAAAGTGACAATTTAATTCAGTAGGCATTTATTAATTGCCTATTATGTGTAAGGTAGCATGCTAGACACTAGAGATAACATGAGAAAAATAAAAAGCAAGAATTCCTTACCTATAGAAATTTATGCTATGTGAAGGATAAAGTCTAGCAATTATATATTTGTCACCCAATGGTAGAATCACAAAAAACAATTAAACAATGATGGTGATGATGTCACAAGGCTATTAAGTTTCAGAGGCCAGACTTGAACTCAGGTTATGTTATTGACTCTAGTTCAAGTGCTCTATACAGTGTACCACCTAGCCACTACAAAACTCACAAAATTCCCGTAGGAAGGGACTTCAGTGAGAATTTAGATCAATGCCTTATAGAAAAGGAATCACTGCTATGACAAACTTAACAAGAAGCACTTTGGTTTTGTTTGTTTGTTTTCTTAAAGATCTACATAAAAACAGAATCCACTGCTTTAAGAAGACAGTTGCCTTCACTTTTGAATAACTCCCATTCTTAAGAAATTTCTCCCTAAATTAAACTTAAATGTGTTCCTTTCAAATTTATCTTGTTGAGCCTAGTTCTATTCTCTTATGATCTAAAAACAAGCCTAATCCCTTTTCCACAAGACAAAATTTCAGTTACTTAAAGACAACTATAACATCACCCCTAGACCTTCAATTCTTCAAGTAAAACACTCCAATTTTCATCAACTGATCCTCAGATGACATTGACTTGAAACACTTCTGAATTCTGGTTGACTTCTATATACATTGCCTATATCATCCATGCCATTCCTCAAGTTTTTTGCCAGAAAAGAACACAATAATATAGAGGTGATGTGACCTAGGCAGAGGACAGTTGGACTGTCACTGGGACTATCAGTCTAGATGGAAATCTCTTCACCACAATTTTAGCCATCAGATGGTGTGATTTGATTTGATTTGGGGCCATCACAATTGAAAAATTAAGTAAAAAAGCAAAAAAGGTGTGAGGGACTATTATCTCATTTTTCTCAGGGAGGAAAGTGTATGCATTTATAGAGCATTATAGTTATAGTTAGCATTTATGTAGTACCTACTGTGTGTCAGATACTGTAATAAACACCTTACAAATATTATCTCAGTTGATCTTCACAATAACCTTTTGAGGTAGGTGCTATAATTATCCTCAATTTGCATGAGCCAGTGTGGCTCCAGAAAGGGCCATGGAACAGTCAATATGGTGTTTGCTGCCCGACAACTCCCAGAGAAAAGCCAGGAGCAATATAGAAGTCTGTACACAATGTTTTTAGATCTGTCCAAGACCTTTGATACTGTTGGTCATGAGGGCTTATGAAAACTTATGACAAAATTTGGATGCCTGGTGAAGTTTATCAGCATTGTATGTCAATTTTATCATGGCATGCTTGCCTGGATTCTAGATAACGGACAGTGCTCTCATGCCTTCACAGTCACCAATGGAGTAAAACAAGAAACCGTGCTTGCTCCCATGCTTTTTAGCGTGATGTTTCCAGCCATGTTGTCAAATATTTTCAATGAGGATGAGCAAGACATCAAGATCAGCTACAGTACGGATGGTAAATTCTTCAATTTGAAAGTGCTACAAGCTGAGACCAAAGTGGAGAGAGTATGGGTGCTTAATTTTCTGTCTGCAGATGATTGTGCATTCAGTGAAGTATCTGAATCTGAGATGCAACAAAATATGGATCAGTACTCTGCTGCTTGTGATAATTTTGGACTAACAATTAACACCAAGTCAACATAGGTGCTCAATCAGCCACCACCACACCATCCATACATGAAACCATCGGTTACAGCAAATGAAAAAATTTTGAACTCAGTGGATAAGTTCATTATCCTTGGTGGTGTACTTTCCAGAGATGTACACTTTGATAATGAAGTTGACCCACACATTGCCAGAACTAGTTCAGTGTTTGGGAGACTCAGAAGGAAAGTATGGGAGAAAAGAGGTATTGGACTGACTACCAAACTGAAGATCTACATAGTTGTGATCCTGACCCCACTATTATATGCCTGTGAAACCTGGACAGTCTACCAGCATGATGCCAAGAAAGTAAATTGCTTCCATTTGAATTGTCTTAGGAAGATTCTGAAAATCACCTGGCAGGATAAGGTACCAGACACAGAGGTTCTTACTCAAACTAAACTGCCAAGCATTCAAACTATGCTTCAGAGAGCACAATTCTGGTGGGCTGGCCACATTGTTTGAATGCAAAATGCATGCTTGCCAAAAAGACCATTTTATGGAGAACTCACATGGGGCAAGCATTCATATTGTGATCAGAAGAAGTGATAGAAGGACACTCTCAAGACCTCTCTTAAGAACTTAGGAATTGATTGTATGACATGGGAGATACTGGCACAGGACCACTCAGTATGGCGGGCCCACATCAGAGAAAGTGCTGTGCTCTATGAGCAAAACAGAATTGAAATAGCTCAAAGGAAACACAGGACGTGCAAATTTAGAGTATGCACCCCAAATGTTCACACTGACTACTCATGCCTAACCTGTGGTAGATCCATCCAAGCCCCTATTGGTCTAATCAGCCTTAGTCAGATACATTGAAATGTGATTCTAACATAATGTCATTTTGGTCCTCTTTGAGAATGAAGGATAACAACAGCTTTCTCACAATTCACAATTTCATTTATAGAAATTCAACTAACCTGTCACTAGTTATAATTTGCCTTAATTATATTGCACCCACTGTTTTGTTAAAGCATATGATGATTTCTCTAACTTCAGCTGCCAATTTCATCAGCTCATGAGTAATTAATAATACTTATTATTTGTCAGACATTGTGTTAAGCACTGGAGATACAAAGAAAGGCAAAAACATAGTTTCTGATCTCTAGGAGCTTATGCTTTAATGAGGGAGACAGTATGCAAAAAAGTATACATAGATGATGTATACACTGTTAATAGAAAATAATTACAGGGAGTTCACTAGTACAGAGAGAAATGTCAGTTCTAACTGGCATATAAGAAATAATTTAAAAATTTTCATTGTGAGCAATTACATGTCAGAAATGAAAAAAGAAAGCTGCAATTGATTGACCAGACATAAAAAGTAAATAAAACTACTACTTTTTCTTCTAGTAGTAGTAGTAATAGTAGTAGTAGTAGTAGTAGTAGTAGTAGTAGTAGTAGTAGTAGTAGTAAAATAGTTTGGCAGAAATGGGAATAGGCCAATATCTTACACCATATACCAAAATAAGGTAAAAATGGGTACACAACATAGGTATAAAGGCTGACACTATAAGAAAACTGGGAGAGCAAAGAATAGTTTACCTGTCAGATTTATGGAGAACAGAAGAATTTATGACCAAACAAGAGATAGAGAACATCATGAAATGAAAAATGGATAATTTTGATTACATTAAATTGAAAATGTTTTGGACTAACAAAGGCAATGCAACCAATATTCGAAAAGGTTTTGTAATAACAAAGCCAATGCAACCAAGGGAAGCAAAAAATTTGGAAAGAAGTTTTTACAACAGTGTCTCTGATAAAGCCCTTATTTCTAACATATAGAGAACTGAGTCAAATTCATAAGAATACAAGTGCTTCCCCAATTGATAAATGATCAAAGGATATGAACAGCCAGTTTTCAGAGGAAGTAATTAAAGATATCTACAGTCATATGAAGAAATGCTCTAAATTGCTATTGATTACAGAAATGCAAATCAAAACAACTCTTAGGTACCACATCATACCTGTAAGATTGGCTAACGTCACAAAAGAGGAATATGATAAATGCTGGAGATGTGGGAAAATTGCAACACTAATGCATTGTTGGTGGAGCTGTGAACTTATCTAAACACTTTGTAGAGTAATTTGGAACTATGCCCAAAGGGCTATAAAAATGTGCATACCCTTTGACCCAGCAATACCACTTCTTGTACTGTATCCGAAAGATATCATGCAAATGGGAATAGGACCCACACATAGAAAAATATTTATAACAGCTCTTTTTGTGGTGGCAAAGAACTGGAAATTGAGCGGGTCCTCATCAAGTGGAGAATGGCTGAACAAGTTGTGGTACATGAATGTAATGGAATACTATTGTGCTATAAGAAATGATGAGCAGGTGGACTTCAGAAAAACCTGGAAAGAGTTGGTGAGTGAGGGGAGCAGAACCAGGAGAACATTGTAAAAAGTTACAGCTGCGCTATGAAATGACTCATTTCAATAGACTTGGCTCTTTTCAGCAATGCAAGGTTTTAGGACAACTCCAAAAGGCTCATAATGGAAAATGCTATCCACATCCAGAGAAAGAATTATGGTGTTTGAATGCAGATTGAAGCATACCTTTTGCTCTTACTCTTTTTTGTTTTGTTTTGTTTTGTTTCTTCTTTCTCCTGGTTCATTCCATGGGTTATAATTCTTCTTTGAAACATGACTAATGTGAAAATATGTTTAATGTGAATGTACATGTAGAGCCTATGTCAGATTGCATGCTGTCTTGGGGAGGGCAGAGGGGAAAGAAGGGAAGAAAATTTGGAACTCAAAACCTTTGGAACTGACTGTTGTAAATTAAAAATAAATACATTTTTTTAAAAAAGAAAAAAATCTTCTACCTCTCTTGCTTGATTTTTAATGCCTTTTTGAGCTCTTCCAAGAGGACTTTTTTGGACTTGAGACCAATTCATACTCTCCTTTGAGGCTTCACATGTAGGCATTTTGACATTGTTGTACTCTTCTGAATTTGTATTTTGGTCTTCCCTGTCTCCATAGCAGCTTTCTCTGGTCAGGACTCCTTTTGGGTCTTTGCTCATTTTTAAACATTGAGCTCTGCTCCTAGGGTACATGAGGCATTGTCCCAAAATTCCTCTGCTGGGGGTGAGGGGCCTGGTCACTGGCTTTCCAAGCTGGGTCCTCAGGTGCTGATGGTTTGCCACTGTGCTGGGGTGGCCAAGCCTATTTGTTTCTGTTGTATTGGGGTTTCAGGGCTGGTAATTTGCCTTCTGTACTGGGGCTGGAGGCTTCACAGCTGACCTGCCATGCCACTATCCTGCTGATCCAGGAGCAAGTGACCACGGTTGCTGATCTGTGCTGTGGCTAAGAGCCTCCCAATGGCTTGCCCAGACACTGTCTGTGCTGGGCTGTGCTCTCCTTTTACCTAAGTGAGACAGACCTTTCCTGAAGTCCTTCTAATTATCTTAAGCTGGAAAATTGTTTTACTCCATCTTTTGTGAGTTCTGTTGCTCCAGAATCTGTTTAGAGGCTTGATTTAATGTTGTTTCCAAGGGAAAGTGGAGAGAACTCAGGCAACCCCCTGACTTCTCTCCACCATCTTATCTCCACCCATTGAGAAAATCATTTTGACAACTGAAAAAAGGAGGGATTTATATAAGGAGAGACTTGAGGCAAGGAGATCAACCAGCACATTGTTACAATAGTCTAGGAATGAAGTTTGAGGATTTGCACCACAGTTTGAGGATGGCAGTGTCAGAAGAGAAAAGATGGCATATGGTAGGGTTCCCATGAAAGATGAAACTACAGGACTTGGCAGCAGATTGGATATGTGGGGTGAAAATGAGTGAGGAATTGATGGTGTCTCATCCTGTGAGGTTTCAGATTGGATGACTAGGAGAATGTCAGAGCTTTCAACAGTAGTGAGGAAGTTTGGAAGAGAAGATGGTTTGGGGCAAAAATAATGACTTCTATTTTTGATATTTTCAGTTTGAAATATCTCTGAGATTACTGCCTGAAAAGTTTAAACAACAAAGATGTTTTACAATGAAGTTACAGACTTTTCTTTATTATTTCATCATGAATGTTACATTTAGTTTCATGAATAAAACTAATCCCAAAAAGAATAAAATAGAGACAAAGACATCATTTAGGAAATCCTTGCTTTTTTATAGTTTTATTGTGCTACTTTATTATACTTTTTATACTTTTATTGTACTAAATTTTTATTTTGCTACTTAAATTCTGGCTTGATATGCTAGAATCCATTCTCCAACGTAACAAGTATCGGTCTCTCACTTGAAGACTTAGAAAGACTTGAACACAGTACTGCCAAATAAAGCTCATCCTAATTTTTCAATGGTTCTAATTGTTACAAAGACTTTCCTGAAATTAAGCAGAGTCCACCTTTTTGCAACTTTCAATCATTTTTATAAGCAAAAAGTTAATATATCTTTTATTAGATAGCCCTTCAAATACATGGAGGCATATATTCTTCTTAACCACTGCCAACACACCAAGTCTTCTCTGTGCTAAGCTTTACAGTCCCAGTTCCTTTAGCCTATTCTTGTTTGCATGATCTTCAAACCTCTCACCATCATGTCTATCATTCAGCTCCATTTTATCATTATATTTCTTAAAATTTAGTACCCAGCCCTAAACATGGTACCCAAGATATTTTTCTATCAAAAAAGTCTAATCTTCCCCATAGGTTTATTCTTTCTGGCTGCATTGCACAGATTTTAAATGTAATCATACATCTCAAAATTATATCTGTCAATAAATCACATTTTCTCCTATTTTCTTAAGACCCACAAATGGATAAAGTTGCCCTAAGGAATGGTAAACACTTCTTGTTAGGCATTGGAAGCTGTTATCAAATCAATGTAGTAGTTTACTGACTCTCCATAATATATGGCAGTCTTGAGGTCTAAACCTGTAAATACAATTTTCAGAGACATCTGAATTATCACTGGGGAGGAGCTAATACATATGGGAAAACTCTGCTAAACATTCACAGTGGCAATATTTCTGTATTACAAATATCCTCTCCAGCTGTAAGCCCAGGAGAAAGAGGTTCACACTGTTTAATCCACTTTGTACGCAGCACCAGGTGGAGACGGGTGTTTATAAATGCTTTTGATGACAATGAGCCAACCCAAAAAAAATTCAAACAGTATTCAAAGCAATTAAAGCAGTCCTCATTCCCAGCAAAAGTACACATTAATTTAGGTGTCAAATTTGGTTAATGCAATAACTTTTCCCTCAAGAGATAGGGACTCAAATTTTCTTTTTCCTCACAAATGAAAATGATTTTAGTTTTCTTAAGATACAAAAAGATGTTTCTTTTTCTTTTTTGTTTGTTTTTTAAATAGAATCTGGTGATTATATTATCAGCAGTCTTATAGATAATGATTCACTCATTTAGCATCCTGTTCTAATTTTAAATGGGGTAATTTTTAAAGCTTTCTTAAAATATAGTGTCTGTTTCTTAAACCTGATAGGCACTGATGTCCCACATTCCAGAATATGTATCTTGAGGGAGATTTGCCTTCACTGATATCCTTTCAAGTACTTAAATATTGAAATGGATCTAGGAACTCAAAAGATTTATGAGTTTCCATCAGAGACACTCATTGAAATTTATTCTTATTTGCCCTGTGTGACTCTTATCTATGCCCCTTCTTTTTTTAAGTTTATTTTTAATTTGTAGAATAAAACAAGCATTTCCATAACATAGTATAATTAAAAAGATGATTGCAAATGAAACAGCAAAGCTATTATGTTCAGCTTTCTATTCCTTTTAAATATTTAAGGTTACTAAATACATTTCTTTTTTCTTCCTTCCCTCCACCCCAACCTAGAGATGGCTACCATTAGACACAAAGAAGTAAGTGTGTATGTGTGTGTGTGTGTGTGTGTGTGTGTGTATGTGTGTGTCCATGTTCTTTCAAATGTTCTGCACGTTCATTTCAGACAATGCAGTGAAGTATATCCTTGCTTTCTCTTGACATTAAAAGGATACTAGTGACACACTCTATCTCTCATCCTCAAATATTTTCTCTTCCTATCATACTTTTTTTTTACTATATCCTTTCCTTTTGTTCATATTTTAAGTTCCTTATAAAGTTACAATATAAAGTTGCTGCCTTCTCAAATCCACCATGAACTTTTTCATCCACATAATACTCATGTTGTTCATAGGCAGTGGTTTTCCACATTTCACTGCCAGTTTGTTTACATGGTGAGCTTGGAGGCAGTAAGAGTTTTGCTATTTCCTAACATCAATATTCCTGCTTCTCTCTCTCTCTGTCTGTCTCTGTCTGTCTGTCTGTCTGTCTGTCTGTCTCTCTCTCTCTCTCTCTCTCTCTCTCTCTCTTTATCTCTTTCTCTCTCTCCCCTCCCTCTCTCTCTCCCTCCTTCCCCCTCCCTCCCTCTCTCTGTGTGTTTGTATATTTGTGTATTCAATTGCATAAAATCTATAAAATGTCCTTCCAAGTGTTTCAACCTAGGCAACATAGCTTATTATTGTTTTTATTGGTGGTGGTGTTGTTAATTATCTGTTGTTTTCTGTGTAGGTGGACAGACCTAACTTCAAGTGTTATAGGTATCTTTTAAGAATCACTGTAATGCCTTGGGATTTGATACATTCTGCAGATTGTCATCCTCAAATAGGAACATCTGGAAGACCCTGCCATCTATTTAGAATTATTTAGCGAACTGCTGTTGAATCTCTGAGTCACGTTGATTGAGGAATTTTTTGAAACTTTACTAATTAATGAGGATATGCAAACATTACCCTAGAGAAAAAGATGACAAAACATGGGGATAAGTAAAGGAACATAAGAAAAGAGACCAGAAAGTAAAATTGGTAATCAATATAATCCTGTTACAAATATCAGCTTATCTTTTCAACCTGCTATATTTATATGTGTGTGTGTTATGTGTGTGTGCGCACATTTTCTCCCACAAAAAGAATGCAATTATCTTGAAGGCAAGAAATGCTTCATTTGCATCTTTGTATCCCAAAGGCTATCAGTGTAGCATAGCATAGTGACTAGCACCTAATAAATGTATAATGTATGGTTGTTGATTAATTGATTGAAATTAACAAATAAAAGCCAACATGGACTTTGAATGTCAGAAACTGAAAGTTTCCTAGCAGGATGTATGAATGTCCATGTGCACCAATCATATTTTAAAGTCAAGTTCAAAATAAGGCATTTATTAATTTCCTTCTTCTCTGAACCACCCACATGGTGTTGTGTCTCTACAAAAAACGTCACATACACTTGATGTATTACTGAGATCTTGCTAGAAAAGGTTTTTTTAACACCAGTATGCATTCTTATCAATTAAAATAGATAGACCTGTCACATGTAGTGAAGAATTTTATTAAAAATTGATTTTATCCTAGTTAGACCTTGACATATAACTCCAATCTTAAAATCAAAGCTGTGTCAGACAGGAATCTGAAAGAAGCAGAAGATCAATATTAAATATTTCAGTTCTGAAGTTAATAAATTTGCTAACACAAACACATTGAACCTGTGATAGAAAGAAACTATTTCAGTGTAATATTAAAGTCACAAAGTCTGGTATTGGAGGTGACTTTGGGATACATTCATATTTCAATATATAACTAGAAAAGAATTCCCACCATCAGATTCATGAAGGGGAACTCTCCCTCCCTGAAAGCATACTCCCAATCATCTTTGTTTGAAGAATTTCAAGGAATGGGTACACATCACCTATTCAGGTAGCCCACTCCACCTTTAAATAGCTTTAGTGGTTAGGAAGATTTTTCTGACATCAAGCCCAAATTTGCCTTTATAATTTTTAATATATTTTATTTTAAATTCATGGAATAAAGCAAGTCTTTCCATAAAAGTGTAATAAAAATATGATTGTACATTAAGTGGCAAATCTATTATGTACAACTTGCTATTCCTTTTAAATACATAATAATGTTGTCATGTAAATTTCTTTTTCTCCTTTTTTTCCTCCCTTGCACCCCACCCTCCCACCCTAGAGATGGTCAAAGGATAAGAACAGGAAGTTTTCTGATTAAGTAATATATATATATATACACACACATACATATATATACACACACACACATATATATACACATGCATATATATGTATATATATATAATCATATAAAATGGTCTAAATCATTCTTGATTAGAGAAATGTAAATTTAAACAACCTTGAAATATCATATTTACACCTATGTGTGTGTGTGTGTGTGTGTGTGTGTGTGTGTGTGTGTATAGGGGGCTCAGTAATCAGCATCAGGCCTGGAATCAGGAAGAACTCAGTTCAAATCAAGCCCCTGACACTTACCAGCTATGTGACCCTAGGCAAATCACTTAATCCTATTTACATCAGTTTCCTTATTTTTAAAATGAGCTGGAGAAGGAAATGGGAAACTACTCCATCATCTTTGCCAGTAAAACCCCCAACTGGGGCATGAAGAGTCAGACATGGAAATGACTAAAATGACTAAACAACATCAAACATATGTATGTGTATACATATATCTTCTGTTTTTCATGTTATATTCACTATGCCAAACAATCAGCAGTACTCATAGTTAGCCAGAGAGGAACCTTGACCTGCCCAGTTGAATTGTAGAGGAGAAACAATTAAAGATTAAGAAATTAAATCATAATAATTTTTTCCACAGGAAGCAAAAACCCAAGATATGGAATTTTACTTTCTGGAACTTGTGAATCAAAAGATTAATTTGACATATATTAGGTAAAATTTGCATAAGTAAAAATTTGAAGCTGCTTCTCATTGATTTCCTAGCATACTGAGCTATAATTATACTGCAGCAGAGCAGATAGCACTGTTTTTTTTTTGTTGTTTTCATCCCTTCTTTCCTATTTATTAATAATAAAGCAATCTAAAATAATGCAAAGAGGTGAAGAGATTTACTATTTATTTGAATATTTTATTCACCCAGTAGACCTCAATAGAATGTAAGCTCCTTGAGGGCAGGGACTAATTCAATGTTGGCTTTATGTATATTTCTAGAAGCTAACAACAGTGCCCAGAGCATAATAGGAGCTTAAAGATTATTGAATGGAATTAGAAATCAGAAAAAAATAACACAATAGAAAATAAAATTATCTTATTTTGATAGCAAAGGATAAGAAAGTATATTATATTAATTTATGGATAATGAGGTAAGTGAAATTTAAAGGAAGTTCCTCAGACCTGTAGCTAGATATTCCGGAACTGGCTTTGATCTTAGAAAGTTTATAAGGGGGTTATATTTTATAACTGGATAGAACTCTTGTAAAGAAAAAAAAAGCTAAGGATTATCTAATACAGTTTTGAAATGGAAGAGAAGAAGGAACATAAATAATCATGTGAACAAGCATGTTTCTATGCTGAAAGGGATACTAAGATGGATATGATGTAAAAGGAATTGATCAGGAAGCCCTGATTAATTCAACTGATTTCCCCACCCCAGCCGAATTGCTGAAATTTTGGAATTTAACAGGTCAGAAACAATAAAGCTTAAAATCTTTTTTTTTTTTAAATGCAATTTATTTATTTAACATATTTGGTTTTCAGCATTGATTTTCACAACAGTTTGAATTACAAATTTTCTCCCCATTTCTGCCCTCCTCCCCACTCCAAGATGGCGTATATTCTGGTTGCCCTGTTCCCCAGTCAGCCCTCCCCTCTATCACCCCCTCCCCTCTCATCCCCTTTTCCTTTCCTTTCTTGTAGGGCAAGATAAATTTCTACGCCCCATTGCCTGTGTATCTTATTTTTTAGTTGCATACAAAAAGTTTTTTTGTTTTTGAACATCTGATTTTAAAACTTTGAGTTCCAAATTCCCTTCCCTCTTCCCTTCCTACCCACCCTCCCTAAGAAGTTGAGCAATTCAACCTAGGCCACACATGTATTATTATGTATAACCCTTCCACAATACTCATGTTGTGAAAGGCTAACTACATTTTGCTCCTTCCCAACCCATCCCGCTTTATTGAATTTTCTCCCTTGACCCTGTCCCCTTTCCAAAGTGTTTGTTTTGATTACCTCCACCCCCATCTGCCCTCCACTCCATCATCCCCCCGCCTTTTATTTTTTATTTTTTTTTATCTTCCTCCCTCTTCTTTCCTGCAGGGTAAGATACCCATCTGAGTATGTATGGTATTCCCCCTCAGGCCAAATCTGATGAGAGCAAGGTTCACTCATTCCCCCCTCACCTGCCCTCTCCCCTCCTCCCATAGAACTGCTTCCTCTTGCCACCTTTATGGGAGATAATCCACCCCATTCTATCTCTCCCTATCTCCCTCTCTCAGTATGTTACTCTCTCATCCCTTAATTTCATTTTATTTCTTTTAGATATCTTCTCTTCATCCTCAACTCACCCTGTGTCTGCTCTCTCTCTTTTACATATATATATATATACACATACATACATATACACATAGATACATACATACATTCACATTCACTTATATATATACTTAAACATATATATATATATGCATATATATATACATGCATATTCCCTTCAACTACCCTAATACTGAGGTCTCATGAATCATACTCATCATCTTTCCATGTAGGAATGTAAACAAAACAGTTCAACTTTAGTAAGTCCCTTGCAATTTCCGTTTCTTGATTACCTTTTCATGCTTCTCTTGATTCTTGTGTTTGAAAGTCAAATTTTCTATTCAGTTCTGGTCTTTTCACTGAGAAAGCTTGAAAGTCCTCCATTTTATTGAAAGTCCATATTTTGCCTTGGAACATGATACTCAGTTTTGCTGGGTAGGTGATTCTAGGTTTTAATCCTAGCTCCATTGACCTCCGGAATATCACATTCCAAGCCCTTCGATCTCTTAATGTAGAAGCTGCCAGATCTTGGGTTATTCTGATTGGGTTTCCACAATACTCAAATTGTTTCTTTCTGGCTGCTTGCAGTATTTTCTCCTTGATCTGGGAGCTCTGGAATTTGGCAACAATATTCCTAGGAGATTTCTTTTTGGGATCTATTTGCGGAGGCGATCGATGGATTCTTTCAATTTCTATTTTGCCCTGTGGCTCTAGAATATCAGGGCAGTTCTCCTTGATAATTTCCTGAAAGATGGTATCTAGGCTCTTTTTTTGATCATGGCTTTCAGGTAGTCCAATAATTTTTAAATTATCTCTCCTGGATCTATTTTCCAGGTCAGTGGTTTTTCCAAGGAGATATTTCACATTATCTTCCATTTTTTCATTCCTCTGGTTCTGTTTTATAATATCCTGATTTCTCATAAAGTCACTAGCTTCCACTTGCTCCAATCTAATTTTTAAAGTAGTATTTTCTTCAGTGGTCTTTTGGACCTCCTTTTCCATTTGGCTAATTCTGCCTTTCAAGGCATTCTTCTCCTCATTGGCTTTTTGGAGCTCTTTTGCCATTTGAGTTAGTCTATTTTGTAAGGTGTTGTTTTCTTCAGTGTATTTTTCAGTATTTTTTTGGGTCTCCTTTAGCAAGTCATTGACTTGTTTTTCATGGTTTTCTCGCATCCTTCTTATTTCTCTTCCCAATTTTTCCTCTACTTCTCTAACTTGCTTTTCCAAATCCTTTTTGAGTTCTTCTATGGTCTGGGGCCAGTTCATGTTTTTCTTGGAGGCTTTGGTTGTAGGCTCTATGACTTTGTTGTCTTCTTTAGGCTGTATGTTTTGGTCTTCTTTGTCACCAAAGAAAGAATCCAAAGTCTGAGACTGAATCTGGGCGCGTTTTCGCGTCCTGGCCATATTCCCAACCAACTAACTTGACCCTTGAGTTTTTCAGTGGGGTATGACTGCTTGTAGATTACAGAGTTCTATGTTCTACGTTTGGGGGGGAGGTGCCAGCTCTATCAGAGCCTCACTCCTCCTTCCCCAAGGACCCCCAGTCCAGACTGGGCTCAGATCTTCGGCAGGCTGTGCACCCCTGCTGTGATCCGCCACTTAATTCCTCCCACCAGGTGGGCCTGGAGCCGGAAGTAACAACAGCTGTAGCTGCCCCACCTCCGCTGCCCCCGGGGCTGGAAGCCGAACTGCGAACTCCTTCCACTCCCGCAGCTTTTCCCACTAACCTTCTCCGCAGTCTTTGGTGTTTGTGGGTCGAGGGGTCTGGTAACTGCCGCAGCTCACATATTCAGGGCGCTAGGGCCCCCTCCGCCAGGCTTCTGGTCTGGATCGTCCACGCCGCTCAGGCTGGGCTCTGCTCCACTCCATTCCCAGCTCCCAGCTCCCAGCTCCCAGCTCCGTGTGGAATAGAGCTCACCCAGAGACCATCCGGGCTGTCCTGGGCTGGAGCCCTGCTTCCCTCTGCTGTTCTGTGGGTTCTGCCATTCTAGAATTGGTTCAGAGCCATTTTTATAGGTTTTTGGAGGGACTTGGGTACGGAGCTCACTCTAGTCCGTGCTTACCAGCCGCCATCTTGGCTCCGCCCCCAAAGCTTAAAATCTTAATTGCTAAAAAGTTAGTCTTTACAAGGTGTAATAAATCATCAGTCAAACTTGAAAGAGTCAGAGGATAATTAGCCAATAACTCCACAAGATTCACCATGCATTTTTTTCAAAACCTAGACTCACTTTCTAAACAGGCAGTGGAGGCAAGAGGAAGCTGTGAGGGACATAAGAGAAAATAGGGAAGAGAGTTGCCTAAAGAGGGGCAATATGAGACTCTAGAAGAGATCACACTTTGCCTTTCCCCTTTTACCTCCACCAGAAAATCAATGAGATAATAGTTCTAAAGCACTTAGCACAGTGCCTGGCACATAGTAAGTATCTGAGAAATATTTGTTCCTTTACCATCCCTCCAGTATGAAGTAGACATGGCAAAAGGGATTTTAATATCTTGAATCCATACCTAGATCTCTATTAGGCAGTCAGGTGATTTATTTTCTTTTTGAAATGGGGGCATGATTGATCCCCTATAGTCGATGGCTAGCCTTCTTCTAATTCTGTCAAAATTGCTTCATAATTTATGAGGGAAATTTCTTGTTTAAGATCTTAAAGACATTTTTGGCCTCTATTAACTGTCTCTCTACCATTCTTTAATTTCATCAACTCAGTTGAGAAGAGGCAGATAATTTATCATGTTTTTTCTGACAAAATCTCAGCACTACAGATAAGATATCATATCTATCCTTGAGGAATGTACAATCTAGTTTATATATGTTAGGGACCAAAAGGGGTGGGGCTTAGAAAATAAAATTTGCAAATATGCTTATATATGCATATATTTGTATATATATAAACACATATATGTATTGTATATATTCACACATGCATAAATATAATGCATATACATTATGTATGCATATACATGTATATATGTGTATTTATGCAAAAGTGTGCACACATATGCACAAATGTGTGTATATCTATTTATCTAACTATATCCAATATCATCTTACCATTACAGAGATTTGCTCAGTTTTGTGTTAAGTATGTTCTATATTTTAAGTCTGTGATCTATTTTCTTCCCCCCCCCACACGTTTAGTTGAAGTACAGTAATCCTTTCTACCCTACAACACATTCCTTTTATTGGCTACCTTTCTTTGAATTCCTACACATGCTAAATGGCAAAAGCTTCCACCTCCTGTCCATTTACTCACTTTACCCACCTTTCCCCAGTTTCTTATCTTAAAAATACGCACATACATGTTTGTATACATATACATGTATGCATATATACATGTGCATATCTCATGCATATATACATACACTCATATATTCATAAATATATATTCACACACATACACAAATAGACACATATCCATCTATCTGTAAACATATAGACATATGCATATATATACTTTTATGTGTTTATATGTATATTTGCATATACAAAGAAATGTGAGGTAGAAAACGCTGTTGGAAATTGAAGGCTTATATAAGGGAAAGGAAGAATTATTATCAAAATACATTCTAGGAATAGCAGGAAATAACAAAGTTTTTCTTCTCCTGTTCCCTGTATTCTACTAAAATAAACTGAAATGAAATACCACTAAAGAAAATACACAAAATTGTGTCAACTGTGTTAGTTTATATTTGCCATGCTGTAAAGTATATATAGTCCTTTACATATATTTTAACCTTTTTAACCTAGATAATAATCTCAATACAGGTATCATTCTATCCATTTTTGCATATAAACAAATTAAGACTCTGATAGGTTAAGTTAATTGTCTATATTTGCACATTTAGTGAGCAGCAAAGACAAGATTCTATGCTGGTTTTTCTAATTCTAGGACCAACAATGTTATATTTTTTCTAATACTTTGTATCCCAGATGGCATATCCTACTACCAAATGAATATCCTAGAAACTAAGCTGCTCAATTTTGATTCTTCCATATTTCTCTAAGCTAAGTTTTCCCATTGTGATGACCAATGGCATCACATCCCTACTTGTAACCTCGGGAGGGAAAAAAAAAAAAACAATCTTGTAGAAATGCTCCATTTGGTTCTATGTATTTCACAAGTGATTGCTGAAACACAAATTTGGAGCTGGAAAGATTATTTGCCTTTCATCTATCCAACACCCTCTTTTTAAAACTTACGTAAACTGTAGCCCCCAAAGGAAAAGTGACATTCAAAATGACACAAGTAGTAAAATAGGAGAGTTGGTATTTGAATTCAATTCCCCTAAATTGAAACCTAAAGTTCTTTAAATAGAACCTGTTCATTCTTTTAAATCAATGATTTACATGTTGCCACATGGAATTAAGGATTAATAAATACATTTTAGTGATGCTAAATTAGTTCTGGGAAAATATTAAGCACTTTTGAACTTATCCACATGATTCTCAGAGTACAATGCCAGGTAATATAGTTATAACCTGTCATCCCCCTTTATTCCTAAATCACCCTATTTATAGAATTAAACAGTGCCTTGTGCTGTATACATTAGCTCTATTGAGAAACTAAAGAGAAAGGTGGGTAAGTGAGTGAGTGGAAAGGAGGTAGAAACTTTTGCTATTTAACATCGGCAGGAATTCAGGGAAAATAGACTAGAAAGGGAAGTATACCTGGGTGAAAAATTAACATACTTCAATCAAAGAGGGGGTGGAAGGAAAGAAAAGCAAATAGTCCATGGGCTAAAAAACATACAACACCCTCAGCACAAAGCTGAAGCAATAGCAAAGAAAGAAATTTCTGTAAAGATGCTGGCTTGGAAGAAACATTGGTAGCAGTCCTCTAAAAATCAATTGGATAGAAAGAATGTAGTTTCCATAGTGACATGCCTTCAAACATTCCACTGTCTTTCCTTTTAGGCAGCCTATGCTCCCCAAAATCATAAAAAGCTTGACTTAAGGGCAAAAGGTAGTATTCCTCTGGATGGAAAAAATACCTTCTCATTTGCTGGCTTTTATTATTTAATTACTTTGTCCCCCCAGACTTGTTCAAAGGATTATAGGATCATAGATTTAGAGATAAGATATTAGAAGTCATTGACTCCAATGTACTTTTTTGACAAATAAGAAAAATAGGGCTCGGAGAGGATTAGGGGACTTACCCACTTTGACATTATTCCTAAGTATCTAAGATGGCATTTTAACTTAATTTTCCTAATTCTGAATATTGTCCTATATCTACTACAATATGCTGCTATTTTTGTGGTATGATTATCTCTAAGGGTATTAACTCCCCTTATAACCTCCTTCAACAGATGCAGATCAACAAGCTATTTATTATTTTTTGCCTTCGATACTTGAGTCATATGGAAATATAGCCACTATGTGCCAGTGGTAGAATTTGAACTCAGGCCTTCATGGTGCTATCTCTATGCTTTAAATTACTTGCTGAAGTCAAAAAAGTAAAACTGTGCCTCAGCTTTATGATTATTATGGAAAGCAGAATGGTGTATGCCCAGAATATTGATTTTAGAACCAGTAAAATCAGCCCAACTTTTGGCACTTAATAGCTGTCAAGCTACGGACCTCTTACTTTTAAGGCTCAAGCAACTAAGATAACTGCTATGTTATGCAAGTTTAGAAAAATCATTGGTGTAGTGGATTATTGCATTGGGAAAAAAGGAAGTTGTGTTCCAAAGTTTATTGAAGATGGATTACCCAAAAGATAAATCAAAGAACATTTGTGTTAGCTTAGTTGATAAAGGAAGTGAATTCTTTCAGATAATTACACAAATATTGACCCATCCTTTAAGCATTGTAAAACTTCATTATCATTCAATTAATTTTCAATTTGTCACTAACCATATAGTGTAATGGTAAACTTCAACTCATCCTCCAAGGATTTACTAAGCAAATTAATAGAATAAACTGGATAGACAGGGACTGCACCTGTGTTTTCATTAGGTACAATTTTCAAGTGATAAAACTCTATCTATCAATGCAGGTTGTCAGCATTTCTGAATATTATAGTTTTAGAGAATTACTTAGAGAACAGAGAGATCGAATGATTTGCCAGAGTCATTGTATATAAGGTTGATTTGTTTTCTTTTTAAAATACTAGCTCCTAGGATCCATGCCCATAAACAATCTACTAGTGCCCAAGATCATAGCTTGTAAACAATTTCACTGAGTTTGCCTATCATTATGTAACAAAGATAACATAAACATTTGAGTTAAGTTGTAAACAGCCCACTGCACCTGTGCTATGCTGAATCACTATAGTATTGCTAAAGTTAATGCAAGCTTGTCAGGCTATTGCTGGCAAATTGCCTTCTTTTTGTGTTTCTCTATAAATTATGTGGGTACTGGTCAGTGAGCATGTATTTGTTGATTTATGGAATGCACAAGCTGGAAAACTGTGTCTACCTTGACTAGCTTCCATCAGGCTTTGGAGGGATTTGTGAATGGGTGCTTGTCTTGACTGGCCCCCATCAAGACTTAGGGGAATGTTGTAGGAGTTGGTGCTCCTATTCCTTCTCACTGACCCCTGCAAGAAGAGTAATTAGGGGATCCCGTAGTAGTTGGTGCTCCCTTATCAGGACCTTTTGAGAAGAATAAAATAATTAATCCCTTATTATGCCCCTGATACTATCCTTCTGGCTCCCTAGACCAAGGGTGTACCTGCTAGAGGCTGGAGTCCAAAAGCTCCTGTGTTACAGTCACCAAGTCAGTATGTGTCTATGATGAGAGTTTAACTCCTGTCTTCAAGGCTAATGGTTTCTACTGCGCCACACCTGACTTTAAGTAAGGTAACAATATTATACTGAAACAATTTGAGAAAATGAAACAGTTTCACTTACAATCAAGCTTTTAAATGCACTTATAGAATGATGTTAACCAAAATGTTGGAGGTGATCTATCATATTCTGTACCAAAGGCTCTAGAGATACTCTCCCAATGGCATTGACTAACTTAGTAATGACAAAATTGATTAGAGAGTGACTGCTTTGTCTTCAATCAGGGTTTTAGGAGAATTTGAGAGATTAAGTAATGATCCTCTAATACTACAGCTAATAAATTCTCATTGGTGTGCATCCCCCAACGATTATGAATATCAATTACCAGAAACATTTCATTTAAACCTTTAGAAGCAGATATTTACAAGAATGTGATAGTAAAAAATGATTGATACAAAATATGGCGGCATACTCTCTAACAAGTTCATATAGAATCCAAGGGAAAGTAGGCTCAAGCTCAGAACACATTTATAAAAAAAGGGAAAGAGAATCTGGAATTATTTTTACTAGAAATCATTGTCTTCTATTTTTGGTGCACTTCTGAGATTCCTTTTAGGTATGGCATTATTTCTCATAAGTTCTTTGTTGAATCCTAACTCTGCCATATACCCTTGCTTATAAATGCACATAGTAGCACTGCTATTAAATTGATGCCGCTGGAGGCCGATGGGAATTCCAAAATCTTCTGCAACTTTTTAAGTTTGCAAAGTCTTTAGTGAAAAGTGTGTGTATGTGTGTATGTGTGTGTGTGTGTGTGTGTGTGTGTGTGCACATGCACATCCATCCTTTCCTTCCTTCTCAAAAGTCTCTCTCAATGCATTGGATAGAATGCTGTCCAATGCAGTCTCTAGGCTGCCCAGATTCTGAACTAGCTTGCTATTTTAGACAAATGACTCACTAAGATCACACAACTAGTAAGTGTCTGAAGCTGTATTTGAACTCATGAAGATGAGTCTTCCTGACTCCATGCCCAGCATTCCATCCACTGCATCACCTAGCTGCCCATTACACCTCTTTATTACTTCTCAATGCATGTCACTAAGAATGTAATGGGACACTGGATATGGTGTTGGATTTAGGGGAAGAGAAACTGGCTTTATTAAATATTGGTTTTGATACTTACTAACTGTAAGACTTTGGTCAAATCACCTGACATTTCTGGGCCTTTCTTGCCTCTCCAGTAAAATGAGAAGATGGGACTGAATAGCTCCTAAATTTTCTTCCAGTCTCAAATCTTCTAGTTGTAAATATATGATTTTTTTTTAGTTTCCTTTTTGCATTTTTTCATGTTTCTCTAGAAAAATGGGTTCTTTACCTTTTTCTACATCTTAGACTCTTGTGGTAGTCTTGCAAAGCTTTTGAATCTCTTCTCAGAAGCATTTTATATGTTAAATTTAATTTAAAAGTTAATAAAAGAAAGGTTCATTTTTTCTCCTCTAAATTCCCAGTCCCCCTGAATTCTGTTCATGGCCCACCTAAAATCTATCCAAAGATTTTAGCATCCCTAGTTGAAAATCCATGTGCCTAAGAAATAGAATGTATGTGAGAGATGGGTATTCATGCATACATATTATATATAATACATCATATATTACATAATATATATTATGTTTTATGTATTTATATATATATATATATATATATATATATATATATATATATATATATATATATATATATATATATATATATATAATATACACATATACTCAACTATTGACTGCATATAGTAAGTAGTTGCTCGCCACTAAATTGATGTTGTGAAAGTTGTCTTTAGACTAACAACTTTGAGTGATGGTATTTGAGACATTAGCCCAGAAAGGGGGGAAAGAGTATGGGAGGGGAAAGACAGGAAGGGAAAGAGAATCACTATTCATCTGATTAAGGACATAGTCAATCAATCTCTCTCTTTCACATATGACAAAAAAAAAGACTGTAAATATGAAGTGCATCAAAATTCTTACCCATAACAAGAATTCTTAAAATTATGAAAGATTTGCTTTGGTGAAATACAAATTGTCAACTCTAATGTTGAGAGTACTCAAAAATTTATGGGGTAGGGAAATTAAGGCAAGGGCTTCTTTTGTATGTTATTTTTGATCCAAGGTTAGAAGTGGAAATTATAAAAGGTATTTCAGATTTTATAAATAATTTTTAAATCAATGTAAACTATTTTTAAACTTAAAGAATATTTAGCAATGGCTTTCATTTTAAACTATATAGATATAGGCATTGATGCATATATATGTATATATGCACATATACATGTACATATACATATATACATATACATATACATATACACATACATATATACATATACATATATACATACATACATACATACATACATACATACATATATATATATATGGGGAGCTGCACAAATTCCATGATGGTTTTTCAGTTTAAAAAAAAGTTTCTTCAAATTGAAATAATCTGGAGGTTCCACCTCATACCTATCAGATTGTATTTCAAATTGTTTTATATGGCAGAAAAGGATAAGGATAGATGCTGCAGGGTATGTGGAAACATGGTACACTAATGCACTATTGATGGAGTTGTTTACTGTTCCAAACATTCTAGAAAACAATTTGGAGGTATGCCCAAAGGGCTATAAAACTTTGCATACCTTTTGACCCAACAATACCATTACTAAGGTTTTCTCACCAAAATATTATGTATATAATGTGTGTGTGTGTGTGTATGAAAAGGACCTATATGAACAAAAATATCTGTAGCAGCCCTTTATGGACATTGAGGGCATGCTCAGAAATTGGGAAATGGCTGAGCAACTTGTGGTATATGATTGTGATGGAATACTGATATGGCATAAAAAATGATGAGCAGGATGGTTTCAGAAATAAAAATGGGAAGAATTGTATGAACTGATGCTAAAAGAAGTGAGCCGAGCTAGAAGAACATTGGGCACGGTAAGAGCAATACTGTAAAGATGATGAACTGTGAAAGAACTAGCTACTCCCATCAGGATAATGATCTAAGACAATCCCAAAGGACTCATGATGAAAAATACTATCCACTTAAAAAAGAGAGAATTGGTGAATGAGTGTAGATTAAAACATAGTTTTGTTTTCAGGTTCTTTATTATCTTTGGTTTTGGGGGCCACACAGACAATATGGAATTATGTTTGCTATATTACTTACCTTTTCAATGGATGGATGAGGGGCAGGAGAAAGAAAATTTGGAACTCAAAATTATGAAAAAAATGTTAAAATTTTAAAATGTAATTGGGAAATATTCAACAAAATAAAATATAATTAAAATAGTTTTCCATAATCCGTGCACTCACAAATGAAAAGTTTAAAAGCAATCTACTCTTAAATGAACAAAAATATTTATATTTCTTGCATTCTCCATTTATGTTATACTTGAAGATAGGACCTGATACTTGATTCATTTTTATATCCCCAGAGTCTTGCACGAAGACAGTTTTTTACATATGCTAACTGAATCAAATTTATTTTTTTTCCTAACCTACTTTGTCTTTAATCATAAACTTTTATATGTTGTTCTTTTACAACTTTAACTTTGTTTTAGCTTTATCTTTTTTTTCCTTTCTATTAGTATTCCTTTTTCTCTGTGACTAGACTGGAGGAATCCTTCTTTTTCTTTGTATTTTGTGTAGTTCCTTTTTTGATACATAGAAGGCACTCAAATATGTAGAGATGTTGAATGCACATTTTTAAGGAAATTTAGGGATCATTTAATTCAATTTCTTTTCTTTGCAGATGAGGAAACTAAAGCCTGTAGAAATAAAGTTACTTATTCAAGGGCATATAGCATCTTAATTGACTGATGGTTGATTCCCACCCCACTCCCCACCAAAAGTAATTATTAAATGGTGACTATATGCTAGACACTCTGCTAGCATCTAAAAATAAGAATGAATTTTTTAAAATCCCACCAATATTAAGTTTCACTTTTCTTTTTTGGTAGCATAATTGCAACCTTTAGCATTCTATGTCTTTTAGTACTTATAAGAGTCTATTACCAATTCATTTGGCATCGGTAACATTTCTCAGAGATAATATATTCCTGCAATTTTGCTATTTCATATGTAAAATATGTCTCTTAGGAGTATTTATTCAATGAACAACATTCAAAATTGAGTACCTTATCACATCTCCAATTATTGTATTCACTTCATATACATACAAGAATTCCCAAGTAATAGTGCAGACCATGTTGGGTTAAAAGGGGAAAAAAAGCATGCAAGAAAAAGAGCAGATAAAAATGCAGTTCCTTATTGTTACAAATATCTCTGAACTGTTTTTTATACTAATCACTAATACAGGAAAAACAGAGAAGATCCAAAGTACCATAACTACCTAACATGGACACAGTATCACTGAACTTAAGTAACATACTTTCCACCTGACTTATTGTCAGAAATAATGGTCGGGAAATCTTTGGTTTTTTGGTTATCAGTTCTAAGCAACTTGCTGCAGTAAAAGTTTGAAACTGGAGTAGGGGCATTTAAAAACATTGGGAGAAGAAGTCTGCCCCCCAATCACAAAAATATTCTCTCTAAATTCGTAATAATTTCTGTACAATTCTTGACCAATAAGTCTTGGTCACTTCCAACAGAAAACCAAGTGTCTATGGCATGTTATGACAAAGAGTGTCTTATATGATAAATCTAAAAAGATAAAATTTAAAAGGGATAATTTGAAATTCCCTTATTGTTTATAAAGATAATTAACTTTGCAAGTACTGAAAGGGTGGCTAGAAAACAATTTCCACAAAATAATCTAGGCGTTTTAATATAATTCAAGATCAATAATAACCCAAAGATTAATCATGAGGTCTAGGGAAGGAGACAGATGAGTCATCAAACTGCTGTGGAATGAATATGGACCTTTATTTGAATCACATTTACTAACTCAGTAAGTTTGGACAAAGCCCTTCAACCTCCCTGGCAAAAAAAACTCCTCGATCTTTAAAATTTGAGATAAACTGAAAACATCTGAGGTCCTTTCCAACTGGAGATTTATGATACTATGAACTGGTATATTAAATACTCTTATGAACTGCAAAAATGAAGGAAACCCCAGGTCCAAAAGGGAGGACCTAGAATATTCCAGAGTCCAATCACTGTTTACAAGGATTATAACTGCATTTACTCCCTGAGAAGGAGAGATTTTCAAACTGGAAGAGTCAATTTCTCAACTGCTCAAAGGAGTTTAGGAAAAGGGTGAGGTATTTATACATACTAAGTGAGGATTGAGGGAGAAACACACTAAGTTGGGAAGTGAGGTGAGAAGTGGGGGTCAAGGGAGAATATATCTACAAACACAAAAAATCAGAAAGCAGGAGGATTGCTGCTCTTTAGATAAGTCAGAAAGCAAGATGTTTGCTTTTCTCTCTCTAAGAAGGGATATTATGGTATCTTGTTTTCCTCCCACAGATATTATTGAAAGATGATCAATAGCTGTTGGGAAGCTCGGTAACTAAGACAATGGCCACCCTGGCTTCAGGGAGACTAGAAAGGCTAGGAATGGACAACCAGTTCAAGTCTGAGGGGGCATGGCCTGGTCAAGTATCCTTACTACTATGCCTATGTAATCTGCATAAACTGCATAAGTTAATAAGGGAATGTAGGGACATGAAGAATGCAAACTAATTCTAACTCAGAGAAGGAGGGTAGATCAGGTTAACTTCACTCCTGCTTCTGTATCCTCAATACTACACTTATGTAATCTGTATAAGTTAAGAAGGGAATGTAGGGAAATAAAGAATGTAAAAAAACTCTAACTAAGACTAGCAGGGTAGAATTGGTTAACCCCACTCCTGCTTCTGTTTCAGTGTGGGTGTTCCTAGTGAGCGCTGCACCCACTCTCTTGTGAGAAGTGTAATAAATACCTTCCTCTGCTCACTCTGTTTCTTTGGGTGAGAGTGGGCTATCACATGTATCTTCCTAAGGATATGCAACCAGGAAAGCAATGATCTGTGCAAGCACACCTCAGGCTTACTTCTTGATCCTGCCAGGAAGGGTCAAGTGATCCCCACAGCCATGTTTCTCACCTCTCTGAGCTGGACAAGACTGGTTTCAGCAGTTTCAGGCATCTCTGAGTCGAACTAAAGTTTATTTCACAAAGGTTCACTGTGATATCAAGCAGCCCTGGGCATCAGAAGTCCTCTTTATTAGCTAGTTGTTGTGCTACTCCACTGTCTGGTTCCCCTGTGAGAAAGGGAAGCTCTAACATATTTAATTGGGAAGTACAGGCATGTCCACAGATCCATATTTAAAGAATATTAGCTTATTAAAAATCACAGAAGATTATATCAAGAGAGGTATTGTAATCCTGAATGATAGAGAGATGGGATAGTCCCAGTATGATCTGCTCTGCTCAGATCTCATCAATACTGTGTTCACTTTTGAAAGTTCAGCATTTTAGGAGAAGCATTGAATGACTAGAGTACATCCAGAGTAAAGTAAGAAGGGTGGGAAGTGAACTGGAGGCCATGCCTTTAAAAGATTTATTGAAGGAACTGGAGATATTTAGCCTGAAGAATAGAAGACTTTGAAGGACATGATTATAGTCTTGACATACTTTGTTAATCTCCACGTATTTGAGGAATATTAGCCTTTATCTGATCAGTATAAGAGTAAAGGACTAGGAATGATGGTGAAAAGCTTCAGGAAAAAAAAAATACAGATTTCGGTTAGATTTGGGGAAATAATAATTAGGGCTGCTTAACGAGAAGAAGGGGCTTTCTCACTGAAGCCATCTCTCCCACTCCTTTCTTTACTGTTTTCAGACAGAGACTAGATGATCACTTTTCAGGAATGGTTTAGAGGGCATATCTGTTCCAGAATAGATGAGACCAGATGACCCCGTCCACATGCTTAAAAGCTCTGAGGGTCTGTGAATCTATCATTTGTAATACTGGTATCTTGTATTTACATAGCACTTAAGTTTTACAAAGAGCTTTACAAATATTTCATGTTCTTCTTAAGACAACCTGGGAGGTGTATGTTATTATTACCTCCATTTAACAGATGAGGTATTTGAGATTGAGAGATGTTAGATGCCATTATCATGATAACACAGGTAGTAAATTTCTGAGGCCATATTTGAACTGATTCCCAGTTCACAGCTTTATCCACTGCACCACCTATTCTAGCTTTACAACCTGAGCAGCAATCCCTCTTTCCTAGGCTTGCCATTGCTGTTTTTGAAATTTAAATGTCAAAGCCTTGACTGGTGGTGCTAGGGAGAAGTTTATTTTACATAAGCCCAATAGATTCTCCATTTTATACAAAGGAAGGATCAAAAAGTCTTTGTTATGGTAAATACTTACAAACCAGAGGATGTCAGTAATAAAGCAATGTAATTTAATAGAAAAGTGTTGAATTTGGTCGCAGAAGTACTGAGTTCTATAACAAAATCTACCCACTGCCTACAGAAATTGAAGCACAGCAATTAATCTCCCTAAACTTCGGTTTCCTTATCTACCTCATTAGTTGGTCTTATTTGTTGTTTTTGCTGCTGATGGTTTTGCAATACACAAAATAAGTAATATTTGTAAAGTTCTTTGAGGACCTTAAACTGCCATAAAAGAATCATAGATCTAGAGTTGCAAGGGATTTTCAATATCATTGAATCTTATACTCTAATTTTACAGCTGAGAAAACCAAGGTCCAGCATTAAAATGAGGGATAAATGTTATCTGTTAAGCTTATTACGTAAACAGATAATTTCCCAGAGGGATATGGTGGGGTCAAATATTACATTTTCTTTATATGAAAATACTTTTAATGAGTGAACCTTAACATTAAAATAATCATTCTAGGAAACAGCCTCAATTAATATTAAAATTATTGCTCTGAGTTGATGCTGTTTAACAAGTAAATGGCTTTCAGTGGCTAATTCTAATTCTTGCAGTCATCTCTTAAGATAGCAATATTGTACAACTGTAATTAGGGAAGTTGTTTCCCTGTCTTCCTTCAAGAGGAATGTCCTGACAGCTTAACCTTAACTTAACAAGTATAGATACTTTCCATGAACTTTTCTAAAAGGGTTACCTCCATGCACTTTATAACTCTGTGTATATACATACATAGACACCCACCATACATATCTATATCTATATCTATACATTTAATAGAGAAAAATATTATTGATCAAGTGATTAAAAACATAATGAAGTCCAGTAGATGAAACCATAAAGCAAAAAAAAAAATGCCAATTGAAGAAATAAAATTAATTTCTATTTTTGGCCACCTTCTTTTGAAGAAATCATTTTGTGATTTGCTTATATTCATAATATAGAGTAGAAAAGGCAGATGATCAAACATCGTTTGTTCACAAGTGAAGTTGAATCTTTTGAAAGGAAAATACCTAACAATTGCTTTCAAAGATATTCCCAGAAAGGAATTGCTTCTTTAAAAAGAAGGGGATTTTTTTTCACTACTTATATTTTACTATTACAATTTTTAAAATTATTCCACATATTAAAAACATTCTATAAAAAAGTCTGGTAAGTTTAAATGTCGCTTAAGAAGGCTGGAGCTTGATTGATATTTGAGTATGATGGATGTTAGAATAAAGGCAAAGGCAAAGATTCATCCATAACCATCTGAACCTGAAAAGGAGGGAACTAAACAAACCTGCCAATAGCCTCACACCTCACCTCCCATTACATGACCTCTCCTTCCCCAATTCATACTCTTATCTTTCACACTTATCTATCTCAATTAATCAACAAGAATTACTAAAGACCTGCTACTTAGTCAGGCACTGTATTATCTTCACTCTCTTTCCCATGCCCTTTTCCAAGAACCTAGCACAATGCATTGAATATAAGGTAATTATATCATAGAATTATTGATTTAGTATTGGAAGGTGACTGAGAGGCTACCTAGTATATCCAGCTAATGTTACAGGTGAGGAAATGGAAGTATAGACTGTTACTGACTTTTCCAAATCATACATGTTGTATGAGGAAGAGTCGAGATTTGAACATAGGACCTTCAAATTCAGATATAGCATCAAAAAGTGAAAAACAAAACGATGCACATCAATTAAGAAAAGCTGACTAAATTGTGGTATATGAATATAAGAAAACATTACTTTATCAAATAGTTTCTGAGAAAGGTGGAAGCATTATAAGAACTGTTAAAGAGAGTAGTGAGAAGAACCGAACTAATTTATACAATAAAAAAATGGAGTGAAGAATAAGAATTGTAAGACTCAAATACTCTAATGAATGCAATGACTATCCAAGGTTAAGGAGGACCAATGAGGGGGCATATTGCTTACCTTCTAATAGAGAGGAAAGTAGAAATTTGTTTTGCTTAATCACGCATATTTATTACAAGAGTTTTTCTCTTTTTCTTTATTTTTCATTTTGTTTTTATGTAGGAGTGATAGCAGGCTAGCAATAGTTTTGCCCCCCCCCCAAAAAAAAATGAAAATGAAAAAAACAAAGGTCATTGAAGTTTTTTTAAGCACAGAAAAAAGGAAGGTAAGAAAGCGATCTAGACAAACCAGATAGATTTGAAAGTTACATGCTGAATTCATTGTATATTTGAAAGAAAGTTGTACATAATACGAGTTTACAACTTCATTTGCAATCTTACTTTTGTCTTCTATTTTACAGAAAGAAATTCTCATTGTATTTGGTGTTTAATTTCAGAAAAAAAGTCAAGTTCTATTCCTATCTTCTGCTTTCCAGGTCACCCTGTAGCTGCTACATTAGAGTGTATGCTAGACCTAGGGACAATGACCACCGAATAAAACACAATCCCAACACACACACACCTGCATACAGACGCAGACACACACACCTGCATACAGACAGAGACAGACACACACACCTGCATACAGACACAGACACAGACACAGACACACACACACACACACACACACACACACACTTTTTTTGAGTAGGCATAGTTTATATCCAACAGAGTTTGTCACATAGTATGAGTAACCGTGGATGGTTGCTACTAAAATTTTCAAATATCTCCCCCCAAACCCAACCATTTAACAAATTTCATTGTTATTGAAAACAGTCTCCTGGATTTTCATGATGCTTTTGTCATTTTCAATGCCTTACTCTCCTTCACATCATGTTTCTACACCCAATCAGTTGTCAAATATCATTGGTTCTACCTCTGTATTTCTCACATCTATCCCTTTCTTTAAACTCACTTGCTATCATTCCAATTCAAGTCTGTATCACTTTTAATCCTCTATCAAAATGATCCCCTGGGTTTACCCTACTCAAGTCTTCCCCTGCCTCAAAACCCTCATCTACATTGCTTCCAAATGATTTTGATAAAGCTCAGGTATAACCATGAGCTAAATTCCAGTGAATCTCTATTAAATCTATGATTAGTTATTTTATGTTTTATCTCATTTCTTTAAGCTTATTTAACATGTTATATTATATACATAATCATTAGTATAGTGGTATATGCATATAATTTGTAAATAAATATATACATAGAAGCTCATTACCTCTGTCTCTCTCCCTCTCTCTCTCACTCTCACAGGTGTTTGGATATCACTGATTTAGAGAACCTCACCATCCATAGGTAAATTGACTTCCATTTGGACTCTGAATAGGACATTCTCCAAAGTAGTGGCAAATATATTTGTTGACCATGTGACTCTATTTTATACACATCAATTAATACTGTAAAATATTACATAGAAATTTTATCCCTATGATTAAACCTACAAAGGAAGCTTGCATATGTGTGATGGTCCCCTTTGTGAAGCAATATGTTTAAGACAAATTGTTGGACCTTATTTAAATTACTTTACCTCCCTCATCCTCAGTTTCCTTACCTATAAAGTCGGAAATAAAGGGCTATTATGAAGATCTAATGAGATACCTTGTATAAAGTATTTTCAAATCTTAAAGTGCTACATAAATGTCAGATATTAATTATAATAACACCTTTTCCTTCTAATGCTAACTATAATTTGTTTAAAAATGTTAGTGTTTTTCCATTAGGTATCTTGCAACTCCCCCCCACCCCCCGGTAAATAAGAGAACTAATATCATTAGTAAAATACTATGATATAGAATAAACCCACAAAAATCAACATTTCTACATAGCAATAAGAAAATCCATATAAAATAATGAAAAAGTCATATTCAAAATAATAAAAATTATACAAAATGTCAAGGCATCTGTCTATGAAGGCATATTCAGGATCTGTACATATTTTATAACACAGGCTATTACAAAATATTCCTTAACTAAAGAATGGCTTAACTAACTGGGAGGATATTCAGTGCTCATGATTGGGTTATGCCAACATAATAAAAATAACAATGCTGTCTGATTTATGTTTCATATTTAATGCTAAAAAACAATAAGGGGATACTTTGCAGATATAGAAAAATAATTACATAACTCATTTGGAGGAAAATAAAATTTAAAATGTCAGGAAAAATCATTTTAAAGTAAGAATAAAAATAGTACTTTATCTCAAGCTATTTAGAGTACTAATCATCAAAACTATTTAGCACAAATTTAAAAAAATATAGAAGTACACAACATTAGAACAAAATAGATAAGGAAGAATCAGATACTATTAAACTTAACAAGCCAGTGTTCAATAAACCAAAGAACACAAATTAGCTGGCTAAAATTTCCATATTTGATGAAGATTGCCGGGAAAACTAGAAATCAGATTGGCAGAAATTAGATTTAGACCAATGACTTACAACATAGACCATAATACATTCAAAATGAATATGTAAGTTGAATATCTAAGGTTAGCACATTACATATACATACATACATACATACATATATATATATATATATATACATATATATATATATATATATATATATATATATATATATATATATATATATATATATATATATATATATGACCAATACCTCAGGCATCCTTTTACACTTACTGCCAAGGAAGATAATTTTTAGACCAACAAAAGAGAGAGGGTTCTCAAATATAAAAATAAAATAGAATAGTTACTTTCCCTTGCATGAAATTGAAAAGCTTTTGAATCAAGCAAGTCAGAATAAGAAGAGAAAAAATGATTGGGGGAAAAACCCAAAAAAACACCAAAACTTCACATCAAATAGCTCTAATTAAGATATTATGTCCAAGAAATATGGGGAACTAAAAAGAAATGTATAAGAACAAATGCCTTTCCCCAGTGAATAAAAAAGAATATATAAAAAAATTAACAAAATAAAAATTGCAGGAGACATCATATGAAAAATTGGTCCAACTAACTACTAGTAAGAAATTAAAGCTGTCAAATTGGCAAAAACGAAAAAAAGTATGTATTCATTCTTGGAACAATTGTGTACGATAGGCATAACAATATCGTTGGTAGTGTTGTAAACTGGTCCAATCATTCTGGAAAGGACATTAGAATTATGCTAAGAAAGTGATGAAAATATTGAAAATGAACTCATTGATCCAGATAGTCTACTACTATACATAAAACCTAAGAAGGTCAATGATAAAAATAATTGTTCCATGTACACTGATATATTTATAAGCAGTATTTTTCTTATAATAGCTAGGAACAGGAAACAAAGTAGATGCCCACTCGTTGAAGAATGACTGAAAACATTTTAGAACATGAAGGCAATTGAGTATTACTGTGTTGTAAAGAAATGATGAAAATTGATGGATAAAAAAAGAAATGTGAGAAGAGATATGAAATGATGCAAATTGAAGTAAGCCAGACTAGGAAAACAACATATACAATAACTAAAACAATGTAATTGGAAAGAATAGCAACTATTATAAAAATATCCAAACTGAATTTTATAAAATTATAATGACCAAACCTGTCTGCAAAAAGACATGTGATAATTTAGCTCCATTATATTCAACTAAAGTAAGTAAATAGGAACTGGACCTGTGATTTCAGTGATAAGTAGAACAACCAGATAAAGAAACTCCTAGCAATGCAGAGTACCTGATCTGTAGTTTTTAGTCTTTAAAACCCACCTAAAGCATAGAGATGTTAATTGCCTTGCTCTTCTAGGTCACAATCCAGTATGTGTTAGATTGGGGCTTCAACAAATGTGTTTCTGTCTCATGTCAGCTTTCTACTTACTATGGCATGCTTCTTCTACTTGTTAGAATAAGTGCTAAGGATTTTTAATGAATGTGGGGTTGTACATTGGTGGGGAGGATAATATATGGTGACAGAGCACTAGACTAGGAATCAGTAGAATTTCATTGGAGACTTAGTTCCTGTTAACCAGCTGCAGGACCCTAGAAAAATCACTTACCTATCTGGGGCTGCCTGGATAATGAAGTAACTGGGCTAGATGATGTACATGGGCACCTCCAGTTCCATAATTCTGATTCTAGATTTCCTTTCACCTACTTGTTTCCTCTTTCTATAGCACAGTCAAAACTCTCCTGCTGTTCAGATCCAGGTGTTAACAGAATATCAACATGAAATTTAACAAGTTCTTAAGAGTTTGTTAATTTCTTTTTGCAGCATAGCAGAACTAGGGGAAGGTGTTGGGTACATGTAAGAGCCCATTTTATCTTGTACTAAGAAGAAGTGTGAATTTTCAGCGTTGACTCAGCAGCTGTGTTAAAAAGCTGTATTCCCAGGGTTATATACAATCTGCCTCACCTCACCTTGTCACCAAGATTTATCCACGGAAGAAAAAAGTAACTGGAAGAGAGGGATACTGGTTTCATCTTGCCTCAAAATACATAAATGAAATCAGTTTGTTGCAAATCACTGGGATTTTATTCTCTGATTTGTGCAGACAGTAAAAGATATGATTTTTTTAAGGAAAGACAAATGTTAGTTTGATTGATGGTGATTTTTTTAGAAGACAATCCTGAAGTTATCTACATTGAAACTACCCTTCTTTCTGTTCTTCAAACCTAGGAACTAGATCTCTCATTCTTGTGCTTCTTTCCAGGCTATGTCCTATTTCACAAATGAACTCCTTTTTCCTAACCTTAGAATTCCTCATTTATTTCAAGGTTTGGTTTAAGTGTGATTGAATGCAAGGGAGTGCTTTGGTACAGTATTGTAATAGCAATATTTTCTTTGAAAGTTTCCTTGATGATGATCCTTCCCTCCCACTCACAAAATGGGGTAGGCCCAGTTCCATCTGGTTTGCCTTCTTTAAGAGGGCTTAGCTTCCCATAAAATGAGACAAAGCTATCTCTGTGTCCTGATTGGCCATAACTTGCCCTATAATTTTTTTTGTCACTTAAAAGTATAAAAAGTTCCAGGTATGGGAAGTCAGTGTCCACCCAATTTGAAGGATTTCTAAAAACCATGAGAGTCAATATGACCTTAACCATATCCTGCTACTATGACTACTGTCAACCTGAAAGTCTGGTTAAAGGAGGCAAACAGGCTAGGTGATGTGGGAATTCATAATGTTTATTCCATGAAAGCTAGCAGTATACTACATGTATGGGGCCAGATGAAATCTGACTGTCTGAACAAAGGAATAAGAAGGTTTAAATACATTTTAGAATAGTCACATGTCTGTGTTACTTAAACAGTCGGTATGTCTGTGTTACTCAAATTCATGATCTCCATGTATGTTTGTTTAAACATGATACAAGAAAAGGACTTTTCTAAATTGAATAGGTTGTAAATATAATAAGATAAGACAAAATGTCAATTGAAATTACAACCCAGGATCTCTGTGTTTAATTTACTATTAACATGTCATAACATAGTATATTTCCAGAAAATATTAAGATAAGAAAATGTCACATTATTCAAGATAGTGTCTTGGGTTAAGGGTCTCATCCTTAATGGCCATAGACAGAGGAAAGAATGCTCTTAGGTCAGCCCCATCTGGCCAGGTTGACATAGGAAGAGTTATTCTCTGAGTAAACTCAGGCAACAAAGAGGCCATTAGGTCTAGGCTCTTCTTCTGGTTGATTAGTTCAGGCCCTGGCCCTCATTGAAGTTACTAAATTGATATTAAATGATTATCACTACACATGTATCCATATGGAGATGAGAAGAGCCATTCCAGAGAAGTTAAGTGCCACTATATCCTTGTTGCACATTCTTGTTGTACTTGAACAAAGTAAATCTTTCATTAACTGTTCAAGGACTTGTGAGTGCCTTATTTCATCTCAAGTAATCTGACCTGTGATAGAGCCATCTCTAACATGTGAAAAGGAGTTTCTTATACAGCTACAGTTTGGAGTAAATTGCTTCTATGGTCCTTTAAAATTCAGTTTCTATGATTCAGGTTCTACCTGAATTAAAACAAGTCATTCCTGATTCTTCTTAGTTACAAGGATTCTCTTCTGCCTGAAATTATGCTGCATTTACTTAGCAATCCACATGTTATATCCCCTATCTTCCCCCCACCAATGTAATATCAGTTCCTTGAAAGATTTCCTGTTTCTTCATATCCCCAGTGCCTTGTACACAGTAGGTGCTTAATAAATTTTGAATGGAAATAAATTATCAGTCTATGTGTTAGGCACTGGGACTGCAAAACCATGCAAAGTAGAAGGGAATATAACAGAACAAAAAAAATAGACTCAGACTTTAATTCAACAAGAATTTATTACATATCCATTACTTTATAAGCACTATTCAAACTTCTAGTGATACTGATTCACACTGGAATCCTAAAAGGAAAGACCATGTCTTTGGGACCTAGACCCCAAAGCCCCTGAAGTAAGTCTCTGGGATTCACCTGAGGCATCACCCATCCCAGTCAAAAATCTTTTAACTACTCTTTCATTGTGGCCCTCATTGCCTGCACCTGGCCCCACTCTAAGCTATTTGCCTCTCCTTAATCCCATCCAGATCTTCCCAGATTTTCTGTATAAAAGTGTCTATCTTGCCCCCAATTCAATTGCTTAAATTCTAAAAATCTGACCCACTTCTATTGATGATGCAATAAACCCTGTTACTTGGACTGAAAGAAAGCTTGAATTATTTTGAGGCAGACCTGGACCTTTTGCCTTGTCATTTCAGGGTTCTTAGCATCCCTAGACTGCGACATATGGTTCCCTGAGCTGAAATCTAACCAGGGTCATGGCAGTGAAAGTGCTGAATCCTAACCATGCTGGAACCATATGTTGTGTTCTAGGGATGCTAAGAACCCTGGAATGACAAGGCAAAAGGTCCAGGTCTGCCTCAAAAGAATTTGACCACTCAAGCCTTCTTTCAGTCCAAGTAACAAGGTTTATTGTATCACCAATAGAAATGGGCCAAATTTTGACAATCTGAGCAATTTAATGGGGGAAAGATGGACACTTTTACACAGAAAGACTGTGGGAAGATCTGAATAGAATTAAGGAGTGGTGATTAGCCTAGGGTGAAGACAAGGAAGGCCACAGTGAAAAAGCAAAAAGCATTATTTCCTGGGATGGGCAATGCCTCAGGTGAACTCCAGAGACTTGGTTCAGGGCCTTTGGGGTCCAGGTCCCAAAGACATGGTCTTTCCTTTTAGTGTGAATCCCATTCCCATCAATAAACACTCAAAAATTTCAAATTTAGAACTGAAAGGGATATTAGAAGTCATTGGGTCTAAACTTTTGGGTTTTTTTTGGGGGGGAGAGGTTGGGGAAACTGAGGCCCAGGGAAGTAAAGCCTTAGTTCACACAAGTGACCTTGTCATAGAACCTGTATGGTGACCCTGTTTTTCTGACTCCAAACCTGGTTCCTTCTACTGTACCAGTCCCTACTGTCAAGAAGCTTATGTTCTACTTCTGGTATATACCACTATGCATGTTCAGAAAAAAAATCTTTGGTTCTCTGGGTTCAATTATTCAGCTAAATCTCTATGCTACACATATGCTTCCTTCTCTTGCTTGGTAGCCTACCTCTACCCCCTTTCTGCAATTCCCCATTTTTGGAATATTCCTTTCCAAAATCTTTCATGATTGGCTTCTACTTACTTGTGTCATTCAAGACTAGAAATATCATGGAGCCAAAAGTTCCTATTAGGAGAGTTCTTCTAGATCAAGAAACAGATCTATCATGTGTGATAATCCAGTTGTGCCTTCACTGAACTGGAACAGTCTACCCTAACAGGAGTATGGGGTTTTATGGGAGCCTTTCAGATGATCATTGGCCCCCTCTCTCTTCTTAACATGGCATCAAGATCATTTCACACCATTTCTGGCCTCTCCTGATTTCTAAGTCATAGATAGACTTTAGCCTCCTAGAATTGTGGGGTTTTTTTGCTTGTCTTTCAGATGACTGTGATTTTAATATATCTCTGCATCCTTTTCTTTTGCTTTTAGCTCACTCTTTCCTCCCTTATTTCCTAGTCTCCTCTACCACCACTCCAGGTACCTCAAGTTTAAACACCTTCCTTGATTTGAAATTAAATTTGTCAGTAATAAAGACCTATTGTTTTTTACCATCACTTGTTGGATCTGTCCATTTTGTGGAAACCTAGTCCTCCAAAACCACTCTAATGGATAGGGATGTAAATTTATATTTAAGTAGGTGTCCTAGAATTTTTGAAGTGGAATAAACTTTGGAGATAATCTAATCCAAGCAACTCATTTCTAGAATATGACACTGAGGTCACAATGTGGAAGTGACTTGACTAATGCATGTTATATTTGAATTAATAAAATCTGTCACAATTTTAGAAAACAAAAGAAACCAAAAGTCAAAATCATTGCTGATTTCTGCAATCTTAGCTGTCCAGGGACATAGAGCCACAGAGAAATAAAAGATCTATATGCTTCCTTGCTAACTATAGCAGCCACAAGCAACATTTGTTAACTTGTAAAATTAAGAAATCAAATAGCTTTTTGAAGTGGCCTTGAAATGTTCAAGCTTGCCAATTTAAAAAAAATCACAGAATCCTCATAATTGAGATGTTTTCTATATGATGACTTATTTCAGAACAAAACTACTAGGAATGATATAATTGAAATACAACAAGAAACTCCAATTTTATTATGTATTTTTATTTAGCCGAGTAGTATTTTGCCTGTGCTTACAGTCATACTTTTCCTCTCCTCATCTCCCATCTTTCTTTTAAGAAAATGAAAGCCCCAAGAACTTTTGACCAATGTGGGTGTTTAGGCTCTAGATTTAGATTTGGAGTTTGTAATGATGGACTTCTATGCTTGTGAAACTGGAAAATTATGCCTTATGAAGTTCTAGGATAAGTCTAAAGAGAGTAGTAGCAAAGAAAACAACCTCAGAAGGAGGAATCATTTTTGAAATTACTTTGCTAGAGCTGTGACTTCCTGAAGGAAGAGGTATGATACTTGCCAGACTAATTCATCTAAGATATTTCTTTCCTTCTTTCTTTTTTCCCTAACTCTTGGTTAGTCCTCAGAGAGTGAGAGCTCTTTTTTTTCTCTTTTAATGATAGAGAATGCATCAATAGTCAGTCTTTCTTCAGAGCCAAATATCAATGCAAGGTATAGCAATATCTGTGATTTTGATTCATGTAGGGGACATGCTGTAGGAAATATCTCTTTACTGATTAAGATATAATACTTATCTCTAATTAAAATAATTTAAATATTCAATAGAAGAGGTGAGTTGTCCATGGTCACATACATGACCATGGATCTAGATAGATGGATGGATAGATGGATGGATGGATGGATGGATAGATAGATAGATAGATAGATAGATAGATAGATAGATAGATAGATAATTACAATTCAGAATGCTTATTTCATGAAAGAAAGTTTAATCATTCTGGATATGTCCAACAGGCAAACAATACAAATGATCATGGTCTTGCTTTGCATTACTTTATAGTAAATTAACTTCACTATAGACAGCCATTTTTCTGTCTAGATAAATTCATGAAAATTTACAATTGTTTTTGATCAACCCAAGAAATACTATTAGATAAATGATGTCTGTTTTCAGTGTGAAGAAGCAACAGCTGTAGGATGAGAATAAACTGACAGTTCTCTATAAACAAGGACAAAGGCATGACTCCATATTTTAACTGCTTTTAGCTATTGCTTTTTAGGGTGAAAAATAAAGAATCTAAAATATGGAAAGCATGTATTAAAACAGTCTTATTCAAGTTTAATCAATTATTCCTCTTCATTTTTTTACATTGTAAAACAAGGAAAGCATGCTTATTTAAATTAGTTACGTTCTTTGGATGTGAGTCTGGGTATATTCATTATTACATTCACTATTCATTAAAAAAGCAACCTGTCATTGGGCAACTGGAAGGTATTGCAAAGCCCTCAATGCCATAGTCTCTGACAAGAGAGGAAGCTGGGTTGTACATTGGATAGAGCCTGAGGTCCAAAATACCTGAGTTCAAATCTAGCTTCAGACATTCTCTAGCACTGTGAACCTGGGAAATTCACTTTAACCTCTTTGCCTCAGTTTCCCAAAATGTAAAAGACATATAGTAATAGAACCTACTTCACAGGGTTGTATGAAAATCATATGAAAAAATACTTGTAAACAAAAAAGTGCAATGAATGCCTGGTACATAGTAGGTGTTATAAAAATGCTTATTCCCTTCCTACCAGAATAGGTTAACATCAGAAATCATGCAAGAACATTAAAATCCCTTTAATGTGGTGTCAAAACATGTGTCACTAGGATCACATGGAAAAGGTTGTAATGTAGTTTAAATTCATGTGAATGTGCATTCTACTTTGACTTTATGGTAAATGTGAAAAAAAAAAAAAACTTTTAAGACCTGTGATATTACACTTGTACAGAAAGATCTATTCTTGTAGAAATCATTTCTGTTGATGCACATCAGGGACTCTTCTCCAAATTACAATTTTAAATGTTGCCTTGAAGCTATTGAGAGATTACTTGAAGTGCCCAAGGTCACAAAGCTTGAATTTGCAGTGTCTGGTCTTGAAATCAGATATTTCTGACTCTTAAGTTATGATTTTAAAATATTCTGCACCCTGCTTTCAACCATTAAATTCCTAGAAAATTTGAGAGATTTGGCTTAAATGATTACTAAACTCCTCAATAATTCTAAAATTCCATGACCCTGAGCACCCTCTTCATACATCTTATTTCTTTTCTGTTTTCTGCCCAGGTTCCTCCTTATTCTTCTCCTGCTTGATTCTTTCCTGAGACTTTCTATTGCTTGGACTCAATTATTACCTGCCTCTCACCACTCCTGCCTTGGATATGGAGTCAGAGGATGGGGGTTTGAGTCCTTTGTTCTGTCTGCTACTTGTTACATCAGGGATTTTAGATCAGATGTTCTTTTTCTTTTTTTTTTTTGTTTTTAGTTAACGACACTCAGTTCCACAAGTTTCTGAGTTCCGAATTTTTTCCCCCCACTCCCGTCCTCCTCCCCGCCCAAGATGGCACGGAATCCAAAATATGTTTTATACATACCTTTGCATTAAACTTATTTACACAATAGTTAAGTTTTAAGAATTATGACCAATGGAATAAATCATGAGAAAGAAGAAACAAAGGCAAAAAAGAAGAGAAAAAAAAAGAGAGCAAACAAATGCCTCAGTCTGCATTCAGACTCCATAATTCTTTCTCTAGATGTAGATAGCTCTTTCCATCATGAGTCCTTTGGAGCTATAAGATCAGAGTTTCTTATTCTTAGTCTGATCATATAGAAATTGAAGGGGTGGTTTGGATTATAATACACCTAATGCCCTTTTTGACTCTAAAACTGTGATTCTCTGGGGTTGTTTTTACTATTATGGCACTTAACAAAATAAAGAAAATAGCAAATATATTTCTCAAATTTTGTTGTTAAATGTAAATGAGTTAAATAAGAGGCAAGTCTAGAAGAATGATTATAGAAATCCACACAAGCATGAATTTATATATTCAATAAATGTCAAATGTAAAATCCACATATCTTATATAGTTAATAAAATTTACACTGGGTAGGGAGTTTCGTTTGACTTTTTAGAAAAGATGTGACACTTGCTTACACTAATGCATTTTAGACAGATATTATATACAATTTTTAGGATTATTTTATGCAGCATTGATTTTCATTACATTAATTTATAAGCTTCTTAAAAAATTGTCTTCCCAAGTTTCTTAAGAAAAAAATAACTCATTGTGAGCCTTATTAGAAGAGTTAACATGCCTAAAAGCATGCAAAATATCAGGAAAAATCAAAATTACAGTATTATTTTTTATGGAAAATATAACTTGCCACAAGACAAGACGACAGACTATGACACTAATGATATTCATGTGGGTTGAATCAATGCATCATGTTGTCATAAATCTGGCATTTTCATTTCTCACTCCTACAGACACAAAATAGCAGCATCCAGTGTGCTGGGAAAGCACAGAAAAGTGATGGCAGAAATGCATTCAAGTTCATATTATAAAAAAAGACCCTGTTCTCAGTGTGATGTAGCATTCTCCAAGAGGTATTCCAAAACCTTAGAGATAATATTGTTGCATGTAAAGGAGAAAAGAATTTCAAAAGGAAAAAAAAATATAGCTTCCTTTGGGGAGAGACATTTGATAAAGACATAATGCCCGTTTTTTGGGACTGAGGCATCAAATTAGGAATTTCACAACACAGAGAAAAGTAGAAGGTAAAAGTAAAAATTTTTGCTATACAAAAACAAAATGATTCTATTATGGATAAAATGATCTTCAAAATATAAATTATTGTGAATCTAAGATATATTATTTGATGTCATAGTATAAATAAAAGAACTCAAACAAGTCGCATAGGCTATGGTACTGACAACCATAAATATATAAACAAATAACCTTTACTTTTCCTCTTCCTTAATTCATTTTGATTCTGTCAAACTTGCAAATTATTGTGGCTCTTGATCTTAGCTAACTGCAAGAGCATCTGACAAAACTCATCTCTAGGATCGTTGAATAAAGTTTCAGACTCTCACCAAAGGTCTGGTCTTGATTATGAATCTCCCTTACTTGAGTCTCACACTGTTAATCTACCCAAAGAATTTCCCATTTCATCTCTGTCTGATTAGAATGCTCCCTCCTGTATCTGGCATCTGCTACCTGTTCTTTAGCAAGATCACCTTTAAGAAATAAAACTTCCCTGATCAGATGCCCTTCTATGCATGTAGTCCTACTGAGATTTTGCCACTGTACATGTCTCCCTCACATGAATGATTGGCCCTGTGTGGGTAAATCTGTCTAAGCTGTGATATAGTGTCTATGAGTCACTTTAGTTTTTGCCTGCTTGCTCCATCACAGACTAAGAAAATTCACGTTTGCATTAGCTTCTTGGGTATCAATTTTCTATAAATCCTCAAACCTAGATCTTTGCTGTAACCCTAGATGTGAGACCAAAGAGATCAATGATGAATTAAAAGGTCTAGTTCTTTAAGTAGCAGCTAAAGTGTTTCGGACTGTATTTGCCATGCTCAATATTCAAATTTCAGTAACAAGAGTATTATATCTCACCACCTATGATTTCAAGAATGTAAAAAAAAATAAATTGCTTAAGTCCAGAATCAAAAGTCAGTCATAAGAAATGTAAATAATACACTAGAGAAACTTAAATGGGTCATCTCAGATTATGTTATAAAGTAACCTGTAAAATTGGGAAATTCTCTTCACCTCAAAGTTCATCTAAGAGATTTTTAATTGCCAAAACAAATTTCCTAAAGTATTCCTTACCATGCTATTTTTTTTTTTTACTGAAGAAACTTAGTTGGCATGACTTTTACTCAGGTTTCCTGATTCCCAGGCCTATTCTCTATTCACTGTATCATGCTACCTCTCTCTTGATAAGTAATACATACAACTAATAAATATAATCTTAAATTATATAAGCAAGGCATTAGCTATATATATCTGAACATGTATTAAATATATATGACTACCTGAAATATGTATACAAATCATGCATATATTAACATTAGTAAAATTATTTGTTGCTTGAAGTCCCTCACTTTTCTACTCCATATACTCTATAGTTTTATAAAGGCTTCAGTTTTCCTTTCAGATTCTAAACACATAGGACATGTTCAGCAAATATGTGTTGGATTGAATAGAATTTACATAGCGTCCTAGTTTCTGAGACTGATACTCTTACTTTATCCACCTTCTTCCCTCTTATTGCTCTACACTGCTGAGCAGAGTCATTGAGCTGTGCAGACTTGATCCACCATAAATTCATGTAATCTAATCCCAATTAGCTTTCCATTGCTATTTTGAAACTATCCTCCACCTGTGAATTGATAGCCTATCATACTTCTGCCACAATGGCTGTTTTAAAAGCTCTTCTCTTTTCTCTTCATGTCCCATCCCTAAGCCCATAAGCCTTTCTCACAGCATATGACATCAGCTCCTACTTTAATGAGAAAATTGAGGATATACATCTTGAGCTCTCTCATAACCCCTATTCTGCAGCTAAAAAGGCATTTCCTCTTTTGCTTCAGACACAGAGGAAGAAGTGGACCTCCTGTTTGTCAAGGTTAAAACCACTAATTATTCTTGTGAGTTTATCATCTGCTGAAGCATTATTCTCTTCTCTCTTCTCTTCTCTTCTCTCCTTCTCCCTCTTTTCCTATTACTCCTGTCACTTTCCCCATGTTTATAGATGTATCTCATTTTCCTGGGCTTCTTCTCATTCTACAACTATAGCTCCCAGAATTTAGCTTGTATTTTATAGCATCTAAATGCCCAATGGGACAAGGATATAGTATTATATTATATTGACACCATCTAATCCATAGTATTCTGTTGTGATAATTCCTTTGTAAGACTTTTGTAAAATTTGTCAGTGCCCTACTTTATCAATTCTGATTTGCAGAAAGTTATATAATTAATTTATTTTAAATGGAGGCTACCTGGAATTCATAATAACCATTTGTCTTTCCTTCAGGAATATGTTAAGGCTGAAGCAGAAGGATTAAAATGCCCCACTTGGGTTAAGGGAAAGAAGCAATGGCAGAGCTATTCAAGGAGGTAATGCTGTGTGAAAATTCCATTTAGATACTTGAAACCAAAGGAAATTGGAAAAAGGTATGAGATAAATGCCTGGAAATTAAATAGGCCAAATTGTATGCTTCTTCAACTCTCCAACTTTTTAAAGTTAAATTCTAACACACAACCTCTTTGAGTCTATGAATAGTCCCAATTTTCTAGCTCTGAAACCCATTTTTATCTGTTTCTAAGAAGATGTGGTAGGGGGGAAGCTGAAATTACTCACCAAAACCTAATCTTTCCTTCTGCCCACTCCCTTATTTTGGTTTTATCATAAAATTTATGGGAAATTCAGAAAATTGTATAGACTGAACAGAAGGAACCAGAGAACCTAAATTGACTTATTTCTGGCTTTTGCATATGTGAATCTAGGTAAAGCACTTTGCGTTTGAATGTAATCGTTATATAGTCATTCAAAAAAGAAATTCAGAGAAACTTCTACTGTGGAAAGCCTTTTTTATAGATAGTATTCAAAGGTCTTGAATCTTTTCTTTATACTAAGAAAAATGATACTTCCTACTGTTGTGATGTCAACTGTATGATGCATTTTGTTGAGAAGAAACTTTGAGAGATGATAATTTTCTACATGTTGCAAATGTTAGCTATAGTAGAATGTAGGGATCCTGAATCTTTGTGATAAATATTGAGAAAATAATAGAATCTTAGTGGTGGAAGGTGTCTTAAAAATTCTATATGCTAACTGTCCAGTTCACAGAAGAGAATAATGTGACCTATGAAGATTTTGACTTCTCCTAGGGCATAGAATCAGTTTATGGCCAAGCTAGAAACTCAAAATCCTGAATGTTAAATAACTGTTATTTCTTTAATACTATAACAAAAAAATACATTCTAAATAAACTACATAATAGCAACAATCATGGAACTGTTTCATATTACATTTTTAGTCAAGAATTTGGTGAATGATAAAAACAATATTCTTAAAGCAATGAAGATATGGCCCATCTCTCATTCCCCAATGTCTATGCAACTTATCACTCAACTCTAGAAAGAAATTAAATGTCATGAATGATATTTGGCTTGTTTTTCTTTCATACGGCCATCAATATTATGTTCCAATATCCTGTATTCTTCTTTAAAATAGGCTTATACCTTCTATTTTTACATATTTACCAATATATTCTTCTCTCTCCATCCCAGAGAGTCCTCCCTTATAATAAAGAATAAAACAAATAAATTTAAATGAAAAAGTCACCAAAACTATACCCATAAAGGAGCAAGACATGGTCTGATATTTCTTTTTTGAGTACAACTTTATCATTTTCATTTCATGGTAAATAGCATTATTTTGACATAGTTGTTATTTCCAATCACATTGCCTGTCTCTCTCTTCATATGTCTATGTATATGCGTATATATGTAATTTACATATATGTACTCTATCTCTCTAGACATACATTGATACATAAATGTATATTATACACATACATATATGTACATACATACATACGTACCATATATACATACATGTACATATATACACACATATATACATACATGCATACACACACACACGTGTGTGTGTATGTGTATATCCTGGTTTGCCTAGTTAATTTAATTGGGATTTGTGACCCTTCTGTGATTATTTGGGGTCAGATTGGATGTGAAAATAATATTGGATATGGAGTCAGATACCTTAAACATTATTCCTGTTTCTGCAAATCACCATACATATGTGAATGCCAGTACTTTCCCCATACAATGTTTGGCACAAACTTAAATAGAACTATGATTTTTACTAATTTGAGAGTTCCCTCCAATAATGGAATTCACAGTCCATCCATGCCTCACCCATCCTGTGAATTTCTTATCTATATCCTGGAATAATTTTGCCTCAAGGTATCCACCTAATGAGACAGAGGTCTTCTTCTATTTCTCTTATTATTGCAAAGATACCAGTGGAGCTCTGCAGGTCTCTAGCTGTCATCCCTCACCTTTGTCATCTGACCAGCCCACTCCTTTTTCCTATCATGCAATTCCTTGATGATGTTTTTTCTACTCCCACTTTTTATATTCCTATTAGTTATATGTTGCAGTAGGATTATACCCACTGTGAACTTCTCTATTGCCCTTTTTGTGATACTCATTTTTAGTTCTTCAGAGCCAGTTTTATTCCATGTCTTGGTACAATCTGGCAATAATGGAATACTGTTTGTATCAAAAAATGGGAATATGTGAATTCATAGGAAACTTTGCAATTTCCCAAAACCATTCATCCCCCTCTCTTCCTCCTGTTAACTCTGGATCCACCTTTCTATCTGAAATATGTGTTCCACATATATATTGATGGACAAACCCTATACAGTATCCATTCAACTACATGTAGAACTTTAGGCTACAGATGTCGTTTATTTCCATTATGACTGGAAATCCCTAACTCTTTTGAGTGATTGCAGATCTTTTCAGTTAACCTATGCAATGTTCTAGAACTTGATTTAATCAGACTAGAGCCATTCAAAATTAGGATCATCTCACCATGCATAGGAGATCCTGGTTTGACTTGGAATTTTATTTGGATCTTCTCCATCATAATGGTGAATACCTTTGGAAAGCATACATCTTCTCAATATATAAACTTCGTAATATTTATATGATGAGGATCATTGAACAAAGTTATTTCTAGGGTCATACCTTTTAACTAGTTTTGAATATTTTTATGTATGTATTGGAGAAAACTAGTTTAATGCTAACTTATAATCAATAAATAAGTATAATGTAATAATATATTCCCTACACCTTTCAAATATTTTTAAAACATTGCAGAAGTCTACTTTTTTCTATAATATCCATTTGGCCTTGATTCGGGTACAGATGATTATGTATAAATAAATGGCACAGTAGGTCTATAAGAACTCCTGGCTCATTGGATCACCAATTGGAACATTAGATATGGTCTTCATCCTACATCAGGCATTATCACACGATAGCAGCAAAGGGTGCAGGCAGTGGGATAAATTTGATCTCTCTGCAGTAGTTTTCTTACCCATCATATACATTCTCAAAAAAGAGTCATTATCGAGTTAAATTATAAACTACAGTGGCAATTATCAGAACAAGTTATTTCCACATGACAAGAAAGCAAGAAACCTGACAAGGTAACAGCCTTATAAATAACTTATATAGAACACTAACCTTGAAACACACACTTAATACTCATGTCCTCAAGTCTCCACCCTCTAACATGTCACACAAGACAAACCATAGGTTTATGCTTTGGGATGCCGGCAAGGGTGCCTCTGCTGCTTCATTACCTGAAATGGACCAGACACTGCCCTTCTCGAATTATCTGGTTGAAACATTAGATCTCAACTCTATGTAGCCAGATAGTGTGTTGGGGTAGGGGAAAGTGTGTGTGTGGGGATGAATTGTAGAAAATACTGTGATTCCTTTCTGACTGAAATATCTGCTAGGTTAGAGAAGACAGTTTCCAGAGACTCTGCTCAGAATACACACTACCTTCACCCGGATTTGCAAAAACAAACCAAAACAAAATACACATGCACACAGAAATATATATACACATAAATATATATGCATGTATATTTCTGTATGTGTATGTGCATATGTACGCATGTGTGTACTATATATATATATGTGTGTGTGTGTGTGTGTGTGTGTATATAATGTATGCATGTTTGTATATGGGTATAGGTATATTTAGCATGTGTGTATGTGTGTGTGTGGGTGTGGGTGTGGGTGTGTGGAGAGAGACAGAGACAGAAACCAAGAGAGATAGGGATAGAATGAGGCAGAGAGACAGAGACAGACAGGCAGAGACAGAGAGAGGTAACTTAGAATAATCAGAGAACTAGAGAAAAGTAGATGATATAAAGGAGCAGAAGACATAACTAGAGTAGACTTTAATGAAGATTTTTTTTAAATCCAGCTGGGTCCACTTTTATTCATCCAGATTTTGTTACTTTGAGTGTCAAATAATGTCAATCAAAAGTACATGCCCTACTGTGGAAGAAGGAATAGGCAGCATTTGGGGGGAGGGAGGGAACATGGAGGGGTGGAGAGTTGATAAGGGATTTCAAATTTGAAGAGAAATCAGAAAGCAAACAGTGTTGTTATTCAATTATTTTCAGTAGTGTCCAACTCTTTGTGACCCCATTTGGCATTTTCTTGGCAAAGATACTGAAGTGTTTTGCATTTCACAGATGGGGAAAATATAGCAAACAGGGTTAAGTGACTTGGCCAGAGTCCCACAACTAGTAAGTGTCTTAGGTTAAATTTGAACTCAGGTCTTCCTGGGTTCAGTCCTGATGTTCTATCTACTGTGCCAATAACCTGTCCAAGTGTATAATAATAAAATATAAATGAAAAAATAAAGTGAAAAAGCATCAAAGATTTCAAGAAAAAATATGAATTAAAATTCTAGAACATAAGTGGATATACACCAACAGAAAAGGCATATTGGTCAATAGTTAATGACTTTTCTTGGTCACTATTTTTTGGTGGGTAATTATATCTGAGATGCTTTTTAACCATACTTTTAGTATCTTCCTCTCCTTTATATGACTTGTAATTAGTCTCTCAACATTTTGAAAATTCTTTCAACTCCATCAAAGATCTCTTTTACGTATACTTGCTATAATTTGTCTGCTTTTATCAATTTTGTTTTCTTAAATACAATTTCATCCTTCTCCATAATTTCATCTCAAGTTGGATTATGATACTAGGGAATAAGTATGTTGGTTCTGCCATTCTTAATGCAAACATGTATTACTTAAAATGGATTTTCTTTATTTTTGGAGTCTTCATTTCGTTTCTATTCTTGAATGTCCTTGAAATGACTTTGCTTAGTAAAATATCTTCCCATTTTTTCTCAAACTGGTTTTACCCTTCACTACATCTCTGGTATATCAAATGTTATTGCTCATAATTATTCACCATCCTTCATAAGTTTTACAAATGAGTTTATATTTTATATTTTTCTTGCCTTTGGCAGCCATTTCTCTGAAAAGTAAGCCAGATGTTTGCTGACTAAGTTACTTCCTAGCCTATTCTGTTCTCCTTTTTGTAAAATTAATTCATAGTTTTGAAATTTCTGTATAAAATCATTATTCATGCCAGTATCATTTCTATTGTCCATTTTCCAATTTTAATATTAATCTACTAGTTTAAATAGTTTGGGTTTAAGTTGTAATTTATGCCATTTTTCTCACTATTATTCTCTCATTTACTTATTTACTAATTCTGGTCTTAGCTCTGGTGCAGACAGCTTAATCAGGGATAATTCTGATATTAATAAGAAGTCTTTATGTATAGGTTAAATATAATATTTTTTATTCCTTATGACAGTATTTGATGCCCGCACATATCTAATGACTACTGATGTCTTTGTTTTTGTCATTGTTGTTATTGTTCATCTGAAAAAAAATTTTTATGAAATAGAATCCAAATCAACAAGCACTTATCAAGCACCTCCTCTGTTCCAGACATGGTACTAAGCACTGGTGATATAAGGATAGAAAAAAATTGTCCCTGCCCTTAAGGAGCTTATGATCTAGTAAAGTAGGAGACTATGATTCAATCTCAAAATCTATGGCTTCTCTCATTTTGTCATCATGAAGGAGGTATGTATGTATGTATGTATGTATGTATGTATGTATGTACATATAATTTCTTTCCTACCTATTTTCTCAGCTTTGTATTTGTCACCAAACAACTGAGTATATATTGATTTCATTTGTGGGTTATCAAGTTCTTGCTAGAATTTTACTATGCCTTCATCCTTATCAATTCATATTGTCACATAAACTACAATTATTCTTACAATAGGAGTTATACGTACATATGTGTATGTGTGTCAAGCTTTAGCAGGGGTGACATTCCTAGAAAATTCCTTGAAAGTCAAAAACACAGATGCTGGTAGATTGAACCTATGGGAAATAGGGGGTTAGATTCCTGCAACCTCATAAAGAAAATTGCAATCTTTCCCTAGAGATTGCTAAAAACACACTTTTCTGCATATAATTCCATATAACACAACATTAATTTGAGAATGTGCACTTGTCCTAACATATTAACCATAAATAACTCATAAACCTCGGTACACAAAGTAAAATTGGTAACATACAAAACATGTTTTTCTCTAGTAATTCCCTTGCATTCTGTGACCTTTTGTGCTACCAGCTCAATAGTAAACAAACAAAATTTTATTTCAGATTATACAATATCTTGGCCACCTTCTGAAAACCAAGGAAAAGGTTGCTGGCATTTTAGTTGCTGCTCTTAGAAGACATGGAGACTCTTGAGGTCTCCATGCCACTTCTGACACCTGGAATGCATGGGGAGTTCTTTATTCTATAATAGTATGGTGATCAAGGCCAGTGTAGCACCTAATAGGACACTAACTGCTCTACAAATCTGTGAACTTTGCAACCTCTCATTTTTCTCTATTGTGAATATCCATGAATATGTATAGTTGTCAATGTGAAAGTGAAAATCAGGTTACTGAAAAAACCAGGTGAATGCTTGATGTCACAAAGGTCAAATGCACAAATAATGAATATTGACTGTACATTACTCCTATAAAACTGGGGAGGGGAATCTCATGAAACATTGTTTCTTGTTGCCTTTGCATATTTGAAAAGGTCAGTACAAGTCTTTTATTCACTTTCCTAATAAATACCATCTCCTAGGAGTAGAATAATATAATTTACACAAATCATATAAATCTTATTTCAAACAAAACCATCCTGGTATGTAGCAGATGTTTAATAAAAGCTTGGTGAAAGTTTAATTGACTGTCAGACCTTGAGAAGTCACTTATCTATACCTCCTGTCAGATGATTACACCAGAAAATGTTTAAATATCCTTAAAGCTCTAAATACTAAGATTTTATTATCTTAATGATTAATGACTTACACAGCTACTAAGTGGTAGAAGACGAAATCATATCCAGAGATTCTGACTTGACTAAACTCTTTCTCTTTTCTCTTTTCTTCAGTTGTTACTGTCAGGTAGCCACCCTCTTGAACAATAATCCCTTTAGTTTTCCTCCTTTTGATTTTTATCTATGTGTGATGACTCAGGGCCCCCCAAAAACCACACAATTGTCTCATCCACTCTTTTGCTCTAGAAGTGACAGATCCCCACTATGATATTATTAAGTCAAATAGCTGTCATCATCTATTAGTCTCTCCACTGATGAACTTGCATCCCACCTTTATAGGATCATAGAAATTGGCACCAGAAAGGGCTTTAGAGCAAAAGCAGTCTGACTCTCATTTTATCAAGGAAATGACTCAGACTCCAAAATGTAAAATGATTTCTCTAAGGTCACATGGATCTAAGATTTGGACCCAGCTATTTTGCTTTATATTCAGTGATGTCTTCAACACATAACAACATTTTGATGCTATTTGGGAATATACAAGGACATTATAGACATGCATCTTATAAACATTTTCATGCCAAATGGAGATATTCATTTAATCAAGTTAATAAAGAATGCAGACAATACTTAACACCTATGTCCTATTTATTTGTTTTGATTAAGGCAAGAATATTTTGATTATCTTAATTTTTTTTTCATTTTCTTATCCCGTCTTTTGGATTCAGGCGATTTTGAGCAGCATTCCAACTAACCTCCAAATGTGCTGAAATGGTCCTTATATTTTCCAATGTGTGCCTTATCCTGGCACAGGGGAGAAAATCACATCCTCACTTTCTTTGACAGACATGGCCAGTGTAAAGTCAATGAGATTTTACCTATATACTGTATTTTATTTTAAGAGATGTAACATAAAAACTTTGATTTTTTTAAATAGTGTACAATTGATTTAAAAATTACATTATATACTAATAATGAGAGAAATGTATCAAAATAATTCTTTGATTTCATCCTTATACCAAGCATATTGACAAAGATGACAGATGGTCTTATGGATGATCACTAAGCACCTCCCCATCCCCACACACTACTCTCTTTTAGAAATATTAAGAAGCACTTTTTCTCAGTATCCTTGACTAAAGTATTTGCACTAATATGAATAAGAACCTTTTGAGTTTTTTTCTTTAATTACCTATTCTGAAACAATGTCCTACATTGAAATCTTTTTTTATGCCATTCTTATTGAGGTCAAACCAATTTCTTGCCCCTTCCAGACCCATCTTTCCTTTATAAACACAGGAAAGACTTCTCCCTCAAGTTATTTTGGTAATGATCTAAGTTTAGAGAAACATCTTTGATTATCTCAGTTAAAAGAATTATCTCTTTGTACAGGTAGATAGAAAAATCCTTAAAAGGAGTAGTCAAAGCAGAATTGAATGATTTTAGGAAGATGATCTTTCAGATCAAAGATCCTCAAAGTGGGATTCCCAGAACCCAAGGGGTCAGTGGATCAATGTCAGGGGTATATGACCTTTGGTGGGGAAAAATACATATTTAATTTTTACTAACCTCTTCTTGGAATTTAATCTAACTTTAAATTAAAAAAAAAAAACTTCTGAGAAGTCCATAGGTTTTACCTGACTAAAGAATCCATGATACTAAAATGGTAAAGAAATTTGATTTAAGGTATACTGAAAGTTTAGTCACTACTGTTACCTTTAATAAAGGTAAATTTTTACATAAATTCTGCAACTACGTTATCTCTCAGTATAGAATCTTGCCTATTCCCTGAGAATATTATAAATTGTGACTCCAACACAGCTTGTGTGAGAACAATACTTCCAAGGTAATTTGTGCCTATCTTTGGACTTCTCTCTAAGTAGAAATGTTTAGAGATAGTTGAATCAAAATGAACAACAACAACAAAACTTCCTGAAGGCTTGTGCCTGAAAAGCAGAGTGCAGATTTTTTTTCCTTCCACAATGGAAATATTGTTGGAGGGGTTGCTAATACAATGTGGAAAGAACTCTGAATAGCCCCAACCATTATGTAAAGTGATTTAGAATTATGCTAAGAAAATCACAAAACTGTTCATCTCCAGAGACCACATTATTAGTCACATGCTGCCAAAGAAGAAAGACAGAAAAGTGTCCTATGTGTAACAAAATATTCCCAGGAGAACTTTTTGTGAGGCTAAGAACTACACACAAAGTAGATGCCATTTGATCAAGAAATGGTTAAAACAATTTTAGTACATGATTTCAATGGAACATTACTGTGATATAAACATAATGAATATGAAAAATTAATGGAAGCAGGAGGAGATTAATATGAGCTGATGCAGAGTAAACTACAGAGAACCAGAAAAATAATTCACACAATCAATATAATAATGTAAATGGATAGAATAATAACAAAAATTAAGTAAATATTCTGTGATTATAATGAAACAAGATTGTACTCAATGAAGATATGAGAAAATGCTCCTCTATCCTTTGATTATTGGTAGAGTCTATTGGAACATTGTATATACTGTTAGACTTGGTTGATGCAACAGGTAATTTTGATGACTGCTTTCCTTCTCCCTTTAGCTTTCCCTCTCCTTAAAGACTATTTCTCCTCTACTTTTCCAGGCCAGAAGTACAGGAGCTACTCTTGGGCCCAGTAGCACTACTGGTCAGAATGGGAGCTCTGACAGGCTCCTTTTTGAACCTAAGAAATTTTCACCTCCTTAGGTAACTGGTAGCCCACTCTCTCTCAGGGGCTCACCATATTAATACTAAACTTCATGTGGAAACCTAATTGAAATAGCACACTGTAGGTTAAAACTCCTGAGATCAAGAATTCCACCAGTCTCACCCTCCCCTATAGGTGGGACCACAGATATGTGCCACCACCTGAATCAATAAATGCATATAAAGACAATAAATCTTTTAAATTTGTTGATGTTGTCATTACAAGGTATGGCTACCAAGAATCATGGAGGGACATATTAAAAATGGTAATGTAGAAGTAAGAGATACTGATAAAAAACTAAAAGTGAAAGTGTGATTAGAGGATGCACCAGTAGGGGATCTAATCAGTTTACTTCTCCTCAATCCCATGTAATTTATTAAGTACCTTTTATGATAAAAAAAAAATTGTGTAGGGGCTGGGTAGACAAAAAGATATGAAATACAGTGACTCCACCTAAGGAATACTACCTATATACAGTTAAGAAAATGAATTATAATTTGAGAAAGGAGAGTATACTAAAACTAGAGACAATGAGGAATTTTGCCAAATTACCCATCCAAATTTTTCTTCTAAAAGTTGTATTTTTATCATTGTGTGGATAGCAATACTTGATATTCAAATAGCAATTTGAAATTTACCAAGTATTTCTTATAAAGTATCTAATTCATCTCTCTAATATGTCTCTCTAATAATAGTCTTATATGGTACATTTTATCATCCTGATTTTATATATAAGAAAACTGAGGATGGGAAATGTTAAATGACTTGTGCAGGGACTGCTGTTATTGTTTAGTAGTTTTAGTTGTATCTGCCTCTTCCTGACCTTGTTTAAGGTTTTCTTGGAAATGATACTGGAGTAGTTTGCCCTTTAATTCTCCAGTTCATTATATAGATGAGGAACTGAGGCAAATAGGGTTAAATGACTTGTCCATGGTCATACAACTAGTAAATGTCTAAGATGGAAATGGAAACTACGTCTTCTTGATTTAAGAGCAACAGACTAATCAATTCTGCTTAAGTAGTATAAAATGGTATTTTCCATTCATTGGTGGTAATGCAATATAGTGGATGAATACCTGGTCCACTAGAAATGTTAAGGAATTTCCAAATTAACAGCACCACAGGCCCAGCTTCTGAAAGGAAAAAGCAGTTCTTCAAAATATGATTTGGCAAAGACCACATATTTTTTTTTTCTTGGATAGGTATATTTTTATTTATTTTTTTTTAAATGCAATTTATTTATTTAACATATTTGGTTTTTAGCATTGATTTTCACAACAGTTTGAATTACAAATTTTCTCCCCATTTCTGCCCTCCCCCCCCCACTCCAAGATGGCGTATATTCTGGTTGCCCTGTTCCCCAATCAGCCCTCCCCTCTATCACCCCCCTCCCCTCTCATCCCCTTTTCCCTTCCTTTCTTGTAGGGCAAGATAAATTTCTACGCCCCATTGCCTGTGTATCTTATTTTTTAGTTGCATACAAAAAGTTTTTTTGTTTTTGAACATCTGATTTTAAAACTTTGAGTTCCAAATTCCCTTCCCTCTTCCCTTCCCACCCACCCTCCCTAAGAAGTTGAGCAATTCAACCTAGGCCACACATGTATTATTATGTATAACCCTTCCACAATACTCATGTTGTGAAAGGCTAACTACATTTTGCTCCTTCCCAACCCATCCCGCTTTATTGAATTTTCTCCCTTGACCCTGTCCCCTTTCCAAAGTGTTTGTTTTGATTACCTCCACCCCCATCTGCCCTCCCCTCCATCATCCCCCCGCCTTTTATTATTTTTTTTTTATCTTCCTCCCTCTTCTTTCCTGTGGGGTAAGATACCCAACTGAGTATGTATGGTATTCCCCCTCAGGCCAAATCTGATGAGAGCAAGGTTCACTCATTCCCCCCTCACCTGCCCTCTCCCCTCCTCCCATAGAACTGCTTCCTCTTGCCACCTTTATGCGAGATAATCCACCCCATTCTATCTCTCCCTATCTCCCTCTCTCAGTATGTTACTCTCTCATCCCTTAATTTCATTTTATTTCTTTTAGATATCTTCCCTTCATCCTCAACTCACCCTGTGTCTGCTCTCTCTCTTTTACATATATATATACACATACATACACATACATACATATACACATAGATACATACATACATACACATTCACTTATATATATATATACATAAACATATATATATATGCATATATATATATATATATATATATATATATATATATATATATATATATATATATATATATATATATATATATATATATATATATATATATATATATACATATGCATATTCCCTTCAACTACCCTAATACTGAGGTCTCATGAATCATACTCATCATCTTTCCATGTAGGAATGTAAACCAAACAGTTCAACTTTAGTAAGTCCCTTGCAATTTCCGTTTCTTGATTACCTTTTCATGCTTCTCTTGATTCTTGTGTTTGAAAGTCAAATTTTCTATTCAGTTCTGGTCTTTTCACTGAGAAAGCTTGAAAGTCCTCTATTTTATTGAAAATCCATATTTTGCCTTGGAACATGATACTCAGTTTTGCTGGGTAGGTGATTCTGGGTTTTAATCCTAGCTCCATTGACCTCCGGAATATCGCATTCCAAGCCCTTCGATCTCTTAATGTAGAAGCTGCCAGATCTTGGGTTATTCTGATTGGGTTTCCACAATATTCAAATTGTTTCTTTCTGGCTGCTTGCAGTATTTTCTCCTTGATCTGGGAGCTCTGGAATTTGGCAACAATATTCCTAGGAGATTTCTTTTTGGGATCTATTTGCGGAGGCGATCGATGGATTCTTTCAATTTCTATTTTGCCCTGTGGCTCTAGAATATCAGGGCAGTTCTCCTTGATAATTTCCTGAAAGATGGTATCTAGGCTCTTTTTTTGATCATGGCTTTCAGGTAGTCCAATAATTTTTAAATTATCTCTCCTGGATCTATTTTCCAGGTCAGTGGTTTTTCCAAGGAGATATTTCACATTGTCTTCCATTTTTTCATTCCTCTGGTTCTGTTTTATAATATCCTGATTTCTCATAAAATCACTAGCTTCCACTTGCTCCAATCTAATTTTTAAAGTAGTATTTTCTTCAGTGGTCTTTTGGACCTCCTTTTCCATTTGGCTAATTCTGCCTTTCAAGGCATTCTTCTCCTCATTGGCTTTTTGGAGCTCTTTTGCCATTTGAGTTAGTCTATTTTGTAAGGTGTTGTTTTCTTCAGTGTATTTTTCAGTATTTTTTTGGGTCTCCTTTAGCAAGTCATTGACTTGTTTTTCATGGTTTTCTCGCATCCTTCTTATTTCTCTTCCCAATTTTTCCTCTACTTCTCTAACTTGCTTTTCCAAATCCTTTTTGAGTTCTTCTATGGCCTGGGGCCAGTTCATGTTTTTCTTGGAGGCTTTGGTTGTAGGCTCTATGACTTTGTTGTCTTCTTTAGGCTGTATGTTTTGGTCTTCTTTGTCACCAAAGAAAGAATCCAAAGTCTGAGACTGAATCTGGGTGTGTTTTCGCTGCCTGGCCATATTCCCAACCAACTAACTTGACCCTTGAGTTTTTCAGTGGGGTATGACTGCTTGTAGATTACAGAGTTCTATGTTCTACGTTTGGGGGGGAGGTGCCAGCTCTGTCAGAGCTGCACTCCTCCTTCCCCAAGGACCCCCAGTCCAGACTGGGCTCAGATCTTCGGCAGGCTGTGCACCCCTGCTGTGATCCACCACTTAATTCCTCCCACCAGGTGGGCCTGGAGCCGGAAGTAACAACAGCTGTAGCTGCCCCACCTCCGCTGCCCCCGGGCCTGGAAGCCAAACCGTGAACTCCTTCCACTCCCGCAGCTTTTCCCACTAACCTTCTCCACAGTCTTTGGTGTTTGTGGGTCGAGGGGTCTGGTAACTGCCGCAGCTCACATATTCAGGGCGCTAGGGCCCCCTCCGCCCGGCTTCTGGTCTGGATCGTCCATGCCGCTCAGGCTTGGCTCTGCTCCACTCCGTTCCCAGCTCCCAGCTCCCAGCTCTGTGTGGAATGGAGCTCACCCAGAGACCATCCGGGCTGTCCTGGGCTGGAGCCCTGCTTCCCTCTGCTGTTCTGTGGGTTCTGCCATTCTAGAATTGGGTCAGAGCCATTTTTATAGGTTTTTGGAGGGACTTGGGTACGGAGCTCACTCTAGTCCGTGCTTACCAGCCGCCATCTTGGCTCCGCCAAAGACCACATTTTTTTATAGGCAGGTTTGGCAGAAACCAACTACTTATAAGTACAATTGTAGTGAATACAAGTAGAAGGTATGGATTAGGCAAAGATAATAGAAGGGTGTTTAAATACTGAATAAAAGCAAAAGCAGCTCATATTTCCCCATGTGTAGTGATTTGTAGAAACTGGAGAAGAGTATAACAATTCGCTTATTTGTTTGAACTGCTGTAGGAGGTTACAGCCTGAATTATATTCCATTCATAAAGAGAAACCAGACACAACACAACTGCATGCATCTCTTTGCTGATCTTTAATAAGCTGTTGAATTTCCTTCTCTTTCTGCTACATATTTTATTAAGGGTTCTTTATGTCAAGTTAACCTTGAAAACAATTGCAGCAATATTTGGAAAATGTTATAGAAACACTGTCTGTGATCAGAGGGGGAAATAATCTACCAGAAACATACATGAACATACATGAGGAACATACATGAAATTAAAGAAAATAGAAATAATTGTTTTCCCCTGCCCCATAAGGAATGTTCATGCCATGTAGGATTGACAGTAACAGAGATAGCAGAGATAACAGGAGAAAAGAAGAAAGTAGCATGGTGAGGTGGAAAAAATGCCATAACTACAGTTCAAAGACAAGGGTTTGAGTCCAAGTTACAGGATTTAAGACAGGTAATTTAAATCTGAGCCTCAGTTTTGCTAAACTAAATCTAACCAAACGACTAAATCACCCCTATAGAACCTTTTTGGGATTTAAATCACGAAACATTCTAAACCTCAGAAAGCATCTAAAGTCATATATAATTATAAACTCCAAGAGGGTAGAGATTGTCTGGAAAATTCAAATTATAAAGAGGTGTAGCATTTTGGGCTTCAGAGTTTTTGAGATGATTTTTTCTAGGTGAAACTTCATTTCCCTGTTCTTCACATCTTCCCTCTGAAAAATGGGCTTAGCTCTCCTGGTTCCTTATCAAGGAGAACCCTATTTTACTACTAAGGTATTTCTCTCATAAAGTATTTATCTTAAGCTATTTTCTAAGACTCATCAGTGAAAAGGAGGTGGGAATTTATTTAGAAAAGTAGTTAAATTTTGGAAGGCAATGAGAAAGAATGAAGTCAAGTTAATAGAAATCCCAGAACCAGATGAAGGATAAGTCTGCCTACATTTGAATTGAATAATATATATTGAGCATCCACTTTGTCAAGAGCACTGTGTGAGAAAAGATAAATAATGGTAGGTTTTCAGAAAGAAGCCATTTAGGATAATATTCAGGTACAAGGCACCATGACCATGCTAAGTTTGTGGAAAATACAAAGATGAATGTCAGTATTCCTAGCCTCAAGAATTATAGGCTCGTAAGTAAACAACTAGAAAGGACATTAGAGGTCATTCTAACACAACCCTTTCATTTTACAGATGAGGAACAAACATTGAAAGAGGCTAAACAATTTGACCAAGGCCATAGATATAGTAAGTGGGGAAGAATACTAGAACTCAGGCATATTGACTCCATATCCAGAGCATGGTCCCAAAACAGATTATAGTCTAGGAAGGAAAATAAGACACAGATATACAGTCACATGGATAACTATGATACACAGCAGAATCTGCTAAGTGACAGATAAGAGGTTTAAATAAAGGTTTATGGTAATCTAGAGGAGAAAATGTTCTTTATGCCTTTGAGGGAGATTGTAGGACATAAGGTTCTTCATCTCTGCTTCATAGAATCCTTCTCTTCCTTTGGGATATACCTCAAGCATCATCTTTTTTTATGAAGGCTATTCTGAACCCTCTGCTAATGTCCTCTCCCTCCACCTATCTTCAATTTAATTACCTTGTATTAATTTATTTTTAGTGTCTTTACATTTATTTTCTGTATATCTGTCTCTCCTGGTGTGTCTATCTGGCACTCAATTCTCACCCGTGATTTCAAGAAGCTTGCAGCATGGGCAGTAGCCATAGCCCAGTAAAACCATGTTGGCAGATGGGCTAAACCAGGTTGAAGGTAGCTGCCTTTCTGGGAATTAGGGGGATGTCTACGCCAAGCATGTGAAGACTTCCCCTAGCCAATGAGAACAATTTGTTCCAATGACCATGAAGGCAGCTAAATTAGGTGCTATGAAGGGTTTAGAGCTTGGTCAGATGTTGAAAATACCAAGGTCATCCACTTTGTCCAGGGCCATCAACAGTTGTCTCAACACTGAACTTTGATGACTCTGGATTAAAGAGAGAGCCTGACAACTTTGTGCAACTCTGCCTTACTTAAATCCAATTCACCTGGGAGTCAAGACATCATCTGATGATGTCATTGATCCTTTTTGAAAATGAAGGACAAACAACAGTTGTCTCCTCTGTTAAAAATGCTCTCCTCCCTTGTTTAAATGTCGAAATTAAAGGACTGTTTCATTAATTACATTTATATCCCCAATGAAGCATAATGTCTGACATGTACTAGGTGCCCAGTAAGTATTTGTTTATTAAGTTATATTTGCACAACAGGATCACTAGTTCACAGACATAAAGATGAAAAGGACTTTAGGTTTCATGCTGTTCAGCACTTTACCCCCAAATCAGTAAAATGATGAGCCCAGCTTTTCTGGTCATTTCTCTCTAAAATGGGTTTTAGATTTATGATTTCTTCTGTGCAGGGAACTACCAACATGGAACAACATTTATGCAATGCAGATAGGCAAATCCTCTATAAGAAATCTTAAAGTTTTCTTTGGTTGGGGTGGTGATGGAGGGAGGAGCGGGCAATGAGAATTTAAGTCACTTTCCTATGTTCACATATCAAGTCTGTGTCACAAGTCTTTGACCCAGGTCTTCCTAATTCCCAACGCTTACTACTATGCACTAAACTGGGTTCACATTCTTTACTTATATGAAATTTTCTAGAAAATAAATTGAAAATGAAATATTTAATAAAGTGATTTGTTTACTTTTTACATAGGGTTCTATTGCAAAGCAGATTGCAGTTTTTTAATGTTTCATCAACTTCTCAGTCTTCAAAAAGAACAGAAATTCATGTGGGTCACTGTATTCTAAATCATTATCAGAAAAAAAAGGTCAAATGCCACCTCAGAACAACATGACATGTTTTGTTAGCTTAAATTCAGAAATTCAAAGCCTTCCCACTAAAGATGCCAATTACACTACAAATCAGAAACGTCAACCTTTCCCAAAATGGCTCCAGTCAAAGGGCACAAATTTCAATCAAATCTAAACTACTACCTTGAGAGAAGGTGACCAGCGGAAGCGAGGGACTTTTCAAAAAGGCATAGTGCACTTCAAGAAAGAAAAAAGATAAAGAAAACAATATAAGTTGTGCAATATAAAGGCAGTTATCTTACAAAAGTACATTGTACTAAGATTTCTATGTAGACAATGAATGATACAGCCCTTCAATTTTAATACTAGCAGTTCCACTCTAGCAGGGGCCACATCAACCTCACCCTCAGGTACCTTGCTTTAGAAATTGAAGCACCTTACTTTGACCTTAAGCTATTACATGGTATAGGGCACATGAATAACATATTGATTGATCAAAAAGAATTTGATGCAAAAACACAGAAACATTGTTTGGAAAATCATTCTAGAATTTCAATTTACTCTGCTCCACATCATAGTACATCAAACATACAATCTAGGAAAGAATTTAATGCTTGATGGAAAAGAAAAGTTTTGTCTCTCTTTTTGGAATTACTCAATTGGATACGTCATTTATGTCAAGTGACTCATTCCTTCTGGCAGGAACAGAGAACAATTGTTAGCATTTCACAGCTAAATCATCCTGGTGCAAAAATGAAGCCAGTGATGAAAGTCACATGCCCTGCTTGAAGCACAAAAATGTGTTTTTCAGACTGGTGATTTTCATATGAGTTGTTTTTATTGAACGAAAGACTGATATATTCTTTAGGCTCCTCTACTAATACAGGCGTTTAAAATAAATGACTATAAGCTGACATCATACAAGGAGTTAAATCAATTATTATCAAATCTATTTAATGAAAGCAACAGGGTGACCCTGTATAATCCCAGTCTAGGTTCAGAGCTGACATGGCCTCAGCTTTAGCCTCAGACCAATAGCAGGGGCAGGGGTGGAGTGCATAGAACATCCAAGACATTAAATAAGCTTTAGGACCAGTAGTTGCCATTCCCTTTCATTTTCCCTAAGAGCAGCAGAGAATATGCATTTTCCTTTGGGACCACTGAAAATATTTCCTTTTAAAAATTATTTGATTCTAGAAAAGTATTAATGAGAAAATGTATCCTTTAAAATAAAGAGTAAAGTTTAGAACTAAAACAAGAAATGGACTAATGGAGGAGCAATAGACAATATTAATATTCTAGTTATTTCTCTTATGCAATTATAATTATATTCTGTGGGCATTTTAATGACATGAATTAGTGATAAATGGCCATGATTCAGGAAGTTAGAACAAATATCACCAGTTATATTCCTCCCTTTCCAACATTACTAAATTCCTTCTTGTGCTTTTATTGAAGTTTGAAGGCAATTTGCAAGGCCTAGGCACTGAATAGAATAAACTTGATATGGTAAATGCAAATCGATACATATGTTTAACTCAACTATAGACAGATACAAAGGAAATGATGAATCTTATAAGGGCCCTGCAAACTATCTGTGGGTATGAGGAGAAGGTGAAAGGGATTTTTGCACCCTAACTCAACAGGGAATGAGAACTGAGGGAAACAGGAGGAATAGGGAAGGAAGAAAGATCTATGTGAATGACTCTCTTGTTTGTCAGTCTTGGGTAATGTGGTTATTTTTTATGGAAAGAGCATTGACACTGAAGTCTGATGATGAGTTTTTGATATTTATTGCCTGTGTATCCTTGGGCAAGTCATGTGCCATCTATGGGCCTCAGTTTCCTCATCAGAAAAATGAGGGGTTTGGACTGGATGACCTATAAAGCCTCTTTCATCCATAGATCTATGTTCTTATGAAAATTTGAAAAAAGTATTAATTTCACTCTCAGGTAAGTTGACCAGGTTCAGTGTCACAAAAGAACAATAACGCTTCTTCCTTTCCCCTCCCTTAGATGCAGATGAGACTAGAAGGTCCAACAGATGGCAGCTACAGAGAAGGAGTGGTCACAGAAACAAATGATCCCTATAGCAGATGATAGAAGCAGCTGAGCAGTGAAAGGCAGCTTCAGAAACAGAGAACAAAAGGAGAAGGCAAAGATTCTAAGGATATAATGGATGATGCCTGAGAAATCAGTGGAATGGCTGGAAAATAGCAATAGTAAGAAAGTCCTAACAATTATAGCTAACTAAAAGTTGAATGGGCTGCCTCAAGAAGGAATGGGTTCCCTCTCAACTGATGGTGAATAATAATTTATCATATATCCTGTGTAAAGGATTTCTCTTTCAGTAATGGTTGGATTGTATGGCCTCATCTTCCCTCTCATAGCTGAAATATATGACCTTGTGATATTAATAGAAGTCAAACTCTAAAGTTAGAGCCATAGTTAAATACTGAAGAACAGTTGAATTATTCCTTAGGAACTCTCAAGATTGTCTTTGGCCCAGCTACTTCAAGGAACTGAGATTATAACAATTATAGAGTATCTCAGCTCAATTCTAAAGATGATTCTTCAGCTGTATTCTACTCCTGAGGATGGTCCCATGATCCTGTCTCTCACGATATATTTCAAAACAGTCCTCAATTTCATTAATTAGATATGTCATTCCATAGGCTGCTTCTGTTAAATTTTTTTTTGTGAGTAATGAAAATAATCAGAGTAGATAATGCTTCCTGATCAAATGCTTTTCCCCCCAAAGTCAATTCACTGCAAACTATTTCTTCAACGCCTATGGTTATGATCAAAACCAGTGTCAATAAAGTGTTTTCATAAGCACATATACCTTTTCAAAGGTCCTAAGCTAGAGAATATTACTTTTGATTTGAAAAGCATACATTAGAACCATACAGGATGCATACATAAAGTACTATTTGTTGAGCTCTGTATTAGATACAAAATTTATGCCAATTCTAATTCCTCCAGGAAAGAGATGAGTGATATTCAAATAATTATGCTATGGAGAACTATATTAGAAAATTTTCAAGCACTGCTTGTGATCTAAGGGGGGAAAAGGTCATTACTATCATATGAGGAGTCAAGAAAAAATTCATGACACCAGGAGAATTTGAATAAAATGGTCATCTATGTTATATTTCCCTATGTATCTGGAGCTAAGTCATGAGTTTGTAAGAAATAATTTTGACAAGATTCACACAGGTATTATCATAGCTAAACCCTAGATCATTTCAAAGAAATAAATGTTGTAGGCTCCACAAAACAAAGTTGTGCAGTCAGATCCATATTAAAAGTGAAATGTCCCCTTAGGAATCTCTAGCCAGATAGCTAACCTACTTTCTCCTTCAGAAATTTTTGAGGAATTGTTGGTGCCACATTTTGTTCTGGGCTATTAAAACTGTTGCTAGGGTACCACTCAGTTTCTCAGATTCCTGATCCTTGGACCCCTCCAAATAGCCACATAGATGACCTGTAGTTCTTTTTTGCTCCTTAGAACTTGTCAGTCAACCAGAAGGAGAAATTTCCCAGCTAACTCCAGTTTCCCAGACTCACTGTCATATCCATGCTTCCTGGCCTTTTTCCAAATAGAAATAATTATCCTCAATCTATGGGATTTTTATCCTGGAATTTCTCTCTTGCCCTATTCTGATCCTGAGGACTGTAGTCTTACATTGTATAGATGTTAAGGATGCTGAGAAAAGAATACTGGCTATGCAACCAAGACTGAAGATGCATGCCTAGACATTTACTCCCTGTACTTTTTCTTGAACAAAGTAGTGGTTTGTGGCTAGTATTGAAGGAGAGGTTGCAGATTAGCTTGATTATGATAAGGAAGGAACATTGTGATGAACAAGCATTTGTAGAGATCATATGGATGGATGTTTTTTAGTGTGGAAAGAAACTAGATTGAAGCACTTGAAAAGAGCAAATAAAGTTTGATAGAAAATTCAGTAAGTCTTTATCGAAGAGGAGGGAGGTAAGAATATGAGTGTTAGGTCCTGTCTCAGTTTAGAATATCCCAGGTGTGAACTGATTCCTAAACTGAAAATTATTTTAGGGAGCCTCAGTCATAGTGCTCTACCCCAAGTCTTTAAATTAGTGAAAATCAATTCAGATAAATTAATATTCAAATTTGTTTACATATTACTGAAGTACAAAGACAGACACTGTGGATTTTCACATTGGCCTTTGGGCAAGGATGGAAGTGATAGGGTAGCTTCATTCTCAGAAAGTAACTGAGAAAGAAATGAATACCTCTGATAACTGTCCCTTGAAACTAATGATATTAACAAGGATCCATACTTTATGCAGTATCATTTGGGTTCGTATAAATGCAAAGTCTGATTGACATTTCCCAACTTTGAGGGAAGCAACTTAGTCCATAGTAAAGGGAATTTTTTTTTAAAGCACAAAAGCAATTTGGCTTAGAGAGCAACAAAAGAAGTCAAGGAGTCTCTAGCCCAGCCAGAACCAGAGAAGTGAAAGTGGAAGTAAAGAAGTTTGTGGAAATTGGTCATCTCTTATGAAGTGATTAGGCAACAGAACTCAGAGATGGGTCGGCAGAGCCTCCTCCTCCAGATTGACTATTCTGATATTGCTAAGAGCATCATGCTATGACACTGGTTCACATCTTTGTATGAGTGTAAATTGAACCCTTAGACAGATTCTGGCAGTATCTTTTATTTGCACCTAACCCTTATGGAACCATTGCTTTCAGGGTGCTAAGTAGAGAGACTGACAAGGCAGAGGGGAATTTTTGGACCTATTGGAAGAGAGAAACCAAGAAACTTTTTCTCTAGTTATTCTTAAGAGAGAAGAGGCTTCTATTTTTTTAGCCCTTCCTGGCAGACTTTCTAGAATGAAGTAGCCCGAAGATGGTGGCTGGAAAGCAGAGACTTGCTTAAGCTCTCCCCCAGGTCCCTCCAAACACCTGTAAAAAATGGGTCTGAACAAATTCTAGTGCTGCAGAACCCATGACATAACAGGGAAGCAGGGCTCTAGCCCAGGAAAGCCTGGATGGTCGCTGGGAAGGGTCTTTTGCACGGAGCTGGGAATGGAGCAGAGCACAACCCAGTGTGGGCCATGGCATGACCAACCAGACCAAGAGCTGGCTGGAACAGGTGGTAGGGCCCTGAACCACTGAGCTGTGGCAGTTACCAGACTTCTCAACCCACAAACACTGAAGACAATAGAGAAGGTTAGTGGAAAAACTGCTAGGGTAAAAGGAGTGCATGGTAGGCCCTAGACCCGGGGGAGGGGGGGGACAAAAGTAGTCCAGCTCTAGGGTGGCTTCCAGAACTCCAGCTGCAGTTGCTTCCAGCCCCAGGCCCACCCTGTGGGAGGAATTAAGCAGCACGTCAGAGGAGCAGTGCAGAGACTGCTTCGATATGGGTTGCAGTCCAGGTTGGCAGTTCATGGGGGAGGAGGTGTGGCAGAGCTTGCTGTGTAGAAGTAGCTCTGAAAAGAGCAGCACAGCCCCTTAAGCTTGGGACAAAGTACTCTCTAATCTACAAGCAGTCATACCTTGACAAAAAGTTCAAGGGTCAAGTAGTTGGTTGGGAACATGAACAGGCAGTGAAAATAGACTCAGATTCAGACTCAGACTTTGGAATCTTGCTTTGGTGACAAAGAAGACCAAAACATACAGCCAGAAAAAGTCAACAAAGTCAAAGAGCCTAAATAAAAGCCTACAAGAAAAAAACATGAACTGGGCTCAGGCCATGAAAGAGCTCAAAAAGGATTTGGAAAAGCAAGTGAGAGAATAGAGAAAAAATTGGGAAGAGAAGTATGAGTGGTGCAAGAAAATCATGAAAAACAAGTCAGTGACTTGCTAAAGGAGACCCAAAAAAATGCTGAAGAAAATAACACCTTAAAAAATAGAGTAACTCAAGTGACAAAAGAGCTCCAGAAAGCCAATGAGAAGAAGAATATCTTGAAAGGCAGAATTAGCCAAATGTAAAAGGAGGTCCAAAAACCACTGAAGAAAATACTACCTCAAAAATTAGACTGGAGCAAGTGGAAACTAGTGACTTTATGAGAAATCAAGATATTACAAGATATTACACAACAGAAGCAAAGGAATGAAAAGATAGAAGACGACGTGACATACCTCATTGGAAAAATCACTGACTTGGAAAATGAATCCAGAAGAGATAATTTAAAAATTATAGGACTACCTGAAATCCATGATCAAAAAAGAACCTAGATATCATCTTTCAAGAAATTATCAAGGAAAATCACCCTGATATTCTAAAGCCAGAGGGTAAAATAAAAATTTGAAGAATCCACTGATCACCTCTTGAAAAAGATCCCAAAAAGAAAACTCCTAGGAATATTGTCCCCAAATTCCAGAGTTCCCAGGTCAAGGAGACAATAATGCAAGCAGCCAGAAAGAAAAAAAAAATTGAGTACTGTGGAAACACAATCAGGATAATACAAGATCTAGCAGCTTCCACATTAAGGGATTGAAGGGCTTGGAATATGAGATTCTGGAGGTCAAAGGAGTTAGGATTAAAACCAAGAATCACCTACCCAGCAAAACTGAGTATAATGCTCCAAGGCAAAATATAGACTTTCAATAAAATAGAAGAATTTCAAGCTTTCTCAGTGAAAAGACCAGAGCTGAATAGAAAATTTGACTTTCAAACACAAGAATCAAGAGAAGCATGAAAAGGTAAACAAGAAAGAGAAATCCTAATGGACTTACTAAAGTGGAACTGTTTTGCTTACATTCCTACATGGAAAAATGATGTGTGTAATTCATGATACCTTTCTCAGTATTAGGGTAGTTTAAGGGAACATACATATATATAGACAGAAGACACAGGGTGAGTTCAATATGAATGGATGATATCTAAAAAAATAAAATCAAATTAAGGGATGAGAGATGAATATATTGAGAGAGGAAGAAAGGAAGAGATAGACCAGGGTTAATTATCTCACATAAAAGTTGCAAGAAAAAGCAGTTCATTGGAAGGGAAGAGGGGGCAGGTGAGGGGGAATGAGTGAATCTTGCTCTCATCAGATTTGACTTGAGGAGGGAATAACATACACAATCAATTGGGTACCTTACCCCACATGAAGTAGGGGGAAGGGGATAAGAAAGGGGGGACAATAGAAGGGAGGGTAGATGGGGGAAGAAGTAATCAAAAGCAAACACTTTTGAAAAGGGACAGAGTCAAGGGAGAAAATTGAATAAAGGGGGGACAGCATAGGGTGGAGAGAAATATAGTTAGTCTTTCACAACGTGACTATTTATGGGAGTGTTTTGCGTAATGATACATGTGTGGCCTATCTTGAATTGCTTGCCTTCTTTGGGAGAGTAAGTGGGTAGGGAAGAGGGGAGAGAATTTGGAATCCAAAGTTTTAATAGAAGATGCTCAAGAAAAAGTTTTTTTTTTTTTTTTTTTTGCATGCAACCGGGAAATAAGATATACGGGCAATGGGGCATAGAAATCTATCTTGCCCTACAAGAAAGTAAAGGGAAAAGGCTTGGGCAGTGACAGAAGGGAGGGCTGACTGGTGAATGAGGCAATCAGAATATATGCCATCTTGGAGTGGGGAGGAGGGTAGAAATGGGGAGAAAATTTGTAACTCAAAATCTTGTGGAAATCAATGCTGAAAACTAAAACATATTAAATAATAAAGTATGGAATAAAGAAGAAAAAAATAAGAATGAAGTGGCCCCCATCTTCACTAATTAATCATTTGCCTCCTCAACAACCTTTGCCAGAGTTCTTGACACCATTGCTTCCACCTGTGCTGAAGTTCATCTTCCAGCTCCTAAGGCATACCTCCTGGTTCCCCGACTACACCTCCTGGCACCCAGGGTATATACTCCAGCTACCAGAGGATACCCTTTAGCTCCAAGAGATCATCCCTTCAGTCTTGGGGTACATTCCCAGACTCTAAAAGTTCACCCCTCAGCATCTGAGGTTTGCCCTCAAGTTCCATAAGTATACCCACAAGCTACTGGAATTTACCCTCAAGCTCCTAGGATTCATCCTCAGGTTCCAGGAGAACCTGAGTCCCAGATACATACATCCCCAAATGAGAAGTACATCCCCTAATTCCTATGCCTCTAATGTTGAGCACCCTCCTTTCCCTCCAAAGGACCTGAAACATTTCTCCTCTTGTACCAACTAATTGAAAAGTTTTTTTTTTCCTTTTCTCCTATCAAGTTGGATTTTATTTACATTGCATCATTTTCCCAAAGACAAGTTTTGGCATTTTTGTACAGAGGTCTAAATTCTGACCTCAAAGTTGAATAAATAAATAAATTTCTACCTTGTTTAAATTTTTAAAAAAATATAGAAATCAGCCAATGCTTAATGTTTCCTTAGGTTGATTTGGGAAGGTATGTGTGTTGGGGGTATGTGTAGATAAAAATTACCTATTACACATGTGATTTCTGAATGTAATTGAGCTATATAGTACATTGTGCACAAAAACTCTTCTGCTGGGGGTTATTAAGTAATGAAAAATGAGTTGGTGCCAAATTGAACATGGATGGGAAAGCAGGATGTATTTTCGTAGGGAAATTGCAAAGCTCCTTTAATGATGCCAAGCTTTCTATGAAGTCAAAGACCCATCTTCTTAATAACAGCATTTCACTCATGTTGCAATATAAGAATGTGAAATAGAATATATCTGCTTCTGAAGAATTTTAAAAGGTATACTAAAGAGAGGGTACAGTAGAGTTTCATGATGGGTATGGTAAAACTACAACATAAACTGATTAAGAACTCCAAAGGACAAGATTAAAAGATTTTGTCAAAGAATTGAATGATAAGAGAAGATGAGCTGGCCAAATGGTGAATGGAAGGAAAATTGGTATAAAGATATTCCACTGACACCTTTGCGATATCAAGAGAAAGAATAGACTTTTACTACCTTAGGTTGATCCTTCCCTCCTTCAACCTTGGCACAAAATCATTGGAGGACATGGACAGAAGTCATTCAGCTTGGATAAACATGGATGGGTTGTGACGCACATCATCAGAAGGAATTTCAAATGGATAAGAACACTGATCCATTTCATTATGTAATAATACTAACCCTTTTCAAACATACACACTTATTACATACATTCTTTTTCACAAAACAATCAGCTAAAATAATGTGGATTATAGTGAAAAATAAATCTGAGACATATACATTTATATATATATATATATATATATATATATATATATATATATGTATATGTACATATGTGTGTGTGTGTGTGTGTGATATATATATATATATATATATATATATATATATATATATATATATATATATATATATATAAAATCCACCTTTAAAGACATTGGGAAATACTGTTTCTGGGGAAACCTTGCCCTTTAGATTCAGTCTGCACATGTCATATGGGCAGAATCTCTCATAGCAGCATATCTTTCTACTTTTATGGGACATGACTCTGAGTGCTAGGATACATTTGGCTCATTGACATCCAAAACATTTTTGAATCATTTATTTTTAAAAGATGCTTTTAAAGTCCACTGATAATATTTTAGTCACAAAAATGATGTTGAGAAATATAACAGATATTTTGGCACTTTTAACTTCCATATAAAGCTTATTTCAGCTTTGTGAAATTGATGTTGAACTGCAGCCAGCAACAACACTCCTCATTTGTATCATCAATCAATCAATCAAACAATAAACATTTATTAATCACCTGCTATGGGTCAGGCATGTTGCCAAGTTCTAGGGATACAAAAAGAAGTAGTCATTACCCTCAATGAGCTTGCAATCTGATGGGGGAGCTGTCATAGAACAAATACATGCAAAGCAAGCTATATGCAGGATAAAACAGAAATAGTTAGCTGAGGGGAGGCATTAGAATTAAAAGAGCTTGGAGAAGGCTTCCTTTGAAAGAAGGGATTTTAGTTGGAACATACAGATCATGCCCAGTATTTAGCAAGATGTTTTGATGGATAACTGGCTCACATTTGACTTCTTTCCTGTATATTTTATTTTTTTCAAAAAATCACTTTACTGAATTTTCTATCAATTGGAGAAAATTCAACTTGTTGGTAATCTTGCTTCTATGGACCAGAGTTCTGTTTCATTGGAATATATTGACATGTTTATTCAGAAATTGTACTAAATGTGTCTGATAATTATAGCCATTGCTTCATATACCCTTAAGAGGGTTTGTCTATAGACCCCACTGTTGGCAGGGCTCTACCAACAATGCTGATCTCCAGAACATGACACTGAATTGTATTCCTTTAAGATTAATTTCAGAAACTGTAAGTCTATACAAGTATGTTTGTGTGTCAGATTATGAATAGCTTTACTTTTATTTTAAGCTCCTTCCAAAATCAGGTATAATGTTATTTTAGATCTATTAGTGATCTATTAGCTTCGGATGAGATTACCTCTAAAATAATAAAAGTCTTCATGTTCAAAAATTCCCTAAGAGTAACTTACACTCAGAAGCTCATTCTGTACCTGCTCTTTACTCCATGAGTTTTTGATGGCCTTTGGCCAATAAGCAATAAAGTATGACTGGGGACTTCTATTTGGCTTAATGTTGTCAGATTCTGTCTGGCTTCATGACCTCATGTCTTACTTTTCTTACTGACTTTGCACCATAGGAAAGCCGTGAAACTGAATAGCTTATACCTGCTCTCTAAAGAGACCTCACTCTGACCTTCTGCTGAACATCCAGTGACTGTTCACTGAAGTGGTGGTCAGCCAGATCTTCAGCAATCAATAAAAGTCTCTTTATATTTATAGCATTCTGAAATCTACAGTCTTCCTTGATTTGCCTTGTGACCCTACTTTGTGATACTGATTTTAGCTTTTCATTTTCTTCTTCAAATTAATTTTCTTCTATGACTTAGTTCAAATTTCATTAGCTTGACATCTAATCCCTCAAAATTGACCTTAACTGTTTTAATTAATAACAGCAACAACAACAAGAATATGTACAGTGCTTTAAATTTTGAAAAATACTTTAAAATATCTCATTTGACATTTTTAAATTTTATTTTTAATTTATGGAATAAAACAAGCATTTCCATAACAGTACAATAAAAAAGATAATTGCACATGAAACTGAAGGTCTATTGTGTACAACTTGCTATTCCTTTTAAATATGCAACATAATTATCATGTAAAATTCTGTTTTCTTCTTCTTCCTCCCACTTCCCAACCTAGAAATGACTACCATTAGATACAAATAGATGTGTGCATGTGTATATTGAATGTGTATATATATATATACATATATATGTATGCATATATGCATGTATGTATATATGCATGTGTGTATGTAGGTATACATACATACACATAAATGAACATTTATTAAATACATCTATTTATCAGTTCTTTCTCTGGATAAAGATAGTGTCTTTTTTCACATGACCTTTATAATTAATTTGGGTATTTATAATATTCAAAATAAGTTATTCATCATATATCACAGCTTGTTCAGCTATTCCCCAATTGATGGGCATCCCTACAATTTCCAGTTCTTTGCCATCACAAAAAGAGCTTCTATAAAAATTCCCGAATATATAGATTCTTTTCCTTTCCCTCTGATTATCTTTGGAAATAGGCCAAGTAGTGTTATTGCTGGGTCAAATGGTAGTGTTCCTAATTTTTCCATATCCCCTTCAATATTTGTCACCTTCCCCCTCTCTCAGTAGATTTTCATATCAACCTTAGCAAGAAATTGTTATTATTCTCATCTTATAGATGAGGAAACTGAAGAAGATACAGGTTAATGGACTTGCTTAGGGTTGCATAGAGAGTGTCTGAAGCTGAATATGACATCAGGTCTTCTTCATTTCAGATACAGGGCTTCATCCACTGTATCACCTAGTTGCCACTTTTGAAATGTCTTTATTACCTGCTTCATTCATTTCCGGTGTAACCCACAGTATCATAGGTTTAAAAGCCAGAAGAAATTTTAGAAATAATTGCATTATGCCCCTTACTTCACACTTGAGAAAACCAAAGCCTAGAGGAATGGAATGATTTGTCTTATGCCATGAAGTTTTTATGTAATATCAGAAGTAGTGATTGAGTCCAGGTATTCTGATTCCAAATTCCTTGTTCTTTCTACTTACTGTACTTGTTTCCAATTCCTCTGTTTAACTGCTTGGCTTAGACCTTGATTCATAGGTTACCTGTCCTAGATTTCTCTCCTGCCTTTTGTGAAAGCAGGAAGCCTAGACATCCTGAGTTTATTATGTCTAATGGCTCTGTATATCCCTGTCAGGAAAGCAGATCAGAAAACAGGGTAGGTGGCTAGGATAAACCCAGGAAGACAGAAGTAGATAATCCAAGAACTCCTGTCTGTCTTAGGGAACCCATTCAGGAGGCAAAGGAAGCTTGACAAAGATGGAGAGAGGCACCTTGTCAATGCCATGCCAAAGGTCAAAGGTAAAACTAAGAGAAAAATTAGGAGTTGCCCCCTTTAAATTAGAACTATGAAAAAAGGGATATTGTGAAAAATGGCCAACCTCACAAAAAGGTTCTCAGAATTAGTTTACAAATTCGTGCAGCCTCCATGTTCCAACAAATGATGTAGGCTAAGTATGCCAAGGGAAAAGCAATTAACCTCCCTTCAACTGGCCCTTTAAATACCCCAGTGAGTCCACTGGGTTCTCCAAGAGGGCTTTGTGGCAATTATTAATGAACTTTAATTTTTTGTAACATGGAACCAGGTCCCCAAGCAACTTGAAATCTGTTCTAATTTATCACAATAACCATGTAAGGTGTTTTAGATCTCTTGGCAACAGTGGAAAACCAGCCACCCTTTTCACAAAGAGCATTAACAATGCTATGAAATCTCCCAGTTTTACTGAGCACCTTTAGCTTTCTCTCTTGTCTGATATAGCCAAAATCCCCAAGGTTCAAGAGACCAGTGTGAAATATTTCCAAAAGGGCATACATTTTCCTCTCTAATTCAGTGTTTGCAAAAGAAGCACTTAGGGAACAAACTGAGGTATATAGTAAGTCAAAGAAGTAGCAAGATGTTGCAAGAGTTGATGTACATCTGGTGTGTTTTGGTTCCCAAAGATTAAAGAAAATTCTAAGACAGTGAAACAACATCAAATATTTGGGGTAACAAAGTTTAAAAGGATCAGGCAAAATAAAAAGACAATTTGCAATGTTAAAAAATAAAAGGTTTCCTTATGCAGATGAGAGTAGATAGGAGTAATTCCAGGAGCTACTGAGACTACAGGTAAATAAATTTGAAGACATCCAAATATTTTTAATTTTTATTCAGTCTAGTTCAACAACGTCTTTTGAATTTTACTACAGTCAAGGTCAGGCCCTTGATGCCATAGGGATGGGTCACAAAGGGGAATATCTCTAAGTATGTAATACAAGGAAAATTAGGAAACCCTGAGTAACCCCTAGCTACTGACAAGCCCCCCCAGAAAGAATGGACTCAGATATCTTTGGCATTTAGCAAACCCCCTGGGACTCCATGACTCCACCAAGGAATCTCAATAGATAGGAACATCCCACTGAGAGATAACTTGACAGACCCTTCCTGGGAGATATCCCTGGGACTCCATGACTCCACCAAGGAATGTAAATGAGATTATCCCCCTAGTACGATAACCTGATTGAATCTTTTGATCAGCCAGGACCGTTGTCCCTGTTTTTCCCCCCACTCTGTACCCCCATATCCTATATAAGCCAAGCCATCACCCCAACACATTTGCCATTGATTTGTGGTGCCGTACCCTGATGGCCGCTGGCTAATAAATTCTCCACTTAAAACTTACACTCTGTGGTGTGTCTCGCTCGCTTCTGGTACAACAGTATGTTCAAAACCCTCAGGGAGTTTGCAATCTATTAGGCACAATTTACATTTCAAATATATAAATGTTGATACTGCTTTTTACCAAATCATCCAGGTGATTATGGGAATCATAAAATATAATATCTGGAAAGGATATTAGAGATTATTTACAAGCCTATATTTTATAGAAGAAAAACTGAGGCCAAAAACACTGCATGGAAAGCAAATGGGCTTTTGAGTCAGAAGAACTGGCTTCAAATACTGGTTCAATCATTAACAGCCTAGGAATTTGGGCAATGTGTTTGCCTTTTCTGCTCCTCAGTTTTTTCATCTATAAAATGAATGGTTTATACTAAGGACCTAGAGCCCTTCCAGAATTAAATCTATGATCTTTTAAACTGATTTACCTAAGGTAATGGAGATAGTAAGCAACAAATAAAAATTAAAACTCCTTTTCTTTCAACTTAATGTTTTTCCTATAATACTACAATGCTTCCTTCAGTTCTTGTTATATGACATGGTGATTATTAGCCCTATACAAAAATATGTTGTCTTCAGTATTAAGTGATGCTTCTTTGGCCAACATTTTTATTTAAACATTTACCTGCCTGAATGAAGCATAGCCCATAAAATAAATAGAATAATTTGGATTAGCAGATATAGCTAAGTTTAGTTACAAAAAGTGGATTTACCAGTCTTGGACAGATTGAGTTAAGGTAATGTGAAATAATGGAAGGAATGCTGGATTTGTGGTCTAGAGACAGGTTTGTAATCTTGGTATTACCTTGGATTCTTCACTAAACCTAGCTATGAGTCAAATAGTTGGCTCAGTGGACACCATGCTATGTCTGAAATCAGGAAGATGAGTTCAAATCTGGACTCAGATATTCACCAGCTTTGTGACCCCAGTGAATTCACTTAGTCTCTCTTTGCCTGAGCTTCTCCCCTGTAAAATGGGGGAAATAACATCACCCACCTCACTAAGTGGTTGTGAGAATAAAATGAGACAATATTTGTAAAGTGCTTAGTGTAGTGCACTTTCTGCCATATAGTAGGCCTTTCTACACACTGCTGCCAAATGAAAGCTCTTTAATCAAAATTTGACTATGTGATTGCCCTACTCCAGACGTGTTAAATTGTCAGCCTTTGAGAGCCTTTAAAATTGCTTGTGTTTTTGAACCAGATTAAAATGTCAATGGGAAATGTTTAACCAAAAGGATAAAAATACAATATAACACAGGCAATGCTAATTTGTGGTTTTCTAAATCAATTTGCAGACAGCAGGGTTTGTTTCTATTTGAGTTTAACACCATTGTCCTATTTTACCAATTCCATTATGATCCTATCACCTCTGGAATAAAAGATAAGCTCTTCCATTTTACTTTTAAAGCCCTACACAACTAGGTTCCTACTTATTTTTCTATCCTCTTTGAACATTGCTTCCCATCCAATTTTCAATCCTTCCGAATTAGCATTCTTCCCTTTCCTCAAAAATAATATCCCTTTTCCCATTTCTTTGTCTTGCAGTGGCAATCTCACATATCTGGAATATACTTTCCTCCCCCTTACCTTTGCTTCAAAGACTTCTCTATAAGATGTGTCTGAGAGATCATTTTCTGCAAGCTTCTTCTGATCCCAATTCTCAACTTTTAGTGTCTTCCCTCCAAAGCTACCTTGTACTTGACTACTTTGTATGCATTTATGGCATTTTTTATTAATTTTATATTTATTCTGTGTATATTTTCACAGGTACACTATACATATATCTATTACCTATGTTTTATGCTATATATACCTACATATATGTTCATATATATACATGTTGTTTTGCTCATTAGAATGTAAATTCCTTAGAAATAGGTTTTTTTTTTCATTCTAAGTACATTCCTAGCATAACACCTGGCATATCATAGGCATTTAATTAACTCTTATTGGTTGATTGATTCAGTTTTGGCTCTACAACTTATTAGCCATATGCCTATTGGTAAGTCTTTTTGCTCCTCTGAACCTCTGTCATATGATCAGCAAAATGGTTATAATTATAGTTGTACTGTCTCCCTCACAGGCCTGATGTGAGAAAAATGCTTAGTGAATCATGAAATACCACAGAACTACGTAGCATTATTGCCAGGTTTGTTCTCCAACCATTTTGTGATTCGTTTCACTTAACTAAAACAATTGTAATAGTTGGCTTAGTGTATTGTGTGGTATTTAGTTAGGTCATTTAGCTATGTGCAATGACATTTCGAGCCTGTATTGTCCATAGTTCTTATTTTAGTGTTAATAAGAAAAAAAGCAGCATGTTTCTTTCTGTTTTCCATGCTAGGAGATTCCATTTCCTAAAGCCACATATCCAAGCAAGAGTATATGACATCCCAAGAGATACTAGAGCTTAAATAAGTCAATAATAATAATGATGATAGTAATAATGCATTTATATAGTGCATTAAGGTTTGCAAAGCATTTTAAAGCATGACCTCATTTTATGTTTACAACAATGCTGGAAGGTGGACGTTATTACTTAGCCCATTTTAAAAATGAAAAAAGTTGAGGCAGAGATTAAGTGACTTACTCATGGCCTAAGTGCTTGGTGCTGGATTGAAACTCAGGACTTGCTGACTCTGGGTCCAATACTCTATCCATTGCACCACCTAAATGTCTTACAAAGAAAGGCAAAGATTCTCTCTTTTAAGCAAAGTTTTGCTCCTGGCCCTTTATAGGTAGTTATGCTCAGACAAGGTTGCTGCTGATTCTCAGAAAATATGGATTGTCTCATATATAAGAGTCTCCACAACATCTTGCAATGTTCCAGACTCCTACCTATCTTGCTTATAGGTGCCTTGATTTAGCTTGGTATCTAGGCCTTCTCTAAATGATTGAGTTAATTAGTAAGGATCCAATACATTCAGTCCTTCTAAAATGAGTTTCAGTGGGCATATCTCCAAAGGAGAAACAGATTATTGGCTTCAGAACCTCATTAGTAGTGACCTTGCCTTTCCTTCATGCTTTGAAATCACAGGAAGCTTACTAATAGCCAGCAAAGGAAGTTAACTTGACTTATCAATTATGGGAAAAATTATGATTACCTCTGAGTGATATAGAATAACCACATCAGAGCAAATACTACCATTCCTACAGCAAATATAAAGGTATTTTTGGTCACTAGAAAAAAAATCTTCACAGAATCTTGAGTTGGATGGAACCTAAGAGGACAATAAGTTTGACACTCTTATTTTTCAAATGAGTCTGATAGATTTTACATTCAAGGTCAAGTCCTATAATAGTCAGCACTCTTTCCACAATGCCATGTTACTTCCGTAAATGATTTGTTAACTAACTATTCAGTTTTAGATTGCTTCCTCAGTTATGTTTATATGTTATCCCCTGGATTGTTTGAGGTTTTTTTAGTTGACATTTTTTTAAAAATTGATAGTTTCCGTTGTCTCAGAAAGAAACAAAAACTCTGCTTATTATTGCCCTGATGTTGAACTCAGAATGGCTTTTTAGTTTAATTGTTGCTATTACTACTCTTTAGAGACCTTAACAAAGCTATTAAAAAATCAAATAGGAAAATAAAAGTTTCTTTGCAATGACATCATGTGGCTTACTCTAAATTTTAACATCCCATCAAAAAGTTAACATGTTCCTTAAAAATTCTCAAATTCACAGCTTTTGCTGCCATTATAAATGGGACTGGGACATATGTTTCATCTTATTTATTCCCAGAGTAACAGAGAAAAAAAATAATAGGTGTCATTAGAAAGGTAACATATGATATAAAGATATACATAAATTAAGTACTTTGATAAACTGTTCATACTGCATTTTATAACTCTTAATGAACAGAATATAAGGATATGGTCAGGAAAAAATATAATATTTTGGTCATTATGGTATTTTACTCTAATTTTAGTATATTTTTTTCTGATACTCATAATCTTAAAAATAATTGCATATGTTGAAAAAGTACAGTATTAGGAAATTCATTTCAACTCTTTAAATCCCAGTTTCCCTATCTATAAAACAGGAATAATGATACACATTACCCATAGCAGAACTCTGATTGGAAGACAGCTTTTGTAATCTATAAAGAGCTAGGGAAATGGATTCACATAGGTCTTTTAGCTTATAACAGCATGAAATGCATTTTTAGATTCCACTGGGCCTTTGAATCTGTATGCACTCTTCTTGGTTCATTATCCAAACTTATTCTCCAATATTCAAAGGTGTCTATCAGTAACAGCATGAATATTTTCAATAGGAATCTGAACACAGAACCCATGTACCTGTAGAAACCTAGAAAGAAGACCATTAAAGCCACCCACCAAATTAATGCAGTACATGTCTAGTTTCTCTGAGGGAATTGGTATCATAGTTATACAGAGAAAATGGACTTTAGAGGTCCTCGAGGAAAACTTTGTCACTTCATGAATGAAGAGACTGAGAACAGACAAGACAGATTAAGTAACTTGCCAAACTTCATATAAATGGTAACTGAGATGTGATATTGGAACTTAATAGCATTTTTTTCATTATACATTTTTTCACTACCTCTTCTTGTTTACTTATTGTACAGGCTAGTGTAACGGATGGGGTGCAAGTCTTAGAATTAGCAAGAATGGAGTTTGAGTCCCCCCTTTTATATTTATAAATCAGATTTTCCACTGGCAAGTAAATCATAGATCCCTTCCTATTTAGATGCTTATCATTTAGACAATTAGAAACATGCCCTTTCTGAAGTGAAGAAAATCTTAAGGCAACATAGTCTGATTCATTTATTTGGGGTTACTGGTCAAGTGACCGTGTAGACAGAAATCATAGACTCCTCTGATAAATATGTACAATCATTGGCAAAATCCAACCTACCAAAAGTAAGTCATTTGAATTATGTGGAAGTATCTGATTGGATTTGCTTGTTACCTGCATCCAATAATCACCCCTGTAGGGCAATTTGTTTCTAAAATCTGTATTCATTGCCAGATTCCATGAAACATGAACATATTTTTTAAGTTCAATTGAATCATACTTTTGAATATAAGTATAGTGGCTGATTGCTTTATATTCCCAATAATACAGAAAAACACACTAATCAAAGTGTATTTTCTGAAGGCCTATTTACTAACCACTGTGTGAGCACAAGTAGAATTAATGGCATTGTTTAAATTTAATTGGAAAGGGATACATTTTTATTCTTTTCTTCTTAGCCACCCACCTACCTCATTTTGCCATTTACTAGAATATGAACAATAAGTAGAAATAGTTTTTTTTTAAATAACTCTGTCTGGTCTCTGCATTCTGCTGATTCCCTCTTTTATCTAGTCTTCTACTAGAAATTAACTTACACTTCGATCTTTGTGACCTCACTTTCCTCACCTATAACTGGATTACATTGATTATAAAATTCACTTTCCTCACCTATAAAGGAGGTTACTGGATTACATTGATTATAAAATTCATTCCATCTCTGAAAAAAGTCAAAATTTATACTTCTGTGTGTCATACAAGCTTTTGTGAGATTTCCAACCTGTGTTATTCCTTCCATGAAATGAAAACATGAACAAGAAAAACGAAATTAACTCAAAGGATCATGGTCAATGTTCATAAGCTATAGTGTATTAACACTTCTGCCTTGACTACAAGAAGTAACAAGGAGGCTAGATGGCCCAGTGGCTAGAGATCCAGGCCTGGAATCAGGAAGTTTGATCTTCCTGAGTTCAAATGTGGCTGAATACACTAGTTGTGTAACCCTGGCAAGTCACTTAACTATGTTTGCTTCAGTTTCCTTATCTGTAAAATGAGCTGGAGAATAAAAGGACAACCTATCCCAGTACCTTTGCCAAGAAAACCCCAAATGGGATCATGAAGAGTCAGCCCCAACTGAAACAATTGAACAACAAGAAGTAATGAAAAAGACACGATCAAGGACACACATGTGGAGAATGAGGCCAGCTAGTTCTGTGGCAAGAGAAAGGGGTGGGATAGGCAGCCCGATTACTAAACTGGTAACCAAAGAATGAATTCTTAAAGGTCTAGAGAAAGACATCAAGTGTACCAGGTAGGTCCTCTTTGGGGGATTAATGGAAGGACATGGAAAAGAGTTACACAGAGTGAGAAAGTAAAGATATGTTGTGACCTGCAAAGGCGGACATCTCTTCAATAGACAAAATTTCTCAAGTTTCTTATTGATCTTATTTTATTCAGATATCTATGAGTTTCAAACTAATAATCACCTTTTATTAAGCATAAATGCCTTGAACAATCCATTCTCTTCCTTAAATAGCCCAAGTGCCCCATAGTTTTAAGCAATACAACTTAATATTATCAGATTCAAAGGAACAAAGTCATGCTACCTGCCCAAAAATGACTGGCTCTCCTCTTAGACAAGAGCTTAGATGGGGCAGGCTGAAACTTTAACATGTAGCAATAGGAGTTATATTAATAACCTATATTGACATAAAGATCAAACTTCATAGATCCCCTTTATACATAAAAGGATGTTTATTCTCTGATGTTCACAAATTTGAAAAAAAAGTAGAGAGGAGATAATGAGGAAGGGCTTAAAGAAAAATGATAGGCCTAACATGAGAGTCAGAGGTTGGAGATGGTAGGGTCCAGAATGACATGTATGGATGATGTATTCAAAACCTGAAGCTTTGTATAATGTCCTAATTTTCCTGATTGGGCCAGTTATGTTGGTAATAATTCTGTGCTGTACTTTATTTTTTGTGACATATATGGATCTTCATTTGGAAAACTATTGGGTCACATCAACCCTAGACACCATGAAGCCTGATGATTTTACTATGAAATCAAATGGATTGTCAAATTCAGGAGAGAAGGAAGGAAAGGAGCAGGGGAAGGAAGGAAGGAAGGAAGGAAGGAAGGAAGGAAGGAAGGAAGGAAGGAAGGAAGAGAGGAAGGAAGGAAGGAAGGAAGGAAGGAAGGAAGGAAGGAAGGAAGGAAGGAAGAGAGGAAGGAAAAAAAAATCCCTGCTTGTCTCTCATGACTGCACCTGTTTCCCTCCTCATCTTCACCTCATGACTTCCTTCAAATCTTAGCTAATGTCTTAGCCTTGGCTGACAGCCTTTTCTAGTTTTCCTTAATATTTCTGAAAGGAAGGGAGAGGAGGAAAGGAATAGAGAAAAGGAGGGAAGTAAGGAACAAGGGAATGAAGTCAGGGAAGGAAAAAAAGAAGGAAGGAAGGAAGGAAGGGAGGGAGGGAGGAAGGAGGAAAGAGGAAGGAAGAGAGGAAAAGAGGATGGAAATAACAAGCATTTATTGAGTACTTACTAGGGGTCAGACATTGTGCTTGATACTGGGAATAAAAAGAGAACAAAAAGTTCCTCATATTCCCTAGAGCAGGCAACTTATACATGCGAAAGTATAAACATTGTATGTACAAAGTCAATACAATATGATTTTGGGGGAGATGATAGTATCTGGGGAGTCAAGCACAGACTTCATGTAGAAGATGTAATTTGACCTGAATTATGAAGGAAACTAGGAATTCTTAGACAAATGAAAGAGTACATTCCAGTCATGAGTAATGGGCAAAGGTTAGGTATGAGATATGTGTTAAGTAGTAAAGGCAGTTTCTTTTGAATGTGTGCAGTTGTACAAGCATGGAATCAAGAAGGCAGGGCAAAGGGGGAGAATGAAACAAGGGATCAAGAGACAGGGAGCAGAAACACTTCTGACTGGCACAAAATTAAAATGAATCAGAGCCCCATTTATTCTCTCCAAGGTGCCTTGAGTTCTTTATCACTAGTGCTGGCTGCCAAAGCTAGGCTTGGCATTTTTGAGAAATGTTATATGGTGACCTTTAGCTTAGTGTATTCTTCAGAAGAAGCTAGAAATGGATTTTCTATGAATTAGCATGGGATTTGAATTATTTCACAGCATGTTTGCACTCAGGTTTTGCCAGTGCCATAAGTCACAAGGCACTAAATATTGTGTTAAGCATTCTTTCACAACATTTCCGGAAAGCAGAGTGCCTATGTGGGATGGAAAATATATCTTAGGAGACATTTGTAGAATAAATGGACTTTCAAATTTCTTTTCCTGAGCCTGTGGATCAACAATAATGGTTTTAGAGTTCACCTCTAGAGCAATCATTCTATTTATTTTGGAATTACATTTTTAATCAGCTTCCTATAAAACTCACCTGGCATTCATCTTCAAAAGTGCATTAAAATATGTCATTGGTTTTCCTAAGCTCCTGGTCATGAAACCCCTCTTCCATCAGACTTGGTAAGGCAGTTAAAATCATATTAAGCAAATGTCAAAAGTTTGTGACTATATTAATATGGTCTGTATTATGAATTGTTCTTAAGAATAAGTAGAATGATATACAATGAATAGAATCAAAATTATTAAACAAATGACAAGTTCATACTACCCTTCATGAACTTCAGGGAAAGAAAATACTGTCAGTTCTTCAAAGTGGATGATTGTTTTAATATTTTTTAGTTTATCACATATTTTTTAAGGTGTGGAGAAAGAAAAGGTAAGGAGGTACTTCCTCCCTGTTTCTTTCCTATATGGTTTTAGAGTTATGTGAATTAATGTCACAGAATTAAAAACCTGACCAATTTGTTGACATAAAAATATAATGGCAAATATTTGAATCAGATTGATATCACAAGGTGATTTCTTAAATCTGGAAAGGTTTGAGAGATCAACTAGCCTAATTTCACAAATATGGTAACTGAGATCTGGGGAGAAGTGATTTACTCTATATTACATCATAGTGTACACACACATACACACACACACACACACACACACTCATCTTAGCTCCACAACATCCTTCAATTCAATCCACATTAATTAGAGGCATATAGGGGCAAAAGACTTGGGGTCAGGAAGACCTAGGTTTGCATTTTGCCATAGACCTTGCCAGCTGTGTAAAACTAGACAAATTTCAGCTCTCTCGGGCCTTAGTTTACTCATCAGAAAAATAAGGACTTTGGACTCAAAGGTTTCTAAGATACCTTCTAACTCTCATTCTTTGTTCGTACAATCTTAAGTAAAAAATGTGATCAGAACACTAATAAGGTACTATCCATAACCCCATGAGATCATAAGAGTTAGCCATAATTCATAGGATCATAGCTTTAGGTCTAGAAAGAAATTTAGAAGTCATTTAGTCCCTACCCAATGAAAAGAAGATAATAATCATAAATTGCTTAGTATAGTCCCTTGTACACAGCAGGATACAAACACATATGTATATATGTATAAATGTACATATGTATGCAAATGTATACTTATTCCCTTCCATCCCTTTCCCTTCTCCTCTTGCTTATAATTAAGGATGAGCATTACAGACAGAGGTTAAGTGACTTCACCAGTGTCACATAGGTATTAAATGGTAGGACTGATGTTTGGACCTAGGTTATGTCACTCAAGCTCTGGGTAACCCCATATATCATTTCAGTTCAACACCCATTTATCACTAAGTTCCATGTTTAAATCATGGTGTTAATAGGAAATAATATATGATCAATGCATCAGAGAGGGGTATTGAAGGATAATGTAAAAAGGTGTCTATGAGGTGTCTGGGAGAGTAGAAGATAGGAAGCATTGTTTTTCACTGGAAGAACTAGGAAAGCCTTCCTAGAAGATTTGCCATTTATGATGGGTGCCATAGCACCATTATAACTAACCTATCCTTAGTTACAGATAGAATTTTTTTGAGTAATCATTTCAAACAGTTGAGCTCTGCCACCTCTCTAACAAATAGTTACCCATGAAAGGCATTTGTGAAATATTTCATAAAAATAAATGATTCAAGAAGCATTTATTAAGTGCTTGTATGCATCTTGTGTGTGTGTGTGTGTGTGTGTATAAAACTTGTATGCAGCCCAATGTTAGCGTGTAGGAAGGTATCAGTTGCAGAAAGAATTAGGGAAGGACTTATGTGGGAGGTAGCACTTAAACTTTTAGAATTTAGATTCTAAGCAACAGTAGTGAGAAAGAAGGAAATTTAAGGCCTTTGAGGATAAATCACTACAAAGTCCTGGAAACAAGTGATAGATATGTGAGAAACAGCAAGCAAGGACATTTAATTGAACTTCACTGTGCATGAAAGCTTATCAAGCCTCTACTATATGCTTGGCATTGGAGACACAAGATACATATATTTTTGCCCTCAAGCAGCTTACAGGTTAATATGTGGGCATTGCAAGATGGAAGCTATGCCATAAACGAAAAGAAGTGTGTTAGGCTACATGTTGGAGCAGCAAGGGAGCATGACACAATGACATGAATACAGTAGATTTGAATTCAAATCTAACTTTGGTTGTTTACTACATATGTGACCTTGGACAAGATATTTAATTTCCCTGGATCTGTTTTTTTTTTTAAATTAGAGGAATTAGATTAGATGGCTTCTGAAGTCCTTTACATCTCTCAATCTACGATCTTAAACTCTTTGAGAGGAAAAGAATACAAGGGGCAAAGAGAGACAAAGTATCCTAGTAATACCTCAGGGGCAAAAGGGGAAAGATTTCACAGGGGAGAAGGCATCTCAACTGGGCCATAAGGGAAAAACATGGATTCTGAAAGGCCAAGGAGAGAGTAAATGTTAATCTTTGAATGTGGCTAAAGGAATAAATGTATAGAATGTAATCCACTGGTGTACATGACTATCACACATATGATCTTCATATCGTTAAAGATGTCATCTAAACATATGAGTACAAACAATCACCAGCAAGGCTGAACATTTATTGTAAAGATAGATAGATAGATAGACAGACAGACAGATGTATGGGTAGATGGATGGATGAATGAATGATGGATAGATAGATATGGACTAATACACACACACATCTAAACATATATACATATATATATATATATATATATATATATATATATGTATGTATAGATATACATATGTGCGTATATATACAGATATATCTCATCTCATTAATTTATCCTAAAGCAAACTTATGTAAATATGATTTTAATTCCTTTACAAGTAAAATTCTACTTCTATAAGTTCTGAAGAGAAGAAAATGAATTAGCATTCAGGGAGCAATGCTTTAAAAATATTACTACTTGCAGTAAAAGATATATGCTTTTACTTTATGGCATTTAGCCAAATCGCATCTAGTAACTTCATCCACAATTTGAAAGTTCAGTGGTCCCAAACATCTCTGCAAAATATATGGACCTCTCCAAGCAAGAAGCAACATGGCATAAAAGCATTCTCCTTTGCAAGATTGAAAGTAATTTTTCATTTATGCTTCTCTTGGGCAATATTATTTTTTAAAAGGTATAATGTTGACACTGAACAGGAAAGAGTTACTGAATTCTTATGTCTTATCCTTTGGAAGGAGACATAGAAACCCATTTACTTTACAGCAATATTAGAATAGCAGAAAGAGACATAGTTGAAGCCTTCCAGCAGATTTGCCTAGAATAGTTGTTCTCAAAGTGTGGTATGTGGACCCCTAGGGGACCTAAAATCATTTCAGGGGGTTTGTGAGATTAAAATTATTTTCATAAAGATATTAACACGTAATTTCCCTGTTAAAATACTTTACTCTTTCCCAAGTATAATTTGCCTGAAGCTAGATTTTCCTTATATACATTAACCAAAACAACATATCGCAACAGAATGCATGCAGAATCAGATATGAGAATCTTGCTGTTTTCTGTTAAGCTGGACCATGACCCAAAAATATGTAAAATAATGCTATTCTTCTCATTTTTGTTTGGGAAAATATTTTTTCATAAAATTTTATGCTAACATATTTATATATGCTTATAGATATTTAAAATAAATATTTTAAGATTATCAGTTTACAAAGATAATATAGTAAATATTCTTGACCTGTCCTCTACCTACAAATAGACACTTCAAAATCTTTAAGCCAAAATAAAGAAAACTCTGAAAAGAATAACTTTCTCTATAAAGAAACTGCTTAATCCTTAGTGTTGGTCTCCAGTTTTGCTTCTTTAGATGTTTGTTCATTTTTTTTTGTTTTGGAAGAGGACCAATGACATCACTGGGTGATGTCTTGACTTGTGCTTGAATTGGATTAAAGTGAAGCAGAGTTGCACAAAGTCATAAACTTTACTCTCTCTTCCAGTCACCAAAGTCCAGTGACAAGACAAAAGTTGAGATGGCCCAGGAGTCAGTGGACTGCCTTGGTGTCTTTGATGTCTGACCAAGCTCTAAGTGCCCCATGATGTCTGCTTTAGCTGCCTTCATGTCAGTCTTCATATGCTTGGGGTTGACAACTCCCTAAGTCATTGATGGGTTTGAGGCCTGTTGGTTACTGGCAACCTAGTTTAGCCCATCTACTGAGATGGTTTTATTAAGATGTGACTGCTGTGCATACTACAGCTTCTTGGAGCCAAAGGTTAGAAGTGGACATTGGGTGGACACCAAAGATGGATTAGCAGCCCTGAAAAGTGCTCAGCAAAGCCTTCATGTCAGAGGTGATAGTCCTCCCTGAACACCCTACACAACCCTATTCCTGAGAATCTTGGAAACCATAGAGTACTATAGTAGTATTCTATTATCATTACAATTATTATTATTGCAAGGAGCTTAAGGGGCAGATTTGGAGTGAGGAAGACCTTATTTCAGGTTTTGTTTCTCACACATACTATTTTTGTGGCCATAAGCAGATAACCTAAATTTTCAGTGTCATACCACCTTTCTAAAGTCCTAAGTTGCAGAAATTTGTTGACTTGTATTTGTGGAAGGACTGAGCATACTATGGAGTATCCCACACTGATGAGTACATAGTATATGTTTTATAGATTTAAAATTGAAATAGAATTATGTAGGTATAGATAGCTATATACAGACATAAATGACTTGTCCCAGAAACATTTAGAAACCTGCTTTCTTCTTGAAACCATAGAGTTAACTAGGTACCTGTTTTCTAAGAGTTTACAATCTATAGGAGAAAGAGCTAGATCTCCACCCCAACCTGCACATACACATAATGCATAAAACAGAGAAACATTTTTATAATAGAATGGCTATAAAGGGAAAATTAAAATCAAATTGAGGAAGTACCCTGTAGTAGCCTGTGGCTAGTGATCAAAAGTTTCTGCATGAATTGAGGGGCATGATTGAGAAAAAAAGGAGGGAGATGAATATTCTAGGTGGAGGGAACAGCATACACAGAAGCACTGAGATGACACATTAAATATAATATGGGATGCTAGATGGAGCTGTGGGTAGAGTGTGGGGCCTGAAGACAGTAAGATTATCTTCCTGAGTTCAAATATGATCTCAGACATCTACTAGCTGTGTGACCCTGGGCACCCTATTTGCCTCAGTTTCCTCATCTGCAAAAATGAGCTGAAAAAGGAAATGGAAAACCATTCCAGTATCCACTGACAACAACAACAAAATATAACATAAGGAATGGCAATTGTCTGCCTATAGAGCCAAAAACACCAGCCATGAGAAATGAGCTTAATGAAATAGATTAAGGTGGCATCAACAGGACTGTTGACACAGGTTGTCAAAGATAATCACAAAAGAGTTTAAATATCTGACCTGCTAGGCAATATTTAAATTGTTACAGGCATTACCTTAAGAATATTTTAACATAATGTTCAGGGTTTGAGGATGGTAAGTCTAACACACGTACACAGGTTGATTTGGAGATATTAGTAGCAGACTATTAAAATAACTCAGGTTTGAGTTGCTGAGGTCCTGGATGAGGATACTTTGTATAAATGTTTAAGAGACAGAAAAGATAACAGACATGACTAGATGATTATGTCATGAGGTAAAAATAATTACAATTATGATCATAACTAACTATATGGTGCTTCAAGGTTGTAAAACATTGTGTATCTTCATATATACAAATGTGTTTGAGTATATATAGATATATCACTATATGTATATAGACATGTGTATATGTATATGCATATTCTTAGTGATTCTCATACAATTTTTTAATATAGGTGTCATTATAGTCCCCCTTTTATAGATGAGAAAACTGAGTTTGAGGCTGGTTATGTGACTTGGCTGAGGTTATATCATGGACACATGTCTGAAGTGGAATTTGAATTTTGGTGTTTTTGATTTTCTATCTACCATATTGTCAATCTGTCTCAGACATTCGTCAAATAGACGGTATGGATACAATAATATTTAACATGAACCTATATCTTGGTAGCACCATTGGCAATAAATGAAAAGTTGAATGGGGGAAGATGGAAATGTAGCTGTAGGACATTCTAGATGATTTACAGAGATAGAAGGAAGACCTAGAGAAATAGCAAGAACATCAAAAAGCTAATAAAATTCAACAAAGGGAAGCTAGACTAGAGAAAGACAGCAAGATCATGCATGAAACAAGAATACCAGCTGGAAAGGCCGGATGTATTTAATCTGGATAAGGGGAGGCTAAATGTTGAAGTGAATAGAGTGCTGGGCCTGGAGTCAGGCAGACCTGAGTTCAAATATACCCTCAAGCCTTAGCTCTGTGATTTTAGGCAAGTCACTTAACCCTGTTTGCCTCAGTTTCTTCACCTGGAAAATGAGCTGGAGAAGGAAGTGGGAAACCATTTCAGTATCTTTACCAAGAAATTTCTACATGGGGTAAAAAAGTGATGCAAAAATGAAATTAGTATGTAATAGCAATCTGGAGAAGAGGCCAACTGTTTTCACTCTGCCCTGGACTAAGCCAAATATTTGAGGGAATTAGATTCATTCTCTTTGACCACAAGGGGCAAGTTAGAAGTTACAGAGAAACTGATTTAGCATTGATGTGAGGAAAATCAAAACAATTACAATTAAACTTACACAAAAGTGAAATAACCTTGCTTGAGGCTATGCAGGCTTCCTCATTACAGATTCCTGAGGGAAGTCAGGATGCCCATTTATTAAGAATCCCCTACATCATCACCTGCCTTCCAGACATGTTCAGTGGCAGGGCTCATAACCATCTTACTTAACATAGAATGTATCCCATCACAGAGTTCATTACCTGTTCTCCCAAACCACATTTTGTCCAATCCTCGTCTTAACCATCCTATGAAACACCAGTTTGGGCAGTATCTGCTTTAAGGATTTTGAACACTGTAATTGCATCTTTAAAATGGAGTAGAATCTTGAGAGAGAGGATATTTCCATATTACCATACTATTATAGTTAGAGAGAGAATGTCTGAGTACAAAAAGGGCAAAGAAATGTTCTTTACTGAAAGAATGAGTTTAACTCATCCTGTGGAGAAGATACCTTGAAAAAGATTCCTTAGAGACTCTAACTATCATCCTGAAAAATCTGAGTTTGGGGGTTCTACGTAAAGAGCTCAGAAGTCAGTTGTCACAGTTAATGGGAAGATGTAGCTCTGCCTCTGGTCTTTGTAATGTTGTTCATAAACAGAAATGTTATATTATTAATTTCATTGTTAAGTAATTCCAATAGATATTTACACAGATGCTTATTTAAGCCTATTTACACCTTATTGGAGGGTTGATATTATGAGAAAGATGAGTCAAAGTTTATAAGAAAAAGAACCTTCTCCATTTTTAATGGAATTTGGGCTCAGGGTCAATTGGGTGAGAGAAAATATAAATTTTATTAATTTATTCTAAAATATCAGACTATACTTCTTGGGTTTTCTTATAACATTGGATTAATTGGGTTGGCAAACTAAGGCCTGAGGGACAAAGGCACCGTGGCACTATTTTATGTTTGGTCCATAATCTAGGAATGATTTTTAAATTTTGTATATTCACTGGCCCTACAAAATCAGTTGTCAAGTCAAATTTGGCCTTCAGGCTGTAGTATGAGAACCCCTGGATTGGAATATCATAACTAGTCAGGTAGCTGGCTGAGGGGTAGGAACTTTGTGTAGTTGTTGAATAGGATACTGCTTAACATAACCCATCTAACACTGCATAGGCTACATGTGGAGTATCTTTCTAAAACAATGTTAGGTCTATTTCTATTGAGGACACAAATTCCTTTTAAGACATCCAACTATGGAATCTTAGAATAATTCTCAAACTTACCATTGCTTACTACATATCTTATAAACTACAAATCGAATTTGTAGGCTACAAATTATTTATTCTTCTTCTACACAATATTTCATTTCCTTAACTTCTGTAATTTGGCCACTAGCCTCCAAATTCTTATTGCTTCTTCTCCAGGTAGGAGTTAATCTTACAATTAATTGATCTTTTCATTCCATGCACACTCATCTGCAATCCATACTCCTCAAAATTTTCAAATTGATATTTAGAAAGCACATGTCTTACCATATTACTCCCTTCCTCAAGAATGTTCAGATCCTCCCTATGATACAATAAGATGGTGTATAAAATCCTCTGTTTAACATTTAAAGCCCTTCACAATCTGGTTCCCATCTACCTTTCCAGAATAATTTTGCCTTACTTTCCTCTTTCTCCCTTTTTTTTCTAGCCGAAATTGCTAATTTGCCATACTCAGAGCTCTCCTCCCTCCCCCTCCCTCCTTCTCTCTCTCACTCATAATGTGTAGGGCTTCTACAAAAATAAGTATCTTATATAAGGATATGTATATATTTTTGTAAAAGCACTACCCCCTTTATTTCAAAGTTATTTCTTTATCAAGTACCAAATATGTTTAATTTTATAAATATTCATCTTCTACTTGCTATTCATATTATGAAATTAGACCAATGCAATGTTGTATTGTCCTATTGTAAGATTCCTCTTTTTGATGTAAACATAAAATAAATATTACTACATTTATGTAAAGAAAAAGAAAAATCTTTAGAACAGAAATGAAAAGCAAAAATTGAAAATATTTTCCACATTGAATTCAAGGAACCAGCTTTTATTTTAAAATACATAATTAAATGTGATTTGATTAGAAATATATGCAAATTACTTTTTATGGAATGCTTTCAAAAATCATTGCAATTTGCTATTTGATTTTCCATCTATCTACCTACAATACCATTTTCATTTTAACTGCTTCTCAATTGTCAATGTAATTGCTACAGCATTTAAAGGCAGGTGTTTAGACAGGTGCATCCCTATTATTTCACAAGGAATAATAAACCATTGTAACAGATTTTAAATAGCCGTATAAGGAACTTTGGGCAGACAACATAGGGATGAGGTAATATCTTATTTCTATCTTAAATACATCATGTGTATATCATATTTTAAGCAGATGTATGCATAATTAATTGCCTTTGAAAAAATTCATTTGAGACTCAGAATCTATTTTTAAAATAGATTTTGTAGAGAATTATCCTTATTTAAAAGAACTCTAGAACTTTTGTCTTCCAAATAGTTTTTGATGTTCTACAACATCTATAATCAACTAAAATTTTAAAATGGATCCTAAGGAAAAAAGAGATAAAAAAGTGAACTTTTTTATATTTCTATTTTTTAAAATATCAATTATTCTTACTTAGCTTCAGTGAAAACTTTTTGTGCAACCCTTCAGTACAATCAAGTTGATTGCTAGGATTTTGATCTCCTCATCTTTGTGTTTACCTCTGTCTCTCTTTGTCTCTTTCTCTGTATCTCTGTCTCTCAGACATCTTTTATGTGTAGTTATTCTGTACATTTGAAAAAGTACCATCTTTTCATAGAGACTCAGTAGTATTGAAGAAATGTCCCCTTGCTATGTGGAAGTTCTAAAATGAGTCTTGGATCAACAATTCAGTTCTACCCATGAGTTACTAAGAATCTTTTTATTGTTAAATTCAATCATACTTCCTCAGTATTCATTTATTGATCTCTCGGCATTTTTTACATTGTTGAGAAGGAGCAATGGATAGAGTGCTGAACTAGTTATAAGGAATAAATAACAACAACTCGGATTTAAATGACACCTTAGAATCTTTCTAGAAATGTGACTCTGGGAAAGTCACTTAATCTCTCTGAATATCATTTTCCTCATTTATAAAATGAGGATAATAGTAGGATTTACCTTGTAGGGTTATTGTCTGCAAAAAAAAGGAAATCATGTAAGTAAAGTGCTATATAAATGTAGGCTATTATTATTGTTATTGATGACCACTTCCTCTCCTCCTGGATACCCTCTTTATTTCATCACCCTACTGTGTTATTCTCCTGCCTGTCTAATCTATTCCATCTAGATTTTCTTCACCGCATTATTGTATGCTCCTTGACAAAGTATATTCCCTAAGGCTTAGTCCTGGGTCCACTTTTCATGTTTCTCTGAACCTTCTCTTGGTGATCTCATTAGTTCCAATAGGTTCAACGATTATGTCTTCAAAGGTGATTTCTAAATCTACAAAACTGTCCCGATATCTCTTATCTCTCTCTCTCTCTCTCTCTGTCTCTCTGTCTCTCTCTCTCTCTCTCTCTCTCTGTCTTGTTGGACATTTCCACCTGGATTTGTCATGCATATTTCTAATTCAAAGTTCCCCAAATAAAAGTGCCTTCCTTCTATTTCATGTCTCATCCACCATCAAACTTCCCTCTTGGTTGAAAATGGAAGCATTCTTTTAATCACTCAAGTTTAATGACCCAGGCTTTACTTTATTTCCATTTACTACCTATATTTTATAAGTTGCCATATGTTATTGATTCAACTTCAACAATATATTTCATTTCCATCTCCTCCTCCTTACTCAGCAGGTTACCATTGCAGTTGAGTCCCTCTTCTCTACCAGTCTGGACCATTAAAACAAATTTTTTCTCTGCTTTCATCCTCTCCCATCTTCAATTCAATTCAACAAACACATTAAGCACCTACTATGTGCCAGGCACTGTGATAAATACTGGGGGTACTATGACTACTACTACTAGTAATAGTAATAGCAACAATAACAACACATATAATGCTTACTTTGTGCCAGAAACTGTGCTAAATGCCTTGCAATTATCTTATTTGATGCTCACAAAAACCCTGAGAAGAAGGTTTTATTATTATCCTCATTTTATAAATAAAGAAACTGAGAGAAACAGATGTTAAAGTGACCTGTCCATGTTCATACAGCCAGGAAGTATGTCATTCCAGATTTACTCCAGGTGCAGTACTCTATCCTCTGCTCCATTTTATGGTCTTATAAAAAAAATCCTTAATCATCGAGAGCTTACAAAGTAATGCGGGAGGACAATACCTATAAGAAAGCTGAATAGAGGTGGTAGTGAAGCAGGGAGTATGATGTTCCATGGAGTTAAAACCAAGTGGAGTTCCTGAGGTAAAAACAAGAGTTACCTGAATGTTCAGATTCCAGCTATCTGTAAAGAAAGGCTTTGGGAGGAGTTTGTTGCTACACCCTCCAGTCTTCCAATCAGACAACTTCAATCTGTTCTCCACGTAGCTACTTGGTTTTCCTACATTAGACTTGAACTTGTTTCTAAAACAGACTTGGCCTTGTCATTTTTCTATTCAAAAATCTTCAGTGTCTCACTATTCCCTCCAGGATAAGAAACAAAACTCTCAGTCAGGATTTGAAAGCTCTTAAAATTAAGGATTCACCTGACTTTAACAGTTTTATTTCATATTACCACTCCATATTATTTTCTGTTACAGTCAAATTGGCATACAAACTGTTCTCTCTGCATGGTATTTCATCTCTCTTTTTTGTGCCTTTTTCCAGAATATTCCATTGGTCTCAAAAGCATTCTTTTCATATCTCTCCCTAATTTCCTTCAAAGAGAACCACTTAGATCATACCTTATAATGGAAATATCTTCCAATAAATCCATTTGTTAGCATTCATTCTCTCATAATTATTTTGTATAACTTTCCAGCAATTGATAGGCATTTATTAACCACCCACTATATGCCAAACACTTTATTAAGTTCTAGGTACATAACTATAAAGTGAAATAACCCCTGTCTTCAAAGAGATTACAATCTATCTGGGTAACCAAAATGAACAAAATTTATACAGAGACTTCAATTCAAACTACATAAAAAGAGCAGTTTGGGGTAGGGGAGAAGAACACAATTCATGTACATTTTATAAACCGGTACTTGAACTAAGTATTGAAAGAAAATAGGGAGTCTGGAAGGTACAGATGAGATGAGAGTTCTTTCTAGGCATGGGAGATGCAAAAGCATAGAATAAAGGGAATGCCATGTATAAGGAACAGTAATGTTGCCAGACAGTCACTTATGAAATATTGATTAAATTGTTACTATATGCCAGGTAGTGCTGAGAATATAAATAAAAAAAAGACAAAAAGAAACAGTAAACCTGTTGCTGGCCTCAAGGAGAATGGCAAGGACAATGCAAAAAAGGAGTTTGAAAATTAATTGGGGAGATGTACGTGCCACAGAAGATGGAGAAGTCCAGAGGAATGCAACCTGATGGGAAGGAAGAGATGGTTGATTTAGGTGCCTTTCTACAGATGTTCTGGGAGGAGCCTTCTGCTTTTCAATTAGAAGAAAGGGCCCCAAGTGGATAGTATTTGAGAAGTGCAAATTCCAGGTACAAAGTGATCTTCCAGGATAAAGAGATTTCTGGTACATATTGTGAATCTGGAGGGGTACCAGCGCAGGCTGGTACCATTGATCATAAATACATGGTATTGCCTTGTCTCTGTAAATGTTGTATATGAGGTGTAAAGCAGCTTTCAGAATTTGATTAGCTGCATAGTCTGTGAGTGCTCAAGAATGTATCTGAGCAGACAGCAGATACCAGGTATCTGGTATCTCTGAGCAGGTAGCAGATACCAGAGGCAAGGAGGGAATTATCTTTACATGCACTTTCTAAACCTGTGGTTTTTCAAACTCAAAAAGAAATCAATCCCTGCTGTATGTTGATCTTGAAAACCACACATTAACATTATCTGTGTAATGTTGTATATTCAGGCATTTTATGAAACATTTCCTAATTAAATTTATTCTGGCTTGGTTCGCAGTCTACTTGCAGGCCCTGGCTTTGAGTTTGACACCTCTGCCATTCATCTACTAGGGAAAATGAAAATGGCAATATTTGCCAACAGGGGAACACCAAATCCTAGACATATTTGATTGCTATTGAGCAAATAATCAATCTGCAAGGACTTATTGAGAACCTTCTACATGTAAGAAACTATGCTCAGTACTGACAATCCAAAGACACGTGAAACAAATGTTGCCCTCAACAAACTTTCATTTTAAAAGAAAAGATAACATGCGTACATGTCTAAGTGTATACAGAATATATGCTAAAGAGATTATAAGTTGAAAAGTTAAGAATACTCACCATAAGGTATAGAGAAGTCTCTGATGAAGAAGATCTAAACATTCAATTAGGTAGCAAGCATTAACTATTTTGGATCATCTGTTCTTTATTATAAAGAGTTTGGCTAATGAAAGACAACCAACAACTGGGTGGAAGAGAAACTCATCCTAGGCAAATAAAATGCTTGAAGGTACGAGACCGTGAGGTAACAACACAGGGTAATGTGATTTGATGCATTTTGCTGGACCACAGCCATGATTACTGCCTTTTCTAAAATATACTTTTCCCTGTGGAAGATATACTTGATTATTTCAGTGGAATCCGAAGATTTCCTTGAGGACAGGAGTCATGTTTGAGGTATTCTTAAATTTACCCCATCAACCAGAACAGAATAAATCATAATTCATGAAATAGCAATAGGATACAGACATGGGATTTTGTTGATGTAGGAAACTCCCTCTGCCAATACAGGTGGGCACTTTCTCTGCAATTTCAAAGTTTAGAGCATTACCTAGAGCACTGAGAGTTTAACTGACTTTCTCAAAATTGCATAACAAAGGGAGAACAGTCAATAGTGAAAAAAAATTTATTAAATGTCTACTATGTGCCAGACACTATCCTGAGAACCAGGGACACAAAGGAAACTAAAAGACAATCTCTACCCTCAAGAAGCTCACAATCTAAAGAGAAGAAATAACACATAAAAGTAAACTGAAAAGAGTGGGGAGGAAGGATTACCATGGGTGGAGGGAAAGAGGAAATTTTGTAGTTGGAATTGTTCATCCTTCATTTTCAAAGAGGGTTGATTACATTATGGCATGATGTCTGGACTTGCGCATGAATAGGATTTAAGTGAGACAGAGTTCCAGTCTTCATCTTCACCCTCTTCCAGTCATCAAAGTCAAGTGGCGAAGACAAAAGTCAAGGTGACTGGTGATGGCTTGGGATATGGTAGATGACTGTAGCATCTTCAATGTCTGACCAAGATCTAAGCCCGCCATAGCTCCTGCTTCCACTGCCTTCATGGCTGTTGGAACAATTTGTTCTTATCAGCCCATTCATTCCACAAGGAGAAGTCTTCACATGCTTGGGGCAGACATCCTCCTATTTCACTGATAGGTGTCAGGCCCATTAGTTACTCTCAGTCTGTTTTAGCCTGAATGAGATGTAGTTTGAGTGGGGAGTAATATAGGGAGGTGTGAGTTTCAGAGTTAATTTCATCTTGCAGAATGATGAGTTCCTGGCTATGATGAAATCCAGGAGGGATGGGATATAATGTGATGGGATATAATGAGGTGAATTTCCTAGTTGCCTTCCTCAAACAGAGGGCCTGGGGTGATGTCCCAAATGTCCATATTTACTCCATAAGATTTAAATCTAGGTCATCATTATGATAAGTCCAGTGTTTTATCCACTGCCCCACATTTACCCAGTTACCATTTTTTTAAAGAATGTTTTAATCAGAAACCTAGAAACATGGATTAGTATCTACTGTGAAATATCCAGTAGACTTAAAGATGGAAGAGAGTTTTAATCAACCAATGAGTTGATTTCTACAAGAATGAAAATAAATTTATAAATACTGTGGTAGGTTTCATGTTTATTTCAAAACACCTTTATCTTGCCATGTCATATTAGCTTTCCATAACCTCACAGACAGCTCTTCTAAACAAATTTAAAGTTTACTTTGGAAACAGAGCTTGATTTCCACCATGAAATTCTTAAAGTTTTTTTTTTTTTTTTGCTTTGAGTACAAAGCAGTGAGTTTGGGCTTTGAGGCATGTATTTTAGAACTTAGCAGTTGTTTTCACTTGAGATACCTGTCACCCTGGGTGCTAATAGTTCCTATTAACATTCAAAAGCTGCCAACTTTTATTTGTCTTTCTTTTTCTGGATACTAGTACTGCCTTGGTATGAGGAGCTGGTTTGTCTGGGATATTCACATACTACTGTACTTCAAAATGGGGCAGAATAAGAATATGTAGGATACAATTTGTATTTATATAATGCTATAGAATGAAAAATTGCTATGAGTCTCTTTTAAGGTAATTTAAATTGTTCTATATCTCTTTTTAGAATACTTGGTTATACATAGTAGCCAACTCTGTGTGTGTATGTACGACCACCATAGTGGAATTATTATATATTACATATTTATAATTACTATAATTGTGGAAATTATTCATTATCATTATAGTGAGATTTTGTTGCAACAATCCGGGTAGCAGCTACCGTGGTTGTATAAAACTAACAACCAGCACACAGAACACTGCAAGCCCAGATTCTTTTGATCTGCTGTATTAAGGAAAGAAATGTTAAGGGGTTAACAATCTTAATTTAATCCAGCATATAAATATCATTCCCTTAGTTCAGGGGAAAAGCCAGCACCCTGAACTTCAGAGCAAATACAAACAAATTACAAACATCAACAGACAGACCTTGTCTGATTCAAATCTCAATTCATAGTTACTGGAGTTTAACAAAGTCTAAACATCCGGGTTTACAAGCTGGAGGGCTCTTAACTACAGCTTCCCAGAGTCTCCACATGCACCACCAAGAGTGAGATCCCAAGGCAAATAGCTCTGTCTTCTCTTTTTATGCGCTCTTCAGCCATTATCAAACAACTACCAGAACTTAAGCTCTTACTATTGACTCTGATTTTAGCAACTCCCCTTAGGACCCTGGGGGCTTCATGTCCACATTGGCTTATCACCTAGTAGCTAGGGGGTTTGGGCCTACTGGGGAGCAAAGATATAATCAGACCTCCCTTCATTGGCCCCACCTGGAGCCCCACTGTAGTTACCAATGCAGATTTTAACAGTGAAAAAGTCCTGAATCAAAGGATTCTAGGATGGATGGTTTATAGAAAGAAGAACTTGGAGTTAAGAAGACTTAAATTCAAATCCAGCAATAGGACCATTCCTCTGATTTGTCAGTTTGTCCTGAAATCTCCATTTTAATGAAGTTCTCAAATCAACTATGTGCCCTCCTATATTACTTTTCCTGAATGTGCTCCTGAATACCAATGTTTTTTCTTCTATCATTCCTTCCTACCTGTACCAACTCCTCCCTCTCCCTGCTTTCCAGCTTTTTAGGTATTATTTTCACCCCTTAAAATGTAAGCTCATTGAATGCAGTTCCTGTCTTTCATTTTGCTTATATTTGTTTTCCCAGCTCTTAGCAAGCTATTATGATCCTCATTTTACAGTTGAAGTAATTAAGATAAAGTGACCTGTCCAAGGTGACATATCTAGTGTCTAACATGGGATTTGAACTCATGTCTTCCTATAGATCTGATGAGGGCACAGTCTCTGGGAACCCCTTGAATCCTTGAACTCTCCTTGAATCTTCCCACTCGACCTGGCCTTGGCCTGAGGCTATAACATTAAGCCCAAATGCCTACCTTGCCCAGTCCTCTATTGTCCAGCTGTTTCCCACCCTTAATCCTGTTTCCCATCCTTAATCCTGATCAAAATATCTATACCCTAGCTCTGCTACCCCAGCCCTTGATGGGTTGTCATTTCCATATAGCCTTCAGCTATTTTCCCCACCCTGGAGTCTGACCTCATCCTTAAGTCCCTCCCTAGACCCCTCTTCTGGTCATCCCAGACCACCCCTCAATCCCTCCCACAACCTTTGTGTATATAATCTCCATCTTGCCTCCATGAGGTAGGTCAGAACCAATCTAGCTCAGATGGGTCTGGCCCTTTTTCCTTACAGGCGTCACAAGGGGTGGGATCTCTCGGGGCAGGCTTATTTGGCTAACTCTTAATAAACTTTATCCCTTCCCTTGGCTGAGAAGGCTTGAGTCGAATTCTTTCGGCAGGACCCGGCGTGTCGGTACTTTGGGGTGTCGAGCACCATTCACCCCAAACCCTCATCAGATCCACGTCAAATATAATACCCTCTGCTTGACATTCATAACCCCTCATAACTTACCCACCCACACACATATTTCTTTTCTATTTACAGTTTATAAGCCATCCTCATCCTTTTCCCCCAAGTACTCTGAAATAAAGTGACAACAGCCTCCCTGCTTTTCTTCAAAGAAGATACCCTCTCCCCAGACTTTGGTCCCAAGCCTGCAAATCTCTTCCTCCTCTATCTTCTGGATTTCTTGGATCCCTTCAATCCTCAGCTAGAGTTCTACCTTCTCCAAGAAACTTTCTCAGTTCTCCCTAATCTTAGTGACAACTGTCTGATATTTTATCCAAATATATGTGTATGTGTGTATGCATATATATACACATATATATGTGTGTGCACATGTGTGTGTATGTATTTTTATATGTGGGTAGATGTGTATGTTGTTTATTCATAATTTTTTTTCATGATATCTGTTTTCTAGGCAGGAAACCCTTCTTTTCTTTCTATCAATTTCTCTTCCATACTAATCTTCTCTTAACCAACTTGTTCTATCTTTACTCTGTTCTTTAACCCCTAACCCAAATGTTTCTCTCACACTGAAAAGAACCTATATCCATGCTTCATTTGAACATTTTTGGAAGGCAGTGAAGAGCCCTTATTATTAGTAGGCATTCAATAAATGTTTATTGACTTGATATCTTTTTGTGATTTCAGTGATAAACTTTCTGGTCACCCTTTGGGGAAAAAGACAAAAGCCTGAAAATATGTCTAAGTAATTTTCACAAGTTTATAATCATCACAGCCTCCTATTTTTCACAAATTATAAAATCATATTGATGAGGGCACAGTCTCTGGGAACCCCCTTGAATCTGGAATACAGTCTCTGGGAGCCCCCTTGAACTGTCCTTGAATCTTCCAATTAGATCTGGCCTTCCCCTAAGGCCACAAGCCTCACATTATCATTAGGCCCAAATCTCTACCTAGCCTCACCCTTTGTTGTGCAGCTACTTCCCACCCTTAATCCTATTACCTCACCTTGCTCTCCTTGGACTTCCCCTCAAGACCCTCCCTAAACCCCTCCTCTAGTCACCCCAGACCACCCCTCAATCCCTCCTACAATCTTTGTGTATATAATCTCCATCTTGCCTCCATGAAGGTGCTCAGATTCAATCTAATTCAGTAGGTTGAATCTGGCCCACTTGTGGAAACAGGCGTCACAAGGGGGGAAGAGGGGATTTCTTAAGACAGCCCATTGTGGTGAATCCCTAATAAACTTTGTCTTTTCCCTTGGCTGAGAAGGCTTGAGTCGAATTCTTTTGGCAGGACCCGGTGCGTCAATATTTCGGGGTGTCCACCACCCCTCAACCTTAAACCTCTTCAATATCATTGAAGGTACATGAGAGATCATTAAATAAAAGCAATGACTGCTACTTATTGTTGATCCATTTTAGTATCCCATTTTAGGTTTCTATCCCCATTATCCTCTCTTCTCAATGTTCTATAGGACAAAAGACTATTAAAAGACCCAGAAAAAACTGAATTTTGTTAAAAGGAACCCAAAGGAACTTTCATATACATTCCCACAGAAATATAATAATATAGGTAGAAATGTCAAGAACGATTTCATTGTAATTCTAGAATAAGAACTCTAAAGGATTTGTCCTATACATTTTTGTTCTGTTATATTGAAGTACAAGAGCATATGCTCAATCTAGACAAAATAAGTCTTCCTGCTTAAGCATCACTTTCTCCCAGCAAGCAATTATTTTCTCTAATATGTGAAAAGAAGGAGAAATGATTTCTGCTTTGTGTCCCCATTACCTGTTACCTGTTATTTCAATTGATCACTCAAACAATAAGCACTGATTATGTGCTACACACTGAACTAACCTCAAGGGATAAACAAGAAAAACAAAAACTTCTCTGGCCCTCAAGGAATGTACTTTCTGTTTCAACAGTTAGGTCAATCTCAGATAAAAACAGATCCCTGAATTTTGACCTAGAAAACCACAAATTATCATTGTCTCTGTTGTGTTGTATTTTGGTTTATTTTGATAAATATTTCCCACTTGCATTTTAATCTGGTTGTGGCACAACTCAGTAGTTTTGTTTACCACAGAAGATCCATGGGTGTTGAGTCTGTCGTATTTATGTTAGAGGATACATAAGACACAGAGAGTAGACAAAAAGTTACTTTTGAGAGGGAGTTGGTTTTTGCTTGTTTGTTCATTTCCCATTTTCTTTCCTGAATCCAGGCAAGGTGACAATTATAACTTGAGATTCTAGGATACTTTGTGGGGTTGAGGTGTATCTTTGGTTAATAGATTAAGCTTGTGCTCAACTTTTGGGTGCTACCAACTAGTCCATTGTTCCATTTAACAAAGTAATTTCTATTGGTTTTTACAAAGGAAGTTTGATGCAAAGATATAGGAAGAACAAATGCACCCCACCCCATGTGACCTCATGGATTATAGCATGCTGAACTTTTCTATTCTCCACTATCTCTCAAAGTCTGTCCAAGTTCATGGTTGTTTCCATAATACTATTTATCCATTTCATCCTCTCTCAATCTTTTCCTCTTGTTTCAATCTTTCCCAACATCAGTCTTTTCCAATGACTCCTGTCTTCTCATTACCTTCAGATTTAGTATTTGACCTTCCAGTGAATAGCCTGAAAGAATTTCTTCCAGACCATGAAGATACATGCTTAACTTCCCCACCTTGGTCTCTGAGGCTCAAAATGTGTCTCACTTCCTCAACAACAATGGGCCCACAAAGTTGATGTCTGGATAGTCTTTGGTCTCATCTAATGCTGAACAGGGGTCCCACAAGTCATCCCTTTCTCCATGGGTGCATCGATACTAGACTGGCTTACACAACAAATTTGGATTCTATTTCTCACTCCTTATGGCTTGATCTCTTAATTTCTGCATTACATGGTGAGAGACCAACTATGAACAGAGAATCCAAAAGCAGTGAGTAAAGAGAGGCAATGGTAAAGGTCAACTAAAGCATTTTGAATGCTACTCCAGCCATTAAAATCCTTCTTGCAACAAACTAAAACCATGTGGTTAGCAGGACAGAAGCAGTTATAGAATATCTATGTATCCTTTATAGTCTCTCCATAGCACTTCCCTTACGCGTCATTCATACTCCCTTAGAAACAGGTTACCAGCTTCTTCACATGTAATAATACAATCCCAGGTACCCCCATTACAAAAGGCACTAACTGTTGCTTCATAAATTTAATTGAATTAAATGAAGCAGGGCATTCCATTTGCCTTTGGTTCTTTTGATTTGACTTGTTCTTTTCTACTTTAGGTGGAGATAGGAGATGTAGACCTGTGATTTCATACTTTAAGTGAAGAATTCCCTTTATGAATGGAAATAGTACCTTGGGCAATTTAAAATCTTAGAGAGCTGCTTGGAACTCTGAGATGTGAAGGGACTTGCCTACGGTCACATGCCAGCACATGTTCAATGACAGTGAGTCATGCTGTCTCCTAGGATAGCCCCTTATCCACTACATCACCTTGGCTCTCACAATTTAATTAATTAGTCAGGAGGAAAAACAAAAACAAACAAAGCTCTCTGTTCTTTCCACACCACTGCTCCCACTAATCTCATTCTAGACCTCTAGCTCTTTTTAAAAGTCTTTTCCTTGGGGAGAAAGACTAATTCCACTGATGAAAGTAAAGTTTCCATAATGGGCATGTTCATCTATGTCTTTCTAAGAGTTGCTTTTTCCCTTACGTAAAGAGGAATTTGCCCTCATAAAAAAACTAACATGAAACAAGTTAGTTACAATTTAAATCTCTTTCACAAGAAAATAGTGAAGGTGTTATCTCTTAATATCCCACCACAGAAATATAGCATAATCATCCATTCAGTTAATAAAGAAATTTCTGTTTAGGAGTAAGTGGGGGAGGACCACCCACATATCTTTTAAGATGCATCTGGGAACAAATTTTGAAAAAATAAACATTTGATTTCCTTCCAAATATTCTCTCTCTCTCTCTCTCTCTCTCTCTCTCTCTCTCTCTCTCTCTCTCTCTCTCTCGTCCCCTCCCCCTTCTCCTAACCCTTCCACAAACCGGAGACCAAAGGTCATTCTAATGGAGTTAAATGCAAGTAATACAGTTGTGTTTCTCTCCATCCTAGTCCTGATAATATAGTTTGTAAAGTGTTTAGCACAGTGCCTGGCACATAACTGGTGATTAATAAATGCTTCATCCTTTACCCTTTTCTATATAAACTTAGGTAATTAAAAAGTGGAAAGAGAAGAGGTAAGAATACTTTGGGATCTCTTTAACCTATAACATGACATGATTGAAAGAATCCTGACTACTTGTATAAATATATGGTCTTAGAGAAAACACTCCCACTGTTCTATTCTTGGAGCCTCAATTTCTTCATATGTAAGGGCTATCTGGACATCAACTTGGTGGACCCATATAGATATAAGGGTTCTTTTTAGCTCTAAATCCTATATCTAAGGAATAAAAGAGAAACTAGCAATATTCATATTCATATGAAGAGAATAAGAGAGTCTCAGAATTTAAGATTTGGATCGATCTAGTCATACCATACCAAACCTACTACCATATTAGGCTCAACAAATACTCATCCCTCCTCTGCTTGAAGACTTCTATCAAGGAGAAAAGATTTCCATCTTTTAATATGCTTTTCTCCTTGCTTCTTCCCTGCAGAAAAAATGAAATGAAATTATAATTTAAATATTCTCTCACCCTCTGTAAAAAAAGTCTACCTACTTTACCCCTTCATATCTATGGATAATATCATTACTTGTTAGCTTTTCTTTACTGCCTTCTCATTCAGTAATACTTCAGACTTCTTAATGTTGGCAAGGCAAGTTACGACAGCTTCATCAGCTTTCTCATATGTTCACTTCCATTAGTAATGATAATATATCTCCACCTCCCATCTATCGTCCCCTCTCCCACCTTCAGCTATCCTTAAGTCTTTTACCTACAAACTGCAAATAACATGAAAAGTATTGTTATTTACTTTATTATTTATTATTAATGTGTCTTAATTATCAATGAATGAAGTAAAATATTTACAGCATTTCATCCTTCAAGTGATTTATTTTCTCAAGAAAAAGTCTAATTTCTTCATATAAGCAACCTTTCAGCTATTCAATGAAAAAATAATGCAGAAAGTTTAAATTGTATTATGCTTTACATGATGGTTTTAGATAACTGTGCAATTTAAATCAGAATATTATATACACATATATTCATGTTTGGTTTGTATGGAGAAAAGCAGCTTGGCATTATGTAGACAAAGCTGGACTCAGGATCATGGAGAACTTGGAACATATTTGGCATCTGACATACACTGACTATCTGACCCTGGGCAAGTTACTTGACCTCTCAGTTCTCCAGTCAAAGCTTTAAGACTTTAAATTGGAGTATAAGTGTTGATTTGTACTGGGAGAGGGAGTTTCTTTCCAGAATCTTTATGGACCAATGAAATCAAGCAGGGGAAAATGTGTGTTTGCATATGTGTAGATCATTTTCTGAAAGTGTTTTAATACTTATGAATTTTCACCCTGCAAATCTATGAGCTGAAAGTATAGGTTTCATCTCACCCATTTTGTGGTATAGGAAACTTGAGGTTTAAAGAGGTAAAAATGATATCATACATTTTAGAGATAGATGGGACCATTAAGATAATCTTGTCAAATCCTGGTTTTTTTATATATGAGGAAACTAAGAACCATAGAGGGGAAGTGGATTGACCAAGGTCATTCAGGAAATAAGAGGCAGAATCAGGCCAGAGTCTATAGATTCCAAATAGCATTCTTCCCCTCTAATATACCATAGTATCTCTGCAAAAAAAAAAAAAAATCAGTATATCAGCATCAGACAGTATATTTGAATAAAATATTTTCTAATAGGTTAAAGATTGTGTCCAATTGTTGCCCTCCATGAAGAGCAGTTATAGTATTTTTTCTTGTTTCCATTGAATTGGGTACTAGTATGCAAAAATATACAGTTCTACTTTGATATTAAAGCAACTAAATGAAAACAATATTACAGGGGGCAGTTAGCTCTATAAGGATAAAATCTTAGAGAATATTAATCCAAATACAGATTACCCTTGTGTATAGGGTAAATTATGTACCCCACCTCCAACAAGGTACTTTTCAAAGGAAAATATACATTAAAATATTTGTACAATATAAGTATTTGAATACTATTTACTGTGAAAGATGTTTTCTATTTTTTAAGTAAAGCCATTTATCTATTTTAACATCACTTATCTAAGACAGATAAATATAATAATAAGAAAATGTACAAAGCTAAGATAATAGGTTATATTTATGTTTTATGGAAATTGAATGTGGGGAAATGTTATAGAATCAATTTGAACCAGTATTGTACTATCTCTTTACAGTGGGTCTACTTAGATAGGTTTTATTTGCACTATATTAATTAGATAATTGAGAAACTATGTTGATCTGAGTATTTTTAGGGTAAACATCACTATTAACATGAAGGTCAAATTTATGAAGTTGGCAAATTTTTTTCTACATCATTCATCTATTTGCTTACCATTTTCCCAACACTATGTTCCCTTTATCTACTACCACCATTGAAATTGTTCTCTAGAAAAATCTCAATATCTTAGTATGAATGAAATAAAAATGTGCCTTATGTCCTTCCCCCTCCTCCTCCTACCTTTTTTTTCACCCTAAATCTTCTCTTTAACTGTGGAATTCATTTTCTAACTATATCCTTCTGGAAGAATTTCAAATATCAGGGAATCATTTGGGAGGGGCAGTGTTATAAATAGAGCCTCAACCTTTGGAATAATAATATTCTGAAATAATATTAAAAATAATAAGTAACATTTTAGAAATACTTCACAGTTTTCAAACTGCTTTATATAAGTTATCTTAATTAATCTTAATCTTAACCTCCTTACAACCTGTGAGGTAAGTGTTGTCATTTTCATTTTCAGAGGATGAAATTATACTTCACTAAGTTTAAGTGAATGCAGTGATAAATCTCAAAGATATAATTTGAACTCATGTCTTACTGATTCCAGTTCCAACACTTTCCATTACTGCCAAATCTCTTATGTAAAATTTAAAGGTATAACAATGTTGGGTTTAAAGAGGTAATAGTTCAAACAGAAAATAATTCTTACTTATTGAAATCATTTCAGCTAATCTTAGAGAAAATAGTAATTATTTGTAAGAGCTAACCTTAAAAACAAATATTAAAGCATACACTACTTTATAAACTCAAATAGAGCAAAGTTTCCTTCAAACTCACTTTACCAATAACTACAATATCAGATATATCAAAAGACTTTTCAAAAAGCATGCTTATTTGGCCACATTACCTAGAAAATATAAACTGCTCATGATTTTTGAAGTGTTTTAATTTTTTCAACAGATAAATACAGAAAAAAATAGTAGATAAAGCTACACTTGACAACTATTATACCTAATCTGGTGCTCACATCATCTAAGTGCTTTTGATGCTCATTTTAAAAGGAAAAGGAAAAGTAAGAGAACATATGTATTAAGTTGTCATTGTAGATTACAGATAGCTTTAAACCTCAAAGGTGTTTGTGTATTAGCCTGACTTTTTGTATTTCTAAGCAAATATTTTTCTACATAAAAGTAGGCATGAATGAGCAAGGCTATTGAAGGTCAAGATTGGAGTGGAGAATGAAAATGCATTTTAACTCTATATATGACATTTGAAACAACAAGTGCTTTGAAGGAAAAAGCCACTCTATACTTAATAGATACTTAATTCTTGTTTCTTGAATAAACAAATGAATGAATGGAGGTATTTTTTCTAGCTAAAGCAGTTAAGATAAAAGAATCCTCTTGATTCTCTCTTGTAAAGGCCTAAAAGTAAATAGCATAGGATCTATTTTCCCTAATTATATAAGGATGATCTTGAAGACACACTAGGTTAATCAGAAAGTCAAAAAATGAACATCAGAAGAGGGGAATTACATTTTTAAAATACATTTTGATCCTAGTCCCATGGCTGTTCTTTTTTTATTTATGGCTGTTCTTTAAGGACCTTAGAACACAGTGCTAGTATAAGGGTACAGGTCATGGGATTGAGTTGGAAGAGTACTTAATTATTGTCTTGTCTTATACCATCATTTTGTAGGTAAGGAAACTGAGGTCCAGGGAAAGGCAGTGTTTATTTAGGGTCAAGAGTTAACAGAGCCAGGATCTGAAATCAGGACCAGTATAGCAACAAGCCCTACTCCATTACTGACTAACCATCTTCCAAATATGACCTATTTGTGACAAAGGACCTGTAGAAGAATGGCAATAATGGAACACCACTAGTAAAAATAACACATCACCTAACTAATACCTCTTCGTGGATACTAAGTAGCATTTCCCTTACATATGAGGGGACATGTCTTGTGACCATTAGAGATTTATTAAATATCTAGGCAAATATTTATTCAATATTAATGAAAACAGTGTCCATCATACTAAGGCAGCAATAGAAGTATTAACATATGTTCATCAAAATGAAAGATGATTTATAGAATTTCTCTGATCAAGAGGCTGAAAGAAACTACAGAAATAGTTTTAGAAAAAGCCCACTTTATTTCATTGACCAATAGTAAAGGCTGATAACTTGAACCACCCAGTGGGATTTGTCAAATGTTACTGAAATGAGATTGCATCCAGATATAGCCCAGGAAAAGCCAAAGGCCCAAGGATGGAACCAAGGGCAAAATTCAGACACACTCAACTAAATGGCTATTGTGGTTTCTTTTCATAATTGTGTTCCATTGCTCTCATTTCTTTTCCAATTTTTCCCTCTACCACTCTTATTTGATTCTTAATGTCATTTTTAATCTCTTCCAGGAATACTGATGGGGCTTGTGCCTAATTAACATTTCTCCTTTGAGACTTTGCTTGTATCTCTTTTGACATCATTTTCTTCTGAGTTTCCATCTTGATCTTCCATGTCACCATAGAGTTTTTAATGAGATGTTTTTCCTTTCGTTGTTGTTATTGTTTCCAGACTATTTCTTGACTTTTAAATTTATGTTGAAATTGGTGTTTGATATTGGCATGGATGGGGGTGGATGGAGGCACTATCCCAAGCTTTAGACTTTTTTATACGGCTATTTTCAGAGTTAGTTCCAGGTGTTTGAAAATTTTTGCTGCTTCCAAGATGGTATGGTCCTGGAAGCAGTATGGTCACTGCTCTTCTGGCCTGTGCTGGGATTGCAACTGATAGTTATCATCAGGGCCTCTGCTCTCTTTGGGACTAGAAGTAATATTGCTTCTTAGTTCCCCATCTCCCTCATGATGAATAATGCTCCTCTGTACCCTGGAACTGTGACCCAGAAGTAATAGAGTTGCCAAAGAGCATCTACTTCTGTGTCCAGTGCTGGCACAGCAGTCCTCTGTAATCTCTTTCTAACCAGTTGCCAAATCCTCTTACTGGCTTTGGCGTGAGGGTTCCCAAAGCTGCTGCTGCTTTTGTCACCACCACCTGGGCCAACCTCTGGTGTTGCACCCACCTGGGCTCGAGGTCAGATTCCACCCCCAAGTCACAGATCTCTCCTTCTGACCTCTTGAATTGTCTTGGGCTAGAAAAATGCCTCTCAATAACCTTTTGTTGGATTTGCCACTCCAGAATTTGGTTTAAAGCATTATTTTAAAGGCGTTTTGAAGGGAATGTTAGGAGAACTTGGCCGAATCATTTTTTCTATTCCCCTATCTTGGCTCTGCCCTGAGAAGTACAGTTTCCTTTAAACTCACAAATTCTATGATTCTGTGAGCTATTGATACTTAAGAAGAGTCATACCTTCTTACCTCTCCCAGTTATCGCTACTTTTATAATCAAATACTTTTGGCTAGGGAAGATAATGTTCTTTTTTATGGAGAGAAGATACATCTTTAAAATAGTTGTATTATTTAGTTTAGAAAAGACTGACTCAGCACATGAGCAGTATGTTTGAATTTTTCTAAGGTTTTATTCCCACAAGAATGTTAGCTGTACTTACAAAAAAATGTGATAGCATTTTCAGCAATTTTGAAATACTACTACAATGGCAAATATTTAGAACAAGAGAAGTGGTGTGATAAAGAGTAAAGAATTCAGAATTTGGAGCTAACGGAATTGGATTCAAATGTTGTGTCTGCTAGTTGCTATCTTTGTGAACTTGGCCAAGTCCATAACCTCTGCAAGGCTTAGTTCCTCATCTGTAAATAAGAGTTGCTGGATTAAGTGGCCTTTAAGGTTTGTTCCAGCTATAAATTTATGATACTATGACTATAAGAACAGAGAAGGTTAGTACGAAACATTATATAATCATGTCTGAATTAATTGGAATAAAGTCAAAAAGTATAAACATACAATAACTCTTACAACTATTTACTTTTAAAAATGTTTTATATATATATACATATATATATACACATATGTATATGTATATATATATATGTCTTTCTTTTGCTGCAATCAGTTGATTTACACAATTTGTCACTGAGTTCACAAGATGTTGATAAAGATTCCTTAAGGCTCTAAAATGAAACCATGCTTAACACATTAAATACTAGGCATATATGCATGTATTTGATGAACAATATGTTTTTTTCATTATAGCTTTGACTTTAGCCTAGAAATTTATTACCAAGGGAGTTCCTAAAGTATTGCAGAATGCATATCTCCCTCTCTTTTTGTAATTTTTTTTAATTGTTAATGGTATGGCATGGTGCAAACTTTTGTTGTATTATCTTATCTCCAAAGGTAATTTTATAAGTCTAGAACATTTTTCTTATCATATTGATATGTTTATCAAAATGTGTCATTTTCCTCAATTAGGTAGGCCCACAGAAAGTGTAAAAATCCTTATAACTTTTTTTGGTTGAATATCTTACATTCTGATGAAAGTGCTTGGATCTTACAGATTTTATAGAATCATGTGAAACTTTTGTGACAATGATATTGATATAAACTTTAATTAAATAATTAGTTTCACCAGAAAAAAGTCAATCTAATCTTCAGCACTCCAGTTTTCACATTGCCTTTCCAATGACCTTTATGGGCTTTTAGTTTTATGGGCTTTAAGTTTTATGGGCAAGAGTTAACCTTTTGTATATTTCTTTAACTAGTTTTGTCATCATTCCAACTTTAGGCATCTATGCTAGAGTATAAATGACTCAGTGACAATTCTTACAGCTACTAGGTTCACATAATGCTTTTGTTTGCTTACTGAGTATAAGTTAGGCTGTTTCATAGGAAATGTTTGCTAATTCTTGACGCTCCTTTCATTTTTACTGCACATTTTCTTGGTTTTGTTATGACCTATCCTGCTCCAGATTAGGCTTCAAAGATCCTTGAATTATTGATTTCACTGAACTAATAGTGGGTGCAATATTTCTTACAATCATTGAAGTACTTTATTTATGACTTAAACATTTCCTAAAGTAACATCTTTTTTTCCCAAAATATAGCTAACAGGCTGTTTCAAGCAGCTAATAATTGTTGTTACTTACTAAATTGGCATTTGTTTGTTTAAGCAAGATATGTTTGTTGGCTGATCTATTTTTTTAATCTGTTTAAATTTTCTGACAAACCTAATTATATCTATACTCACAGGCTATTTTCTCCTCTACCTGCAATTGAAGTGTCTTATAAAACAAATATTGTTTATATACATCTTTCTTCAAAATTTAGCTGATCAGTTAGTATGGCAGTTTTCTTCTTTGCATAATGACTTATTTCCTTTGCATTATGAACTCCAGAATATATTATATTTCACATATACATGTATACCTGTTTATGTCAACATATACATATATATATATATATATATATGTGCATATACATAAGGTTAAGTGGACTACCTATGAAAGCATAAACAACTTGAGATCACTGATAAATTTCTTTTTTTCTTTTCATTTTTAGAAAGTATCTTGTGATACTCATTAGGGAAAGAATGGGAGAATTTACAATGAATGTTTAATATTCAATGGCTGGGTATTAAATTACATTATTTTTCCTGAAATTAATTTGACTTTGCCACAAAAAGAAAAGCATAAAGTTCTTAAAGAGAACTCATCTAATCCATACTTGCAGTACAATCAGGGGTGGCCATCTCAGCATTGGTTTTCCACATATGACATTCTCCTCTCTACTATAACCAGCAACCTCTTTAGGGGAATATTATATCTTAACCACCACATCAAAGTGTCCATGAATCCACACCCCTAGTCCTTATAGAAATGAATCCACTTAACGTTAGAGTGCCAGCTCTAAGACTCAAGGAGGTGGAATGTTCACCACAAATAGTCAAATTAACCCATTTAGCCTATTGTACCTACCGGCTTACTATAGAAATAAGACCATACTTTAATTTCAAATCCCAGCCAGACTTCTGTACATTTCACTAACTGATGATTTGAAAAACATAATTCAATATAACTACCTTCTATATGCCCAGGATGAAACCCTGGTCACCTCTTCCCCTATATGTGCTCTCTTACCCAATTAAAATTGAGCTCCTTGATGATAATGTCTCTCCCCCCATTCCTTCTCTTTCTCTCCTTCTCTCCCTTTCCTCCCTCTCTTCCCCATCCTTCCCCACTTTCCCTTACCTCTGTTCTCTCATCCTGATCTCTTTGGCATGATCTTCCTCCTCCTTCTTCCTCTCTCATTCTCTCTCTCTCTCTCTCTCTCTCTCTCTCTCTCTCTCTCTCTCCCCCTCCATTTGTATCCACAGCACTTAGAACAGTTTCTAGATCACAGTAAGTACTTAATAAATACTTTTTCACTCACGAATTCATATTGCCTAAGTAACACTTGAAGGAAAATTAGTGTACGAATGCTTTCATTCACTGTACTTTTGTAGAAAATTGTCATGTGAAAGAGTGCTGGTCTATAATTTTAAAAATCAGACTTAGACAGCTATAGCAAATCCAGGCTGTTGAAAAAAAAGAAAGAAAACCTGGAATCAAATGTGAACAACTGTGATACTCTACACCCACAGCTCTCAATCCAACACTTTTTCTATTTTAACAATGGATCTTTAGGCAAATGTGGAGTTTTTAGATTTGTGGTGCTATAGTGCAAAATAATTTTACAGTTTTAAATGTATTCCTACTACTAAAAGTCAAGTAATGTCTTTATTTTTCCCCTTATTTATTTACTTAATATTTTAGTTTTCAGCATTGATTTTCACAAGAGTTTGAATTACAAATTTTCTCCCCATTTCCACTCTCCCCCCACTCCAAGATGGCATACATTCTGATTGCCCCATTCCCCAGTCAGCCCAACCTTCTGTCACCCTAGTCCCCACCCCCATCCCCTTTTCCCTTAATTTCTTGTAGGGTAAGATAGATTTCTATGACTCATTGCCTGTATATCATATTTCCTAGTTGCATGCAAAAACTTTTTTTTGAAGATCTGCTTTTAAAACTTTTGAGTTCCAAATTCTCTCCCCTCTTTCCTCACCACCTACCCTCTCTAAAAAGGCAAGCAGTTCAACATAGGCCACATGTGTATCATTATGCAAAGCCCTTCCACAATACTCATGTTGTGAAAGACTAACTATATTTTGCTCCTTCATATCCTATCCCCCTTTATCCAGTTTTCTCCCTTGACCCTGCCCCTTTTGATTACACCCTCCCCCTATCTGCCCTCCCTTATATTGTCCCCCCTTTTTTATCTCCTTCCTCCTTCTTTCCTGTGGGGTAACATACCCAACTGAGTGTGTATATTATTCCCTCCTCGGGTCAAATCCAATGACAGCAAGATTCACTCATTCCCCCTCACCTGCCCCCTCTTCTGTTCCTACGGAACTGCTTTTTCTTGCCAGTTTTTTGTGAGATAATTTACCCCATTCTATCTCTCCCTTTCTCCCTCTCTCAATATATTCCTCTCTCATCCCTTAATTTGATTTTACTTTTTTAGATATCATCCCTTCATATTCAACTTACGCTGTGCCCTCTGTTTATATATGTATACACACAAATATATGTATATGTGTATGTATATATATATATATATATATACACACACACACACAGACACACACACACACACATATGTATATATGTATGTATGTATATTCCCTTCAACTACCCTAATACTGAGGTCTCATGAATTATATACAGCATCTTTACATGTAGGAATGTAAACAAAATAGTTCAACTTTAGTAAGGCCCTTATGATTTCTCTTTTTTGTTTACCTTTTCATGCTTCTCTTGATTTTTGTGTTTGAAAGTCAAATGTTCTGTTCAGCTCTGGTCTTTTCACTGAGAATGCTTGAAAGTCCTCTATTTTATTGAAAATCCATATTTTTGCCTTGTAGCATGATACTCAGTTTTGCTGGGTAGGTGATTCTTGGTTTTAATCCTAGCTCCATTGGCCTCAGGAATATCATATTCTAAGCCCTTCTATCCCTTAATGTAGAAGCTGCTAGATCTTGTATTATTCTGATTGTGTTTCCACAATATTCAAATTGCTTCTTTCTAGCTGCTTGCAATATTTTCTCCTAGATCTGGGAGCTCTGGAATTTGGTAACAATATTCCTAGGAGTTTCCTTTTTAGGATCTTTTTCAAGAGGTGATTGGTGGATTCTTTCAATTTATATTTTACCCTCTGACTCTCGAATATCAGGGCAGTTCTCCTTCCTAATTTCTTGAAAGATGATATCTAGGCTTTTTTTGATCTTGGCTTTCAGGTAGTCCACTAATTTTTAAATTATCTTTCCTGGATCTATTTTCCAGGCAGTGGTTTTTCCAAGGAGATATTTCACATTGTCTTCCATTTTTTTTCATTCCCTTGGTTCTGTTTTATAATATCTTGTTTTCTCATAAAGTCACTAGCTTCCACTTGCTCCAATCTAATTTTTAAGGCAGTATTTTCTTCAGTGGTCTTTTGGACCTCCTTTTCCATTTGGCTGATTCTGCCTTTCAGGGCATTCTTTTCCTCATTGGCTTTTTGGAGCTCTTTTGCCATTTGAGTTAGTCTATTTTTAAGGTGTTATTTTCTTCAGCATTTTGGGGTCTCCTTTAGCCAATCATTGACTTGTTTTTCATAGTTTTATCACATCACTCTCATTTCTGTTCCCCATTTTTCCTCTGCTTCTCTAACTTGCTTTTCCAAATCCTTTTTGAGCTCTTCCATGGCCTTAGCCCAGTTCATGTTTTTCTTGTAGGCTTTTATTTAGGCTCTTTGACTTTGTTGACTTCTTCTGGCTGTATATTTTAGTCTTCTTTGTCACAAAAAAAGATTCCAAAGTCTGAGTCTGAACCTGGACCCATTTTTGCTACCTTTCCATGTTCCCAGACAACTACTTGATACTTGAATTTTTCATCAGCGTATGACTGCTTGTAGAGTAGAGAGTACTTTGTCCCAACCTTGAGGGGCTGCACTATTTTTGGAACTATTTCTACCCAGCAAGCTCTGCCACACCAGAGCTCCTCTTCCCCCAAGAACCACCAACCCAGACTGCAACTCAGATCCAAGCAGGCTCTGTCCTCCTGCTCTGATCTGCCACTTAATTACTCCCACCAGGTGGGCCTGGGGACAGAAGCAACTGCAGGTGTAGTCCTCAGAGCTCAGAGGTCCACCACCTCCGCTGCCCCTGAGGTGGTGGCTGAACTGCAAACTCCTTCACTCTGTCCCCTCTTGTATTTGGTGTGTGTTCATGGAGAAGTCTGGTAACTGATTCAGGGCACTAGGGCCTGTTCTGCCTGGCTCCTGATCTGGTTGGTCCAGGCGTCACTCACACTGGACTCTGCACAGCTCTGCTCCCAGCTCCATGTGACAGACCTTACCCAGCAACTATCTAGGCTGTCCTGGGCTGGAGCCCTGCTTCCCTCTGCTCTTTTGTGGGTTCTGCGATTCTAAAATTTGTTCAGAGCCATTTTTAATAGGTGTTTGGAGGGTCCTGGGGGAGAGCTTGAGGCAAGTCCCTGCTTTCCAGCTGCCATCTTGGCTCTACACCCAGGTAATGTCTTTAAAAGAAACATATACTAAAGAAAAGAGTGTTCTTTAAAAAAATTCCTATTTTTAACTTCATTATGGTGTAATTGTGTATTCATGGGACTATTCAATTCTCAATTCAACAATTCATCCTTCCAATTTATAAATGGTTGTAACTTAAAGTGACTTGCCCCTTTCTTACCTATCACCTTAATGCTCTAATTCCTCTAGTTGCTTCAAACAACATTTTCAACGTGTACACACTTGGGGTTTATACAGAGTAGAAAATGTCTTGCAGCAACAACTGGTCTTTTACTTGCAATGACAAAAGTCACAAAGCAATCAAAATCAGTCCAGACTAGTAAATAGCTCAAACATAGATTTCCAGTAATAGTACATACCTGAGTATTAGAGTATCACTGAAAGCTTCTACTTAGTTGGCAATAAGGATATGTTGATGGACAGGAAGTAAATGGGTAAAATAAAATAGTGGGACACTTCTATTTATAAAGTTGACCTGAGACATTTACTAGCTATTTGACATTGAGCAAAACATTTAAAGTCTGTCTACCTTAATTTCCTCAAGTGTAAAATAGAATAATACTAATTGCATCTACCTCAAAGGGTTTTTATGAGGATAGAATGTTATATTTGTAAAGAATTCAGCAGAATAAGAAGTACTTAATAAATGCTTGTTTCTTTCCTTGTGAAAGTAACCCATTGTACTCAGATGACAAATAATCCCTAAACATTACATGCAGTTTTAAATGATGAGAAATATCAAAGATACATTGCATTATAAGATTTTATTTTTGTTTTGAAATCTTAACTGTGTCCTTCAACTCTAAAAGAAAATTTCTTTTTATGGTTAACATTTATTATGAAAACATATTTCTGAATTTCTTTGCTAAGGGAAAAGAGCAAGGGCAAAAATTTAGTAGATGTTTTATTTAAGGGAGATCTAAGATTTAAAAGTTATATGACTACACAGGGCATTCCATTTAGATTGTGAAGAGCTAGATTTAAATCTTAGCTCTATTTACTATGTGTAGACAAGTGATTTCTCAATGAGTCTCAATTTTTTTCATCTGTAAAATGAGATGTTTATACTAGATGATTTCTTAACAGCTTTTCCAGCCATAAATCCTATAATTTTAAATTTACAAAGTAAAACTGAGAAAGCTTTTGAAAAAAGAGGAAACGTAGGAACGTGAATTTTCTCTTGTGGCACTGAAGTTTAATAGGCCCTTCCATTGGACATGATGAGACTCATAGGTGCTTACAACCCTTGCTTTTAGAAAGAATCTTATGAAGAAATTTGGTAACTTTGGTCTTAGCTCACTGGAGCAAGGAGCTATGTTTCTATATACCAGAATGGATAGATAGATAAATATGGAAAAGAGACAATTATGAATAATATTTTCTAGAGAGCAATAACTACATTTATCTTTATATCTATCTATCTATATTTTTGTGTCTATCATGTATGTATCTATCTATCTATCCATCTACCAGTATAAAATTACCTTTATTTTATAGTAATATTCAAATTGAAAGAAAACTATGACAGATTGGAGACTTCAAGACAATATGTTTCACTTATTCATACAAATACAATGGCTCCACTTTTTAAAAATCAAAATGATTTTAAAAAATTTGACAATTCATGTGCCCTAGAATCTAAATCATATATCAGTACTTTTACTTAAATTCCTACCTTGGTGCTTTAATTTAACATTTTTATCAATTTTATAAAACAAAATGATGTGATAGCACTGTCAGTAGATGGGGTCATAAATATTTAGAGACAAATTGAAAGTTTGCAAGATTTTAAAATTTCATATAAATAAGTCATATTTCCTATTTTCAAATGTCTCTTTTGCTGTATTTTCTGCATCTCAGTTCTAACAGTATATTCAACAGGAAAGAAACCACTGAGCAATTCAGATTCATTCTACCTCTGTTCATTCTATTTCATTGGAAGAGTTATTTTTTTCATAGCTAAGTTATACTTAGAGAATACTTCCTAAGAATAGCATATGTTGGGGCAGATAGGTGGTGCAGTGAGTAAAGCACAGGCCCTGGAGTCAGGAGGACCTGAGTTCAAATCTAGCCTCAGACACTTGACACATGTACTTGCTGTGTGACCTTGGGCAAGTCACTTAACCCCAATTGCCCAAACCCCCCCCCAAAAAAAAATAGGATATGTGTTGTATTCTATACAGTGAAGATGACACACATTTGGAAACTGACCACTTCAATAATTTTAGAAGTCTTATGCTGAGTGAATGTGACATGTTATTTCAGATATTACTTTGGAGATAGTCCTGTGGTGGTATCCAAGTTGTCCTGAAAATTATTTATATGAAATAAAGGAAAAGAATCATGGTAGATAGGTAGTCCAATAGATTGATCATGGCATTTGAGGTCAGGAAGATCTGATTCTGATTCTACCCTCAGACATTTAATAGCTGTATCACTCTGGGCAAGGCAATTACTCTTTCTGTGCCTCAGTTTCCTCATTTGCAAAATTGGTATAATAATAATAATACCTACCTCATTTAATAGGTGTGAAGATCACGTGAGTGAACATATACTGCACAAAGTATTTTGTAAACTTTAAAATAACTACAAAAAGCTAGTTTATTATTATGAATATCATTATTATAATACATCATCATGACAAAACATGTTCTTGTGAGTAAACTCTTCATAAGATTTCAAGATAGAAGAGTCTCTGAAGTTATCTAATTTAGTCCCTTTATTTTATAGGGAAACTGAGGCCCAGAGAGCTGAAGTTACTTGCTTGAGAAAGTGTCAGAATTCAAATTCAAACTCAGAACATTGGATTCCAAATAGCAGAGCTCTTATTAAACCATACACTACCTTTCTCAGACTTTCTCCTGGAGGGAGCAGCATGGATGGTCTAATTGACAGGAGGTATGACACTTGGAGTTTAATTTTTTTGAATGTTTCTGTAAGTTAATTTCACTGAATATGCTCATCATATGTACTTATATTTACATAATCCCTATCCCCTACTCTCCCCAATCCAAAAAAATCCTCAACTATCAAATACAACTGCTGGAATTATACTTTCAAAAGAGAGGTGAATTTGACCTATTGAGGGATCCCTCTTCCCGTTTTGGTTTTGCTGTCATTCTTTAAAACAGTAATACAATCAATGATTTTGAATTCAAAGCCATCTTTAGGATAATCTGTCCTAATACAATCAATGTAAAAATTACGAATATATGAGAAAATTATTTTCCTAAAGTTGCGCAACTATTAATTAAAGAACCAGTACAAAACCATCAAATTCCAATATTCCTTGTACTCTCTGATGCTGTTTCTCTAAATTTCAATGGTTTCAATGAATACCTTTCAAAATATATTGGAAAGATCGTGTAGAAGGAGGAGGTTAACCTTTAGAACAATTAACACCATCTCGATAACTATCTTCCCATGGACTTTGGGAATAGTAAAAATAAATGATAATGGATATGTGAACTATCTCAGCAAAAAAATAAACCATAACATTTTTAATGGTGCAATCAGCGCTCTATAATCCCAAGGAGGCTAAAAGAAAAATTAGCTATTCCTTGTCAAAAATAAGAAAGAGGATTGTGGAGTCATTTTAGATCAAATGATAAATAGATATATATAATTCCTCTTGCCCAGTCTGCTAAGTTTGTACTGAGGATGGTTTCAGTGAGCCTGCAGAAGATGATGCCATGTATCATTGCTTTTATTTGACAACCAAGAACATTGTTTTCACTGGTATAATAGTCCCTAGAATAGTAAATATTTTTTTTTAAAAAATAGCAAGACAACAATTTGGCTCAGAATGATGTTTTAAATTAACTCTAACAAACACCTTGATGATGAAGAGTTTAAATATTGATAATAGAATTCTGATAAATTTTAAAAATAAGATTGTATTGATGGTAGGGGTGGTAGAAGACAGGTAGTCTTAGGGGTAGTGGTGGTGGGATGATGATGTTGGTAACAAAGGAGTAAAAAATGTTATTAAGGAAAAGTATAATAGAAGAAGAAGTAGTCTTAGGCTTGTGGTGAATATAAGGGATAATAGGTAGACATAGTATTCCGCTTCATGTATGGAGAAAGGACAAAAGGCCTCACACATTGTGAATGGGCTTCTGTTGTAAACTTAATGGGACCTGACCTGAGCAAGAGTCACACGGGATGGAAATCCTATAATCTCTATCAAAATACAATATGGATAGTGACTGGATCTCTGATTGCATTGATGTAAGTAACTAATTCCTTGCAAGTAAACTTCCTCTGTCAATGAAGGTCAGCATCTCTGCTACAATTTCTAGTATTACAATTTTACCTGGAGAACTAAAAATCTAAGTGATTTGACCAAGGTCACATAGCTAGTTTGAGTCAGAGGTGGGTCTTGACCACAGTGATTCCTGGTTGTAAGACCAATTCTATTCACTACCTTTTGATGGCTCCAATGATGGCAGGGCATTTGAATCAATGAGATCAAACACATCTTTGACAATTTCTATAGAATTTTAAGTTAACAAGTTGTTTTCCTCACAACCGTTTTTATAAGCATTAAAAGGAATATCATTCTGCATTTGATGATAAAGAAAAGGAATCCCAGAGAGATTAAGTGAATTGCTTATGTATGATTAGTAATCATCACTTCTAAGATTAAAGATGAAGTCTTTTGAAAACAATGTTCATTTTCTTTCTTTTACACCATACCCACTGGTTCTCAGATTTATATTTTTTGTATTTATTGTGAGAGGAAATGATAATTTAATAGAAACTTAAACCGTAGATCATGAAATTGTAGACTTAGATGTACCTGGACTCATTCCTCAGTGGTTAACACACTCCCACCCATCGTACTATGCTCATTCCAGTAATACTGAACCTTTAGCTGCAAAAGTATGAATACCAATTCCCATCCAAGCTCCACTGCCAACTTCCATACTCTTATCCTCCTTAAAGCTACCCTTCAAATTTGCTACTTCAGAGCTACTTGTCCCTTTCAATTTTTTATTTTAAGTCTCATTCATTCCCACTCCATCCATCTCCTCATTCTCATTAATACTTGCTTCCCTTCCAATGACAAAGAATTACTGACCACCCTTTCTAGGACCAATTACACTATGACTCAAAGACCCTGAATCATTAGTGGTTTTGGAAGGAGGGATCAGAATACTCCTTAACCTCCATTTCTTCTTCCACACTTTGCAAACAGTCTTCAGTAATGTCTCATTTGAGGTGAATTCAATCCAATTATGTTACCAAATCATGATTTTCATAGCTATTTTCTAACAATCTCCAGGATGCTTTCCTTCCTTTCTCATTGAATTCGGTGCCCTTCCTTTTTTGCTAACGTCTTCCACCAAACTAGAGGAATTCGACAGGTATTGATACTCCTCAGCCTCCCCAGTTCATCAGTCTAATCAATTCTCATCACTTATTTCTTCATTCCTCCTCAGCCATACACAGAAATGTTTTTAAAGCCAATCTTGCCATCACTCTCAAGTGTTATACTTCCGTGTTCAGAAACCCTAAAATTCCTCCAACTGACCATAATATTTTATCACTTTGTCATTCCATTTTTAATTCCATCTTATGACTTCTAATCCCTTTGTTTTATCCTCCCCATGACATCCAATAGCTTAATCCATAAACTGGTTCTTTAATACCCCTGCACATAACTCCACTTGCTCCCTTTTCTTTCTTGATCCTTTGGTAAGCCAGTTCAACTACCCTCTGTGCTTTTCTCTTTTTCCCACATTCCATTATTCTGTCACTGATCTTGACCTGCCCAGATTTAGCTTTGGATTATTCTCCCCATCCTTTGCTTTAGCTTTTGCTCACATACTCCAGAAGGAAGCAAGAGAAAAATCACAAAATTGTGCTAAATGGATCCATGGCAGATATATGTTACATAATCCCAACTAGTCCTTCACTGTGGCATGGCAACCATTTCATACCTCCATAAACAATTTACTATCCTATTGACTACAATAGCTTCTCCAGAGCAATTTTCCCCTCATATCTTTCATGATGCCCCTCACTTTTATCTGAAAACCTTGCCTTATATTGGACAAAAATAAAAGATAATTTGCTAAGAACTCACTCTTCTCTTTTCCTCATATTACTTCACTCAGATTCCTTCTGTTACTATCTCCACATTTACCATCTCCTTGCCATGGCAAACCCTTTTACCCATACAAATGATACCATTCAATTGTATCTTCTCTAGCAGATCCTAAGAGATCATCTAGTCCACATCCCTAAATTTTATTGATGAAGTAAATGATGAATGGCCAGAAACACTGTTACATGTTCAAAGGCAAATATACAGAAATCATCATTATTCTCTAATTTTATAAATACTGCACCAAGCCAAAAAAAGGTAATTTTTCTCAAAATGTTACCTCTTAAAATTAAACTATACTATGTCCCTCCCCTGATCCCCAAATCAATATGCTTATCCCATAACTAAAATATATATTTTACTTATCCTGGGTATATATATATATATATGTATATATATATATATATGTGTGTATATATATATATATATGTATATATATATGTGTGTGTGTATATATATATATATATATATATATATATATATATATATATATATATATATTACTTTGTTTCTATGGAAACAATTTGAGAATGGTGTTTTCGTATCAACTCCTACACAAAATTTTGCTACAAAATATATCTATAAATAACTACTATTTATAATATAACCCTCTAGATATGATGATCATAATCATAAGATAGTTGTAGCTCAGAACAAATAGCAGGAATCAGTGAGTATAGGTTCCTTTTTACAATGCAGGAATCTGACATACGCAGAACTTAACTTAGAATGGAAATTATTAGTTAAAAAAACTTGATTCTCCTCTAAACTTCCTTTTTTTTCTGATGAGGACACTGGTGTGCTTCATCTCCAGGGAATACAGATTGGGAGTCCTTATTTTCAGTCATTTAAACATTCACACAATAGGCTTTAATCAAACTTGACTTTGCTGATATTGTTCATTACTCTAGAAAGAATATTTTTTACCTCCACACTGGAAAAATATTATAGTAGATATTACACCTAGAGAGTTATCAGCTGTAATTTATCTTCAGTATTTTTATAAATAAATAATTATGTGTAACAATAATTACAGGGGATAAAATTCACAACCATCACTCCACAGTCTTAAACTGAGATTCTGACAAAAGCATTTTAATAGCTCTCAACTTATATAATATATAATTCTGGTGACATCAGCATGTTTATAAAATATATTTATAATGAATTTAAATATTAATAGTTGAAATTATCTTCCTTCAAATGGATTTCATTGTGCATATTTTCTGCAAATCTCATAACTGAGTTATAATGGAGCATTTCATTCAGGAGATTAACATGATGAATTAGTATTTAGATTTATGCAAGAGAAAGTCCCCAAAGCAGTATAGGAAGTTTTCTAATTCACTGAATGCTGTGTACCTGTTGCCATAGAAACAGAATAGGGAATAAGAAAAGAAATTTTATTTCTTTAATTTTCCTATGATGATGTTAGGAATCTGTATCTAGAGATTTTGAGGGTCTGTATACAAAAACACAGCTCTAATACAGACAAATATTTTTCAATATTTTTCCTTTTTTATACTTTATTCTCCATGTCTGCTTTTTAAACTTTTAAATGTCTTTAAATATTTTATAATACAATATAATATAATATAATACAATATTCAATTCCTACTACATGTTCAACCAAATCTCGTTAAAAACCTGCCTCTCCAAAAGAAAAAAAAAATGGAGTAAGGCAAAAATATAAATGGGACTAATAGGGGCAATCTGCCTCTTTTTTATTACAAAACAGCCTACTATGAAGGAGCAGATGCATTGAATTATCATAACTATTTCTAATTTTCAGAAATAGGAAGTGTCCTTTGTATTTTTTCTAAATGATGAACCTCACCCACTTTTCTTAAAAAAATAATAAAGAAGGTAACAAAAGTCCCAGTACAGTTTTAAGATTCTGAAGTCAAAAGTGTACTGACACTTTTCTCTAACAATTAAAGCAGATAACTTGGATTCCATTTCCCCTTTTATATGTACAAGATATAGCCACGGGTAAATCAAAATCAATCAGAGCTTCAATTTCCTTATCTTAAGAAATGGTGGTGGGGGTGTAGAGCCAAGACAGTGGCTGGAAGACAGGGAATAGCTTAAGCTCTCCCCCAAATCCCTCCAAACCCCTGTAAAAAATGGTTCTAAACAAATTCTAGAGCTATAGAAACCACGAAATAACAGAGGGAAACAAGTCTCCAGTCTTAGACAGCCTGGATGGTCTCTGGGAAGGGTCTATCACACTGTGCTGGGAGCAGAGCCCAGCCCAGCATGGGCCGCACATGGACAGACCAGACAGGGAGTCAGGTGAAGCAGGCCATAGGGCCATGAATTACTCAGCTGTGGCAGTTACCAGATTTCTCAACCCACAAACACCAAAGACGAAAGGAACAGGTTAGTGGGAAAACTGCTGTATCTGGGTGAGAGAAATGCATGGTTCAGCTCCAACCCTGGCAGCATTGCAGGTGGTAAAGCAGCAGCAACAGCAGGCAGGTCCTGTGGCTGCTTCCAGAGCTCCAACTGGGGCTGCTTTTGACACCAGGCCTACCTGGTGGGAGGAATCAAGTGGCAGATCAGAACAGGAATGCAGGGATTGCTTTGCTGGTGCAGAGGCAGGGTAATCTTGCTTTGCCCTGCTTGGATCTGGGTCATGGTCCTGGATGGCAGTTCATGAGGGAGGAAGAACACTGGTATGACAGAGCTTCCAGTGATTGGAGTAGAAGTAGCTCTGAAAACAGCAGGACAAGGCCCCTAAAGCTTGGGACAAAATGCCCTCCACTCTGAAGGCACTCATACCCTGACAAAAAACTCAAGGGTCAAGTAGTTGGCTGGAAACGTCAGCAGGCAGTGAAAAAGGACTCAGACTCAGACTATAGAATCTTTTTTGGTGACAAAGAAGACCAAAACATACAGCCAGGAGTGAGCAAAGTCAAAGAGCCTACATAAAAACTTCCAAGAAAAATAGGAATTGGTCTCAGGCCATGGGAGAGCTCAAAAAGGATTTGGAAAAGCAAGTAAGAGAAGTAGAGGAAAAATTGCAGAGAGAAATGAGAGTGATGCAAGAAAACCATGAAAAACCAGTCAACAACTTGCTAAAGGAGACACAAAAAAAACTGAAGGAAATAATACCTTAAAAATAGACTAACCCAAATGGCAAAAGAGCTCCAAAAAAGCCAATGAAGAGAAGAATTCCTTAAAAGGCAGAATTAGCCAAATGGAAAAGGAGGTCCAAGAGACCACTGAAGAAAATACCACCTTAACAACTCTATTGGAGCAAGTGCAAGCTACTGACTTTATAACAAATCAAGAAAATATAAAACAGAACCAAAAGAGTGAAAAAAATGGAAGACACTGTGAAATATCTCATTGGAAAAACCGCTGACCTGGAGAAAAGATCCAGGAGACATAATTTAAAAATTATTGGAGTACCTGAAAACCATGACCAAAAAAAGAGCCTAGACATCATCTTTGAAGAAATTATCAAGGAAAACTGCCCTGATATTCTAGAACCAGAGGGTAAAATAGAAATTGGAAGATACCACCAATCACCTCTTGAAAAAGAACCCAAAAAGGAAACTCCTAGGAACATTGTCACCAAATTCCAGAGTGCCCAAGTCAAGGAGAAAATGCTGCAAGCAGCCAGAAAGAAACAATTTGAGTATTGTGGAAACACAATCAGGATAACAAACATCTAGGAGCTTCTACATTAAGCGATCCAAGGGCTTGGAATATGATATTCTAGAGGTCAAAGGAGCTAGGATTAAAACCAAGAATCAACTACTGAGAAAAACTGAGTATAATACTCCAAGGCAAAATGTGGATTTTCAATAAAATAGAGGACTTTTAAGCTTTCTCAATGGAAAGACCAGAGCTGAATAGAAAATTGGACGTTCAAATGCAAGTGTCAAGAGAAGCATGAAAAGGTAAACAGGAAAAAGAAATCATAAGGGACTTACTAAAGTTGAACCATTTGGTTTGCACTCCTACATGGAAAGATGATATTTGTACCTCTCTCAGTATTAGGGTAGTTGGAGGTAATACACACACACACACACACACACACACACACACACACATACACACACAGAGAGAGAGAGAGAGAGAGAGCAAGCACAGGCTGAGTTGAATGTGAAGGGATGATATCTAAAGAAAAATAATAAAGAAAAAGAAAATGAAATTAAGGGGTGAGAGACGAATATATTGGGAGAAGAAGACAGGGAGTGACAGGATGGAGTAAATTATCTCCCATAAAAGTGGCAAGAAAAAGCAGTTCTGTTGGAAGGGAAGAGGGTGCAAGTGAGAGGGAATGAGTGAATCTTGTTCTCATCAGATATGACTTAAGGAGGGAATAACACACTCAATTTGGTATCTTACCCTACAGGAAAGTGGGGAGGGAATAAGAGAGGGGTGTGATAGAAGGGAGGGCATATTGGGAGAGGTGGTAATCAAAAGCAAACACATTTGAAAAGGGACAGGGTCAAAGGAGAAAATTGAATAAAGGGCAACAGGCTAGAATGGAGGGAAATAGGATTTGTCTTTCACAACATGACTATTATGGAAGTGTTTGGCATAATGATCCATGTGTGACCTATGTTGACTTGCTTGCCTTCTCAAGGAGTGTGTATGGGGATGGAAGAAGGGAGAGAATTTGGAACTCAAAGTTCTAAAAACAAATGCTCAAAAAAGTTGTTTTTACATGCAACTTGGAAATAAGATATACAGGCAATGGGGTATAGAAATCTATCTTGCCCTACAAGAAAGTAAGGAGAAAGAGAATGGGGGGTGGGGAGTGGGGTGACAGAAGGGAGAGTGGACTGGGGAAAGGGGCAATCAGAATATATGTCATCTTGGAGTGGGGGGAGGGTAGAAATGGGGAGAAAATTTATAACTCAAAATCTTGTGGAAATCAATGTTGAAAAGCAAAAAAATAAATAAATAAATAATGAAATATGGAAAAGAAAAAAAAAGAACTGGAGGTGGAGCCAAAATGTCCGGGTAGAGAGAGTAACTCACCTGAAGTCTCCCACCATTCCATCCTAACAATTTTAAAATAACACCTCAAATTGAATTCTGGAGGAATGGAGCCAACAAAAGGTTGGAGAAAATGATTTTTAAGACCAAAAACAACTTTGGAGGTTGCCAGGAAAGGTCTGTCACACTACCAGTTGTGATTAGACCTGAAATACAGTGCAGGCCAAACCATGGCAATATCAGTAGTAGGCCCTGAAGGTGGCTACAATAATGGCAGCAGCAGCTTTGGAAACTCTCACCCTACAAACAGGAAGGGGGGCAGGGAACTGGTTAGAAAAAGATTACAAAGGACCCTTTGTTAGTGCTGAGTTTAGGACCCTAATGAATGCTCATACATATTGTCAGGTCACAGTTCCAGGAAGAAGAGGAGCACTAGTGTTAGTGATTGCAGGAGAGCTGGGGACCTGGTCACAGTTTCAAGGCCAAGAGGGCTACTAGCACTTATGACTGAAGTCCCTTCCTGGGTAAAGGTCAGAGCAGAAGCCAGGAGAGCAGTGACCACACCTCTCTTTAGATTGTACCAGTTTGGAAGCAACAAAATCATATAGACTCTAACGACTAGCTTTGAAAACAGCAGTACAAAAAAACCTGAAGCTTTGGACAGAGCTCCTCTACCTCAAAAGCTGAGCCCAACATTAACATAAAATTGAAAGTCAAGAAATAGGCTGGAAAGATGAGTGAACAAACAATGACAAAAAGAACTTAACCACAGAAAAGTTTCTAAGATGACAGGGAAGATCAAACACAAACTCAAAAGAAGACAACAATCTCAAAACAGCTACAAAAAAGCCTAGAAGAAAATATAATAAATTTAACTCAAAGCCATGATAAAAGAAAATGAGCTTAGACATAATATTTCAAGAAATTATCAAGATAAAAAACTGCCTTGATATCTTAAAACCAGAGAATAAAATATAATTTGGAAAAATCCACCTATCTCTACCTCCCAAAATAGATCCCTCTCCCCCAACAAAAATAAACCTACCAGAAAAATTTTAAGCCAAATAAAAGAGCTCCTAGGTAATCAGCCATAAAGACAATTCACACATAGTGAAGAGATAGCCAAGATCAAACAAGATTTAGTAGCTTCCCACTTTAAAGTATTGGAGGGCTTGAAATATAATGTTCCAGGAAGCAAAGGAGTTAGGATCACAACCAAAAATAAAATATCCAGCAAAACGGAACATAATGCTTCATGGAGGAAATGGATATTTAATGGAATAGATGGTTTTCAAGTATTTCTGATGCAAAGTCCAGGTCTGAATAGAAAATTTGACTTTCAAATACAAAACTCCAGAGATGAATAAAAAGGTAAAGATGAAGGAGAAATCATAAGGAATTCAATAAGTTTAAACTGTTCACATTACAATATGGGACTTTTAACTCCTAAGAACTTTATCATTATTAGAGCATTTAATAGTATAGAGAGGTAGAGGACACAGGTGTGAGTTAACTATGATGGGATGATTTCAAAAACTAAAATAAGATAAATGGGTGAGAAAGAGAAATGCACTGAGAGAATGGGGAAGGAAGAAAGAAGAACGGGAAAAATAGGGGTGGCAGACAATGCTTGAACTTTACTTCCATTGTAATTGGCTCAAAGGGGATAATAAACACACTCAGATGGATGTAGATGTCTGTACTTTAAAGAGAAGTAGGAGGGGAGGAAGATTAATGGTGGGGTTAGAAGGAAGGGTGGATTAGGTGAGGCAGTAGTCAAAAGCAAAAAGACACTTTTGAGGAGGGATAGGGATAGGGACAGGGACAGGGATAGAGATAGGGACAGAGAGAGAGAGAGAGAGAGAGAGAGAGAGAGAGAGAGAGAGAGAGAAGGAAAATATGATGATGATGGAGGGAAATACTTAGAGTAATCATAACTGAGAATGGGAATGGGATAAACTCACCCATAAAATGTAAGTACGCATTACAATGGATTAAAAACCAGAATCCAAGAATGTGTTATTTACAAGAAACACACATGAAATAGAGAGATACACACAGAGTAGAAATAAGGGCCAAAGGCAGAATCTATTATGCTTTAGCAAAGGGGGAAAAGCATGGGTATCAATCATGGCATCAGTCAAAGCAAAAATAGACCAAATTAAAATATATAAGCTGAGAAACTATATTTCACTAAAAGGCAACAGAGACAATGAAGTAAAATCAATACTAAACACATATGGGCCAAAGAGCATAGCATCTAAATTCCTGAAGTAGAAGATAAATGAATTATAGGAGAGGAGAGTAAAACAACACTAATAGAGGACCTCAACTTACCTCTCTTAGAACTAGATACATCTAACCAAAAATAAGCAAGAGAGAAGTTAAGGAGAGGCAAAAAATTTCTCAGCTGTACCTGGCACCTTTACAAAAACTGATGGTATTTTAGGGAATAAAAACCTCACAGCAAAATATAGACTAGAAGAAATATTAAATGTATCTTTTTCAGACTATGAGGCAATAAAATTACAATCAATTAAAGGGTGTGAACATATGATTAAATATTAATAGGAAACTAATTATTCTAATCCTAAGGAATTAGGTCAAAATGAATCATAGAAACAATGAATACTAAAATTTATGGGATATAGCTAAAGCAGTGCTTAGGGGAGTATTTATATCTCTAAATGCTTTCATCTATCAAATAAAGAAAGAGTAGATTAATCAATTTGAAATGTAACCAAAAGAAAAACAAGAAAAAAAAAACAAATTAAAAGTGCTCAATTAAACACCAGATTGAAATCCTGAAAATCAAAGAGGAGACTAATAAAATTATATGTAAGAAAACCATTCAACTAATATAAAACTGGTTTTATGAATAAAACAATAAAAATAGATAAACCATTGATTAATTTGATTTAAAAAAAAGAAAGAAGAAAACCAAATTATCTGTATCAAAGTAAAATAAAATGGTGAATTCACCCCAATGCAATGAAGAAGAAATTAAAGCAAGTATTAGAAACTATTGTGCCTAACTATATACCAATAAATCTGATAAATTAGGTGAAGTGGATGAATACTTAACAAAAATATAAATTATGTGGATCAACAGAAGAAACTCTATGAAACTTACATAACTCCACCTCAAAGACATTGAACAAGCCATAAAGCACTCCCTAAGAAAAAATCCCCAAGATCATATAGAATAACCAATTAGTTTCACAAAACATCCAAAGAACAAATAATTTTAAAATTATATGTACCTATTTGGAAAAAAATAGACAAATTGGGAGTCCTACCAAATTCCTTCTATGACATGAATATGATGCTGAAGAGCAAAAACAGAAAAGAAAAACTATAGACTAACTTCCCTAATAAATATTGATGTAAAAAATTTAAATAAAATATTAGCAAGAAGATTGCAGAAATATATCACAAAGATCATGCATTATGACCAGTTGGGATTTATACTAGGAATGCAGGGATCATTCAATATTGGGAAAACTATCAACATAAATGAACATATCAATAACAAACACAGCAAAAGTAATATGATCATCCCAATAGATGCAGAAAAAGCTTTTGACAACATACAACACACATTCCTATTAAAAATACCAGAAAGCAAAGAATAATTGGAGCTTTCCTCAAAATGATGAGAAGTAACTATCTTAAACCATTAGCTACCATTATCTGCAATGATGATAAGCTGGAAGCCTTCCCAATAAGACAAGGTTGAAGCAAGGATGCCCATTATCTCCATTATTATTCAATATTGCACTAGAAATGATAGCTACAACAATAAGAGAAAGACAGGAAATTGAAAGAATTAGAATTGACAATATGGAAACAAAATTTCTACTCTGTGCAGAAGATTTGATGGTCTACTTAGAGAATTCTAGAGAATCAACTTAAAAAAACCAACTGAAACAATAATTTTTTCAAAGTTGTATGATATTAGTAAACTCACAAAAATTATCAGCATTTGTATATATTACCAGCAAAGTCCATCAGCAGAAAGAGGAATTCCACTTAAAATAATTGCAGATAATATAAAATGCTTGGCAGTCTACCTGCCAAGACAAACCCAGGAACTATAATGAATACAGTTAGAAAATGCTTTATACCAATAAGTCAGATATAAACAATTGGAGAAATATTAATTGCTTATGGGGAGGACAAGCCAATATAAAAAATGACAATATTACTAATTTAATTTACTCATGCAGTACCATACCGAACTACCAAAAATATTTTATAGAGCTAGAAAAAATAACAAAATTCTTCTGGAGGAACAAAAGGTCAGGAATATCAAAGAAATCAACGAAAAAAATGTGAAAGAGATAACTTAGCAATACCAGATCTCAAACTATATTACAACGTGATACTCATCAAAACAATCTGGTACCGTCTAACAAACAGAGTGGTGGAACAGATTAGGTACACAATATCTGGTAATAAATGGCCATAATAATCTAATGTTGGATAAACACAAACATTCAAACTTTTGGGTGAAAAACTCAACATTTGACAGTAATTCCTATGAAAACTGGAAAACAATTTGTCAGAAACTAGGTATGTCAACATCTCACACCATATATTGATAGGTGAAAATGGATACCTGATTTTGATTTAGTGGAATGTCTGAGTGGCTTTCTTTAAGTAATGTAAGTTTTATAAAACTCACTTTTTTCATTGTTAAAGTAGGAATGATAGTTCCTGTAGTAATTCTTAGGGAAGGATGTTGTGAAGGTTAAATGAGAGTGTGTAAAAGACAGCAAAATCTCGACTCTTGTCCAGTCATTATTGACAAGTCAGGGGTCTTTTATAGCTCCTCTTACCTGGATACTTATAATAATCTTCTACCTGGTCTCCCTACTTCCATTCTTTTCTTAGACCATCTTTATCCTTCTTACACAGCCAAAATAATGGCCCTCAAGTACAAGCCTGACTACGTAATTCCCCTTACGAAAAGCTATATTGGCTCCCTATTGCCTATAGAAAAAGGAAAAAAAAGAAATGTTTATTTTACTTTCACTTGATGGTCTCACTTTTTGGCCTTTCTTGTTTTAAAACACTTTACACCCTCTTTTATGAACTTCATGTATGATATAATTTCCAAATTTCATTGTACTATACCTGCCTCTGTGTAATTAGATGATCATAATACTGACAATACCTACCTCAAAGGAAAACTGTGAGGGTCAAATGTAGAACTCTTTGTAAATGTTAAAACATAATACAAATGTAAGTTTTTATTAATTTCTTAGCATATAGAAAATTTATATTCATAGAGGTCCAACAAGTCACATAAGTCCACACACATGTAAGGGGAATTCTGTCCTAGAACTTCCTAGACATAATCCTACTTTATTCTCCAGCCAGTTAGGATACATTAACAATATCTCACCCATACAGCTCTTTAGTAGGTTAATAAATCATTTCATAAGCTGCCCCACATCCTGCCTTTCCAGTTTTCTTAACCCTTACATCCCTTGCCCTTCTGTACTCTGTAATTCAATGACACTGGGCTCCTTTCTTTGCCTTGCACAAGACATTCCATCTCATGACTCCATCCATTTTCCCTAGTTATCCTCCATGCCTATAATGTTTCTCCTACTTTGGTTTTGCCTCCTGATTTCCCCTGGCTTCCTTCAAGTCCCACCTTAAAACCAATCTTCTATAGGGAGGCTTTCTTGATCACCTTTAATCTTAATGACTTCTCTAATGATTGCAAGTTATCTCGTTCATTAGATTGAGTTTCTTGGGAGCTGTGAACTTTGTTTCCATTCCCTTATATTCCCAGAATTTAAGACAATGTCTGGCACATAGTAGGTGGTTTATAAAAGCTTGTTGACTGACTGGCTGAAGAGAGCTGGCTTCTATTCTCAGCTTTTCCATTTACCAAATATATAACAACCTTGTAAAGCCTCAGTTTCCATATCAGTAAAATGGAGAAATCATAGTTGCTTATATCACTCTGTTGTTGCAAGCTATAGCAAATAGCAAAATTTAAAGAACTATACACGTGAGTTTTATTAATTGTTACTTTACTATTAGTGAGCATGTAACAAAAAATGCTGACATCAAAGTCAAGATAATCTGGCCTAAAGTACCTCACAAACTGGGCAAATTATTTAATTGTTCAGCATCGCCAGGAACTCCCTAAAAGAGGTGTTGTTAAGCTGAGGTCCATATACAAACAGTAGGTTCATGGATAGAATTCACAGGGATGCTCCACTTGGATGGGAAAAAATACATTTTTCTTCTTTCCCCAAATTGTAACTGAAATTTGTAATCATGAATATATTCATATACATACACTAAAGAATATACATGTACACATGTGCACATATATAAAAACTGAAATCTATAGTGATATCAATTTATCTATATTTGTCTGTCTATCTACTGAGAAGAGTTATATAGATTGAACTATTCTGTCAAAGAAGTCTCTGACAAGCAAGCAAAGAGAGAGAGAGAGAGAGAGAGAGAGAGAGAGAGAGAATCCCTACTCTAAAACTATAAATTGAAGAACTATTGTCTGTCTATAGATAAATTTTGGGAGATAAAGTTTCCTCAGCCAACATTCTCAACACATGTGAAATTATAGGTTCAAACTAACAAAATCAGAGGTTTTTGTGCATGCAGATAATCTTCCTAAGCAGTTCCCATGCTCAAAACACTTCTCAATTACCTTATTCCACATAGGATGAAATACTGCAATCTCATTCCTTCATTTGAGACTTCTCCCAAATTGGCTCCAACCTACCTTTCCAGTATTATTTAATATTCTTTTTGCAGCATTTTACATTTTAACCAAATTTGACAAATAGCTGTTCTTTAATATGGACATGTCATCTCCTTAGTGAATTAACTTTAGCCACTCTCTATGACTGGGACATGTTCTGTTCTTAACTCCATCTCTCTAGGTATCCTATTTCTTCAAGGCTCCGGTTAGTTTTTGACAATTCTTTTGTGAAGACTTCCTTCAACAACCCAAAGAGTTTGCATCCTTACCTTTCTCAAATTAATTTAGAATGTGGGGAGTGGGGGGTGAGTTTCTTTATGCTGCATTCTGAACACACAATTGCACAAAAATGTAAACAGTTTGAGGATGTGGACAATATTTTGTTTTTATCTCTGTATTCCAAGTATCTGATATGGAATATAAATGATCCATTCAATAAGTATTGTTTAAATTTCTACTATGTGCCCAGCACTGTTTTAGGTGAGGGGAAACAAAAGGAAAATATAGTAGTCCTTTTCCTCAGGGGCTTCCATTCTATATAAGGTCCCTAATAAATATTCAATTATTTGCAAGTCTATAACTATTAGATGTATGTATGAAGTAATCATGTTTTCTTGTGGCTGAGGAAATGAATCTTGCTTTCTTTTTTTTTTTAATTTAAATTTATTTATTTGACATATTTAGTTATCAGCATTGATTATCACAATAGTTTGAATTACAAATTTTCTCCCCATTTCTACCCTCCCCCCCCCACTCCAAGATGGCGTATATTCTGGTTGCCCTGTTCCCCAGTCAGCCCTCCCCTCTATCTCCCCCCTCCCCTCTCATCTCCTTTTCCCTTCCTTTCTTGTAGGGCAAGATAGATTTCTATGCCCCATTGCCTGTGTATCTTATTTTTTAATTGCATGCAAAAACTTTTTTTTGTTTGTTTCTGAACATCTGATTTTAAAACTTTGAGGTCCAAATTCTCTCCCCTCTTCCCTTCCCACCCACCCTCCCTAAGAAGTTGAGCAATTCAACCTAGGCCACATGTGTATCATTATATATAACCCTTCCATAATACTCATGTTCTAAAAGACTAACTACATTTTGCTCCTTCCCAACCCATCCCGCTTTATTGAATTTTCTCCCTTGACCCTGTCCCCTTTCCAAAGTGTTTGTTTTTGATTACCTTCACCCCCATCTGCCCTCCCCTCCATCATCCCCCCCTTTTATTTTTTTTTTTCTTCCTCCCTCTTCTTTTGTATGGGGTAAGATACACAACTGAGTATGTATGGTATTCCCTCCTCAGGCCAAATCTGATGAGAGCAAGGTTCACTCATTCCCCCCTCACCTGCCCTCTCCCCTCCTCCCACAGAACTGCTTCCTCTTGCCACCTTTATGTGAGATAATCCACCCCATTCTATCTCTCCCTATCTCCCTCTCTCAGTATGATGCTCTCTCATCCCTTAATTTCATTTTATTTCTTTTAGATATCTTCCCTTCATCTTCAACTCACCCTGTGTCACGCATATATATACACATAGATATATACATACATACACATTCGCTTATATATATATATATATATACATAAACATATATATATATACATATATATATATATATATATATGCATATTCCCTTCAGCTACCCTAATACTGAGGTCTCATGAATCATACTCATCATCTTTCCATGTAGGAATGTAAACAAAACAGTTCAACTTTAGTAAGTCACTTGCAATTTCTGTTTCTTGATTACCTTTTCATGCTTCTCTTGATTCTTATGTTTGAAAGTCAAGTTTTCTATTCAGTTCTGGTCTTTTCACTGAGAAAGCTTGAAAGTCCTCTATTTTACTGAAAATCCATATTTTGCCTTGGAGCATGATACTCAGTTTTGCTGGGTAGGTGACTCGAGGTTTTAATCCTAGCTCCATTGACCTCTGGAATATCGTATTCCAAGCTCTTCGATCTCTTAATGTAGAAGCTGCCAGATCCTGGGTTATTCTGATTGGGTTTCCACAATACTCAAATTGTTTCTTTCTGGCTGCTTGCAGTATTTTCTCCTTGATCTGGGAGCTCTGGAATTTGGCAACAATATTCCTAGGAGATTTCTTTTTTGGATCTATTTGAGGAGGCGATCGATGGATTCTTTCAATTTCTATTTTGCCCCGTGGCTCTAGAATATCAGGGCAATTCTCCTTCACAATTTCTTGAAAGATGATATCTAGGCTCTTTTTTTGATCATGGCTTTCAGGTAGTCCAATAATTTTTAAATTATCTCTCCTGGATCTATTTTCCAGGTCAGTGGTTTTTCCAAGGAGATATTTCACATTGTCTTCCATTTTTTCATTCCTTTGGTTCTGTTTTATAATATCCTGGTTTCTCATAAAGTCACTAGCTTCCACTTGCTCCAATCTAATTTTTAAAGTAGTATTTTCTTCAGTGGTCTTTTGGACCTCCTTTTCCATTTGGCTAATTCTGCCTTTCAAGGCATTCTTCTCCTCATTGGCTTTTTGGAGCTCTTTTGCCATTTGAGTTAATCTGTTTTTTAAGGTGTTGTTTTCTTCAGTGTATTTTTCAGTATTTTTTTGGGTCTCCTTTAGCAAGTCATTGACCTGTTTTTCATGGTTTTCTCGCATCCTTCTCATTTCTCTTCCCAATTTTTCCTCTACTTCTCTAACTTGCTTTTCCAAATCCTTTTTGAGCTCTTCCATGGCCTGGGACCAGTTCATGTTTTTCTTGGAGGTTTCTGTTGTAGGCTCTTTGACTTTATTAATTTCTTCTGTCTGTATGTTTTGGTCTTCTTTGTCAGCAAAGAAAGAATGCAGAGTCTGAGACTGAATCTCGGTGCGTTTTTGCTGCCTGGCCATAATCCCAGCCAACTAACTTGACCTTTGAGTTTTTCAGTGGGGTATGACTGCTTGTAGACTACAGAGTTCTATGTTCCACATTTGGGGGGGAGGTGCCAGCTCTGCCGCACCAGCACTGCTCCTTCCCCAAGGAACCCCAACCCGAACTGGGCTCAGATCTTCGGCAGGCTGTGCACCCCTGCTCTGATCCGCCACTTAATTCCTCCCACCAGGTGGGCCTGGAGCCAGAAGCAGCAGCAGCCGTAGCTGCCCCACCTCCACTGCCCCCGGGGCTGGAAGCCGAACCGCGAACTCCTTCCACTCCCGCAGCTTTTCCCACTAACCTTCTCAGCAGTCTTTGGTGTTTGTGGGTTGAGAAATCTCCTAACTGCCGCAGCTCACTGAATCAGGGTGCTAGGGCCCCCTCCGCCCGGCTTCTGGTCTGGATGGTCCAAGTCGCTCAGGCTGGGCTCTGCTCCACTCCGTTCCCAGCTCCCAGCTCCGTGCGGGATAGACCTCACCCAGAGACCATCCAGGCTGTCCTGGGCTGGAGCCCTGCTTCCCTCTGCTGTTCTGTGGGTTCTGCCATTCTAGAATTGGTTCAGAGCCATTTTTTATAGGTTTTTGGAGGGGCTCGGCAGGGAGCTCAGGCTTTTCCCTGCTTTCCAGCCGCCATCTTCCAACTCTGAATCTTGCTTTCTTATAACTATGCTTATTGAGATAGATACATCTTTCTTCTATGTTGCTGATGACCACTTAGAACAAGAAAAATTACACAACTACAATTTCCTCTGCCATCTTTTGTGGTTGTTGTTGTTGTTGTTTTTCTTGACATGTCTCTATTAGGAAATATGTAAACAATTTTTGAAAACCTTCATGCAGTAAGTCATGTCCAATTCCTTTTTATTTCCTAAGCTTTGTTAACATTTTCCAGAAATCCAAAGGGGTTATAGAGATATTGTTGCTTCATGTAGAAACAATTCAGGGGATCATCCCATAATGTTATTCATATCCAACTGCTATTGTGTATTGTAATAGCCTTGGTTACATGCTCAAATAGCTTCTCTGAAATACAAGTGAGACTCATAGATCTTATATTCACAGTCTCATTCAACTCTATTTGAAGATGTGCAATATCTGGCCTAGTGTCCAGTTTTTGTTTTGTTTTGTATCTGTTGTTATTTTTGAATCATTGCTATTTTTAGTCATATATCCTTTGCCAGAGTCTTTTTGCACTTTGGGTCTCAGGATGATACTAGCCACTCTTTGTAATTTACCACCTCGGAACACTGGAATGCTATATTTCAGCAATTGTCCCATTTGCAAGGCCCCATGCTACATTTCCTTTTATAAAATGTCCTTGAAATAGGCCTTTCTCCAACATGTTCTGTAGCAAAGATGGATAAATTTCATTTAACCTGTCTGCAGCAACAGTTGTTTCTCCACTTGTCTCTTATCCCAGCTGATTAAGTTGGCACTTAGGGATTGATAGCAACATATTTAAAATCTTCCTTGACATCTATGCTACATTTGACTATTTGATTTTTCACAGTCCTTATCCCCTTTTTCAATGTATGCTATGTCTCAAAACCTGTCTTATTTCTTTATCCTAATCCCCACACAGTTTCAGGAATTGGTTTTATAGTCTAGGTAAACTCATCACTTAAGAAACATACACACACACACACACACACACACACACACACACACACACACACACACTACCTCCACCACCATTGTCCTCTATATTCACAAATTCTTAAAGCTGTGTGCATGTTAAAGTCAGGTTGTAAAGTCTAATGTGGGGAGCATAGCCCTTGTAAAAAGAACATTTTGTCAATTTCTTAGAAATATTGGCTTCTTTCCCTCCATTGCCTGAACTATGAATACTGCAAAAAGTATTTCAGTACATACTTTATATGCAGCTCTATGTGAGTTCTAGGGATAAAATGATAAAAAGAAATGGATCAGTCATTGCTCCTAAAGTTACATATGTCCTCCTGAAGATGGGAAACATAGACAAGGGAGAGATAACATGCACACAAATGAGTTTGCCATACATAAGCACCTTTTTCCTAATTGCTCCAAGCCCTCTTGGTTAGATGTTCATAAGATCACAGATTTAGAAAGAAAAAGACTTTTACCATTATGTAGTGCAAGCCCCTCATTTTACAGAAGAGAAACTGAAACCCATAGATATTGATTGCCTTGCTTAGGGTTACATAGATAGTAGGTGGCAGAGCTGAGATTAGAATTTACATCCTCTCCCTCTAAATCTAGCAGTCTTCCTACTGAACCATGGTGTCTCATTATCACAGAAACAAAACCATACATTTAGAGCTGGAAGGGATGTTTGAGGCTTACCAAAGTGTCTGGTACATAGTAGATATGCAATATATTTTTATTGACGTTGAGTCCAATATATTTATTTTTAGAAATTTGGAAAACAGATTGAAATTGTTTAAATTACACATCCAGAGTCACGTAGCTAATAAATATCTAAGGTAGGATTTGAACTCAGGATTTGAACTTCTTGATTCCAAGTTCATCACTTTTCCCATTGATGTCTCATTACTAAGTAGTTAATATTTATGATACTCTGAACTGGAGTGGGTTTAATAATTAATTCACCTGCACTTTCTGCAGTTGTCTCATAATGGGTTGTCATATGAAAATTGCTATATATCTTTCTATCACCCATTCACTTTATCATCTCTATTTCAGAGAAATTACTTTCTTTTTGGATAGATGCTGGTGACTAGGTATATTCTAGGGGTTCATCAATGATAATTTAATTTTGCTATGTATTGGCATCTATTTCTTCTTTTGAAAACTCTTCATATCCTTTGCACATTTATTTATTGAGAATGGTTTTCTATTGTTATACATTTTCTTCAATTTTCTATAGATTTGGGATGCTAGAGTTTTATGATGGATGTTTGTTGCAAATGGGTTTCCTCCCAAGTCTATAGCATCCTTTCTTACTCTAGCTTGTCCTATTTTGTTCATTTGTATGCTTTTCAATTTCACATACTTTAAATTGCCTGCTTTGTCTTTTGTAATCTCCCCTCACATCTTTAAGGTTACGCGTTCTTCCCTTTACCATAATCATCAAAGATAAAGGTTTTCATTCTTTTTAAAATATCATCTTTTAAATTTATATTTAAAAAATTCTTTTAATATAGCTTTTTCTTAATTTTTATCTAAATCATTCATTTTTTCACCAAACTATTTTCAAAATGTTTATGTCAAATGGAGATTTCTTTCTCCACCAGTTACATTTATTTTTCATTAAAAAAAAATCTTTGCTTCCATATCAGAAAATGCCTTTGATCTAATTAAATATTTGTACTGTATATGGTACTATTTATGGCAATATTACTTGTGTACTTGTATAGAAGGTTCACTGATAAAAGTTTTTCCACCTGATTTTTTTTAATTGCCTAGATGTTAACTGAGAAACAATGTTTTTACTGAAAAGGTGGTATCATGGAAATCATAATTTCAAAATGAGGATGATACCACTTAAAACAATGAGAAATCACTCCTTTTCTTTAAAAAAATTTCAATCAATTTCCTCTGTAAAATTATTTCAAGTTTCCCCAAAGGAATCGTATAAGGTTTGTGACTGAATTAATTGAATAATAGTGGATTCAAAACAATTTTCAATCTTTTTCAGACTTTTGTTGCAAACTTTTTCATAGTTATGTTTTTCTTTTTCAGTCGAAGTAACAAATTTATTTATTGTTTCATAGCTTTGTATTGTTAAATAGTAGTGTGTTTTACTGTATAGAAGAGTACATTTTTGCTTTACCAAAGTCCAAGTCCAAGGTTTATTGTAGAGCAATGCAAGCAATTCCCAATGTTCATCCATGACCCTGCTTAAAACAGACCCCTTTTACTTTTGAAGGAATGTAACTAAAGATAATGACAAATATCTATGAGAATGTAGCAATGTGACTTGGCAATTCTACATTTCATTTCACTGTTAAGTCTGATATTACCTATAGCAGAATTTGATGGTGTACATCATAAAAATGCATGTAAAGACAAGCACTGTGAGGCTTTTCACTGTTTTTTCTTTTGGAGTGTTTCTCAGCACTCAGGCAATCAAGTGACTTTGATTGAGTCTTGCCTTTGTTTCAATCAAGAGTCTTTGATATGAATCATGAGTCTTTGATGACCTCCTTAAATCACAAGAAAACCTAAGTCATGTGAGTTTGAGTCACATGTGTGTGATGCACTCTGGCCCTGAAGAAGTGTATATACACTCTGAGGTTAGCACTTTGCTTTGGGGGCTCACTCATTAGAAGTGGGGTCATGTGATTTGGCCAAATGAGACTCTGGGTGGCCATTAAGGAGCCCCCAGCTTTGAAAACAACCCAGATGTTGGTGCTTCACTCTCTGGTAACTATGTATGTACTGCCATGGTCAGATGCTTAGAAGCCCTGTCAGCTGATTGGTGTTATTTCTTCTGTTTATATAATTTCTGCTTGTAATTTCTGTTTGTGTTTTCTCTGAAGTTCACGGTGCTGACTTTTTCCCCTGAACTAAGCAAATGATATACATATGTTTAATTAAAGTGAGATTGTAAACCCCTTAAAGTTGCTTTCCATAGAAAAGCAGATCAAAGAACCTATTCTAGCAGCCCTGTTGTGTACTGGTCGTGCTGGTCTTATACCACAGCAGCTGCTAGCAACATTGTCATTACAATGCATCCTTCCAAAAGTTATCTTTTTTTACCATATAGTTCTAAAGAACAAGAATTTCATACATTCAACCTCTATTTCCAAGAAATAATGCTTGATTACATTTCATATATATATATATATATATATATATATATATATATATATATATATATATATATATATATTTCACAGTAATAATCAAAGAGTGAAAGAAGAACAAGTCAAATTCTTGGTTTTTGTGGGAGGATTTCTTTGTTGGTGATGATGATTTTTGTGTTGTATTAAAATTTTTTAGTACATACACTATAGTATTATTAATGTATTTTTGCTTAATATGAAAATATTCCCATCCATTAATAGGCCCATGTGACCTGCTTAAATCAAATGGAAGCCTAAGTCACATGTGGTGGAAGCAGCTTGCTGAAAGGGTGGAGCAGGAAGAGTGAAGCAGAACTCAGAGGAATTGAGGTCAGAGCAGTTAGAGCTGAGGAAGAGAGAGGCAAGCTAGCTGTTCTGTGAGTGTTTGTAGGAAGGCCTGGTGTGGGGGTGGGGGCAAGGCTTGGGAATTGCAGTGCTCCCTGCATTATTATTGTACATAGATTTCTTTGCTGCTTTGATGAATTTGGTTTACTGGTATTGGGATTTGGCTTTCTGGTGTCTGAATAAATGTTTTGCTTCTTTCTTCTATCTGGAGAGTCTGTTATATTTTGTGATTCAGAACCATGCTGGCATATTCACAGCAATAGCAACCACTGTGAATATTGCCTTGGTAATACAACTATACAGGACCTTGAACCTTGAGTAAGGAGACCTGTCATCTTGTGTTTTTTTTTAATGTTTTCAGTGCATAGCACAGTGCTCTTCTAACCATGGGCCTTTAATAAATATTGCTTAAGTATATGTCAATGAGAGATCAATAAATATAAACATATTAAAGAATCAAATTATTTTATAAAATCAAATTTCAATAAATATTTGAAAACTTGCATTATCTTCTAAGTGAGGAATAGTTTGTCCTGTATAGGATTGAGGGTATGTAAAATTATAAAGATTAAATAAAATATGTTGGACATCATAACCTCTGCAGAATACTAGAGTACTGCATATTCAGAAATTATTTAAAATATGGAAATCTGATAGAGATAATTTATGAGAAATAGTTCATTGATTGAATATGCTAAAGAGTTTTCTAGTTCTCTTTTGTTTCTTTACAACATATTGTCTAATTTGTATATTGTAAAATGACCAAAAAATGAATACTATGGGAGATAGAGGCATGTATGGATCTTCTCAAGTGATCTCACAAACTAAATTAGAAAGTGCATTTCAAAATTACATTTAGATTGTTGACTAAAAAGATGAATGTTCAATACGTTCCTATCCTTTCAGTGTCTTTAAAGGAAACATTTGTTTGGGACTGCATACTATTTTATGAAGACAAAATGAAATAAGTCACATATAATGCTCATGTATAAATGCCTACTGTATATTTCTTTGTGCTAGATTTAATGTTTTAAATTATATGGACTTAGGTTTAAAAAAATCAGAGATAATGTACCACCTTTCTTTCATACTCTTTCTTTCCTTTTCTTCCATGCTCCTTTCCATATTTTTCCATTTACCTTTCCTTTTTTGCATCAATTGTTTCCAAATTGCAAGTTCTCACAGTCACGATACACCTCAGAGACTGCCATATCTGAACAACATGTAATACAAATAGTAGTTTGGCCTTTATTTAAAGATCCCAGTGAGGGGAAAGCTATATCCTCCTGAGCCAGATAATTCTATTTTTGGAGAGTTATAATTGTAAAGAAAATATTTGAACAGTGTCTATATCTGCCTCAATGCAAGACCCAGTCTTTGTAAGTGATATTCTTTGGTTTTAAGTAAAAAAAGTTCAAACGAAAAGGACATCCTTTGAAGTGCTTGAAAACCATTATATCCCATTTCTGCCCCCAAAAACCTTGATTCCCCTTCTTTAGGATAAATATCTCTATTTTTCCTTCAAATGATTTTCATTGGGCATGAATATAAGATCCTTCACCATTCTGGTTGGCGTTCACTAGATATTCTCCAATTTGTCATTACAAGTCCCAAAATTTGACACTCACAACTGAACAAAATATCCTAGGTACACTCAGGCTAGAGTAGAGTACAAGTAAATAATCCACTATATAGTTCAGGATAACATATCTCTCTCAAAGTAATTTAAAACTCTATTAGCTTTCCTGCATTCCATTGCAACCTGTTTACTCATATTGAGCTATTTGGTTGCTAGGTCTACCAGTTTTTTTTTTTTTTCAAATCATTTATTCACTCTTTATCTCTATCTCTCCCAGGATGCATTTGATATGTTTATTTTTGAAAAAAAAATATTCCTATTCAATTCCATTTTGTTATTCTGCCATACATGTTAGCTTTCTTTTGCATCTTTTTAATCATGCAAAGTTTATAAGCATTTCAGTTTATCTTCATCACAGTCATTGGTAAAAAATATAGATAATGCAATATCTAGTATGATTCCTTGGGTCATTCCACTAGAGAACACTTTCTAAGATGATAGTCAACCAATGGTTCTGACCATTCAATGAGTTTCAACCTAACCCATATTTCTTGATTTTTTTTCTGCAGTAATAACATGAGATTTTTGCCAAATGATTTGCAAAAATCTGAAAAAATATTTATAGTAGTCCCCTTTTTACTATTCTAAAAGCCTTGTCAAACAAAAATTAAATTAAAAAAGAAATAAGGTTAATATGACCTATTCTGAGTGGAAATAGGCTATCTTTATGATCACTACTTCAATTTATGGATGTTTATTAATGTTTCCTTTCTTTCTCCCTCCCTCCTTCTCTTCCTTTCCTTCCTCTCTTCCTTTCTTCTTTTTGTTTTTAGAGGGGGCTTGTGATTTCATTCATATAGAAGACCTATTAGAAGGAAACTCTTTACAAATATAGGGCATACTCAGAAATTTAGAATCTTTGAGATTTGACTGTGATGCAGAGATGGATAAATGATTTTGACAAGATAACCATTCACTGTGGGTCAGAGATATGATCTGGACTCAGGTCTTCCTTCTCAGAGGTGGGTTTATTGTCCATTATGGCATGTTAATTTTTTTTTTAAAAACTGAAAAATAAAAACTTTTCTTCGATTTTTCTAGAAATTTAACTAAATGCCTCTGATACATAGTTATCATAGAACATTCACTTCTTTAAAGTAAGACAATAAAATTAGATGTATTGATCCTACTCCAGATGCAACAAAAAGTACAAGAGAAATAGAGATCCTGTTATTCTCATGGGCATATTAATATTGAATATTAATTTCTGGAAATCCATGAATTCATCAAATTAGCCCTTCATTCTTATCTCTTATGATATTATGTATATGTATATATTATATGTGCACAATGTGCTATTTTTATATAAAGACATACCTTATGTATAAATATGTGCATAGGTATATTTGATTTAATTTGTTGATGACTTCATTTATTAATATCTCAATAGAAGAATTTATACCTAAATACATACAAATAGATATTACAGATTTAGAATGTGTAATAATTTTTGGGAGAGGGGGCACAGACAAGTTGGATATGTATATATACATGTATGTGTGTGTGTGTGTGTGTGTGTGTGTGATTGGTAGGCAGTGATAAATTTCATATCCAAATAAATAGAAAGACGAATTTCAGCACTCCAACATTTTGTAAGTTCTTTAAAATAGGTAAGTCTCACTGACATAAACAAAATTTCTTTACATAACTTAGAAAGTGTTCCTTGCGAGTTACCATGGCTATAAACTCACAACCTTTGGACCAATCTCAGGGTGAGTATCTGTAGATTTTACTGTTTGCCCAAATGAAAACAGGAGTACATTTATTACCAGGTCCATACTCAAAAATTTCCTAAGGTGGTACCTGGAGGCATATTGTAATAGCTTTTGGAAATCCAATGTTACTTCCACAACCAAATGATGCACTAGAGTAGGATTTTGGTGGCGTAGGCAGACAGGGAACAAGAGGGTAGGCATTAACTTAGTATTCACTATAAGCACTAGGCTCTGTGCTATGTGCTTTACAAGCATTAGTTCAGTTGACTCTAAAAACGATCATGAAGGTAGATGCTATTAGACAAATGTACAGACAGACATAGGAATTATATCTATATCAACAAAGAGATATGTCAATTCAATCAATACAGTTTCATTAAGTATCCTTTTTGTCAAGACTCCATATAAGGAGGTGGGGAGCGGAAAGACAAAAGGAATGAACAGACTCTAAACCATGGACTTTGAATGAAAGAGACAGACAGAGAAAGACACTCACAGAGAGAGAGAGGGAGAGATTAGATGAATAAATATAATGAAAGAAAAAAAGATAATGTGAGGAGGGAGAGAAGACTACAACAAAAGTGATCAGGAAATTTTTCGTGGAGGAGAAAGCAATTGACCTGAACCTTTAAGGAAACAAAGGATTTTAAATAGAGAGTATATTGCAAGAATGACGGCTAGTCTCAAAGACACAGACACAGGAAATGGAATGTAAAACTCAACTAATAGTGAGTCATGTCAGTTTGACTAGAAGTTAGAATATGGAAAAAGAAGTCAAAGAAAAGTAAGATAAGACTATGATATGAATTTAAAAAGTAAAACTGGGGCAACTAGGTGTCACAGTGAGTAGAGCACTGGCTCTGGAGTCAGGAGGACCTGAGTTCAAATTTGACCTCACACACTTGGCACACTTACTAGCTGTGTGACCTTAGGCAAATCACTTTACCCTAATTGCTCTGCCTACACCCCTCTAAAAAAAAGTAAAACCATTTAGAAACAGCTAAGAAGAGTAACTATTTTATACAAAAGAAGTGCAAGAGGAAGAAAGGATACAGAGGAATTAGATTAGAGAAGAGGGCTGGTAGTTCTGGTAACCTATTTTCATCGGAAATGGGTTTATGAGGGAACAATACATACATATTTAGAAGAGGATAAAAGTCTTCTAAATTTAGAAGAAACAAAATGGTAGGGCTATAGAGGCAGGGAGAGGACAAGGGAGGGATTATTAGAGGGTAGAATAAGAGAATAGGTCAAAGGTGGTATAGAAGGGTGTTTAGATTTATAAGAATGAGAGGATAGGGGAGGGGTAGGCAAATAATAGGAGGGCAAGGTAGTCAGCAGAAGTAAAGTGGAGGAATCAGGAGGGATAGGAAACAAGAGATATGCACAAATATAAAAACAAAGATCAGGAGTAGAGTATGTTTAGGAAAGTATATGTCTATACATGTATGTATATGTATATGTACATATTTATAGCTATAGAGAAACATATCTAAACTTTATTGTAACCTTCTGCGGAGTGGGGAAAGGAAAAAAAGAGCAAAGTAAAGAAAGGGCACAGCAGAGAACAAAAGAAACTCACGATGAAGCAAAGAAAAGATGGACAATTCTCAACACAACATGTATTATTTATCATATAGGCTTTCTCAAAATGAAAATCTATTGTTATATGTTTTGAATCCTCTCTTATATTCTGCTTTGCTCACGACATTTTTTTCTTTCTTTGTATTTAAGTTTCAATATTTAAGTTTATGATATGTTTTCTTCCTTTTCTCTATTCTGTATTTGTGTTCTGACCCTTGAGTCTAAAATTAAATTACATTTTAAAAAAGAAAAGTATGGAAAAGAAGATGGGAACTAGATTTCTGAGAGCTTTAAATGTTACATTGAGTAGTTTTCTTTTTTCCCCCTGAGGCAATAGGGAGTCATTGAGGAATTTTATGCAACTGAATGATGTGGTCAGAAAAGGCCTCTGTTTTAAAAATATTACTGTGACTGATAGCAAAAACAAAAACAACAAACACACACACACACACACACACACACACACACACACACACACGAAACCAAAGTCAAGCTCTCTACAGAACTGTTTTGTTAATTTCACTTGTCAACTGACAATGCCAGACTGAGCAAAAGAAGATAAAGATAGTGCATTTCACTAAAAGAGAGGAGAACACAAAATGTATTGTGCTGATGTTGAAAACAAGGTTAATAGAATCTCTGCAGGAATCTGACTGTTAATATGATTTTTATGAGAATGCTTATATTAATACTCTTCTTCTTAACATGCACATAACAAATTAATTAAACACTGAAATGCTGCCCCTGAACCTCTGTTATTATTGTGATAAAAACAAGCCTAATGATTTTTGTGATGTACATATATACATTTTAAGAAGTTAATTTCATCTCCACAAAAGTGTCCCTGGGTATATGGAGACTAGCCATTTAGCAAATGTAGAGAGGGAATAATGTTGGAAGCTTAGATAGAATTGCTTTTTCAAAGATATATAGATCTCTCTCTCTCTCTCTCTCTCTCTCTGTGGGTGGGTGGGTATGAAATAGGCCTTCAACGATAGTCTGTAAATTCCTATATATTTGCCTCTTAATCGTAAAAATGGAAGAATGTGTTACTTTGTTTCTTCACTCACAGTCAGTAACTTGCCCAGTGCTTTACACATGAATCTAGACTTTTTATCTCATGAGTATAGGACACTTCTCATGGTAACACCTTCTTCATAAAGGAGATGGGCAACTTTTACAGCTTCAAGTCCTGGAGAACTGTGTGGACAACTAAAAGTGTAAGTGACTTTGCCAAGATCAAATATACAGTATATATCATAGGTGGGATGACTATATATCTTCCTTGACTTCAAATCCATTATACTGCCCCTATACGCACATAGTATGGACTTCCTAAATTATTGTTGAGGGTTAGGATGTGGAGGGGCAGTATTTCTAGATCTATGATTCCATCAGAGTAGAGTACACCTGGTGTTGAAATTCTATCACTTGACTGAGAACAAGGTAATTGTTAACAAAATAAATACAAAGTATAACAGAACATATATAATGCTAATATGTGGTGTTCTAAATATGTAGCTTACGAAAAATCCTTATGCATGATTTAATGTTTGTAAAGTTAGAAAACTTTGCTAATCACAAAGTCCTTGTAGTTGATAAGGGGACTGGAATTCAGACCACTTGCTGATTGATTACTTTCAAGGTCTGCCTCTCACTGATTCCCAGTGAAACTGACCTGCTATGATTATCATATTTAAGGACAGACTCTCAGGAAATCTAGGTTATCCATTATGGTACAAATACCATTGGACAGCTAAGCCACCTTCATCATATGTCTGTCGGAATATAGGAAAAATGAGCCACATGAATGCCTGTAAACAATGAAATGTATGCCTAACTTGTCATCTTCTGAAAGCCTAAGTTTCTTCTTTGTATGTAACTCTGCACAGTCTACTCATAAAATGTTATTTCTATAGAATTTTGAGGTTTACAAATCATTTTCTCTGCCACAACTTTCTAATTTCGGTATTATAACTATTATTCCCATCTTATTTTAGAGGGTGAGATTAAAGTGACTTATCCAGAGTCATACAGAAACTGGGAAAGTAGGATCTCAAATCCATATCTTTTGAATCCTTAACAAGTCTTTTTACCACTAATCATCCTTTGTTTCTCAATGTATTGATTTTTACCATGTCAAATGCATGAGAAAAATGCCTAGAATACAATTAACGTAGATGTAAATGAATGCATGAATTGAAACAATTTCAACTCTATTGTGGAGCAGATTTCTCAATGCTTTATATTGTTGAGAATAATAAATCACTATCAAAACATCATTCTGAAGATTTTATCAGAATTGTTTGTGATGAAGACATTTATCAAGCACCTATTCTATGCTAAGCAAAAGAAATGCATGCAGATATAACATAGCAACAAGAACAACAAAAAATCTGAATATTTATTTAGTGAGCCTAGTATCTTTTTAGGGATGTATGATGGCTATTCTCTCAGCACCTCCTCCACTTCAGAGCCAATACTGACAATAAGTGTAAGTTTAATTTACATTATTAACATTTTCTCTATCATTTAAGTCTAGGCAATAAAAAAAAAAACAACAAAACAACCCTGACTGTATAGTGTACTGTTTACCAAGGTGTAAGTGCTCATACTGAAAATTTCACCATTGGATCTTAGAAGTCACTATGAACTGCTGCTAGCCCACCACTGGGTATAGATATCTTTTGAGTATTTCCAACGATTGGTTTGCCATTCGTGCTCAAACTCTTTTAGTAGCTAATACTCTACTGAGTATTGCCTTTTGAGATCCCACAAAGTCCTATGTGAAATAAAAGAAGACATGAATAAGAGGTGGCTGTATTGGGGATACTTGAAGAGTTTGGCTTCTGTTTCCTTTGATTAATTCAGTGCATTTCATTGAGTCTTACTAGGTGCTAAGGCCCAGGCCCTAACCCCTATTAGGTGCTAAACCTATGTGGGTGTGGATTGGTAACTAAGGTGGGGCCCACGGTGGTGCTAACTAAGGGAGGCCTGATTAGATCTTTGCTCCTAAATTTGCCCCAAACCCCTAATTACTAGGTGCTAAGCCTATGTGGGTGTGAAGCTTCCAGGGGCCTAAGGGGAGGTGCTAACTCCAGAGCCAATCATAGCAGCCTAAGTTCTGGTCATTCAGACGAGGATGACATCTGAAATGGCATAAGAAGAGAAGACAGAGCTATTTGCTCAGGGCTCTCACTCTTGGTGGCGTGCTGAGGTGGAGACTCCGGGCAGCTGTAGTTAAGAGCCCTCCAACTTGCCCCAACATTTGGACTTCATTTTCTTGGTAACTATGAATTGTATTTGGTCTGTTTGTACTTTCTTTGTATTTGCTCTGAAGTTCAGGGTGCTGGCTTTTTCCTCGGAACTAAGTGAGTGATATTTGTATGCTGGATTAAAATAAGCTTGTTAACCCCTTAATGTTGCTTTCCTTAGTAAAGCATATCAAAAGAACCTGGGCTTTTGCAGTGTGCTGGTAGCATGCTTGTTGTTCCACTCGTGTTGGTCTTTTACCCCCACAGCAGCTGCTAGCTGGTTTGTTGAAACAGTGGCCTCACTCAAATATACATTTGCCTAGGTGGCCATGTGCTCATAGATCTGAGTCTTTCGAAGAAAGGTATTCATCTATTGACCCTGGGAACTCTGATATTCTTCCATATAATCTTTAAATTTTGAGGTCACCAGGAAGAACAAGTCTGAGAGGTGAGGATTACCTCCTTCAAAATATCTGAGTAGTTCAGGCTCATTAGCAAATTTAAAGACTGATCATCATGACCAAAAGGAAGCAACCTCAGTTCCTCTTCTGAAATTGGAGGAGGGACCATCCATTAAGTATCCCAAAGGGGATGCTACCTACATACCAGGTAAATAATATTGTTGTATGCGCTGTAGAGAAGTCAAAGTTTAGGTAATACATATTCCCCACCCTCATGAAGCTTACAGTCTCATAGAAGAATGAAGCACAATGTGAGATAGCCCAAATGCTCATTATTATGCCTCTAAAATAAACTATTAACAACTGTTTTTTTTAAATCTTCACAAACCATCTTACTCTCAACAGTACTACCATTATTACAGCCTCCTCTGTTCATTATACTCAGCTCTTCATTCTCTATATATACAATCTCTACATTCCAATAAGTTGTCAAATCTTGCTGTTTCTACTTTCATATCACCCACATTACTTCTCTCTTCAATTGTCACTAATAGCCTCTTAATTAGTTTCCCTAACTCATCTTTCTCTACTCTAGTCCATTCTGTACAATATTACCAAAATGATTTTCCTTAAGTACAAATCTGACAGTGTCATTTCCCCCTCAGAGAATTCCAGTGGCTTTTTCTAAAGTATAAACTCCTCTGCTGAGCTTTTAAAGTTCTTGATGATGTGGCACCTAATTGTACTTTACCCTTTCAACTATTAGCTATGTTTCAAACAATCTCTTTCTGTTCCTCACAAATGATCCTCCATCTCCTGTCTATATGCCTTTACATTGCTTATTTCTATCCCTGAAATATACTCCCTCCTTACATCAACCTTACAGAATAACTTTCTCCCTTCAAGATGGAGTTCAACCATCACATTCTACATGAAGCCTTTCCTGATCCCTCCCAACCAACAGTGCTTCCCTCCCAAATTACCTTGTATCAATACCTTCAACTTTATTATCTGCATATGTATCTGCATATACTTATATATGTAATTGTCTCATTCATTATAATGTAAGTTAGTTGCAAGCAGGGATTGTTTCTCTGTCTTTGTACTCTTAGCACCTAACAGAGAATCTGGTCCATACTATGTGCTTTATAAATATGTGATGATCAGCTGTTGATTGAGGATTAATAATAAATACATTGGATAGCTACGCACTCGATTTTGAATCAAAATCCTGAGTCTGAATCCTAACTCTGTCACATACTACCTCTGGGACTTTGTTTACTCAGATAAGGCTTAAAAGGTAATGTAATGTTTAAGATAAGACACAGTAGGACTTATATTTTAGGAGCAAGGAGGTAGTAGTGGGTGCCTGTTTTCACAGGAATCATTGTCATTTCAAAGATGTCTATTGTAGCAGATGTACACAACTGAACCTATCAAGTTTAGAATTACTTACTTCTCTAGTTCACCTGTGAAAGATATGCTTTAAATTCCTGAAGTGTTTTAGATAGACAAAGTAACAGGAAACATTGCTCCACTACCACAATGTTTCAATCATCCTTTGGCTTCTTTTTTTTTTCTCCTCTCATAATAAGAAACTGGGGAGGGACAGGAATCATGACCAACCCTTGTCCTGAGTGGCTCTATTCTATTCAATGATAGGGGGAAGGGGAAAGAGGGAGGAATGTCACAGAGTCAAAATAATTTTTGCTAAAGTCTCACATCTATTCAATTTTCTGTACCATCTCATTCTCCCATTAGTCTTCCCATTGTCCTATTTAAAGAACTGTGCATTATTAAGCCTCTAGTTAAAATGAGAATTCCTTTCATTATACAATAGTCATAACAGTTCTGCATATTATGCATGGAACACATTGTTCCCAAACAGGATATTCATTTGCTCAATAAACAATACATTCATCAGTCCATTCTTATAAACAAAGTAAGTCATAATAATTGGAAATTAATTCTGTGTAATGAGTATTTTTCACTGAATCTATATTACATTATTTTTGCTGACTTCTGTTTGTTTTTATTTTGCTTTGTTTTTTTTTTACATTCTTTATCAGAATAAAAACTCTTTACAATTCCAAGATTATCTCAAACTGGAATCATTTTAAAGAGTAATACATTCATGAGATAGCATGGAAGCCACAGCAGAGGTCAACATATCAAAAATGAGGTTTCCAGTAATTGAAAGATAGTACCTATTTCACCATTTTTTACATTTCCATCAATTCATAGTGACTTGCATACATATGTATAGTAGGCATTTCCTATTTCTTGAATTCATTATTAACTAATATACACAGACAAATAATTAGAGGTTTTTATGTTGATTTTCCAGATATTCATTTTTGGGGAGGGAGAGAGATTTGTTTTTAAAGGTGAACTTCATTTTGGTATATATGGAGTTCACAAACCATCTCTAGCTTTTCATCTCTTTATCCATACTGTATGTACCAAAACCAGACCATAATGCAGGATCCACAAACTTATTTTGGTCTTCTTCCTTTAATCTCTTTGCAAAATATATTTCTCATTTCTTCTAGCAGTTTAATATCTATAAAATTTGGGAAAGACATGCCAACTCAAAAGTAGTACATAGATTCATGGGATATATCTAATTAATGGTTGAAAAGCAATTAAAAGGTATAGTATAAATCAAACTCAAACATATTAAATCCTTTGTAGCACTTATCTTTAAAATGATGGGGTCATCATTTGCATTTAAGGGTGAGGCAGGCAATTTCTGCTAATGATATACTCCCCCCAACCTGTCTCAAAAGAATGATATAAACTCATTTTTCTGATTGCTTTTCATTTACATTACTCTTTTGTAAAAAAAAAGTCATTTTAGAATTTGCCCCTCATCATGATCAATTGGAAATGAAATGCCAAGTCTACATAGCACAAAGTGAAAAGCAGGCAATTCTATAATGAAGTTAAACAGTTAGACTGCTAATGCTGATAATTCAAGTTGAGTCAACAAGCACATTTTTAAGGATTTGCTGTGTTTCAGGTATTGTGCTAATGATCAGAATATACAAAAAAGGGCTCAGAGAGTACCTGTCTTCAAAAGTCTCGGAATCTAATAGGAGAAAGAACGTGAAAACACTTGTGTACAAACAAGATTTATTCAGAAAAAAATGTGTGTGTGTGTGTCTGTATAAATAATCTTGAAAAGAAGAAATTAAGATTAGGGAGGACTAGGAAAAACTTTCTTGTCCCCCTTCTTGTGCTTAGATGGCTCATCACAGAATTTCTGCTTACAGAAAGAGCCTAGGCCCACTATTTCTTCATTTTATATGAGGCTTCAATCTGGAATCCTCCATCATGTCTTCATGTTGGCCACCTTCTTCCCCATGATTCCTTTTTCAGCTTCCTTCAGCCATTATAATATATGTTCTTGGAGGGCAAAGGAGAACCTTTCTTCCTATTTATATTTTTTCATACCCAGGTTTAAGCTCAAAGGGTGGTACTTGGTAAGGACTTAATAAATATTTATTGATTTACTAAGAAGATGGGGTTTTAGCCAAAACTTGAAGGAGGATAGGGGAGCCAGAAGCTAGAAGAAAGAAGGCAAAGTGTTCTCATCATGGGAGACAGTCAATGAAAAACCTAATTCAGAATGGGACAATTTTACTTCAGATCCTGAAGTGAAAGTTTGCCAAGTTTCCCTGACATTTAGGGGTATGGAGAATAGTAGCATTCTTTATTTTTTAACTCTAAACTTAGGGTGTCCCAAAAGTTTATTTTTGTTTATTTGTTTTGTCTTATCTTTGATAATTTAAAACCCCACTAAGTCTTTTGGAACACTCTTTATGCCTCAGTCAAAGTTTCCTGTGGTTTCATTTTCAAACTCTTCCTTCAGAAGTGATTTATTTTGTATCAGACACTTCAAAATGTTTTGGAAGGAAAATGAAAAAACAGCTATTTTCAAAGGGGGAAGATTTAAGTATTATTTCAACTTTTTTAAAAATAATAATAAAATTTAAATTAATATTTAGAAATGTGAGTATTTTATTGTCTACTTTCTTGTTTATGCTATAGTAGACCTGTTCAGATATATTTAGGTTTTTTTTTAAATTTGAATTATAATTAATCCCCTAATCTCCAAATAAAATATCTCCTACTAGGAGTGACTTAAAAGCTTCCTGTATTTTAAAAAGGCCAAGGTTTGGTAATTCACAATTAAATGAATATGAGGATGATGACCCTGGTCCCCATAAGAGTGATGAAAGAGTAGACCTTAACTTATAGAATCACAGACTGAATTGGAAAGGATCCTAGTGGCTGCCTGTTCCATCACAGAAAAAAATATTATTCTTTCTATAACATTCCCAAGAGCATCTAGTTCTTCCTTGAGGAACTTCAGAAAAGTGAAATTCAGTATTTCTAGAGGCAACTACTTTAGGATGGCTCTAATTGTAACAAATTTATGTAAAGCCTAAGTTTGTAAACTCTACCATGGTTCTACCCTTGGAGGCCAAACAGAACCAATGAAATATCTCATCCCAGGTGACAACCCTTTAAATAAAGAGTGTCTCAAAAGTTTCAGTTCAGTTATAAGCTTTAACAGCTTAAAACTGCATCAAGATTTTTGGGACACACTGTTTGAAAACTACTATAGTTCTCTGAACTTTTCTTCAAGTTTAACATTCCCAATTCCTTCAATAGATCTGATTGTGGCAGAGAATCAAGGACTTCCACCATCCTGGTTAATTAATCTAGATGTTCCCCAGATTCCGCAGATTATGAGTTTCTTTTCTAAAATGCCTTGCCCAGGAATGAACACATTGTTCCAGATATGGTCTGAAAAGGACAGAGAATATCAGGATTTTCACCTCCTTGTTCCAGAAATGTATGCCTATCTTTTTAAAAATCTTATTAAATATTTTATTTTCCCCAATTAAATATAAAAACAATTTTAACACACTTTCAAATTCTGTCCACCCTCCCCACCCAGCAGGGAAGGCAAGAAATTTGACAAGAGTTGTACACATGTAGTTATGCAAAATACATTACCATTTAAGTAATTCTGTGAAGGAAAACACAGAACAAAAACCCCAACAAAAATAAAGAAAAAGTGTCTTTGATCTGCATTCAGGTGCTACCAGTTCTTTCTCTGGAGATGGACAGCACCTTTCATCATCAGTTCTACAATTGTTTTGGATCATTGTATTGCTGAAAATAGCTAAATTATTCATAGTAGATCATCATAAAATATTGCTATTACTGTGTACAATGTTCTCTTGGTTCTGCTCATTTCACTTTGCATCAGTTCGTGTAAGTCTTTCGATGCTTTTTTTTTCCTTAGAGAATCCTGGTCATCATTTCTTTTTTTTGAAGGAGGAAAGGCAGGGCAATTGGGGTTAATTGACTTGCCCAAGGTCATACAGGTAGACAGTGTGTCAGGTATCTGTGGCAGGATTTGAACTCAGGTCCTCCTGACTCCAGGGCTGCTTCTCTACTCAGTGTGCCATGTAGCTGCCCCTCTCATCATTTCTTAAAGTATAATAGTATTCCATCACATTCATCATATGACTCTTTTAATGAAATTCAAATTAGCATTGAATTATTTTGGCTGACATATCAGACTGTCGATTTATTGAGATTTCAGGCTATCACAATTTTCATATCTTTTACAAACGATATTTTCTATCTATGTTCTTCCCTTCTTGTGAAGCCAAATCTTTCAATGGCATATGAGGACTAGATCTCAGCATTCAGAGATGAAAATAGAATGCTTTAGAGATGCAGAAGCATATTCTGCAGACATATAAGGAGGGAGGAAAGTAATGTGAAATAAAGCTGGAAAGGTAAATTAGTCAGATTGCCAAATCTAAAGAGTCTGAGGCCATATTTGAATTTAGGTCTTCCTGATTCCAAGCCAAAAAAAAAAAAAGAAAAAGACCAAAACAGTGCATCACCAGTTGCCTCTTTCCCTAACGAAAGGAAAATGTCTCAAATTTCATGGAAAGCAAGACAGTAGAATCTTCAAGCCATAGTTGAGTAAACATAGTGTAGATTTTTTGGACATTTAAGAACTTATGATGGTACAGTAAAGAAGTAAGAAGATAAGCAGTGATCACTAAAAGTCAGCATAACTTAATCAATTCTCAACAGAGATGACAAAAATTACTTCCCTAAAGGAGAGGACTGACCACATCACCCTCTTACTCAATAATGTTCAGTAGTTCCAGGAAAAATGAACACTTGCAAATTACTAGCTTGGCATTGAAAGAACTTCACAATTTTACTCTAGCTTAACTTTTCAAATATATTTCATATTACTCCTTTCCTGAATGTTAGCTCCAACAAAATTGAACTATTTTTTGTTCACATGAGGCTTTCAAAACTCAGCTTAAGTGGAACTTCCTATCAGTCAAAAGTCTTTCTTGGTTTTATTTTTAGAACCTGCCTCCCAATTCTCATATGCACATATTTATATGTGTGCTGTATTTCCTACCCCCTTGAATATTTTTATTAAAAAAGGAATATTCATTTTTCATTTTGTCTTTGTATCCTTAACACTTAGAATAGTGTTTTCCACATAGTAGGCAATTAGTAAATACTTACTCATGCCAATAGAATCAAGAACAATTTATTTCAGAATGTATTTATTAATTTTTAATAGTTATTAGATTGGTAAGTCAAGTGGGAAGTCAGGTTATTTTTATGGACAAAATATTGGAGAAATGGAGTGGAGTGGAGGAATATTAGTGAATGATAGCAAATTCAGGTTATCATGGCAACAAGCTCAATGACTGAGACCACAGAGTTATGATGCCAATTTGGAAAGAGGTCTGTAATCAAAGTTCTAAAGAATCTGTCCTTAGTGTTGTGCTATTTAATACTTTAAACAATCACTTGAATGATGTATATTTATCAAAGCTCAAGAAAACAACCACAATAGTGAAAGGACTGGAAGCTATATAATGTGATGATTGTTTGAAGGAACTAGAGATAACCATTTGTACCTCTGTGGTCTTCTTATGCCTTACCTCTCCTTCCTCCCACCTACCCTTCAATCTAGAAACATTGACCCTCTTGTCATTTCTCACACATAACATTCCATTTCCAGACCGAGCAATTTCACTTGCCCATGCCAGGAAATTTCTCCCTCCTCATCTCTGCCTCTTGCCAATCCTTTGAGCCTCAATTAAAATCTCACCTTCTGAAAGAAGCCTTTTCCCCTGCCCTTCTTAATCATAGTACCTTCCCTTTGAGAAGATCTCTAATTTGTCTTGTATATATTATGTTTTTATGTAGTTGCTTACAAGTTCTCTCCCCATTAGACTGTGAGCTCCTTGAGAGCATGGGCTCTTCAGTGCCTTTCCTTGTATCCCTAGCATTTATCATAACGCCTGACATATAGTAGGCCCTTAGTAAATGTCTGTTGATTAGACTTGATTGTGTATGTGTTTTCCTTGAAATAATCTGGTTGTTTGGAATAGGATTTGATTCACTTTTAGTGCCAGGGCCTGATACAATGCCTCACACATAAAAGGCTGTCAATAAATGCTTGCAGAGTTAAATTGAAGCTGTTTCTAAAATGTCAATTGCAAGTAGAGATATATAGGTTATTCACTGTGGGAAAGCCTGATATGTGAACACATATTTTGCTTAAAATAACAATAATGCAATGTAATAACTGATAGGATTCCAGGAAAAATATTCATCATTGCCTTCAAATGTATTTATAACATTATGGTCCATGAATCTCTCAAATTCCAGTTTTTAGTTCATTATATACATTAATAGTTAATTTTGAAATGTTTGTATTATTCAGTGGAAGAGTGATGTATTGTTGCCCAGACAGCTTAATGTTTCAATGCTCTATAAAAAGTTAATATCTAAAAGGAAATCAAATGTCTGTCAGAAGGCACTTTAAAATATTTCTTCAAAGCAATCAAATAGAAATCATAACAGAAAATTCAAGGGGAATTAAATTGTTGGCATTCATAATTAGCATCCTATATGCAAAATATCCCAATGATTCACAATAACTTTACTTCTGTAAGTCTCAATTTCATCATTTGTAAAATGGGCATAATGTCCTCTCCATGTCCTTTATTCCCCCTGTTACTGTTGTGAGAAAAGCACTCTGTAAAACTTAAAACAGTATTGAAATGTAAGCTATTATTCCATTTAATATACAATTATTACATATTATAAAATCTTTAATTCTGGTCATAGTCTTGCATCCTAGTTATAAAAAATTAGTGTATATAAAGCAATCATGTTTTATTTTGTTGTTGGGATTTTTGGTGGATATATGTATATATTTATGTCTATATGTATGTATATATATATATATATATATATATATATATATATATGTATATCCAATTACATTCCCACAACATCGTCAAAATCAGAGAATCTAATTAGCAAGGAAAATAGCTTTTTGTATTAAGCCTTGAGAATTCTCATACAAATTCAGCCAAAAGTATTTGAAACTCATTAGTCAATTATTTTTAAAAATAATTTCAAATTGACATAAGTGTATTGAAATGGAATTCCTGAAATATTGAGCATATACTAACAGTGGAAAGCTGAAAGGCACATGTTCATCTGTACTCTAAGGATCCAAATCTCAAGTGGTTAGTGAATCAATTTTATTTTATATTTTTACACTTCATACACTCTATGTTTCAGGATAATTATAGTACTTTACATTCTATATTCTAATATTGGCCTTTATTGGGTGTTTAAATATTTGCTTGCATCATTTCTTATACTTGCAATATATTCTGACAAACGCACACACAGAAACACACAAATGCACACACAGAGAGAGAAAGGGAGAGAGGGAGAAAAAGGGAGAGGGAGAAGGAGCAATGGAGGGATGGAGGAAGGGATAAAGGGAGGGGGAGAGGGAGAGGGAGAGGGAGAGGGAGAGGGACAGGGAGAGGGAGAGGGAGAGAGAGAGAGAGAGAGAGAGAGAGAGAGAGAGAGAGAGAGAGAGCGCGAGCGCGAGCTGCACACATCGTATCTCCTTCCACAGAAATAATTTCCTTCCTCAAGGTTCAATTTTGTATCATTTTATTCCATTAAGATTTATTTTACCCACCCACACTCAACACTATTGTTAAAGTTCACAGGGAACTATTTCTTATGCTTATTCCCCTTTCCCTTTCAACTTTGTTATCTGTGCACATGAATTTCCTCTAATGTGTTCTTTGAGAAAATTATCTAGTTCATCTTAATATTTACATCCATAGTCTGTAGAATAATATATTATTTAAAAGAAACATTTCGTAAATGTATATTGAGTGAATGTGAAAATTAATAATGCACTGACCTTGTGGAAAATCTGGGATTGAATGTTGGCGATGTCATTAACTTTGACCAAGTCATATAATATTTCTCAGTCTTGTTTCTTCCTTGTTAAAATGGACACAATAAATACTTGCAAAAGACACATTGTAGATCAAATGAGAATATATGTATGTGCATATATATATATATATATATATATATATATATATATATATATATATATATGTGAAAAAGCTTTGCACCAACAAAACAATATAAGTGTAATAAAAGCTATTGTTGCTCTGGTAGCAATAGCATCCATTCTATTCATTAAACAGTTCAGTGCTGTTCTCACTCTCTTGTCATCCAAAGTGGAAATCAAACCTGTTGTTTTTTCCTTATTGAGAACTAGAATAAATTAGTAGATAATTTTTCCTAAAATCCTAGTAGCATATGTCGATTTTGCCAGTATTCCTTTGCCACTTCAAAAAGGTCTACCTCCAGTACACTAGAAGCTTGACCTCTATGCTTTGTCTATGTAATTGCTACTCATATAAACTTGGTAAAGTTACTTTCTTCAACTATAAAATGATGAAGATATCTTAGGATTTTTTTCAAATTACCCTTCCAACCCTGAACTCTAACATTCTTTAGCTTATCATATCTGTATAAGGATTTTTTTAAAATCCCTGCATTAATTCTAAGAATACATTCACTATATTGACTGAATGTTTGACAGTGAAGCAAGCTAAAGATTTAACAAAAAATCATTTAATTGTTCTGCTTATACTTGATATTTTAAAAACTACAAAGCAATATAAAAGCATTATTTTTATAGCATTAGTTTTGTCTCGTAGGACTATCAAAGGAAGAAAGAAAATAACCATTTAAGATCCTCCTCTGTGTCACTATGTTAAGCACTTTGTAAACATTATCTCATTTGATACTCTTAATGATTCTACTGGGAAGGTGTAATTACCTCCATTTTATGTTGAGTAAAGAAATTGACTCCTCTAGGGTCATGTAGCTAGTGTATAATGCCATATTGGAACACAGGTCTTCCTCAATCTATGCCCAACAATCTATCCACTGTACTATCTAGTTGCCTTTTTGAATCAAAGAGAAAAAAGGAAAAGAAAATATGAATAGATAGAATTAATTCTGAAATTCTCTAGACCCAGCATAGTAGATAACCAAGAATATGTGCATTTGTAATAAGAAGCTCTGGATTGTGAACTTAATTCTGTTATCACTTTACCTCACTTTCTTCAACTGTATAATGGCAGAGCTACAGTATATAATGACTATAGTACCTTCAGCTTCTACATTTATGATGTCATGGTCTCCATCTTATTTAGAGACACAACCACCTATATTTTTTTAAAAAATCAATACCAACCAAATGTCCCTTTGTTTATAAGAAAACGCACTTGACTCTGAGCACTAGTGAAATTTGTTCAACCTTGAAAAAGGCTTTGGAAATATCCTCCTCTCTCTGATTCTTCCCTCTTTGCTTCCTCCTATTTAACTCCATCTTCTGAATTTCACAGTTATTATCAATATAGTATTACTTGATATTGGTTCAATAGATATGAAACTAGAAATGGGTAAGGTTATACAGATTGTCAATTGCTGCAAATACTATCAATCAACATGTTAAATACTTACAAAGGACATATAGGATCTTATTTCTTTGATCTCTTTTCTTATAAAGAAAATTGGTATAATTGGGTCAAAGGGCATGCATGCACTGTTTAGTAACACCTTTGTATAATTCTAAATTTCTTTCTAGAATGGTTGTACAATTCACAAGTCCACCAACAATGCATAAATTTACCTGTATTTCCATCACCAATCCAACCTTCTCTTTTGCTTTTTTTGAGAACTGGAAACTAAAAGATCGTTCATCAATCAACTAATAGCTGAATAAGCTGTTGTATATCAACATTTTGGAAAATTATTGGGTTGTAAGTAATGAGAAGATATGTGATATCAGAGACATATGTATAGACATATGAATTGATAAAGAGTAAAGTAAGCAGGAAAAGAACAGCTTATACATAACATCAATATTATAAAAATGAACAATTTTGAGGATTTTTATAAAATGATGCAATGAGAAACAAGAGAATGATTTATATAATAAAAACATGGTAAAAAACACTTTGAAACTATAAAAGCTATGATTTATACAATGAGAATTCATGAGTCCAGAAAACTGATGGTGAAATATAATATCCATTACAGTGATGTGATAAATTAGGTAGTACAATTACAAAGATAGATAAATAGAGAGATAGAAAGATAGATAGATAGATGGATAGATGGATGAATAGATAGACAGACACATACAATTTAGCCATTAAGGGAATTTGTTTTTCCTTGATTATGCATATTTGCTATAAAACTTATTTTTATCTTTTTTGCCAACATGATGGGGAATGGAAGCAGAAGGAAATACAATTCTTATTAATTTAAAAAATAGAGAACTGTGGGGGAATAGAGGCTTCTATAGATCTGAAATTTTCTATAAACTTCCAGATAAAATCACTGTATTACTACTTGTTTATTTTTATATGTAGTTGTCTTATTTTGTAATACAAGCCCTTTCACAATATTGAGTAATCTGGAAATATTTGTGATGTATTTAAACAAAAACACTTCAATAAAATATTTTTACAAAGAAATATGTATGTACATATGTATGCGTATAAACACATATAAACAAAATAAATGCTGCTTTTCCTACTACTATAGGCATATGTTGCATTTCTTTAGTACTTTAAGTTTTGTGCATCCTTTTTATACCTCATAAGATCTATATTAAATCCCAGATCTGTCACTCATTATTTGGGTTAGCATGGACAAACAGTATAACTTCTTTATGCTCATTTTTTTTAATATGCAAAATTAGGGTATTGGGTCAGAAGACCTCTCCAGTCCTCTTCAGCTTTAGAAATACAATCTTCTGATGTCATCTTTGTTCCTCACAACAACCACAGAGTTAAGTACCACAAGTATAATTATTCATTTTTACAATTGAGTAAACTAAAACTCAGAGATGTGACTTACCTTTCGCCACACAGATAGTAGGTGCCAAAGGAAGTTGAGCTTAGATTGATTTTAAATACTATATTATCCACCACCCACTAATAATTAATGTATGAAAGGAAGAAATAAGAAATGACTCTTTTTCTAAAAGCAAAGTAGGCAGCTAATAAAAAGGCACAGTATAGGTTCTGATATCCTTATATCATCTTTGCCCCCATTTTAATGTCAAAATATGAAAACAAAATGCATATGATGTTGTCTGGAAATTCCAATGCTCAGAAAATGGTTGGTCTATGGTATCTAGATGAATGCTTTTCTTCAGCATCCAAGTGCCAAGCAGCATGCTAATCAGTAGATCTTGTTGGCAGATTTAAGTTGACTCCTGTGACCAATGCTGTCTGAATGAGACACTTATTTCAAATGTTTGAATGAGATGCATTTATTTTAAATACTTCTGTTAGGTACACGATTTAAAATTTGAAAAGAACCAAATGAAAATTTCTGCCTTTTTTCTTGACTGAATTTCCTAAATTAATCCTAACTGACAGGGATATTTGTATATGTGTTGTCCACAATATTTTCACAGCCTGTATAGATTTAAAAGCCCACTAACTAGTAACAAAATATGACAACAATATGCTATATAGACACATAACAACAGTTTTAAAAGGACTTCCTATTTAAGCATTTAAACCATTGTAGACTAAATAGCGCCATTTTTATCTATATTTCAAAAGTTAAGAGGGGTGTGGCTAAGGGGCAAAAGAAACTAAGAAAAATGTAATTATTTGTGCTAGATACAGCATATTTGGATATGATGTATGGTTCAGCATGCAGCATTTTTTCTCTAGTACTAAATTCCTCAATGAAGCTTTCCTTGGATCACCAAAATGTAAATTTGTTCTTTTTTCTTTTTTAGGAGGGAGGAGAGCAAGGCAATTGGGGTTGAGTGACTCACCCAAGGTCACACAGCTAGTAAATATGTCAAGTGTCTGGGGTCGGATTTGAACTCAGGTCCTCCTGACTCCAGGGCCAGTGCTCTACTGACTGCAACATCTAGTTGTCCCCAAAATACAAATTTGTTCTCTCATTATTTGGATCTTTTATACACACACACACACACACATAATATATAGATATCGATATAGATATAGATATAGATATGTGTGTATATATACATGCATAATGTATATGTGTGTTTATATGTGTATATGTATATATGTGTATATATATATATATGTGTGTGTATATATATATATATATATATATATATATATATATATATTGTGCATGTGTGCTATGTGATCCAAATAAAAAAGAAAGGGAAAAAGTCCTTTTCAGGGATACAGGAAAAGCTTCACAGAGGAAACAGTAAGGGAGAAAATAATTTAATATCTAAACATATATCAGGATATATGGTGTATACACATACACATTTACATATATGTATACCCACATCTATATGTGCATATATAGGTACATGTATGCCTATGTGCATATACATTTATATGTGTATTTGTGTATATATGTATGAACTTACATATATACATACACATGCACACATATGTGTTGGAATTAAAATAATTAACCTTTATGCAATTCCTTAAACTGTGCAAAACACCTAACATCAATCATAACATTTGATAAAACAACAACACCAGGAAGTAAGTAATATTATTATCACTTTACAGAAAAGGAAATTGTGGATTAGAAAAAAAATTACCCACTGTCACATATACTCCCTTGTAGGATCGAACATACATCAAATGGCTAATCGCATTTTGAAATTTGCCATGACTGGAGGAAAAGAAATAAGAGATTCAGAGAGCCAAGTGTATTGTCAGTCATTTGACTGAGCTGGTCACATACCAAGAATGGGTGATACAAAAAACCTGCCAGTATTTCTGGGTGTCTCTAAAATTCCCTATGGGTTCATGAAAGGGTTTATAACATCTGTCTTCACTTAGTAGAGTGAGTAATTAAAAGCTATTCTATATGGCAATTCATCCCATTCCAAAATACAGTCCGGTTGATTGCAGATCATCATATGAATGGAATAAATAAGAGTGAATAGCAACAAACTGGCCTTGTGTTAATGGCAGAGGTCCAAAGTGATATCTGGACACTGTTACTATTCTATATAATGTGACTACAAACTTACATGTTTTTCTAATTCAGGAAAAGTGTTTATTTTCTTATTTTAAATTTATTTTATTTTTTTCAATTACATCTACAATGTTTAATATTCATTTTTAAAATTTTAGTTCAAAATTCTCTCCCTCCATCCTTCCCCTCCCCCATCCTGAGACAGCAAGCAATATAATATAGGTTATACATGTGCAGTCATGCAAAACATAGTTCCATATTAGTCATCTTGTGAAAGAAAATGCCAAGCCCCCCCCCTAAAAAATAAAGAAAACTTGAAAAAATAAAGAAGGTAAAAATAGTATGCTTTGATATGCACTGAGAATCTATCAATTCTTTCTCTGGAGGTGGAGAACATTTTTCACCATAAGTCTTTAAGCATTGTCTTTAATCGTTGTATTGCTGAGAATAGATGCCATTTACATTTGATCATCATACATTATTGCTATTACTGTGTGCAAGGTTCTCCTGGTTCTGCTCAATTCACTTTACATTAGTTCATGAAAGTCCAGGTTTTTCTGTAAGCATCCTATAATCATTTCTTATAGAACACTAGTGTTCCATTATAATTGTGTGACACAACTTATTCAACTATGCTCCAGGTGTTGGGCATCCCATCAATTTCCGATTCTCTGCCACTGCAAAAACAGCTGCTATCAACATTTTGTATGAATAGATCCTTTTCTTTTTCCTTTGATCTCTTTGGTATATAGATCTAGTAGTGACATTGCTGTGCCAAAGGTTATGCACAATTTATTTCCCTTTTGCAATAATTCCAAATATTTTTCAGAAGTGTTAGATCAGATCACAACTCTACTAACAGTGCATTAGTATACCAATTTTTCATTGCTTTTCTGTCATCATAGCCAACCTAATACATGGGAGGTGCTACCACTGAGTTTTATTTTTAATTTGAATTTCTCCATTAAATAGTTATTTAAGTCAATTATTTCACATGACTATAGAAAGCTTTGATTTCTCCATCTGAAAACTGCCTGTTCATATCCTTTGACCATTTATCAGTTGGGGAATGACATGTATTCTTATAAATTTGACTAAGTTCTCTCTATATTTAAAAAATAAGGCTTTATAAGAGATGCAACATGTTTTCCCCTGTTTTCTGCTTTCCTTCTAATCTTGACTGTATTGATTTAGTTTATGCAAAACTATTAAATTTAATGTAATCAAAATTATCCATTTTATATACCAAAATGCCCTATATCCCTTATTTAGGCATAAGTTCTTCCCTTATGAATAGATCTGACATATTAAGTACCCCACATCTTGAAATTTGCTGATGGATCGCCATTTATGTCTAAATCACGCACACATTTTCACCTTATCTTGGCACGTGGTATAAGATGTTGGTCTATACCTTATTTCTGACAAACTGCTTTCCAGTTTCCCTGTCAGCTTTTGTCAAATAGTGAATTCTTATCCTAAAAGCTGGGATCTTCGTGTTAATCAAACAGTGGATTGCTATGGTCATCACCCACTGTGTATTGTATATCCAATCTTATTCCACCTATCTACCACTCTTTTTCTTAGCCAGTGCCAGATAGTTTTGAGCATTTTCAATTTGTGATACAGTTGAGATCTGGCATAATCATGCCACCTTCCTTCACATTCTTTTCATTAATTTCCTTGATATCCTTCCAGGGGTAGGGAACCTGTGGCCTAAAGGCCACATGTGGCCCTCAAGTTCCTCAAATATGACCCTTTGACTGAATCCAAACTTCACAAAACAAATCCCCTTAATAAAAGGATTTGTTCTGTAAAACTTAGACTCAATAAAAAGGCTGTACCCAAAAACCTAAAAGGTCACATGTGGCCTCAAGGCCAAAGGTTCCCCACCCCTGCTTGACCTTTTATTCTTCCAGATGAATTTTGTTATTATTTTTCTCTCTCTTTTTCATAATTTGATTGGTATGGCACTGAATAAATAAATTAATATAGGTAGAATACTCATTTTTATCATATAAGATCAGTCTGACTATAAGCAGTATTTATTCAACTGTTCAGATCTAACTTTATTTGTGTGAAAAGGGCTTTGTAATTGTGTTCATTTAATTTTATATTTGTGTTGGCAAGTAGATTCCTGAGTATTTTATATTGTCTATGCTTATTTTAAGTGGAAGTTCTCTTTCTATCTCTTTCTACTACGCTTTGTTGGTAAAATATATAAATGCTTATGATTTATTGGGGGTAGGGGTTAAGGTGATATTTCATATCCTGGCAGCCAGGTGCCACAGTGGCTGGAACATTAAGTTTGGAATTAGGAAGACTTACCTTCATCAGTTCAAATCTGGCCTGAGACACTTACTAGCTATGTAACCCTGGGCAAGTCATTTAACCCTGTTTTTCCCAGTTCCTCATCTATAAAATGAGCTGAAGAAGGATATGGCAAATCATTCCAGGATCTTTGCCAAGAAAATCCAAAATAAGGTCATGAAGAGTCATATAGGCCTGAAACAACTGAACAACAACAAATCATATCATACAACTTCAGTACCGAAGGTATTACTTATTTTGATTAGTTTTTTAATTGATCCTCTAGGATTCTCCAAGAATACCATCATATCAACTGCAAAGAGTGATAGTTTTGTTTCCTTGTTGTCTATTCTAATTCCTTCCATTTCCTTCTCTTATTGCTATAGTTAGTATTTCAAGCACAATAATAATAGTGGTGAAAATGGACATCCATGCTCCTCTGTTAAGACCATAAAGATGGCGACGGCGGAGGACCTGACATTGCTGGAAAAGTTTCTGGGCTTGAGAAGAGGGAACAAGTATAGCACTCAAGGAGAGCACCAGATTCCAGTCCTTCAGACAAACAATGGGCCAAGTTTAACAGGCTCGGCTACTATTGTGGTTCATCTGGTCAAGCAAGCCAACAAACAGCATCTTCTGGGAAACACGGCAGAAGAGAAGGCACTTGTTCAGCAGTGGTTAGAATACAAAGTAACTCACACTGATGGACACAACAATAAGGAAGATATCTGAAGTATATTGAAGGATCTTAACTCATATCCTGAAGATAAAGTCTACTTTGCTGGTAATAATTTTACTGTAGCAGATGTTTTATTGTACTATGGACTTCATCGTTTCATAGTTGACCTTACATTTCAAGAAAAGGAGAAATGTATGAATATGTCTCACTAGTTTTCTCACATTCAGCATTATCCAGGCATCAGGCAACATCTGTCTAGTGTTGTTTTTATCAAGAACAGACTTTATACTAATATTCATTAGAATATCATGAAGATTTCCCTGCCATGCAGAAGAGTAACTGAAAATTGTTTAAAGGAAGTGGAATTCTGCACCTTGTAATTTACTTAGATATCCAATCCTTTGCAGGCTAGAAGTACTTTTGATAAAGTGTAAAAGTATGTCTAAATTTTTAGTTTATTCTTTAGAGTTTACTTTGCAGCTTTTTAATGTAAAAATGCAACTGTAGTTTTTAAAAATTTGAATCAAAATTGAGTTCTAAATTGCTTTGTTTTGTAGGTGAAATTTATTTTGACAAAGTTCAATCAGTGACTCAACTTAGTATAAAAAAAATCTACAGTGATTTTAGTATTTGCTCCTGTTTAGCTATTTATTGACCTCTGTACCATATTTAAAATTTCATTTTTTTATCCATGAATGTTTACACTAGTTTGTTTACTATAAAACTTTAATAAATTGTGCCAAGGATAAAGAAAAAAAAGAAAATGGACATCCATGCTTATACTTACTCTTCATCTTTTGGAAAAGGATTCTAGATAGTCCTTATTACAGATAATTCTTGCAGGTAGTTTTAGATAGATGAAAATATTATTTTAAGGAAAGTTCCATTTTCCCATACTTTGTTTGTATTTTAAATAGGAATGAGTGCTATATTATGTCAAATGCTTTTTCAGGATTTATTGAAATAATCATATGATTTTTGTTGGTTTGTTATTGATATGGTCAATTATCCTGATAATTTTCCTAATACTGAACCATCCCTGCATCCCTGGTATAAATCCCCCATGGTTATAGTGTATGTTCTTTGTGATATCTAGCTTTAATCTCCTTGCTAGTATTTTATTTAAAATATTTTGCATCAACATGCATTAGGGAAATAGGACTATAAATTTTCTTTTTTCTGTTTTTGCTCTTACTGGTTTAGGTATCAGCACTATATTTGTGTCATGGAAGGGATTTGGTAGGACTCCTTCTTTGCCTATTTTTTTCCCCAAATAGTTTATATAGTATTAGAATTAATTGTTTCTCAAATATTTGGTAGAATTCACTTTTGAATGCATCTGCTCCTGAGGATACTTTTCTTAGGGAGCTCATTGTTGTCTTGTTCAATTACCTTTTCTAAGATGGGGTCATTTATGTATTCTATTTCTTCTTCTGTTAACCTGGGAAATCTACATTTTTGTTAATATTCATCCATTTCACTTAGATTATAAGCTTTGTTGACATATAATTAGGATAAAAATAGCTCCTAACAATTATTTGAATTCTTCATTGGTGGTCATTTTACTCCTTTCATTTTTGATACTGGTAATGTCATTTTCTTTCTTTTTCTAATAAACTTAACCAGTAGTTTTTCTATTTAATGGTTTTTTTCCCATAAAACTGGCTCCCAGTTTTATTCATTAAGTCAATGGTCTTCTTTCTTTTGATTCATTAATCCCACTTTAATTTTCAAGATTTCCAATTTGGTGTTTATTAGGGATTTTTTTATGTAATTTTTTTAAAAGTTGCATGCCCAATTCATTGGCCGGTTCTTTCTCTATTTTATTGATATCAATATATAGAGAAAAAATTCTTTTTTTTTTCCATTTTTATAAATCATTATTTATTTATTTAATATTTTTAGTTTTCAAAATTAATTTTCACAAAAGGTGGAATTACAAATTTTCTCCCCATTTCTACCCCCCAGCCCACTCCAAGATGGCATGTATTCTGATTGCCCCTTTCCCTAGTCAACCCTCCCTTCTGTCACTTCACTTCCCCCATCCCCTTTTCCCTTACTTTCTTGTAGGGTAAGATAGATTTTTATGCCCCATTGCCTGTGTATCTTATTTCCTAGTTGCATGCAAAAAGTTTCTTTTTGAACATCTGCTTTTAAAACTTTGAGTTCCACATTCTCTCCCCTCTTCCCTCCCTACCCACCCTCCCTAAGAAGGCAAGCAATTCAGCATAGGCCACATGTGTATCATTATGCAAAACAATTCCACAATACTCATGTTGTGAAAGAGTAACTATATTTTGCTCCTTTCTATCCTATGCCCCTTTATCCAATTTTCTCCTTTGACCCTGTCCCTTTTCAAAAGTGTTTGCTTTTGATTACCTCCTCCCCCTATCTGCCCTCGCTTCTATCATCCCCCCTTTTGTATCTCCTTCCTCCTTCTTTCCTGTGGAGTAAGATACCCAATTGAGTGTGTATATTATTCCCTCTTCAGGTCAAATCTGATGAGAGCAAGATTCACTCATTCCCCCTCACCTGCCCCCTCTTCCCTTCCTACAGAACTGCTTTTTCTTGCCACTTTTATGTGAGATAATTTACCCCATTCTGTCTCTCCCTTTCTCCCTCTCTCAATATATTCCTCTCTTATCGCTTAATTTCATTTTATTTTTTTAGATATCATCCCTTCTGTCTATATATAGTGCTAATTCACCTACAAAAAGAGAATTTGATGCATTACTGAGGTTATGGTAGATTGGAAATGACCAGGTTTGTGTATACTTTTGTCTGATTTATATATTTTCTCAAATGCCTATTATGTACTAGGCACTGTGCTAGATACTTGGCTTACAAGACAATGAATTCTTGCTTTCTGGAAGCTTATGTTCTGATGTTGAGATCACATATATCACACACATATAAATATATGCAAAATAAATTCAAGTTAGTTTAGAAAATGACTACACTACCCTTGGTGGAGAGCAGGAAATGCTTTATGTAGAAGGTGGTAATTGATCTAAGTCAGGAACTTTTAAGGAATTTTTAAAAGGCATAAGTGATGAAGGAATATATTCTACGTATGGTGTAGGGACAGTGTAAAGTGATAGATGAAGTATTATGTGAAGATCAGTGAGCAAAGACAGTTTGACTAGAGCAAAGAATATGGGAAGGTGAATTATGTGTGTGTATATCACACATACACACATGCACATGTGCACACACATATATATTTAACATGTAAAAACATATTGGGCTGGAGTTTATATTTTATGTCAGAGGCAATAGAAAGCCAATGACAATTATTAGGTAGTGGAATCACATTGTGACAACTGTGCTTAAGGAAAATGACTCTAGCAGCCAAATAATGGATGGATTAGATTGTGGAGACATAAGGCACAAAAACCCATGGTGAGACCATTCGTATTGTTCAAACAAGAAGTGATAAGGACCATAACTAAGTTGGTGATAATATTGGTACTGAGAAGGGGGTGGTTCCAAGAAATGTTGGAGAAGTAGAGAGAATGTTTGGCAGTTGTTTGGATACACCAGCTGAGGGAGAGTTAGAAGTTGTAAATGACACTTAATTGTAAAACTGGAAGGATAATGATCTAATTGAAAGATATAGGTGTATTGTGAAGAAGGTTGAGCTTTGAGAAAAAGAGAAAAGGTTCTGTTTTGGACTTGTTGAGTTTGAGATGCCTATGGAACATGTAGTTTGTAATATCCATTAGGTATTTGAAAATATAGGACTGGAGATCATGAGACAAATTGGGAAAATAGATAGAAAGATAGATATTTGGGGGAGACAAAGAGACAGATATTAATATCTGGAAGCCATCTAAAAAAGGTAATAATTTAAGCTCATGGGAGATGATGAGATCATTATGTGTAAGAGTTTTGACAGATAAGAACCCTGGGATAAAACATTTTGGGGGGATTTAACATTGATGATGAGTAAGCAAAGGAAAAAAGAAAAGGAATAAACAGACAGGTAGGAGGAGAACCAGGAAAGACCAATGTTATGAAAACACAGAAATAAAATAGTATACAAAAGGAAAGTAGGTTCAAGAATCGACTATTATGGAGTGGTCAACAAGGTTGTAAACTGTTTAAAACCATCAAATTAGTCAATTAAAAAGAAATTCATAATTCTTGAGAGATCAATCTTAGTTTCTTGATAGAATGGGAAGCCAAATTACATAAGGTTGAGTGAAAGGACGTGGAGGCAAAAAATATATATATAAACATTTACTCCCTGTGTATGGTGTGACTGCATTTAACTTTAATTATAATGGTTCTCAATTTGCTCATTTGAAAGATTAAGAGACTGCCCTAAATTTGATTATGGCCTAAAAAAAGAGTGACATTTTACGACATTTCCTGTCATCTAAGTATTTGTCATACTAATGTATATGTGAAATCTATTTAATTTTCAATGACCAAGATTTATTTGATTTTTTAAATGTCTATTCATTTCAAAATTTATAGGTAGGATAGACAATTCCCTATTGGTTTCATCTGAAAAGGCACATGTACAAAGACAGTTTACATACACACACCTGTACATACCTATAATAGAGACACAATTCTGCTAGTTTTCATGTTAAAATATAATATATAAATTAACATATAGGTGGATTATATATTCACTTATATACTGCATATAGTAGCTATACAACAGTACACATGTATGTTACAGTACACGTATAATAAAATATATAGTTTATATCTATACATATGAATACAAATATCCCTATATCATACTGCTAAACACATACAAAAACATAAAATGGAGAGGATACTGATGATGAGCCAAAGGAAAGATGAAGGAAATATTGAAAGAAAGCAGCTAATAAATTGTTTCCAATCCATGATTGTGATTAATTTTGACCTAGCAGGGAATACTGTCCAAGATCAACATTTGTAGCCACAAATCCCCAGGTCCCTAGATGAGCAATTAGGTGGCTCAGTGGAAAGAATGCGTGACCTGAACTCAGAAAGACTTATCTTCCTGAGCTCAAATCTGACCTCAGATACCTACTAGCTCTGTGACCCTGGGCAAGTCACATAACCCTGCTTGCCTCAGTGTTCTAATTTGCAAAATAAGCTGGAGATGGAAATGATAAATTGCTACAGTATCATTACCAAGAAAACCACCAATGGGGTTACAAAGAGTCAGACACAAATGAAAAATTACTGAACAGCAGCATCAGGTCCCTAGACAGACAGAGGAAGGTGTGATCTGGGAACAGGTTACTATACATAGTGAAACAAAGACTTGAATAGTTAAGAGCCTTTTCTGTTTGTTGTGTTGTGGATATTTATTTAGTTTGCTGATGCTTGAAACAAAACCTAAATGTAAATGATTTTCAAGTTATCTACACTGCGTCTTTTCTTCATTAGCATAGAGAGTTGAGAGAAATACCACCAAATATGTCACAGAAAACAGGTGGCAAATATTCTCAAAATTGCCAGCAGGTAGCACTTCAGGACATTGAGACTGTCAAGCATGTCACATGGCCCCACTTGACCACTACCATCTGTGCAATCACCTTAGAGTACCACTTATCTGCCCTCCCCCATTGTAGCTATTGCCTCAGGCTTCCTAGTACTATGCTTTTTCAATCTCTTCTCTGTCTGGCTGAGGAATCTCCCATGCTGAGCATCTGAACTTGCCAACCAGCCTTTAACAATTCTCTCTGACTAGGAGCCTGGCTTTCTGAGGTGAAAAGGTCACAGGTAACTCTTATAGAACACCAAAGTTTAAGAACAATGTACACATAATTTTTAAAAAGCATGATGGAGTATATTTAGTGGAGAAAAATGCAGATGATCAGATGAAGTTATTAAAATGTGAATAATCTTTCATTCAATCATAAAATATATTTAGTATACTAATTTGCAAATACTTCTGAAATATCAAGGGTAAAGTTCCAATATAAAGCTTAAATGACCCTTGCAATGTCCTTATGCTAGCAATATCCATTAATATTAGAGGATGTGAAATCTTGGCAGTTGCTTCTTTTTTTTAAAGCAGACAAATTTGTGAGCAGAGTTAGAGAGAACGATGCCAATTCTTCCTGGACCAGGTTATTTAATATTTGTAAATCAGGTACCATCATCCCCATCAAAGCCATTATCATAAAACATCAATTGTCTACTTACATTTTACAAAGACTTCTAGGTAACCTTGATCCCTCCCCTTCAGGAGTTTATAATCTAAAATAGGCACACTAACACAAAAACACTGGATAGGACACAAAAGGATGAAGTGAAAATAGTGAAATAGTCCATGAAATGACAGATATTTACACACTATATAAGACAAAGAATTAAATGTGTTTTTGAGAATTGAAGGATAGGCCTAGGGCAAGTGCATAACTGTTGTGAAGATATTCCCAACTGTATGTACTCCTCATTTCATTATTCAACTTTCAGAGGCTTTCAGACAACCTTATTCTTAGCTTCTTCTCAAAACTGGGCTCAGTTTTCCCTTTCAAAATGAAAGGGTGAAAGTAACACTAAATACCAGTAGTTAAATTCCCTTCCATATTTGTTGGTTTTATTCCTTGATTATTGCTTTAAACTATATTAACATTCCTTTCCTGAGCAAGAAGCAACGTGGTGTAATGAACAGAAGTCTGTCACTGAAGCCAGGATTCAAGTTTGTCTCTGACATACACTGACTACATGATCCTAAGGAAGTTATTTAACTTCTCAGTGTTCCAGGCAACTTTCTTAGAGTAAAAATGGAAGAGTTGCTGCTGACCTACACAGTTAGAGAGTTTTACTTTGTTTTGTATTTACTCAGGAGTTCTCAGGGAAACTACAGGTCCACCCCCTATCACTTCATCAATGAAGGCTGTTTATCTGAAGTCAGTAGACCCCTATATCCCTTATAGGCATTAATTTTCTCATGTCTGTGATTTCTAAAGTTAAAAAAAGAATTTTTTGTGGTCTGTGTGTGTCTTAAGAAAAATATCTTCCCCATACCTCAAATCTGGGGCATACTGAGATTGAAGGGTAGGGGAGTATAGAAAGTTAGGAATTGAAAGTAGCTTTGCCTCAAAAAAAAATTAATTGTAATTGATTAATTTCAAATTTCTATGAAATCAGGAGGAAAAATGGTCTATATGTATATTAGAATATCCTTGAAAAAACCAAAAGAATGGGTAAATAGGCAGGGATTTTTAAAACTATTTTTTTCTTCTTCAGAAGACCACACCATTGTGGTAACTCATTTGATTTTTAAGTATGAGAGGCTGAAGCCAAGCCTAACCACTCAAGAGCTGATAGTACAGCTTTCTATGTGTGCATCCATACTAATCATCATCAATTGCTACAAAGCAGGGCTTGACTTATTGTTTTGTTGATTGTCTATATTTAAGAAAATGTTACTAATTAAAGTTTTACTTAAAAGTATGTGTACATATTGTCTTTTTTCCCCCAAAGAACTGGTTTTTAGACATATATCTACATACCCCTGTATTATTATATAAACATTACTTGAGTTCCCCAAGACTATAGTAGAAGGGTCAGGAATGAATTTATCACTAGACTGAAGGCCTGATTACTGGAGGCTAATAATGATCATAATATTAGCTGGCATTTACATCCTGTTTTAAGCTTTGCAAAATGCTTTAACTACATTATCTCATTTGAATCTCATAACACCCTTGGGTATAGGGCATACATGATGATCCCTTTGGGTCTATTGTTTGTTTTTTCAAAGCACTTTACTAAGTTGAGCAATATAGCTTTAAGGGTTCTCCTCCAATAAAACATTCAGCATGCATACAAGATTTTGAAAGTACTTTATGATTTGCATCCTACCTGTTTCCAAAAAGAATTTTAGAAGGCATTTAAATTTATGCACACGGACAGATGATTGAAGACTATGAACAGTATGACTTCATAAAACAAGAAGCATCAGTACCAAATAAGGCTGGTATAAAAAAGGTCAGGTGAAAGACCCAGGTTAGCCAAGTCATCCAGAGGACAGTTAAGGACGATAATGGAAGGAAGACAATAAACACAAAAGTAATTTTAAAAAAGGGGGTAGACTTTTTTTAATAACAAACTCTTTTCACCCTCAAACATAGTGTGTCTTTTACACTTGATGTCTAACATCCCAGGCCTATAAGAGAGGACAAAGACTAGAAATGAAACTAAATACAACAAAAATGGAGAAATCCGACTCATTAGACCAACTGTACACATAAGACACCCATGCTGGAATTCATGATATCATTTGAGAACATTGAGGAGTAACTTTAGAATGTAATCTAATGGAAAGCAATATACTAGAGAAAAATTCAAATGAACCTTCTAACAATTAGAGCTGTCCAAGCAAGAAATGTGTATCCTCAGGAGGTGGTAGGTTCCCTCCCACTTGAGATGTTTAAGTAGAGATAGAATGACCACTTGCTAAATATGTTCTAGCGAGGATTCTAGTTGGGGTATTAATTTGCCTAAATGTCTTTCTTTCCTACTCTAAATCTGTTGGATTCTGATTTAAAGAAATGTCATTTTGAAAGAGTATTTTTTATTTGACCATCTATATCTGAAAGGGTAGAATTAGGCAGAAATTACAAAGGCAGATTTCAGCTCAATCTAAGGAAAGATAGCCCAATAATTAGAGCTCTTTGAAAATATAATGAATGATTTATACCTTGAGAGTCATTTGGATTTCTCCTTACTAGAAGCCATCTGGGACAGAATATATATAACTTCTTATTAGTAAGTTAAAGAAGGGATTTCTGATCAAGTATGAATTACATTAGTTAGCCTCAGAGGTACTTTTTCATTTTGTGACTTTATGGAGAAACTGACTCCATAGAATACCTCTCTTCCTTAAAGCTACACCTCAAGCATTACCTTCTGAATGAAACCTTCCTTGATTCTCCCAATTGCTGGTGTCTGCCTTCCTTCCTTCCCTAATTCTCTTTTATTTAAGTATATGTATAATATCTATATGTCCAGTATCCAGAATATGATAGGTGCTTGATAAATGCTTTGATTAATGATGCTTTTTTGTTCACATGCCATTTCTTGTGCTATATTACATGTCCTGTGAGGTTTGGGACTGCATTGTTTTTCCCTTTATTATCCTCAGTGCTGAACATGGGGCTTTGCACATAATATATTTCTCTGACTTGAATCCCTCGTTTCTCTAATTAGTCTTCCAAATTGCTGGTAAAATTGCCAAAGTAATATTTCTAATGCACAGCTCAAACCAAGTCATTTCCCAGATCAATAAGCTCAATGGACTCCCTGTTACCTCTATGATCAATTACAAACTCCTCTGTTTGGCATTTCAAGTTCTTCCCCATCTCCCCTCCAGCCTATCATCCCAGTCTTAGTGGTTATTACTCCCTTTCATGCACTCCCCTGTCCAGACAAATTTGCCTGCTTGATGTTTCTCCCACAAGACATTCCTTTTCCTGAATCCATGGATTTGCATAAACTGTTTCACATTTCCGGCATATACTCCTTCCTTATCTTCACCTCTGAAATTCCTATTTTCAAAACTAAGTTTAAGCACTATTCCTACCTGAAATCTCTCCTGATTCCCCAAACCTCTCCATCACCCCAAAAACCTACCTTGTATGTCTCTATACTTGTATTAGTACATATTACTTCCCCCCAAATAATGTAAACTCCATGAAGGAGGCAGTATTCTCTTTCTGTCTTTGTGCTTTAGAGCCCAGTACAATGTCTGGCACACAGTAGATATTTGAAAAATGCTTGTTGATCAATCATGTTTGTGTGTGTGTGTGTGTGTATGAATTGAATTCACAATCCTTAATATATTGAAGGACTATTGGTGGAGGAATGATATGGAACAAAGGTTTGAAGCTGAAGCCCCTTCCAGGTTATCTAGTCTAAACCAGTGGTGTCAAACCCAAACAGAAATAGATCCCAGTGGCCACATATTGACTTAAAAACCACAAAATGATACTATATATTTTGTATTACATTTTTATTTAGTTTCTTCAATATTTCCTAATTACATTTTAATCTGGCTTGGGCTGCACTTAGGAGTTTTGCTGGTTCTGAGTTTGACACCTATGGTCTAAGCCTCTTATTTATACAGATGATGAATATTACCAGTGCTTGCCTAGTATCACATAGCAAAGCAAGTCAGCACTAAAATTCAAATCCAAGTCCTATGGCTCCAATCCTGAATATTTTTCACTGTACAATATAGCACTCACTTTGATTTGCTCACTTACTTCTAGAGAATAGAGACCATGTATTCAGAGCAATAGGTAGAAGTTGCAAAGTGGCAGATTTAAGCTTGATATAAAGATAGATAAATCTTCCATTTCCTAACAGAGAATGGCCTGCCCTTAGATCTTCAAACAATGGGTGGATAATCATATGTTAGGTGTGTTACAGGTGGGGGATTATTATATCAGGATGCTACGAACTAAAGGTATCACGTAGCCTCTGAGGTCTGTTCTAGGCTTGTGACTTTGGGATTTTGTCAGCTGAATCCTAGGGAAGAAATCTAAATCAGCCTGATAGGGTTCCATAATTTTTGGGCAAACACTTAAAACTAATATGCTTTAGGGTAAACATTGTCTTGTCAAGTGGTTTTAATACAAGGTTCATGGTTACCGCTCTGGTCAAATAACACTGTGTTCTCAGTTAATGTGAAAGATCTGCTACACCATGTAGCAAGGGTTCACTGAGGCTGGATAGTGGGCTTCTATTTGAATTGATACACTTATAATATTCTGTCATTAAACTTTCTTGATACCATATACCTATTTCATTTTTGTACTTCTTTCCTGTAATATCTCAATGTTTGACGAGTCATATGTTATATCAAGACTAGGCCTGAGGTTGAAGGTGTTAATGTTCTTAACCCAAAAAGTAAAACTAGAAGGCAATTTTCAAAATGGAGTGGCTTATGGTTGTACTAACCATGAATCATAAAAGCACAGATTCATTTTAACAATGGTGAATATTTAGTCAACACCAGCTATATTGCAGATCCATGTGCTAGCTTCTGGGAAATACAGAAACGAAAAAGTAACTGGGGCCTGTCCTCAAACAGGACATTTTCTGGGGAACAAAGGTGGGGGGGGGGAGGAATAGAGATATATAGGCAAATATAAACTACTGCATGTGTGGGTATGTGTCTGTGTGTCTACTAACAAATTGGAGAATCAAGAAAAATATTTTGTGGGAGTTTAAATTTAAATGGAGACTTGAAGTGAACTACAAATTCCAAGAGGTGAAGGTTAAACAGGTTCACATACTGAACCATCAGATTCCAAAAAAGCAGCTTGACTCCAAAGAAAAGACAGCTTAAAAATCAGATATTAGGACTGAAAAATTATGTACAATTTTTATTTACAAAGATAAAATTGGAGTGAATATGCTCAACTGTGGAAATAGGTTATAATTTGAGTAATTCCTTGATTTAAAAAAACAACTTGAGATTTCAATTATTTAGAGCAATTCTCCATCAACATCATTTACACGTTTTTTAAAAAACTATTTATGATGCATTATCTTTCATTATCCAGTCAGTAATAATAATGATTAAACCCCACAAAACTTATCAGTAGATAATTTTGTCTGGATTACATTATTTTATTAATAATTATGCATATTTATATAGAGTTTAAAGGTTGACAAGGTTCTTTTACATATACTTAAGAAAGTATTAATAATATAGATTAAATTTTAAACTATATGTACATATTTTTCCCAGAGAGATTGCTAAACTTTTAACAGCATACTATTACATTATAATGGTTTTTTGAGCTCAGGAGGAATAAAATTGAAGGCTTGGAGGATGAAACAGCCATTCCATCAAGCTTCATGTGTGGTAAGGTTTAGAGACTCACCACAAAGACAGCTGATATAACTGTTACCATTTTATCGATGAGGCAATTGGTGTCGCTAAGCTTACAACATCTTCAAGATCACAAGACTATTTACTAAATATCTGAAGAGGGGTTTGAACGCCGGACTTCCCAATTCCAAATTCCTAGTCCAGTAGTAAACTGTTCTGTCTTCTCATCTTACTCATATGGATATCAAATTATCTATCTGTACGCAAGTATGTGTATGTAGATGTAGATATAGTATAGATATAGATATAAACATAGATCCCACCAATGATTATTTCTCTGATATAGTCTATTATTATTTTTGCTGCTGTTTTTGTTATTGAAAATAATCACATGCTTATTTTTATAACTAGTATCAGTATGATCATTAGTCTCCAGCAAATGGAGTACCTTCCCCAGGCCCCACGACTTAGGAACCTCGGAGCTTCAGAAGTCAGCAGCAACAGCTTCAACTCAAACTGAAGCAACCGTTTAGAACCTCCATAATTCTTACCTACACAGCCACCTGAGAGATCCTAATGCTAATCCCTGATTTTTGAATTACTGTGCCCTTGATCTAAACCTAGAATACAGTACTAACCAGGGAGCTTTAGATAGGAGAAATACTCTAGATAGTCTGGTTGTCCTGGACTTCTGGCTTGGAACTTAGGGATCCTCTCAATAGCTCCTTCAAGGGACCAAACTGACTCCACCACTTTTCCAGTGACCTACTACAGAGAGAGGAGATCACCAGCTTCATCACCCCTTCCCCTGGTTTCCCCTGGGGATGGGTGTTGGGGTACCAGTGGGGCAACCCCTTCACTCAACTTGAATCTCTCTCAGACCTGCCCACCTGCTAACACCAATTCTAAGAACTCTGTAGCATAGCTGGAATCTCCACCTATCTGTTTTGGAGGCAAATTTGGGGCCAAGCATCAACCAATAGCATCATCTACCACATGGCTAAGATTAACCTGTATCGCCTCAGAAATATTACCAATCCTTCCTGGTTACACTGCAGGATCTTTCCATGCACTGATTGAACAATGATAAAAATAAACAAATAACCTTTTCTCTTCCCATTATGCTAAACCTTCATTGATAAAGCCCAGTGTCTGCACCAAGACGTTAAGAAGAATAAAGTTTCTGATTTATTTATTAACCAAAACAGTTATTCTTAACTAAATTTAATTAGCCATTTTCAATCAGCATTTCAGTTTCAATAATTATCTTCATTCAGTTCTAGAAATCTGCTCAAAACTTAGCCTCAGTGAAGACTATAGATTAACTCATTTAAAGTCAGTCCAATAATCCAAGAAAATATCTTAGCATTCATGTCTAGTCTTCCCCCCTGTAGCAAGTCTGCAATTACTCTTCTATATTTTATATATTTCTATCCTATCTGTCTGTAGATCTAATGGAAACATCCATTTTACCTGGATCATATTTGAGAAACTGTAGAGCATTGCCAATGACTCCAATCTTCTCTATGTTGGAAAATTCCATTATTTAGTCACCAGTGTTCTTCAAATGACAGTGCGTGACTTCTAATCACAAAGCACCATAATCTCAGATGAATCAAAATTGAGAGTTCTCCAGAGCAAAATGAAAAGACACATGTCATGTGTGCAAGTAGTGTTCTGTTACCAATGTTGATTTTTGCTTGAGAAGTGATAACACAGGATTCATCAAGGGTAGCAATGACTAGAAAAGAAGATAGGTCAGACTAACATATAGTGAGAGAAAGGGGTAGATGGCAAATGGTTTATTGCAACTCTCAATACACATAAAAAGAATCAGAGGAAGTTTTCTGGAAGATTTAATGAAAGGCAAGAATTCAAATCTAACAGAATGAGAAGGCATGTACGAATTTAATTTTCCCTACTGTAGTGAAATAATCAAAGTATTTGCTTTCAGGATGCAGCCTAGAATAATGGACAGAGAGCTAGTATCAGGGAGGAAGACAGGCTCAAGCTCCATCTCTGACACCTACTGCCTATGTGAATCTGGGAATTCTCAGCGCCCCTAGACAATTCATTAAGATGAAACTTTAAGAATCCCTTGAAGAACTAAGGTGAACCAATTGACACAGTGCATTTTTTTTCAATCTATAAGACAAAGAAAATAGAGATAGTACAATTAAATGTTTTATTTCAAAGTAAAATTATGATATATACTTGCAATTACTTGAGTTTAAGGTAAATTTGTCCAGGGAGGATAGATCACACCTTAAAAATTATCATGAAAAGTCTGTCTGGTCCTTTTAATGTGAAGACTATAAGCTGAAAGGCAGTTGCCATTCTGTATCAGTGGATAGAGTTTCTATGGGCTTTCCTAAACCAATGAGATATCAGGTCTGTACCAACACAAAATAATAATATAAATAAGATAAAACACTCTAGCTCTCCCACTTGGCTTTATGTGTAGGTTAAATAGATAAACAGGTTGCTGGAATATGTGAAGAGTAATAAGAACACCAAATCCAAAAATTTGTCCTTCACTGGCAAGTCCTACGGCCCAACATTGTTGTCAATTAATTGAGTGAAAGTAGTTTGTAATCTCCAACAGGTGATACGTTAGCTAGCTGAAAATAACAATGTATTATGTGTGAGTTATTAATACATAACTATTCATAATCAATTGAAATACGGAAGAATCCTAAGGAGAGTGATGTATGAGAAGAAAGAATCAAGTAACTTTCTAGAGCACAGGTAGTAGAGATGCTGGTGGGGTTACCTGGGGAGACATTTTGGGACCTGGGTAGGAAGAGATAAACAAAGAAAAACTGGGCAACCTACAAGATGAATTCAAGAGACATTGCTTTTTTTTTCTTTTTTGATAGAACCTATGTTTCCTTGATGCAGTTAACTAGTACAATGGATAGAGCAATAGGGCTGGAGTCAAAAAAACCAGAGTTCCAACCTGACCCTCAGACAGACCCTTACTAGCTATGTAACCCTGGGCTAGTCACTGACACACAGCCTGAGTAAAACTGAAGAAGGAAATGGCAAACGACTCCAGTATCTTTGTCAAGAAGGACAGTCGATCCACAGGGTCACAAAGAGTCAGACGCTACTGAACAAAAAAATGGCTTCTTTGGAAGGAGTAGCCCCCAGGTGAGGAAACTATCTGCCAATGCAGATAAACCCTTGCTCTATAATTTACAATTTTAGAGGTTTTTTCCTTCTCTCCCCTCCCCTGTTCCCTATTCTCTCATCCTTCCCTCTCTCCCTCTTTCTCTCTCTCTGTATCCAATGTGTGTATGTGTGTGTATATATGTGTGTATACATACATACGCCCATATCCATATATGTATATATACATGCATACTTGTGTGTACAAGTGTACACATGCACACACATGAACATATGCATGTATGTGTGTTCTGGTATGTATGGATGCCTAGAGTACATGTGTCTGTGCATATATATATGTGCATATATAATGATAGGGTACTTATAACTTCATCGCATATATACTTATATATACATACATTGTCTCAACAGAATGAAAGCTCCATGAGAACAGGATTTTCTTTCCTTTTTTTTGCCATTGAGTCCTAAGTACCTGGTGGAATCTCCAATGTGTAGAAAGTGCATAATAATGGTTGTTAATTGATTGATACCATTGTATTTTAAGTTCCTTGAAGGCAGGGGTTATGCCATTTTATTCATGTATAACTAGCAAGCATTATGGTGCATTCCACATTCAGAGTAATTGTTGGGTTATTAATTTTTTAAAGTCTCTCTCTCTCTGTACATACATAAATACATACATACATATGTGTGTATCTTTATGTTTCTAAGTAGCACAATGGACAGAATGCCGATCCTGAAATAAGGAAGACCTGAATTTAAGTTCAGTTTAAGGAGCATACTACCTGTTTGATCATGGGCAAATCATTTTACCTCTGTTTCCTCAAATATACAATAAGGGTTATAACAGCAAATATACCAGAGGACTTCTGTGAGGATCAAATGAGATTATATTTTTAAAGCACTTACCCCAGTGCCTGGATACCTGGATCAAGTAGATGCTTGTTCCCTCCCCACTTAAATATGGATACCTAACAAGTTTGTTTGTTTGTATATCTGTATATATATATATATATATATATATATATATATATATATATATATATATATATATGTATATATATATATATATATACATATATATATATATATATATAGATTTATTCCTCAATACTGTCATACTGTTATTGTGCCTAAAATGGACAGGTTTGTGATAAAATCAAACTAAAGTGGATAAGATTTATTACATTTTCCAAGACTCGATGATAGATTTTGTTTGTTTCATCTAGATTTCCTCATTTGTTCCTCTTAGATTGTTTCAGACTCAGGTTCGTGATGATTTGAATGATCCTTCCAATCAACCTGAAAATGTATCTTTTTAAATTTTGGATCTAAGAAACAATCCATAAATATCCCCATAACTAGAACCCATGTACTATTCGTGTAGCACAGCCACAGATACATCAGCTTAATAGAAGAGAGCTGCGTTTTCCTGTTCCTAATATCAGCATCCATCTGCTTTAAGAACATATAACTGTGTCACCTGGAGTGCCAGAATTTTGCCTTCAGTGCCAGAATTGACTGTATTGTTGGTAGCTATTGATTTCTGTGCTACCCTGAAACAGTTGAAGGAGCACAGAAAAAGTATGTGAATAGCAGCCAGTGACAGCTGCACTGGAGACACTGTAACCTTGAGACACTAGCTTTAGAATACAAGGAGCATGTCAGTGTGATGCACAGGAGGGCAAAGCCAAGGGTGTGCTGAGAATTTGATAGTGCACAAAGACCACTGCAATAGCCTTGGACCGGATCACAGATGGGAGCTGCAAACAAGAGACACAGAGCCTGACCACATGAATCCTCATCAACATGATTGTTCAAGAGTCTGTAATCTAGTGTTAACAGGACCTCAAAAATAAAAAGTAAAGATTCACATTGACCCACTTTAGCAACATAGATTTAGAACTAAAAGAACTCTTAGAGGTCATCAAGCCCAAACCCTTCATTTTACAGATAAGGACTGGGCCTCAGAGAGCTTAAGTGACTTACCTAAACTCACAGAGAATAAACCATAAACCATACAGGATGTAAGTTGCAAAGCTGAGAAATTTACCCCAGTCATTTGGGTGGTGCAGTGGACAGAGAGCCAGGCCTAGAGTAAGGAAGACACCCTTTCCGGAGTTCAAATCTGGCTTCAGACATTTCCAAGCTGTGTGACCCTAGGCAAGTTACTTAACTCTGTTTGCCTCAATTTCTTATCTGTAAAATGAGCTGAGGATGGAAATGGCAAACTACTCTAGTATCTTTGCCAAGAAAATCTCAAATGGGGTTACAAAGAGTCAGAGACAAATGAAACCATTGAACAACATCTGATCCTAAACCAACATGCTTTCCAATGTTGATTTCTCCCCTATCCCACCCCAAGCCAGCCTTGTCCCATCTCTGACCCTCAGTTTAATCATCCATTTGTTTTAAGTGAATTTTGAAAATATTTGCAGTCATCTCATAGATTAGCTATATAAAAAGGCCTTTTTAAACCTTGAAGAACTATAGAAGGGTGAATTATTATTAGCAAAATTTTGTTGGACAATTTAGCCTTTTAAACTCTGAAAATGTGCTCTGTTGTTGGTTTGTTTATCCTCATATCTATGACATTTATCATGGGGACTTACAAATAGTAAGTATTTAATATATGAATTGAATATTTGCACTGAGAAAAATCTATTCCATGACCACACAAAAGCACCCCAGATAGCAATTTTTCAAAGGCTTGTTATAGGTCACAAAAAGAGTTGGGTAGATGAAGGTAATTGGTGAAACCCAGAAAGATTTTGCATATAGACCCAGAGACAAGTGGTGTTTCTATCATTTGAGAACCAGCTAGCTGAGTGCCTGTAACTGGATTGGCCCCAAGGTAAAGAATTCTTGAACCAAAACAGTTAATGAAGATGGTTTATCAAATCATAGAGGGATGCTGAGATACATTGATGGAGGGAGTACCTACAAGGAACTTCCCAGGTCCTTGAAATGTTTAAACATATTTCAGCTTTCTCTTGCTTTCAGATTTTATGCTTATGACAAGTACCCCTTTGGTTTGAAGGGAGCAAAAATGAAATAATTACTGTAGGCCCAGCTCACTGCTGACATTCTTCTACAGTCTTGCAGTTAAAAAAATGAAAAGCAAGGGAATATGAAGACAGACAGGGAAGATGAGGATAGAGAGTCAAGAGATATGTAAGTCTACTGACTTTCACTACAGGGAATGACTGTAATTTGACATTTTGTATAAATTGACAAGGACAAAGTTTATAAGCAATCTTATTAAGGAAATTAAGGAGGGAGATAGAGGCAAAGAAGATGAGTGAAAGAGAATGTCAATCAATAAACAATTACTAAGCACCTGCTTTGTTCCAGGTACAATGCTAAACTTTAGGGATACAAAAGGAGGAAAAAAAGCAATCCCTGCCCTCAAGGATTTCTCAATATAATGGGATTGTTCAATGGAAGAATGTTAGACAAACAGGATTTTTTTTTCTTTTCTGAATGTGTTTGGGTGTGCATTCAGTCATGAAAATATAAGAAAAACAGGAGGGTAAGAGGTCAATATAGTGTATACATGTTGTCTTCTCCAATACCATACATGCTCCTTGTAGGCAGAAAGTTTCATTTTTGATGTTGTGTCTCCCTTGCCTTGCACAATCCCTGGCATAGATTCTTATAAATGCTTATTGATTAATTGAATTATAGACTCATAGAGTGGCAGAGTTGGGCTGGCTTTTGAAGTCATTTAATGCATTTTACAGGTGCAGAAATTGAAGTCCAGAACAAGGAGATAATATGCTAAAGTTTAAGGCTCATGGTGGCAGAGTTAGAATCTGACCATAGGTCTCATGACTCCCAGCATATTAATATATGGCATAGAGGTGCCACATAGAAAATAGAAATGGTGCCACTAATTTGTGCATAAGAGACCCTGTATGTAATATCTTAACTTAGTTTTAAAATGTAATATCTAGGTTTGTTATATTTTTATTTATTTACATAAATATTTGCCAATCATATTCTAATCTAGTTTGGGCCATATTTGGAGGTATTATTGGGCATCCACTTGACACTTCTGAGAGTCTTAGAATTAGAAGGATTAGGGTCTGAATTCCATTTCTCATATAAACTGGCTAAGTGACCCTGAACAAGTCACTTAATTTCAGTATTATTATCAGAAAGTTATCAGTCTATAATGGAAGAGAACATTTCCTCACTTGACTTCCCCTCACCGTCCTCTCTTCCCCCCACCCTTATTATTTGTGATTATAGAAGTAGCTCATTAACCACACATATTTATGAATTGCAACAGTCAAAAATGTAAGACGAGTGATGGTCTCTTTGGGGGACCCCTAACCTTAAGATATTTACAGTTGTCCTGTCACTTAGTAAAGGTCATAGGATCATAGATTTATAGCTGGAGAGGACCTTGAATATCATCTGGTTCAATCCCCTTATATACAGTTGAGTGAAATAAGGCTCAAACGAGGTAGTGATCTGCCTAATATCGCATGGATAGTGGATAATGACAGCAATCCACACTGCCAGACTCTATTCTCAATATTCTTTCCTCTATATCATGCCTATTACAAAGCTCTCAGAACATTACTTCCTCCATCATTGTCACTGTATATTATTTGGTAGCAATCTCCATCAAGTAGGAGGGAAGACTCAAAATAATTATGCAGGATCTTGTTTTCAAAACTTTAAGAATTATTATTGAATAATGCATCTTTAGCTTTCTCATTTATATAGTGCTTTTCTATTTATTTTCCTTCACAGGTACCTTTCTTCTGTGGCTCAAGATCTTCTCTTTCTTAATGGGCTTTCACTCCAAATTAGAGTGTAGCCTTATAAAATGATGACAGTTAGGCAGGTTTAAGTCAAGTTTAACCAGATTCGATTACTGCCTGATTTGAGAGGGAAAAAAAAAAAAAAAACAAATACTGTTTAAGACATAATGTGTCACAATGACAGCAGAGGTAGATGGTGATCAGATCATTAAGATGACAGAAATATTTCTACTAACAAAAGAGTGTTTGGGAGAGTAACTTCTGTGTGCATATATAGCTATTTTTTTTAATAGCTAAATAATCATAAGGAACTTCAAGAAGGCATTTCTATATAGTCACTGCTCTTCCTTATTTTCAATAGGTATAAGCCACTTGGGATGATATATAGAAAATATGGGATAGTTCCTCTGACTCTTAGGTCACTAAACCACACTTAAACCAGAAACAGTTTGTTGATATTTGTTGCATGTCTTATGCATATGTGAAGCATCATGGAACAAAAGAAAGGTCATTGATTCAGAACCTGGTTCCAAATTCTTCCTCTGATACTTACTACTTTGCAACTTTGGATGAGTCACTTAAATTCTCTAATCCTAATTTTCCTCATTTTAAAAATGATAAAATTAGACTAGATTGCCTTTGAGGTCCCTGTCTTAGATATCTATGATTCCATTTGTTTTATTGTGTATTACATTTATTTTACAGAAGTCATTTTTAAGCATCTTACCTTTCCAGGGGATGTCTCCCAGTGATTAAAACTGCTTCATCCTAACATAGTACTTTTGTGTATGCATCCCTTTTTATATAATTGTGTACTATGTTGACATCTTTTTATCCTTAGTAGATTAAAAGCCACAAGAGGGCAGGGACTATGTATTTTTTAAGTTATTTTTTTTCTTCCTCAGTACCTTAAATAGTGCTTTGTAAATAGTAAATGTATAAAATTTTAAGATATCAAGGAGCTTCAATTTCACCCCAAATGAATCCATGCTATGGAAATTCACTATGCCTATGGAAAGCTCAACCAATCTATAAGTACCCTGAGTCTGGAAGAGATTAAGTGACTTGCCCTTGGTCATACAGATGGATGTGCCATAGCAAGAATAAAACTTGGGTCTTTCTGATTTCAATTCCAGCATTCTATACCCTGCCCAGGATATATAAATACAAAGGAGTATTTCTATGTATAAAAATGAAAATTTAAGTTAATAAACTAGTACAACTAGTTAATAAACTAGTACTATAAACTAGTACAAAAATCATCCTTTTGTGCCATAAAACTCTCTCTACACAGATGGCAAAATTAAAACAGAAAGAAACATTTGAGAATCACTAAGAGCCATGACCAATAGTGATGCAGCCAGAACAAGCTGTTAAAAACAGAATTCCTCAGTTGGAGGAGACAGATGCCATTCAAAAACAACTGGCATATGTAGGAATAGGTGGTAGGGAATAGATTGATGGTGATATGAAAGGAGGATGTTCATACCAAATTGAGACAGGAATGATACACTTAAGATAGCAAGGTGCAAGGACAACTCCAGGGGACTCATGGTGGAGAATGCTATCTTTATCCAGAGAAAGAACTGTGAAGTTTGAATGCAGATTGAGGCACACTACATGCTAGCCTTTTTTCTTCTCTTTTGTTTTTGTTTTTGGGGTTTTTTTTTTTGGTTCTGTCTCTTCTTTCTCATGATTCATTCCATTGGTCATAATTCTTCTCCACAACTTGACTAGTATATAAATTAATTCAATGCGAAGTTATACATGGTAGTTATATGAGATTCCATGCCATCTTGGGGAGGGAGGGTGGAGGGAGTGGAGAAAATCTGGAACTCAAAATTACATAGAACTGTGTTTGGTAAACTAAAAATAAAAAAAAATTTAAAAAAAAAGATAGATATGCTTAAAAATTCACAATGCCAAATGGGTCATTATGGTTTAGAAATAAGCATAATCACTTAATACCAACTTCTTAGAAATTTCAAAGCAGCCTCAGCTTAGCCTCCTCTTCACCAAATAGAGAGAATGCTGAAGAAAATCTTCTAGTCTCATGTTTCTTCACCATCCATGGGATAGGTTATTTGTAACCGTAAAAGTAATTGACCTCAAGGTGAACTGGATCCTGGAAGAATTCAAGCAGTGTTCAGGAATCCAGAATTGTGTATTCTATGCCACAGTGAACCTCAAAATTTGAATAAAGGTTTACTATAATTCCTGTAAATGCTACCTCCATGGTGTTTATTTTATTTACCACCAGAAGAAAAAGCAGCTCCTGAAAACCATAGAACTCTATTCCTTATTTTTACTAAATCAGAACAGAGAGGTCAATATATAACTATCCTCTTCTAATATTGATTGAAATTATGGCTGACATATCAGTATTTGATTTCCTTTGTCAAATGCCATAAAATCAGATTTTCATTCTATGGTGTAGGCTCAAATTGTAATTTCCAAAAGTAAGAGCTCACAAAGAGAGAGCCACAATCATAAAGAGAGTTAAAAGATAGAATTTCAACTTTAAAGTATTTTTTATTTCATTTTGGGAAATGAATCTGTTCCACTTAGCCAGGATGTATCGAGTCACTATCTAGTGACACTAAAATAGCTCAAGTAGACATTTGGAATGTCACCCATATTCCATGAATGCATAGATAATTCTCTTGTTCTCTATGTCTTGATATTCCTCTCCAATGTAAATGTTCAAATTGCCTAGAAAACTCAACACAATTTTGAGTGCCCATTTTAAAATACCAAAAATAACTCTTTTTTGGTGTAGCATAAATCAACAATGAAATATGACCAATAAGTAATAACTCTCACGCAAGTTCAATGCAGCAGGGCTTAGGACATCAATCCTCTAAAAAAAAAAAACAACAACAACATCCTATTGAATTCCAGCACTGCTTTAAGTTCTGTAGCTTAATTGTATTTGAGAAATGAACAACTGTTCAAAGAGGTAATGTGAAAATAAATAGTAATTTAATTTCAACCCCTCCCTTCAAAATTAATTAGAATTTGGTGTAATACATGTTAATTGCTCATCAATTGATTCCAAAATACTGAGATCTTGTAATGTTTCAATTAAAATATGTACACATACACAATCTTGGTCATATTTCAAAACATCTATCATTCCTTCTTTTTTACCATAGAAAGATTATAAATTAATCAACTTTCATTGGCCAAAATATATTTATAATAATGGAAGCACTATTGAGTGCGATCCTTCTTAAGATCATCATTATTCTCAAAGAGTTAGGGTACACCAACAGGATTTAGCAGTGCAAACAGAATGAGAGGGAAATGAGGAAGGAGTTTATAAAATCAAATTTAGAAACAGAAGATATATACAGTGGGTAAAAGAGTTTATGAGGAAATATACTAGAAAACACAAAGCAACACCAGTAATTATGTTAGGACTAAAAAAAATCATTGAACACATTTTTATCATACATTTTAGGAAACAAGGTTCTAATTAGGAAAAAGAATAGTAGCCCAGGATTTCATTTTTATATTTTCAAATGGTCTTACTAGGATAACTTCTTTTTTCCCACTATAATTGATAAGTGAAAAGGAGTGGTGACCTTACAAGCACACAAAGTATCATTGTTTCTAAGAGCCCCTCAAAAGAGAGATATAGGTTTACAAAAAGTAAAAACAAACAAACCTGGGGGGTGGGATAGGTTGGGAATCTACCTTCTAATGACCATAAGCTAGCCTCATTTTGTCTGGTTATTTTCTGGCTAATTTCACCATTGAGGCTGGTTAACAGATGACTCTTTTTTTTTTTCTTGATAAATAACATAAAGAATATTCCCGTGTCTAGTGTGTTTATTATCACTAAAGCAATGCTCCACAGTAGAAAAGAGAACGGATTAAAATTAGAAAGGATGGTAATTAGATTTATCCTAATTAGGGAGTATTTCCTCTGGGGGGGGGTGGATAATACTGGGTTAGGGGTATTTGGGCAGAATGCCTTTCAGATTTTAATATATTATCTTGCTCTCTTTCCCAGCATTCCCTGGTTCAAAGCTCCCATAACAATATGTCATTTGCTACTTGAATAAGTGAAGAATGTGTCCTAGGATTTAGAAAACGGAATCAAAGTGATGAGCAACAGAACTTCATGTCTGGGAGAAACCCCATCAGTGACCTGCAAGCAGCACCAATCATGCCTGGGAAGAGTGAACAAAGGCTCCAAATCCCATTAAGAGAAGGAATGATGGGAGACCTCTTCAAAGATGTTCCGTTTGTTTGAGATTAAACATAGAATTAGAAAGAAAGTTTTCTATTTCACTAGAGTTGGAGCAACTTGCCAAGAATACTATAAGCCAAAGGTTAATATGACCCAGGAGAAAACTAGAAGGCCCTAAAGAAAATTACAAGCAAATAGTCATGATTTTAAAATATATTAAAAATTGTCAATTCAAGAAGAATATGCATTGCATATAATTTTCAATAACTAAGTAAAATAGGAATGAAACATAGTAGCTACACAATTCACAATATCATTCATAAGGATTTTATCTTTCCCTACTCATTAGTGATATACTCTTCCTATATTGTATCATCATTAAGAAAGTATATTATATGTGCATTCACTGTGGTCTTTTCTACAAAATACTCAAACAAAATATCAACAACCATGTCCTTATCTAATCAATATAATTAAGCCTGTCCAGTATCAATTCCCCTTTCCAATCAAAGGCTTTCTATATGGTGTACACTGACTGATTTCCTAGAAATTCAGTGATTAAAGCAAACCTTAAGAGCTCTCTTTCCAATGTGAGTTTGAAAGTCTAGATTACTCCTTCTAAGGTATTCCCTCTAAAATACATCTGGCAACTTAAAAAAAATCGGTCACTTTAAAATGGAGCATTTTGCTGAAAGAAAAATGGATGTGCTATGGTCTGAGATGCATAGCCTTTAGTTATTAATAGTAAAGCCATGAAGCTATCTCAAGTTATATGTTTTGGAGACCAAATGAAAAATGGATACCATGGAGAATAGAAGAGAAAAGAGGTTCAGAGCTATGGTTAAAGAAAAAACATTCCAAGGCAGACCAAGTTTCATGGCATCTTCTCCCTCCTGTATTCTTTTGGTAAAACAAAGTACCCCAATGTGCTCTTAACAAGAGTCACTACATTTATCTGTTTTATATTCTATTCGCTCAACAATTGCCTAAGAGCAAAATCATGCTAAATACATTCTTTTAATTGTCTTGACAATATTTGATGGAAGTATTGTATTGATGAAAAAAAATTTAAAACAGGAAAAAGTACATAAGCAATTATCATGCTTATTCATATGGTTGTTTTGGGACCTTAAGTTCTGTGAACTTAAACCTAGTATTGGCCATGTTCTGGCAGCTTTTTGTATATGTGACCTATCTCTTTATAACTGAAACTTTTCCTAGACAATTTTTGAAAGAAAAACTCTAATTCTTTTTGACACAAAGTAAAACAAAATAACAGCCCAGCGCTGCCTGATGGATGATACTAAAAAGGAAAAGGTACATAGAAGTTGTACGTTACCTGACTTTTAAATTGCCCTGCTGTGGCTGTCCATCATAAATGGATAAAATATCAAAATCTTCTTCAAGAGCAAATGTATGAAATGACAATTGTATCCTATTCCGTTCTCCAGTGATAATGATCCATGTGCAGTTGGCATAGTTTGGATAGCCATGAGGAAATCCTGGGCTTTCAATAGTACCATTGGGACCCTGGACTAATCCTCCACAGTTTTGACCTAAAAAATAGAAAAATGAAAACCAACATCATTATAGCCCATTTATATGACATGCTACTTTTTATGCCTTAATTGTTCTTTTTAGCTTAAAATAACCATATTGTATTCAATGTTTATAGATACAGAAGAATTTTGATTTTGACTTCATAGGAAATGTGTGAATTCTCTCTAACTACAATGAGGACAACCTATCCTTAGTCTAATAAGTCCTGGAAAATTGCCTCGGGCAAACAAATGGTAAGTGATTTCACTAAGGTCACATAGCTATTAAGTATGAGAGACAAGATTTGAACCTGAGTCCTTGACATTAAGTTTATACTTCAATCCACTAGTTTAATGAGATCTACATTCTGATTTTTGTTACATAGTTATTACTTAATTCAGGATTATAGGTCCCATTTGCCACTAGGAATTCTAGGAGACAGGGATGAGAAGACACAGAAAACAAAGGGGAAAGAAAGGAAACAATAAATGAAAAATGTAGAAAGCAAACCCTTAAAGTCATAGATTCCTTAAATATTAAAGCTAGAAGCTACCTTAGCAAGCATTTTGTCCCAGCTATTCACACTAAGAAAGTCCCAGATGAGTATATTATCTTGTCCTATTCAAAAATTTGTTTACTCAATTTTAGGATCATTAGTTTTAATAATGAATGATATATATTTTCAATTCATTTCAAAAAGCCTTTTTTTCAACATCCATTACATTCATGACATCTTGATAGGCGCTGCTAGTAAACAAAAGCAGATTAAAAAAAAGTAGAATATAAGTTACTTGAGGGCATGCTTTTTTTTATTCTTTTCTTTGTGTCCTCAACACCTAGCTCAGTGCATAGAGTCGGTGGTTATCAATATTAAGTGAATTAAAATATAATATAAGTTGATTCATGACCTCAAAGATCTTGTTGGGAAAAGTAGAAGTCTTCACATTCAACAGTAATACAGAACAATACATAATCAATTGCCAGACTGTATTTGGTACAAACAGGGCAGCTTGGTGGCACTGTGGATGGTGCACTAGGCCTGGAGTCAAGAAGAATCATCTTCTTGAATTCAAATCTGGCCTCAAACACCTGCTAGTTGTGTGACCCTTGACAAAACTCTTAACCATCTTTGCCACAGTTTCCTCATTTTTAAAATGAGCTGGAGGAAGAAAGGACAAACCATTACAGTATCTTTGCCAAGAAAACCCCTAGTGGGGTCATAAAGAGTTGGACACAACAGAAAAATGGTGAAGAGCAGCAATGATATAAACAGTAATTATAGTTAGGAAATGATTAACACATGTATTAACTAACTATAGTCATGAAGTGTTCAACATATTATTTCCTACTGTATGTAAAGCAATATACTGGGCACTAAGGGGGATATTTTAAGGGAGATATAATTTCATGACAGTAGGAGCTTCTCCAATTCACATGACAACCACTCCATACTTTATCAAACTGTGTGTGTATTAACTGTTTTCATATAAATCCTTTGTAGATGATATATCAAACATTCCATAGGCCTTCTTCTGGTGCTTTTAATATTTCTGTGACATGAAGATACCACTAAGGTTGTCTTTTTATCAATTGTTTTATATCATTAAATAACCAATCAACCTCTTCTTAGAGTCTTAGATATTATATCTGATTCTACATACATATACATATATGTATATACATATAATTGTGTGTTTGTGTATGTGTCTACCATTAGACAATAGTTTGTATTTGATGGATTTGTGATCACATCAATGTGTAATGTTTAGATAAACTTTCACCCCTACCTTCTCTTCTTGTGAGACACTAGCTCAGGTCCTTTGGTATTTCCTCCATAGAGAGCACACCCAACATCCTGAAGGTCTTTCAAACATTGCAAGATTATGAGTATAATACTCAAGCTGCCAATGTGTTATTCTTTATTCTAGCTATGTGACTTTTTTGTTCACACCTATTCTTGGTATCTTTTTACATCTTTTACAGGTTTGAAAGAAAATCAGCAAGCAACTATCCACAGAAATTTAAGGAAGAAAAATCAAAACCCTTCGATAACTGACACTTCTTGAATTCAGCTGCTGGGGTGCTTGGGTGCTTGTGCTTGGACCCTAAATCTAAGATCATATTTTTCCTTATCCTCTGCTTGGGTACCTGTGCCTGGACCCCAATTCCAAAACCACATCCAGTTCTAAAATCACATCTCTCTCTAGCTTCAAAACATTGGCCCTAGCAGTTTCTCTCTAGCAAAGCAGGGCAGCATGCCCTAGCAAAACACTTATCGCTCCTCCCGATACTGTGGTTAGCTGTATATATAGAATTTATTAGTTTGGATTCCCCGTGTATGTGCTAATTGGCTGTGCACAGGGCCATAATGATAATTACTACTCATTGACCTTATTGATATGTATCCTAGACATAGTTAAATGCATACTCCCTTACATTCATCTTATCTAACGAGATGTTTGATGAGAACCACCTGGATATTCCCAGTCATACCTAACCTTTAGTTGACTTAATAACATTTCACAGTCAAAACCACACCTCCAGGTAGCCCCCACCTTGGGATATTTCCCAGTGAACTCTGGATAAGATACCTGCGCAGTAGATGCAAAAAGTGCATGTTCTTTAATAACTGACCACCACTGAACCACTCCCTAATCCCACACCAAGACAACTAATTGACATATTTTACCCCCAAATCTCATAAAAAACTTTCCCTGTAGCCCTGTAAAGTTTCAGGTTCCCTAAGAACTCTTGCCAACTGTAAAGCATAATAAATCTTTGCTACCTTGACTTAAAGAATGCTTGAGATTGAGAATTTATTCCAGATTGCCCCAACCCTCTCCAGTACCCGGGTCCTTGAGGAGGACTCCCCCTCAATGACCCCGTCTGGGAATTCCAGTCTCAGGGATCCTAGACCTTATCTCCCTCAACCCTCAAGACAACCAATCAATCAATAAATGTTTTTTAAAGAACACACTATGTGCCAGGCACTCTGATAAGAACTGGGATTGAAAAAAAAAAAACAGTGAAAAGCCTGTCCCTGCTGTCAAGAAGCTTGCGCTCCAAAGAGGGAGACAACATGCAAACAAAAATATACAAAGCAAGGTGTGTACAGGATAAATAGGAGATAATTAACAGAGAGAATTAGCAAGGGCTAGGAAAAGCATCTTGTAGGAGGTGGGATTTTAGCTGAGATTTAAAGGAAGGCAGAGAGATCAGTAGTAAGAGTTGAGGAAGGAGGATGTTTCAGGCAAGCAGAATAGACAGATAAAATGTCTGGAGCATAGAAATGGAATAATTTGTTTGTTGAACAACCAGGAGGCCAATAGAACTGAATAATACATATTGGGTGATAAGGTATAAGAAGACTGGGAAGGTAGGAGGGGGTGATGTTATGAAGATTCTAGGTTCTAACTGCCAACCAGAGCATTTGTATTTGATCATGGAGGAAATAGGGAACCACAGGAGTTTATGGAATAGGAGAGTGGCATGGTGTAATAGTAATTAAGGTGGGACTTTTTGCTGTTGACCTTTAATGATTCTGCCCTTTGAATGGGGCAGATAAAGTGGGATGTTTCTGTATTTCTCAGGACTAAGACAATTGGGAGTCATTGATTTGTATCTGATGTGATATTGGGGGTGGGGAACTTCTCCACGCCCAGCCTGGGTGAGGTCAGGGGGCCCTGAACAGGATATATAAGAGCAGAGGTTCGTGTTCTCTCAGAGCTCTTAGCCACAGCAAGAGTTGAGCGTGACTCTGGGCCAACCATTGTAATGAACTCCCTGGCTAAAGACTCAGATGTTGATAACTACGAATTGTATTTCGTCTGTAATTCAGGGTGCTGGTTTTTTCCCCTGAACTAGGTGGATGTTATTTGTATGCTGGATTAAAGTAAGATTGTTAACCCCTTAATCTTGCTTTCCTCAAGTAAAGCAGATCAAAAGGACCTGTGTTGGCAGCTTTCTGGGTGCTGGTTGTTGGTGGATCTTACACCCCCACAGAAGCTGCTAGCTGGATTGTTGATACACGTGATCAGACCTGTGTCCAGGAAAATCGCTTTAGTGGTTGAATGGAAGGTGGACTGGGGTGGGGAGAGACTTGAGGTAGCATGTGATTACAATTATTCAGATGTGAGATAATGAGGTCATGCACTAGAAAGGTGTCAGAGGAGAGAAGGATAGGAAAGATGTTGCAGAAGTCAAAACAATAGGGGCTTGGCAATAGCTTGGATGTGAGAGGAGGGAAGTTTAGATGATGATGACTTGAACATAATTCCCAGGTTGCAATCCTGAGGGACTGTGAGAATGTTGATGCCCTCTGCTGTAATAGAAAGGTAGGAAGGCAGGAAGATTTGGTGGGGAGGGGTGGGAGGAGGATAATGAGTTCTCTTTTGGATATGTTTACCTTAAGATGTCTGCTGGACATCTTATCTGGGATTCTAGTATGAAGTAAGTGAAATCAGCTAGGCTTTGAAGATTAAAAAAAAGATTTGAATAATCCAAATAGAAAGAAGAAATTCTATAATTTTAGGTTGAAATTAATACCAAAATTATATATAAATGCATCAGGAAATGTAAGTTATAATTATAGATCCATAATAGGTGTTATTAGTATCCCCATTTTACAATTGAGGAAATTAAGGTAGACAGACACTAAACGACCTACTCAGGGTTTCACAAATTGTAAGTATTTGAGGTCAGAGTTGAACTTTGGTCTTGCTGCCTCCATGTCCAGTGATACATCCACTTATACCACTTATCTGCCTTCATAGATAAATACTTGGAGATTCCCAAGACACTGCAAAGTTAAGTGACTTGGACAGGGTCATACAGCTAGTAAGTGCAAATAAGATTTGAATTCCTTGTCTTTTTGACTTTGAGTATATCTGTGTAAAATACATCTAGTCCTTGAAGACAGGTGATACAGGAATACTTATTGTGAACAGAAAATTCTTATCATTGTATCTACTTGCCAAGCGCAGTCCCTAACAAATAATTGGTACTTAATAAACTTCCCTTGAATAATTTGCTATTGAACTGAATTGTCTCTTAGCACCATATGGATGTATCCACATGAGCCTCAAAAGTTTTGGAGATTTCAGTATTTTGTGATGATTGCAAGCAGCATAGGCATTTTAAAACAAGTGTTATCCCTATAGTTATTGTTAAACTGGGAAGAGAAAATTATTTCAGCCTATGTTATATATTTTTATAAACATTTCACACCAGTAGGTCTCAGTGAGCCTAAATCTTTCATGATAATACTGTAAAATGCTTGTGGGAGTTTGCTAAATCTTAATAAAAGAGATTTAATTAAAGGGATTTGCTGGTTTAAAACCAAAGAACTAATAAGTAACCCATTTTCCACTAAATTTAAATCTAACAATAACACTATAACAAGTAGATATTAAAGCTGTGGGGTTTTGAAAGGTCTTTAAAGGAAATAGCTTTTCTCGTTTATCTAGCAATTGCTTCACAGTAAATCAAAACAGTAAAGACATGATCATAAATTTGTAAGAAGGAAAAAAATATAAATTCATCAGTAAATGTCAGCTATGCCATGCAAAGCAGTTACCATAATAGATCCATTGTAAAGAGCTGCCTTCTCACAGGGTAAATTATTTCTGAGGAGTAACATTTAAGGTACATGTAGAGCTCAAATTAGAATGAAGAATTTTGCAGAAAGAATCAAATTTATGCTAAGTTTTAACAACCAAAACAACCCCAATAATAAGAGCTGGTGTTTGTAAAGTTCTGTGAAGTTTGCAGATTCCTTTCCATGTGTTATCTCATCTGATACTCACAATAACCCTGTAAAGAAGGTCCCATTATTATCCTTACTTTAGGGATGAGTAATCCAAGACTCAGAGAGTTTAAATGATTTGCTCAGGGTCATGTAGTTAGCACACTTTTGAAGCAGGATTCAAAGTAACTCAGATTTACAGCATAGAATTACCTGAACTTCTGAACAAGGTAGAACTAGGAATAATAGGTGATAACTGTCAAAGGGAAAATTTAACATCAGTATAAGAAAAGGGAAAAAAAAGATGTCTTTTCACTGTTGATCTTCAAATAGAGACTTTTGGATAGCTTTTCAGAAATGTTATAGAAAAAATTCTTGGTCATGTTCAGGTTTGACTAAATGGTTAATAACCAAAACAACGAGAACAATGATAACAAGTAACATTTATATAATGCTTACTATGTGCCAAGCCCTATGCTAAAATCTTTATTACTTCATTTGATCCTTACAACAACATTGGGAGATAGGTGCTATTATTATCTGTATTTTACAGATGAAGAAACTGAGATAAACAGGGGATAAGTGACTTGCTCAGAGTCAAACAACTAATACGTCTAAGGTCAGACTTGAATTCATATCTTCCTAACTTCAAGCCTAATGCTCTATCCACTCTACCACTTAGATTTCATTTATAATAGCTGAAATTCTATGATTCTTTGTATCTTCCTTGTATTTTCAGAATTATAAATAGTGTTACTATTTTCAAAGCTGAGTCCAAGATGCCTACATGAAAAATGGACTTTTATTCATAAAATGTCACATTTTTTTTATACCATGATTAAATTGAAATTTAATTTAAGGGGGCAGCTAGGTGGTACAGTGAGTAGAGCACTGGCCCCTGAAGTCAGGAGGACCTGAGTTGAAATCTGGCCTCAAACACTTGACACACTTACTAGCTGTGTGACCTTGGGCAAGTCACTTAACCCCAACTGCCCTGCCTTCCCCTGAAACAAACAAACAAACAAACAAACAAATAAAAGAGATTTAATTTAAACTGATTTGATTTTCCAAAATCTATTTCTAAATGGTATAGCATCATATGCTAATACAAAGAAATATTTAGAATTCCAAAGGCTTTTTACTTCAAGATACCATCTTTTGTAGTTCATTTCTTGAGCCACAGAAGATATAGTAAAATGCTCCAAAATAGCTTTAAAATACTAACTCACATTTTCTGGGTCAGTATTAAGAAATACTGTGATGAAACACAGCAGTAAAGAAAGAAAGACCACTAGTAAATATTCCTAACTAAAAGGATGGTTAATTTATTCTTCTAAACAAAACGAAACAAAATTTGAGTAAGGACATGCTTCATCAACTCACTTTAAAACTCTGTGAACTAGAGTGTCTTATTATATTTTAAGTGTTAACTCTGGTGAGGAAGAAAGGAATTTTCAGTTTTTCAATGAGATTTTTAAAATTTCATGCTAAAACATTTTTTCCCCATCAAGCACTTTTGTTAGAAATGTAACAAAACTCCAGCTTAATCCTGGAGCTGTTTTCCTAGAGGATTGACATGAATATAACATATGTGAAGAAAGATGTAAATACTGATTGGCTGAGAGTATGCTGAGCCCAAGATGCCTACATGAAGAATAGACTTACAAACTTTTTTTCCTCAGATTTGGGAAAGACAGCTGGGAAAATTTCAAGAGGAGAGGAAAGCACAATTTTTGAATGGAAGATAAGAGATATTTCTCATGCTGCAGATATTTGAGTGGCTCATTTTAAATTTGAAATGTCACAAAGACAAATGCATATATAGAGTGTGATTACTGACCAGACTACCAGTTCAATAGGTACATAGAGAGAAACAGGTCAAAGGCAACAGATTTGCTATAATAGGCTGACTGAGATCTCCATGACAACAAGGAAACAATCACAAAACACTCAAGTAGATCAGCAGTATATACTGAGTGAATGAAAGTTACGTGTTTTCAAAAGAATTTGACACTATGGCTGACCAAAAGGGAGAGAAGAGTATGAAGTGGAATTTCCAGGTGCTGTGGGTTGTCATTCAGTGTCATATAGATCCCTGTAATGATGAAAGAATCATACTAATTTGCTGATATGCTACATGTGAAGTTGGGAAATAAAGCTACATTAAATAGCCTTAAATTACATATTTATGCGTATATATGTATATATGTGCATACATAGGGAGAGAGGGAGAGAGATAGACAGAGAGGTAAAGAGAGAGAAAGACAGACAGACAGAGGCTTACAAGTCAGGCAGGAACACTTTGACTTGTTATCTCATATCCTCCATGCTAGAAGGCATGTGTCTGTCAAATAGTTCAAACCTAGAGTTTCATTGATTTAGGAAACTTCTAGTCTCAATTCACTCTCGTACCTAATCTGCAACTGATAGTGTAATAGGTATACATGGCACACTGAGAGATTAATTAAGAAAGTATTTGTGAGAAGTGTCCTTTCTGGTAGCTTGAATGGGTTATAACACAAAGCCACTTGATGTAGCAATTTATACCTATGTTCTATAGGTATGATTTTGTTTGTTAATATACACAACAAATGCTTTTGAGTCTATGAAGTTCAAAAGAGTTCTCTTTTTTTCTAGTGAAAAGGGCCTTATATCCTTCCATGTCTGCAGTTCTTGATCAGGAATATTCTGCATAGTACATTTTTTGGTAGCAGAGGTAGTTTTGTTTTTGTTTTGTTTTTGTTTTTCTTTTTCTTTTTCAGTGGTGGATTCAAATCTGCCGATGTCATTTGTATAGGCAACTTCCTCAGAGGAAACCTCTTCTACCAATGCCAATAAGCAAATTTCCTGGGGATGCTAAGAAGATTAATGACTTGCCCAGATTCACATAACCATAACATTTGAGAACTGAGACTTGAACCAAAGCCTTCTGGAGTCTGAGACAAACTAAATACTATGCCACACATGCTCATAATAATATATCTACTATAAATTTAAATTTATAGAATTTCATTGTTTTCTTTATTATTTTCTGCAGCATAGGTTCCCTTTCCCATTATTCTAAGTTTATGGATTCTAATTTTCTGACCATTAATGAAATGATATTGCATTAATTACTTTGTTATTGCCTAGAAGAAGGTGAAAGGAAGAATCACTTTAGATTGCTAGAAGGTGTCATTTAATTTATCTTGCTTTAAGTATTGTATTTGACTTAATATATCACTTGTACATTTTTGTTTTGTGAAAAATGAACATTAAATTTTGAGAATGATTTCTTCACTGGTTGACTAAAGTTAAAACAAGTCAAATTGATCATTCAATTTTCTAGCAATCCATGATAAGGAGACATACAGATACAATCTTAAGAGAAGTATTTTTATTTCTGACACTTAGCAGTATCTACATCGTGAATAAGGGGTTTTTGATCCAGTGAGACATTTGCAATGAACTGTGACAGCAGGATTCCAAATGCACAGTGCAGTGTAAAAGGTTAGGTTAAATATTTAGCCTACTACTTCAATACTGAAAAATAAAAGTTGATTTGTGGAAATCTCACAGCTTTACAATGTATATGGGGCTATCCATTCAAGAGTGAAAGAGGTGATGTTTTATGGGATGATTCAAAGGGCACATCTGATTAATTGTCAAGGGTTAAAAGGGAAGTTTAAATGTCATTTCCATAAAAATGATGAAAGTTGACTTTTGGTAATGAGTCAGATTCTCCAGACAGATGAGTTTGTAGAAGGTGCTTATATCATTTGCTCTGGCACTTCATTTGGCTTCTAGCTATAACAGATCAGGCCTTCCCCTCCCCCCAACCCCTCCCCCATGAGAGCTTTACAGTAATAATTAGGGGAAATGAGCCCTTGCATAAAACCTGCCTCAATATTTCAAGGATCCATTATTATATCAATATGATTATTCCTACAACCAAGTCATATCACAAATTTGGCCATCTAATCAAATGGTTTTCATAAATTAGTATATAACATCAATAATAATATAAACGATAATGATAATAACAATTATTATTTTCACCAAGTGTCTTAATCATAACCAGCATTTATAGAATCTGGGGTGATTAGTTCAGGTGATAAGAGAGAACTCTCAGGAAAAGACTTCATAAATTAAGAGCAATTCATTTTAGCCAAGAATAAACAAAGTGTTGGACACAAAAAAGGGTTGTTGTTCAGTTGCATCTGACTCTTCATGACCGTTTGGACCATACTGGCCATGGGGTTTTCTTGGCAAAGATACTGCAGTGTTTGGCCTTTCTTTCTCCAGTTAAAGTGACTTGGGAGTCGAGATCCCAGGACATTAACCCATAAGAGGATATAGAGACCTGAGGACTATGCTATAGGGGAAACTAACACTTGGAGAGAGAAGAGGATGATTCTCAATAAAGAAGCAGTTCTCTTTAATAGCTTCAGGAGGTTCATAGGTTTTTTGCCCTCCCACGTGGTAGTATCCTGGGATTGTCACCCCCAAGGGGCTTTGTATATGAGGGCTTGAGGTTTCTCCCTAAGGTCTCCTCCCCACCACTGTCACCCAGCGTGGAATCTAACCTTGTTTACCTTTCATTTACCTTCACAACTGTACCACAAGTGACTTCCATGAAAGCCAATAAGATGGCTCAATAATAGGATTTTTACAGTATTGTCAATGACACCCTGAGAGGAATTGGTAGAGATGGAAGTTGTAGGTGGGGATAACATGGGGGAGGTGGTCTTTTCACTTCACCCCTAGACATATATCAAGAACAAGTCTGCAGTGAGGCAGGCCAGCCATCTAATTCTATGAAATGGGCACAATAGAATGGTGTCCAGGGAGCAAAGGTGGTTAAAATTCAGGGACTTTGATGTTAGCCAATGGGGATCCATGCATACATGGAAAGACTACTAGGATATGCAAAATTATAAAATTGTTTTCATGATTTTCTTTATATACTTCAAATATGTGGCATGATGCTGTATTCATTACAGTATGGCTATGTTATGTGCATGTTATAAGACACTAGAAACTTGTTCACATAACAGGGGTGCTTGCCTATTAATTAGGGAGAAGTTGTTTAGTTTGAATATTTAGTAATAATAACAATTAGTAATAATTGCAGCAGAAGCAGTAGTTTTAATCAGTAATAATTGATCTTTTGAATCAGCTATATCCTTGATGTCATCATACAGTATTTCCCTGACTGTTCTATGGAAAGAAAGTGGGACTATAAGCTCTATAAGCAGCATCCCATAGTAGAAGTGGCATTAGATAGTCACCTGTTATCATTGGAAGCTAGATAGTCATATAATCATGAATCTCAGGGGGCTAAATATTGTTAGGAGAAAGGTTTCTATTGTTTGTATTTTTGGCACTAGCCAATCTTTGTTATTTTTTCCCTTCTGGGCTTTTTTTTTCTACCCTTTCTTTGCCAGACCTCAGATCCATTGGCTATGTTTTCTCCCTATTGTCTGCTATTTCCTACCCCACTCTCCCTCCTTACATCAATAACTCATCTTTTCACTTTGTAAATAATAGTTTATGAACATTTTTCATCTTTCAGGAAGCCTGAGTTAATAATGTTTCAACTACATATGAGCAGAGATCATTGTTCAAGAAACAAATAGGTCATGAACTGACTGAAGAGGATAACAGGGGGATGAGTCAAGAGAGTCCATGCACAGAGTGCTGAAGTTACCAAAAATATTCATTTTAATAGATACAAATGCAAGAGGGCTGAGGAGGAATGACTCAGGATTGGGAAGCAACACAGAATAATGGAAAGAGCCCTAGACATAAAAATAGAAGCAATCTGAGATCTAATCCTATTTTTGGCACTTGATACTTACACAACTATAACCCACAATTCAACTAATCTCTCTAAATTTGTTTCCTCATATATAAAAAAGGGATAATATTATTTTAATTGCTTACCTCAATGGGTAGTTGAGATTCCCATGAGATAATGTGTGAAAAATGCTTTTAAAAACATCCAAAGTGTATATACATTTCAATGATTACTATGAAGTAGTCTTCTCATTACAGGTCTAAAATATTTTTAATAAGTTTAATAGCTGGTACAATCCATTCAGGGGCAGTGAGGTGGCATATTGGAGAGAATGCTGGGCCTGGCATCAAGAAGGCTTATCTTCCTTAGTACAAATCTGACCTCAGAAACTTATTAGCTGTGTGACCCTGAGGAAGTCACTTAAACCTGTTTGCCTCAGTTTCCTCATCTGTAAAATGAGCTGGAGAAAGAAATGGTAAACTATTCCAGTATATTTGTGAAGAAAACTCCAAGTAGGGTCATGAAGCATCAGACACAACAGAAGTGTCTGAATAACAATTCATCTATCCATTCATTCATTCATAAATACTGAGTCCAATGAGATTATTATCTGTTCCCTTGGATGATGAACCCTAAAACTTTGCTAATTTAAATTCTGTCTATCTATCCATTTTATATATATATATATATATATATATATATATATATATATATATATATATATATATATATATATATATATATATATCAACGCACCAATGATTAATCCATTTCTACCAAAGTAGACCAGTTGGCTGAAGCTTCTTGGCTTGAGTGTCCAAAGACAAATGATGCCCTAGTGATACCACTAAGGATAGAGGTTGAGAATTTGGCAAAAATGTGTCGCCATTGCTCAAATCTGATTATAAGAACCCTCTTCCTCTTCAAATGCTTTGTATGACTTTGCATTATACTTTAGATTTCCTCCACTAGAATGCAAGGTCCTTCTATTAGAATATAATCACCATGAGGCCAATATCTGTCTGACCTTTTATATATGTTTTATGTATTTATTTTTATTTACTTTTATGTTACACACACACACACACACACGCACGCACGCACTCAGGGCTTAGCACAGTGCCTGACACAAAATAAGTGTATATTAAATGTTTAGCCAATCAGTTTTATTCATTCCATGAGTAGAATAACTCTGTGTGTGTATGTGTGTGTGTGTGTGTGTTCTCAGAAGTTACTTCTATCATACAACAGGCACTAAATAATAGTTTAATTGACAACTGCAAGAGAGAAAAACAGCCCAGAACTGCATAAAAGTTCTTTCAAATAAAGAGTGGTGCAGCAAAATTCAATGATATTGTTGTGAGCATGTGTAATAATGTATTTTCTTTACTGATATGATATGCCATGAGTTGACTGTAGAATTCTATCCCATTGCAGATGCATCATTAAGCTCAGTATTATCTTTGTTTCAAATTCCAGTAATATGGAATAATTTATGCCAAGATTTTGGCTTGTCATCTCATACATGTAAATCATCTTCTTTCTAATAGCTAGGGAATATCAAAGACCTGGATATTTTTTTTAAAAAGGCATGACTTTCTCTAACATTAGACTGTCTCAAAAAATAAAAAAATTGAAACTTTAACCATGATCATTTGTATTTCTCTTTCCAAATGGAAATCTTATACCGTGATTTATGAGCTTCATTAAAACTATACAGGATAACAATGATGTCGAACAAAGTTGCTCCATTCAAAGTGTTACCCTGTAGGCTAAAAGATGAGTCATTATAAAAGCTTTCAAAATAAAACATAACTGTCTAAAGCTATTTTCAAAAATGTGCCTTTTGACCTTCAATTTAGAATGTAAATTCTGTAGTTAAAAGGGAGTATTCACCAACAACAAAGGATGATGCCTAACATTGTGCTATGTTCAAAGTGGGTGCTTAATTAATAAGTGTTTATTGATTGGAGCATTGGCGATTGTAGGCAGCACCATGAAAAAAGAGCTAGATTTGCACTTATGAATCCTAGATTAAAATCCTAGCACTGTTTCTTAAGACTCATGTGAATTTTACAATAATAATATTGATAATAGTATATAACCTAGAGCTGTTGTGAGAATTAAAAGAGATAATAATTGTAAAGCATTTAATATAGTGCCTTACACATAGCAAGCAATGTATAAATATTAGTTATTATTATCTCATATACCCTTAAATAATATTACTTATTAATAGTATTATTAATATCATCTCATATGTCATTTACTTCTATAAATATTGCCTCTGAATAATCAAACACGTGGTGTTGACTCATACACATACATATATGTACACATATATGTATATGCGTTTATACATATGTGTGTGCACCAGTGAAATGGGGACAGACTTGAGACACATGTGGGGACACAGTGTATATGTGTTTATGTGTGTGTGTGTGTGTGTATGTATGTATGTACAGAGTTCCAGGCCTAGAATCATGAAGACCTAAGTTTAAATCTTGCCTAAGATGTTTATGAGAAAGACAGAGACACAGAGACAAAGAGACAGAAAAAGAGAGAGTTAGAGAGATGTATTTCAAAAAAAGAGCTATAGAGATGGGGGAGGGGGGAAATATATATGTATATATAACACGGTGTCATGCAGATGCCCTGCAAGATTGCCTTTTGATTATATTCTTGGATCTTAGTTATTTCATTGGCTCTTTCCAATTAATAAGCTACTTTTAGTTCCATTTAACAAATCTAATGCAATATGCCTGATATTAACATTTATTATTACTCATCACATGGTCTTATTATAATAGTATTTTTTTCACTTACTCACCATTTGCTCTATAGGAGTATCTAGCTTATCTTGAAACATCAGCCAACCCTTTGTAATCAAAGGGGCTGATTTGAATGCTATCTGTGCCATTTACTGTTTTTGTTTCCCTAAGAAAGTCACTTGCCTTTTCTCTTATACGAGTAAATTTTAGTTCTTCCATCATAGTCTGAATTTACATAGTGCGCACACATACTCCTCCCATCTTTCTGTGTCTCTGTGTGTGTGTCTCTCTACATCTCTCTGTCTCTATATTTCTGTCTGTTTCTCTCTCTCTCTCTCTCTCTCTCTCTCTCTCTCTCTCTCTCTGTAGAAGCATGAAGAAATAAAGAACCACCAAGAAGACTTGTGTGTTACAGACCTACCTGTGACACATACTGTTTCTGTTACCCTAGAAAACTGACTTTAACTCCCAGTGCTAGAAGTTTCCTATGCACTGAAAATAACAGATTTAGTCCTCACCCTTCTGTTTTCATGCATGTAGTAATAAGATCATTTCCAAACTGGTTTGTCTTTGATCTTTGGCTAAACAAGGAATTTATGTAACCATATACAATATGAAGAAATTTCTACTTGGCTCCCAAATTGGCTATGTGTTTCTTCATGTTAGCTACAGACATAGAATTAACCAATGGAGAAAGTGATGCTAAATAAAGTTCAAGATTTCTAGATCTATTGTCACACCCAAATTTGAGGAACAGAAATCATAAATACACATAAACAGGAATAATAGATGCAGACTCTCACCAAAAAGACTATTTGTTCACAGCATTGTAATGGCTAAATTTAAATTTATGTTAATTTATGTAATAATGTTTTAATCGAAGTGGCCTTTTATTAGACATTGAAATCATGAACATCTCTTCTAAGAAACTTGTCTGAAAATGGAGGCTGAATGTCTGGACTTTGTAATAATGCATATGTAGGCATTCAGCAATTATTGTTTATTGAATTCTAAATACTTAAGTCTTAACCTGTATGTAGCACAACAAAATAGCATTGCCTAAGATGAAATAAATATGAAATAGTATGGAAATAAAGGTTTTTACAGTTGTACTCTTCAAACCCCTGCAGGGCTGTTTTGGCATTTAGTCTACTAAAAGATGTCTACTTAAAAAGAATATAACATAAGGCAGGTTCTTTTCTCACAAACACATTGAAGCTGAATAATCTTGCTGTCCAGATTGGCAATTAAAACACAGAAAGCTATTTGAAAAATGAAGGAAATAGAGAATAGCCAAGTTCTTGATATGAGATAATTGTCTACATTAAATGTTATAATGGATATCAAGAAACAGTTCTGGCAAATCAAAACAGGTATCTGGTCACTTCACTCACAAGTTCATAAACATTTCTAAGTTTGCAAAGAAATATTAGGATTGAATAAGAACATCAATGAAAAGAAAGTACTAATAAGTCGTGAAAATCTACGAAGTAAAAAGAAAACCTTAAAATCACTATAGGTCACAATTTCAAAATATACTTTGATCTATTCACAAATAGATATTCATGCATGTCAATGAACCTGGATATGATTACCCCCTCCAATAAAACAGGTTGTGACACATCTATCTCTTGCCATTTCATGCAAATCTTTTCCTTATCTTCCCATACATTCAGAACAAAAGGTCTAACCAAATGTACTGGAAGCCACAGTTGAATTACCTTTGTTTTTATTCTTCTGATTTGAACCTATGTTTTCATTAATGTGTGGGAATTGTAGTATGGAAATTTTCTCTACCAAAGCAGATGGATAGCTCAGGCACTGCTTATAGTCATAAATGGTTGTCTGGAAGACTGAATGGTTAAATGATTTTCCTACAGCCACTCGTATGACAACATATGACAGAGTTAAAGTTGAATGCATCTCTCTCTGACTCTATGGTTGGCCCTCTCTCCACCACAAATATGCTCGTGCACTCTCTCTCTATCTCTCTCTCTCTCTCTCTCTCTGTCTGTCTCACACAGACACCACTATATATACTTATGCTAAAGGGAATAACATACAACTTGATGATTTTTTTCTTTATATGTAAGTTATCTATCAACTTGCCAACTAGGTGGTCCAGTGGATAGAATGCCAGGCCTGAAGTCAGGAAGACATCTTCTGGAGTTCAAATCTGGCATCAAACACTTGCTAGTTGTGTAACCCTGGGCTAGACACAACCCCATTTGCTTTAGTTTTTCATCTGTACAATGAACTAGAAAAGGAAATGGCAAACCACTCAAGTATCTTTGCCAAGAGAACCATGGATGGAGTCATGAAGAGTCGGACGTGACTGACAATGACTGAACAACAACAATCGATCAACTTGCATAAATTAATGAGAGAATTTAAGCAATGAAAACATATAAAAATGAAAACAGATCATAGCTTGGTCATTTTTTGAGATATTTCAGAATATCTTTGGATATTTGATGATCAATAAAATAAAGAGTTGTAATTCTAGCAGAAATAAATGTAATAAAATGTTTGTCTAAAAATAAGGGGGGAGATGTGGAGTAGCAAAAGTAAGAAAAAACATTACTATGACATGGAGGACAATTTATAGGAACAGTGTTCTTAGAATTTGTTCAGTAAAAAGGCTTAGATTTTATAAAAAAGACCACATTGACACACTTTTCATTTAATTACACTAATTTCTTTTGATTTTCTCCAGTGAGACACTTCGTTCCTGTACTCTGTTGCTTTCTAATCCTGAAAAGCCCATCTGTATCACTCCTGCACTTTCCACGGTCTCCCTGGTGAATGCTAATGTGAAGATGTTCAAGGGGGTGACAATGCCAGTTTTATCTGTCATTAAGCCCCATTTCTTGTTTTCTAAAATGTGAAAACTCCTTCAACAATCACTGCCTCTTTGTGTCCTTTATTTAGAAATTGCTCTGTCACATTCTCACATAATTGCTCCTCATATATTAAATTCGACTCTGTTTTGCTCTATAAATGTGTTTTATTTTGATTCTCAATGAGGAATATCAGAACTACCTCTGTTATAGATGCAGTTTTTTTTTCTTGGATATTTCCATATCATAATTCTCATCAATTTTGATAAGAAAGATGCTAAATGTGGCTACAGGTAGGGGTAGGTATAGTATTTTACTACTCCTACTCTTACTATTGCTGCAGCTGTTGCTTTATTCCAAGGCTTATTAGGCTCAAGGAAAATAAAACAGCAAACAGAATAAATAAAAATTTTTACAGTGATTCCTTGTCTGGGGATGATGAGATACATTGTCTTAAGTATTGTGTTTCTACCACATAGATAGCCACAGTATCTTAGGCCTTTAGATAACTAATTAGTAAAATGATAGTACTGTTCTCTGTCCCTACACTGTCTAAAATATAATTGAATCAGTCAATAATTAGTAAGAATTTATTAAATTCTTTTTATGTTTCAGGTGCTGCATTAAGCAATGAGGATATGAATAAAAAATGAAAATACTCCTTGCCCTCATAGAATTTTCATTTTAATGTAAGGTATCAGTCCTAGATAGAAGCCTCTATTCTATTCCAATCTATCTGTCTGTCTATATATATATATATATATATATATATACATATATATATATATATATAGAGAGAGAGAGAGAGAGATACATATATATATATATGATATATATAACTGCCTACATATAGATATATAGATACATATATATATAGATATAGATATGATATATATAACTGCCTACATGCCAAGGTCACACCTTCACCTCAGTAAAGGTTAGCATGATTCCATTGGTTATTGATCACCTCTAGTGAATTTCAAGCTAGAATGATCCTTGGATATTATCTAGTACAATTAACTCGTTTTCCAAATGAAGAAAGTGACCCCCAGAGAGTTTAATTACTTCCTCAAAGTCAGATAGAAGTATATAGAAGAGATGGGATTTTAACTTTTACTCCCAATCCAACTTTCTAATAAATCACAGCTTCCTAAGCATACCTCCTGGACAATACTCACGGATGATTTTAGTAAATAAACAGATTGAGATGATTTCAGGGTCATTTTTTCTAGAAAATTTGCCAGGAACAGTTTATGTTATGCCTGTGCATGTTTGGTCTGATTGTCTGATCTCCATCACTGAGTATTATGAGTATGTAATTGTGTTGGCAACCAAAAATGGGCTCCTTAGCACTTAGTCAACAAGTGCCCTTGACTAGTTTGGCTTTTTCACCTGAACTGAATGCTGTTTGTATGTTGGACTGGAGTAAGCTTGTCGGCCCCTTCACCTTGCTTCCCTTGCTTAAGCTGATTGAAAGAACCTGTGCTTTCCTGGTCAACCCCTTCACCTTGCTTAAGCAGATTGAAAGAACCTGTGCTTTCCCCGGCGTACCTTACACTCCCGCAGAAGCTGGATGGTTAAATACAGCTTCCGTTGGAGCCAGAGGCTGTCACAGCCACAGCCACAGCCACAGCCACAGCCGAAGCAGGAACTGCCAGTAGCAGAGCTGACCTACGGGAGGAAGCTGAACAAGGACTTCAGGCCAGTGGGTAATCTTTTTACCATAGAGGGGCAAGCATGATTTTGCTTTACACAATCATGCTTCTCTGTAGCCTCCTGGTTACTCTTTCAAGGCGTACTTATTGGGCCTGGAAGCTTTTGATCAATATATCAAAATGGGGTTGCTGGTTCATGGGTTGGTTACTGTGGAGCCTAAATATATGTTTTGATTCTTCTGCCTCCTACTTTGAGAGTTTCTTATATCCGGCAGTTCCAAACCTTTCAGACATATATATGATCCTCTTTGAGATTATAAACTCTGCCCTCCTAATACAGTAATATAGGAACATGCCATAGTGAGGCTGAGTGGTAGTATCTCAAGTGTTTCCATCAGATTTTGTTTAATCTTTTTTCATACAGTTTTATACATAGGTCAGAGATCAGGTTAGCCCTCCCCCCTCCACTAAAAAACTGCCCTTTTCTGAGGATGACATGCTAATATTGTTTCTTCTGGTGTTTCTGGTAAGTGCTCCAAAAGTGACTCTCCATGGGTTTCTTAGTACAGGCCATTTTTCATTGAACTTTAGTTCAGCAAGCACTTATTAAGTGCCTAATATCAGGTGCTGTAGATACTGAATCCAAAAGGTGAGAATCTCTGCCCTCCAGGAGCTTATATTCTATGAGAAGGGAAAATGTATATACACAGAAAAATCCATATAAATAATTTTGAAAAAAATCCCATTATAAATAGTTATAAGGGGAAAACTTTATCTATTTTATCAAAAAATAGAGTCATTTTATATGTAACTTTAAAAGGTACAAAGGTATTTATAGATTCATTTTAATTGGGCTGCATGCATCTTTTCTTTGACTGCTTTCAAGTGTGAAATTATCACCACCTACCTTTGTTAGATTTTCCTATGTTAATTCAACACATTTTCTTTCTTTTTTGCGGGGAAAACATTTTTATCTTCGTTATATGTTAGTGACACAACATTTTGTTTTAACTAAAGAAAATAAAAACAATTTGCTCTGTATGTTCTTTACAGACAGAAATTGTGCGAATAATTCTCAAGGACATGAATAAAAACCTAGAACCCTTCAGTGTTCAAAATAATTCTCTTAGGTGGTGTATTATTGTGGAAGAGCTGAAATACCTCATCAGTAATGATTTCCTTTATCTTTTCATTCTAAATATCACACCCACATCTTCCTTTGGTTTTGATACACTGTTCCATGGGGAAAAAAAATCCCATTATAAATTTTGATCAATTGCTCCTTCAAATGTCTGGCTGTGGTGATTCCATCTGAAATGTCTAGACACTTATTACTTTTTTACCTTCCTTTATTGTGTTCAATCTCTTCCTGATGGAAGCCCTGATCTATTTTCCCCTTTATTCCATCTACTTCTAAAAATCTTCATATACCAGTATTCAACCTCCCGCCACCTCAGTTCTAGGTGGACAAATATTCCCACTATCTCCCTATGAGATGTCGTCAATTGGGTGTATGTAATTCTAGATTGCTGTTATTTTTTTCCTTCTCTTATTGTTGTTAAAGTTTCATAGAACATTCATAGTATTATTTAATGATTTTAATCTTGTTTTTCTTTCTCCACTGATGTATAAAGTGCATGCTGTGAATTAAAGACTGTCCGTTTTCACCCAAAAAATTGGCATATAGGAGATGAAGGGAAAACCATGGATAATAGATTCCCAAAGGCCTCATGCAGAATCTGACGAAGTAGACCAAGACAGTGGAATGATTCAGGAGCTAAAAGAACAGAACAATGTCTAATGGAGAGAGGAAGATTCTGTATTATCAAATTTATAAAATTGTTCCTTTGCTTAAGTTCAACAAGTCATTAAAACAGAAATAGTTACAGAAAAGCCTATGCTGTCCTGTTCCCTAAATGTCAGTTTCAATTTTTTCATAAAATCACTTTCTGTCAGAGTTGAACATGTAGTACAGTCTGACTAGTGGTTATCCAGTCTTTTCTCAAAGATCTCTAAAATGAAGGAAGCCTCTCTTTCCAGACATTGATTAATCCATTTTTGAATAGCCCTAATTGTTTGCCAGGATATCAAAACTATATCTGCCTTTTGAAAGATTTATCTATTGTTCCTACACATTAAAGAGAAAAGAAAAACAAGGAGAAAAAAAAATAAAAACCAGACCCTACCCCACTTTTCTTGTGGTTTGAATAAAGAAAATGATGAAGATCTGGTACAATTCATCAAAACTATTGCGTTGTTAACCATGGCTCTTTTAAAATATGAAAAGTCAAACTCTTGGTAGGCAACTTGATGACAGTCAAAAAAAAAAGAAAAATAATTCAAAGTGTAGTAATGGTGGTAGTAGCAGTAGTAGTGGTAGTAAAACAAAGGCAGAACCAACTCTAAGGCTATCTTCTTTACCTCACAGTCATACTCATGTTGGCTTCTCAGAGAGGGGGTTACTATCCAAAGTTCAATGGTACATCATAGGTCACCACTCCTAATACTCACGAACCCCCACTTATGTGCTCATTCTTAATACTTAACAAGTTGACACAATTAATTAGGAACAATGACATTTACTAAAATGAATTAATGAGACCAATACCTATAAATGCCCTTCCCCATAACATAAAAGTTTAATAAGTTCCTACTATATGCAATATAATACCCTAGGCTCTGGAAGAGATAAAAAATTTAGATAAGGCATAAGCCTTTAGCTCAAAGAGCTTACATTTTTATAGACTTTTGATAGCCATCGTGGAGTAGCAGCTATACAAATATGCATGTATAGAAGCAGATACACAAAAGCTATACATGTGCACGGAGGTACCTTATGCTGTTAATTCAGGAATGTTTCAATTCTACAAGGATTCTTGATTTCAAAAGTATGTTTTTCTTCCATTACTGTAGCTCCCAGGCTGACTTTTTATCAGGGGAAAGTCTTTTTGAAATTTCTGTGTCCAAAAATAGTCATTACCTTAATGGCAAAAAAGTGATGAACCACTTTAAAATTACCTAGACTGCTCCTCAGCAAGACTGACTCAACCACTGGCCGGTACCTTGAGCCTTTTTGGCTTCATAAGCATTTCTAATCCTTGCTTTCTATTAGAATAGATGGTCATCAATGAATTATGATAAAGTTTTCAGGAGGCGTTCAAGAATATTAATCAATTAAGCCTCAGTTATTCATTATGATCCTAGCTTTTGGTACTATAGATATGAATGAATTAAAACAATAAAATAATCTCAATTCAAAAGGAACTTAAATTTTAATGTGGGAAATGTGTGTGTATCTATGTGTAATTAATAAACACACACACATTATAGATATAGATATAGCTAGATATAGGTATAAGCAATCAAATACAAAGTGAGAGAGGGTGCTAGCAGTTGGACAATGGTGAATTGGGTCCTCGTATTGTATCTTAAAAGGTAAGGGTGACACACGTTCCCCAGGTAGGATGGGATGGTCATTCTGTATATGGGGAACAGAGAGGATCATTTTGTGTTAGTAGAAATCTACTACTTGTAGGTAAATTTTAGAAATATTTTCTTTGATATTCTCAGAGTATTTTATAGAGAGTATAGAACTAGATGCAAAACAAAATGCCAAGTTGTCATTGGTACTCAGTGAATATAAAGCAAAAATTACTTTTTCACATTGAGGAAAAGTAAGATAATGGCAGGTCCACAAAGCAAATTGAGATCCCACCATCATTTAATGAATTTAGTTCAAGGAGCCACTATTTGGAATCATTCAGATCTTTTCTCAACTCAGATGTGAGCTTATTTCCTATGGGAAAATATGGGTTTTTGGAAAAATTAGAGAATGAAAGGGAAAAAAGAGTGGGAAGGCTTTCTACAATCAGTTGTGAATATACATTTGAGCTACAAAATTAGCAGTCCCATATATCCTACAATTAGGAACCCATAGGAAAAGAATATATTATTTGCAAATTGTCTTTCCATTAGAAATTGAGGTCCTTAAAGGCTGGGATTAATTTTATGCATTTCTTTTTATCCCCAGGCATTAATGCAATACCAGACTTTTTTTTCCCTCCCTGACTACTTATTTCTCTCAATATTTATTGCAAAAACCTGCTTAGATTGGATTCGAGAGAAAGAAGAAAACTATTAGATATCAAGAGAGATTAATTTATTATTTAATAATAAATTAAAGGAATACAACATGACTGTTAATTCTAAAAATCACAGGAAATAAAAAAAATTGTTTCATCAATTTCTGCTTAATATTAAAAGGCTAAGCTCAATCAAAAAGAATATCAATGTTTAAATTAAAGCAGTTAACACCAGAAGTTCTATTTTTTAAGAAGATAATTATTTGAAGGAAGAATTAATGCAATGACTACTATTTTGAACTTTGCCTTTTTCTATGAATATCTTGGACTGCTCAAGGCAGATGGAGCAAGCAGGATGAAGGATGTGAGATATGAGATAAGATGCAGGATGTAATCAGCTATAAAAATGATCGAAGAAGAATATGCATTGAAGCCCGCTACCATAGACTTACCTGTGTGCTTTCACAAAGCACCCTCAATTCCAGAACAACTCTTCCCCTCCTCCTTCCTGTTCTCTTTGCTAATCTGTATGATAAAGGCACTTCTTGATATCCCAGGCATTTTGGAGCCATGCTTGCTCATCCCATTCTCTTGTCCGCTTCCCCTTATTCCATAAAATTGTATTTAAACCATGTCTTTAATCTGGCTAATTGCCTTTTGCCTCCCACAGGAAGCAGGGGCCACTCTGCTCCCTTAGAAGAGTAGGGCCTGCCATGTATGCTGTGCCTCCCACATGGGGTAGAGGCCACTGGGGCTCAGCCTCACAGAGAGCAGGTCCACTCAGGAGCATCACCCCAATAAATGCCTTTCTTGAACTTGGAGACTGAGTGAATTCTTTCAGGACACTAGGACACACATGTCTATTCCTCATTGATTTCAGGTACCACCCCAACATCCTTGGGGTCCACCCTGAACTCATGACCAATGGCTAAAAGAACATCATCTAAGTGAATTCTTTCCCATTCAAACTGCTCTCCTGATTCTGACCTCAACAATATCAATCAGGATATTTGGGAATATTGTTGTGGCTTGCTTAAGGCCACACAGATAGTAAACATCAAAGATAAGATTTGAAACAAGTTCTTCTGAATCCTTAGCCAGTTCTCTTTCTACTGTATGATGCCACCTCCCCAACATACTACAGTACCCCCTTTGATTCTTCTTCCAAAATTCTATCAATATATGTGTTACAGTTCTTCCATTGAGTGACTTCACACTCCTGCAATGTTCAGAGTTGAGTGAGCCTTGTCATTGCTTCCTTGTCCAGAAGTCCAACATGACTACACATTAAGTAGGCATGTTTCCAACACATAGAATTGAAAAAAAATTGGAACTCTTACATGGTAGTCTGAAGCAGCAAAGTAAGTAAGGAAATGAGACAAGAGAAGAATTGTCAGTTGCAGAAAGATACATCAGACTGGAAACTCAGAATTGTGCATTTGAACAGAAGCCTGAAACAACAATGCTACTTGCCCCTACTGTGGCTATGGAAGACCTACAACACCAGCACGCAGGAGGGCTGCTAGCACACGTTCTTTGATCTGCTTTTCTAAGGAAAGCAACTTTAAGGTGTTTACACTCTCGTTTTAATTAAACATACATATATCATTCACTTAGTTCAGGAGAAAAAGTCAACACTCTGAACTTCAAAGAAAATACAAACAGAAATTACAAGTAAAAATTATGTAAACAGAGCAAAATAACACATATCAGCAAACAGACTTCTAGCTGTCTGTCCAAGACATTACATACATAGTTACCAGAGAGAAAAGCACCAACATCTGGTTTTCAAAGCCACAGGGTGGGGATGGGGAGTGGGGACAGACTCTTTAACAGCTACCCAGAGTCTCCACACTAACAGTCTTCCAATGAGTGAGCCCAAAGCAAAATGCTAACCTTAGAGTACATATACTGGAGGGCTTCACACCTCTCCAGGGTTTCACACCTCTCCTGACCTAATTAGCAGAACTGTGTGGGCCTTCCTACAAACACAAGCAAGGCTCAATCAAAAGGCATTTGGTTGCTTTAGTGCTAAGAAGCACTCCAAAAGAAAAAAAAAAAACAAAACAGAAAAAGTCCCACTTTGCTTGCCATTACAAAGCCTTCCCCGACATCAGCACATCACTAACTTTAGCCAGAGCCACAAATAACCTGCAGTGATGATAGTAGAAGAGAGGTAGGGTCCTACTTTCTCCAGGCAGCAACCATCATCCTTGAGACTTCCTTCATGGTCCTCCACTGGCCTGTGCAATCCAGAGTTATGACCACCCATTGGATGCCACCTCCCCAGAGGGGAAGAAATTCATTTCTTGGGGCCTAGAATCTCTGGAGGGATATATATTGCCCTCTCCTCCTGGAGCAATTGTATTCATGGTAAAAACTCTCTGTGCACCCTTCTACCAATCTTCCTAATCCCCTTTAATTAAATTTGCTCCCTTCCAAAAATCCATAGTCAAAGCTTGGATGTACCTGGGAGGAGGACCTCATTGAGGGGCTCAGGCTACATATGGACAATGCTTTACCTTACTGGTATCATCCTACTGTCTGCAGTTGAATAAATTAAATTTGTGAAACTAGACATCAGGATGTATTGTGTTATTTAATTGACATTATACGTTTCATGCAAAAAACTCAAAAATTTTCAAATTTCCAACTAACTTTCTTCCAAGAATACATTATAAAGTCAAAACAGTGAAGAAATTGGTTAAAGAGGAAGAAATAAAGCAATGGCCACTTTGAACAATATGTAAATTGGGCTAAATCCTCTGTTCAAAACACCAGGAAGGTTACTGACTGACGTTGATTCTTGTGGAGGAGAGCGGGAAGGCAGGATTTGGGGTGGAAAAAGCCTGGATGCTCTATGTTATGTCCCCCAGGCCAATCATGTACCATTGATTAATATATCTGTTTGAGTTGCTTTGATGAAGGCACTATATAAATTCAAAACAAGATCACTTTAAAAAATCACTGAAACAGCTTTTAGAAAACTGCTAAAACAATTAATTTTTTGAAGGGCTGGCTTTTTGATCCAAGCAATTCTAAAGGAATTCTTCTACCATTGATGAAAATGAAGAATTAGATTAATAAAAAAAACTCTGTTAATTGAATATCAAAAACAATCAAGGTAGATGAAAAAATAAGGCAAAATTATACCCTTGGCTGATTTCAGCCTCTTTGAATCACTTGTTTTCTATATCCTACTATGACATATTGTGAAGAGTGAAAAATTTGAAGGCAGAGGACAATTGTTCAAATCCCAGTGCTCCTGTTTTCTGCTTGAGTGAAATTCAGCATATGCCTAAATTGGGGGGGGGGGGGGAATCCTGCAGCTCTGAGGCCACATGTGGCCCTCTAGGTCCTCAAGTATGGGCCTTGAAAGATTTCCATCAAAGGTTCACACTTGAGGACCTAGAGGACTACATGGGCCTTGAGGCCGCAGGTTCCCACCCTGAGTCTAAAATGTTCCCCTCTTGTTTTGTCATATGTACAATATGAACTTGTGTTACATGACCATGAAAATCCCTTCTAGCTCTTAATATATAATTTCTACTCCCTCCATCACCATATATAATACATAGATTTTCATCTACCTCTCTTCACTGATAACTCATGAATATATATGTTGCAACATGGAGGAATCAAGAAATATAAGTATTCTGTAAAGTCACTTTGGATGCTTTTTATAACACAAAATTGCTTTTGATAGTGTTATTAAAAATTCTTACTTTCAAAGAATTTTATTTTGTGGTTTATTTATTGGCTTATTTTATGATTATTATTTATTACTCCAGAATCTTTTCTAGTATAATCCATGACTCCATGGGTGGAAGTCTTGTAGTACAGTAAGATAACTGCCACTGTTCAAGTTCTATTTGTGGCTCTGGCTAAATTTAGAGTTATGCTGATGTCGTGGAAGACTTCTGTTCAAATTCTCTACTCTGAGCTTCCAGTCTGGTGAATCTTTTAGGAGCTGATAATTCCTCTCTATTTTCTCAACTCATTCTCCTCCACTCCAGAGCACCTTGTAAGAATTCCCAATTTTTTTTTTAATTGGAAACATATATACTCAATTCACAGCTCATACTGGGCTTCTGTAAAAGGAAGTCATTAGCTACTCCTTTTTTATAATATTCTGTGTTATAGTGGAACTGCATTCCTTTCCATTCAATGTTCTTATTTTCTCCATCTGCTTCTCTATGATTTTGCTCAAATCAACGTCATCCTTTGAATTCCATACCTGATGAGCTCTTCCTTTCTGTACTACTATTTTCAAGTATTGAAATCCTTCCCTGCCTTCAAGATGCAGTTCAGATGGGGGTTCATTCCTCCAGGAAGCCCTCCTGACCACTTCCAAACTTCACCCCAACTCCCCGTCAAAGGTAGGAAAAATCATCACAAACCTCCTCATACCTTTCTTAGGGTTTTCCTATGAGCTTATCTCACTCTTCCTTGTATTATAGCTAGTTGTGTGTCTCCCCTGTACTTCTCATACTCCTTTAGCTTATGGTCCTTAAGAGCAAAGACTATGTCCTATCCATCTTTGTATCCCCACTGTCCAACAATGTACCTTGCCAACAGTAGGCATATAATAAATATTGAATTTGAATTGCCCTAATACTTCAAGTCTTCTACTGCTACTATTTTGTATGTATACATTTTTGTATTTGTTGGCAGGGAAAGGGAGTCCTTTTTCTAACATTTCAGCATCATATCTGGTTGTTCAATCACTTGGAATCTGGCTGGAGTTGAATATGAGGCCATATTTGCCCATGACTCTGTTTATGTCAGTCTCAGATGTATATGCAATATTGCCAGACACATTAGCCAAAGGATGGTGATGGAAGCACCATCAACTGCACACTTTCACAATAGGGTTCATTTTTTCCTCCTTTCTATGTGATTTATCCAAACAGCTTCAATAGTTTCACAAATACTTTTCATCCCTCAGGAGAGTATGTTTCCTTACGGAGAAATTTAAAAATGAAGCATGCTCCATAATGTTTCTGTTTAGCTCTTAATAGCCCTCTTTTATCTCACAGTGCTTTGCTACATGGGTCAGAAAGTATTGTCTGTTCATTTTCTCACTCACCAGCTATCAGCTGGAAGGAGTAAGTGACAAAGTTATAGGGAAGCATTTCTGCCCCAGTCTTTCAAGTTACATTGAAATCCACCAGATAGATCTGCTGCAGCTGCCTCCAACCTGCTGACTGAGGCACCTTTCCTAAGTGTAGAGCAGTGCCTCATCCAGGATGTCAGCTATTTCATTCTCAGCTCATCTTACTTTCCTTTTATGCTTTATCTAGGATCCTGTAAAACCAATATCAAGGGCAGCCACTGAGCTCTTTATAGGGTACATCAAAAATTTTCATCAACATTAGGCTTTTCTGTTACTAATGGACCTTCTGACAGATTTGGGCTTTGTAGAGAGGTTACAGTCTGGAACAATCCTACCATCCTGCTGAGGGCTTCCATCTGGCAGGTCTGAATCTAACTTAGGGGAAAGAATTGGGATATTGAAGTTCTAAAAAGTTTTTCATCCTCCTTTACTCCCCCCCATTGACTACAGAAGACTGTCTGTGGAGATCAGGTTGGAGAGTGAGGAACTTCTCATGAACTGTATGGCATACACACTATCAGGAGATATCCCGCCCCTAATGTGTCTCTGGATGAAAGGACTCTACCACCACAGCTTCATAGCCCATATGTGTCTGCAGCAACAAAGTCCCACGAGAGGGCAGTTAGGGATTGACTTAGGAGAAGGCAAACTGCACAAATACCAAAAATAGAATGGAAGAAATGGCTTTTGAAAGAAATAACAAAAAAGCGGTTTTGAAGGAGTGTTGTAAGGTAGTATTTGCAGGTGAAGTAGTAGGGAATCATGTCCACAGAGAAATCCAGTTCAGCATTTGGTAAGAGATACAAAAGAACAAGAACCATTGTGCTTTACCATACTTTTTGAAGGAATCTTGACCGAACAAAGCCTTCAACTGTAGGGTGTGTTGGTAAGCAAAATGGGCTCTTAGCACTTAGTTCAACCACTGCCCTTGAAGAGTTTGGCTTTCGTTTCCTTTGAGTAATTCAGTGTATTTCATTGAGTCTTACTAGATGCTAAGCCCCAGGCTCAAACCCCTATTAGGTGTAATACCTATGTGGGTGTGGATTGGTAACTAAGGTGGGGCTAACTGAGGGGAGGGCCTAGTTTACACATGAATTTGAGTGACATGTTTGGGACATCAGAGGCTTTTAGACCACGTGAGTTCAAGTGGCCTCTTTGTGAGGGTTCTAGGTCATGGGTAAATCCCATGTGTGACTCACCCTTGACCCTGAAAAAGATATAAAACCAGGGGTTGGCTTTCTATTCTTTGGAGCTCTTATTCACAGCAGTGGTGGAGTGAGTGACTCTGGGCCAGCCCTCCTTATGAGCTCCCCAGCTGAACCTAGATGTTGGTAACTATGAATCTGTATTGGGTCTGTCTGTCACTTTGTTTGCATTTTGCTCTGAAGTTCAGGGGGCTGGTTTTTTCCCCTGAACCAAGTGAATGATATTTGTATGCTGAATTAAAGTAAGCTTGTCAACCCCTTAACGTTGCTTTCCTTACTAAAATAGATTAAAAGGACACAGGAAGTTCTCTGCTTCCTGGCATGCTCTCTGGGCTTCCTGCCCCAGAAGAGCAAGCCACAGTGTCCAGAGGCTCAATGAGGTAAGCTGAGTCACTCAAAGAAAACAAAGGCCATTCTGGTTACACTCCACCCCCTGTGCTCTAGGATACACATACCTATGCAATTTAGATCTGACAGGAGCAATATTTAGTTGACTCCTGATGACGCTATGGTCCAGAACATTGTTCCTATCAATCTAGTTGTTTATTTAAAACATACACAAGGGGGGCGGAGCCAAGATGGCGGCTGGTAAGCACGGACTAGAGTGAGCTCCGTACCCGAGTCCCTCCAAAAACCTATAAAAATGGCTCTGAACCAATTCTAGAACGGCAGAACCCACAGAACAGCAGAGGGAAGCAGGGCTCCAGCCCAGGACAGCCCGGATGGTCTCTGGGTGAGCTCTATTCCACACGGAGCTGGGAGCTGGGAGCTGGGAACGGAGTGGAGCAGAGCCCAGCCTGAGCGGCGTGGACGATCCAGACCAGAAGCCGGGCGGAGGGGGCCCTAGCGCCCTGAATACGTGAGCAGTTACCAGACCCCTCGACCCACAAACACCAAAGACTGCGGAGAAGGTTAGTGGGAAAAGCTGCGGGAGTGGAAGGAGTTCGCGGTTCGGCTTCCAGCCCCGGGGGCAGCGGAGGTGGGGCAGCTACAGCTGTTGTTACTTCCGGCTCCAGGCCCACCTGGTGGGGGGAATTAAGTGGCGGATCACAGCAGGGGTGCACAGCCTGCCTAAGATCTGAGCCCAGTCTGGACTGGGGGTCCTTGGGGAAGGAGGAGTGCGGCTCTGACAGAGCTGGCACCTCCCCCCCAAACGTAGAACATAGAACTCTGTAATCTACAAGCAGTCATACCCCACTGAAAAACTCAAGGGTCAAGTTAGTTGGTTGGGAATATGGCCAGGATGCGAAAACGCGCCCAGATTCAGTCTCAGACTTTGGATTCTTTCTTTGGTGACAAAGAAGACCAAAACATACAGCCTAAAGAAGACAGCAAAGTCATAGAGCCTACAACCAAAGCCTCCAAGAAAAACATGAACTGGCCCCAGACCATAGAAGAACTCAAAAAGGATTTGGAAAAGCAAGTTAGAGAAGTAGAGGAAAAATTGGGAAGAGAAATAAGAAGGATGCGAGAAAACCATGACAAACAAGTCAATGACTTGCTAAAGGAGACCCAAAAAAATACTGAAAAATACACTGAAGAAAACAACACCTTACAAAATAGACTAACTCAAATGGCAAAAGAGCTCCAAAAAGCCAATGAGGAGAAGAATTCCTTGAAAGGCAGAATTAGCCAAATGGAAAAGGAGGTCCAAAAGACCACTGAAGAAAATACTACTTTAAAAATTAGATTGGAGCAAGTGGAAGCTAGTGACTTTATGAGAAATCAGGATATTATAAAACAGAACCAGAGGAATGAAAAAATGGAAGACAATGTGAAATATCTCCTTGGAAAAACCACTGACCTGGAAAATAGATCCAGGAGAGATAATTTAAAAATTATTGGACTACCTGAAAGCCATGATCAAAAAAAGAACCTAGATACCATCTTTCAGGAAATTATCAAGGAGAACTGCCCTGATATTCTAGAGCCACAGGGCAAAATAGAAATTGAAAGAATCCATCGATCGCCTCCGCAAATAGATCCCAAAAAGAAATCTCCTAGGAATATTGTTGCCAAATTCCAGAGCTCCCAGATCAAGGAGAAAATACTGCAAGCAGCCAGAAAGAAACAATTTGAATATTGTGGAAACCCAATCAGAATAACCCAAGACCTGGCAGCTTCTACATTAAGAGATCGAAGGGCTTGGAATGCGATATTCCGGAGGTCAATGGAGCTAGGATTAAAACCTAGAATCACCTACCCAGCAAAACTGAGTATCATGTTCCAAGGCAAAATATGGACTTTCAATAAAATGGAGGACTTTCAAGCTTTCTCAGTGAAAAGACCAGAACTGAATAGAAAATTTGACTTTCAAACACAAGAATCAAGAGAAGCATGAAAAGGTAATCAAGAAACGGAAATTGCAAGGGACTTACTAAAGTTGAACTGTTTTGTTTACATTCCTACATGGAAAGATGATGAGTATGATTCATGAGACCTCAGTATTAGGGTAGTTGAAGGGAATATGCATATATATATATGCATATATATATGTTTATGTATATATATAAGTGAATGTGTATGTATGCATGTATCTATGTGTATATGTATGTATGTGTATGTATGTGTATATATATATATATATATGTAAAAGAAAGAGAGCAGAAAAAAAAAAATAGATTAAAAGAACCTGGGTTTTGGCAGCATGCTTGTTGTGGGGCTTATGTTGGTCTTTCACCCCCACAACAGCTACTAGCCAGATTGCTGGAACAGAGGGTAGGGTGGAGAAGGGTACTGCAAACAATGTTTTTAAGAGGGAATAAACAAGGAAAAGCCTAGAAATTACCAAAATACATGGTTCTAATTACACAAGAAGAGTGACTAAATGTTCCATACTCTCAGAAATTCAGTTACTAGGCATATAACACTAAGTCAAAGGTGGAAGTAATGGTCCAACATATACTGAAATATTAATAGCAGCATTTGGTAATCACAAAGGATTAGAAAGAAAACAGATACCTATAAATTTGGATATGACTGAATAAACTGAAGCACAGAACCATAATGGAATATTACCATACATTAGGAAATGATGAAGAAAAAATATTCAAAAAAGATTGAGGAGATAATAAATGAAGTAGGTAGAACCAAAAAGACAATATATTCAAAGATTACAAAAACATAAATTAGAAAAAATAAAAATAAAAAAGAAGCCAAACTCTGAGTAACTGAATAACTAATAACAGTTTATGAAATATTCCTTCCTCCTATTAGCCAAGAGGCAAGGGTCTGCTCAAGCAGAATGCTGCATAAATTGATATGGTTTGTCACCATATCAAGTATTTTGGCCTGTTTTTCCTCATTTCAAAGGAATGTTCGATATTTAGGTTTGGGGGACAAAGGAAGTTATTTCCAGAAATTATTATAATTCAAAAACAAAAATTCATCAAGAAACTATTAAAAAAATAAGTAAATAATCAATCAAGCATTTAAGTGTCTACTATATGTCAAACACCTACTATGTGCTAGGCACTAGAGATACAAAGAAAATATAAAAATCCCTAACTTCAAAGAACCCAAATTAAATTTGGGGAGGCAAAGAAAAAACTTTATTGGGAACCCAGTATAAATGAAAACAATATGAGGAAAGATAAGAAACAGACTAGAAATTTGTTGGGTCAACAGAACAGAAACACACATTTGTATGGACAACCTTGAAATATAGTAGACGGTAAAAGACTGGATTTGGCATTGAAAGAGATTTGTCTGAATATTTACTCTACTAGTATAACCTTGAGCAATCATTCTTGGGGTCTTATTGTCCTCACTGGTAAAATGGAGTTAGATTAAAAAACCCCTGAGCTCCTTTCCAATTCTGAATCTATGATACCATGAAATTGTGCAGATCTTCAAAGTCATGGAAGAGATTCATTAAATAGATTAAAGGAAACAAGATTACCACTGCCACTGATTGATTGTTTATCTACTTCTGTCTGGTAGGGAAAGCGTACTTCTGTATATGGGGGAAAAGCTGAGTTGAAGGAAAAAAAATCACTAAAATGATTTTTTTTTTTACTTCAGTTCCAGTTATGTATAGTATCCAGGTACTAAAAAAATATTATTGGTTTATATTTTTCTTCCACAAGAGTTCTTGGGTAAATTGCAGCTTTTTCTCACTTTACTCTTTCTCCATGTTTTCTTCTTCAATAATAGTTATAATTATAGTGTACTTATACTTAAGGAGCAGGGAAAACTTACATAATAAACTTCTCAATCCCATTCTCTGTTGTATTAGAGTATTACAACTGTTATTATCCCATTTTTTAAGGCAGAGAAGCTACTAACTTGATCAGGTTGCCACAATTGCTTGGCAGGACAAAGTAGAGAGCCAAGTTCCTTTCTCTATAAACACATGGAGAAGTTGAGTTCAGTGTTTGGTAAGAGATACAAAAGAGAAATCATCATGCTGTTACCCCGCTTTTTGATGGAATCTTGACTGAACAAAACTTTCAGTTGGAGGGTAGGGTAGGCACTGCCAATAATATTTGAAGAGAAAATAAACAAGAAGAATCCTAGAAATTACCACAAAAAAAATACAAATTATATCTTGCTAAGCCAGTCTGCCATTTAAACCACACATGGATTAAAAAAAGTTAGAAGTACCTAAAACCTTATAACACAAATTGTATTTATTCAGCAGTGTTCATTAAAAGGTTGACTTTCCACAGCAAAATACCAGGTGGGCAGGCATAATCATAGAGTTCTGATTTGAGGCTCACACTATCTGTCTTTATTTACTCAACATTTTTTTCTGACCTGAGTCTAAACTGTAACTATCTATGCAAGTGCCTTTGGTCACTGAAGAAACCAAAGTTTTCTCTAGGCTCAAAATAAAAACTTTTATCACAATCATTGTCATTACTGTCAATTCCTATTATTATATGTAAAATCCTATTTACTTCTTTTATACATATAAACCTCATATAGAGTTTTTCTTGTCTGCTGCTGAAATAATAAATTATAATATCAAAGAAACAGTTAAATGCTCTTTTAATATTTTGTCAAAATTCTTTCAAGATAGGCAATTCTAGTCATGTGATGAATTCAACTTATGAGGAATTGTTTCTGGCCATGTTTAAATGAAATTAGTGCCATGACAACAACTGTGCCATCTCATATCTATATTTAGTAGAGAAATGAATAAGGGGAAAAGTATTTTTTTTCAAAAGTGGAAGCTGCAAGAACAAATGAAGCCCTTCATGTTCATAATTGAAAATATACCTATACATCAGCCAGCCAAAATTTTAAAACATTCCATCGCTTTGAGACTATGATTAATACCACTGGGTAATAAGTTGAATAAGGCAGATACCCTCATGTTATATTTCACAGGGGACATGATGGTGGACAAATGAATGACCATAAGTTTATTCTATATCAAAATTTATCAAGAAATAATTATTTCAATGGTATGGGAACATCTTACACTGATATAAATCATAAACTGTTTATAACTTATATAATTATAGAATTTCCAGAGACTCAGAAATAGTAAACTATTGACCAATGATCACATAGCTTTAAAGTTTCAAAGGTGGAATTTGAACCCAATTTTTTTCTGGTGTCAAGTACAACTTTCCATCCACTATGTCACATTGTTTTTCTTGCTATCCTGATAGTTACTGGAAACCTTAGACAACTAGAAATGAGGGCTGGCTATAGGAGAATTATATTTATGAAGTATAGATGATGAATGCAAAAAGAAGCTAGAGATTATCGTGGGATACAAACATCTATGAAGACTTCATAAAGGAGATCCGCAGGTGGTACAGTGCTACTTACAACAAAACTTGAGCCCAGAAATTGTCTCTCCTCTAAATGAGTTTGCTATTAAAGTGATAGAGACAAGGTATAATTTTTTTTTTCCAAATACATTGCCAATTACACAATAAGAGTACAAATCCATATAGAGAATGGAAGAATTTATGACCAAACAAGATAGAGGATGTTATAAAATGCAAAATGAATAATTTTGATTACATTAAATAAAAAAGTTTTGCACAAATATAGCCAATGCAACCAAGATTAGGAGGGAAACAGAAAACTGGGAAAGAATTTTTATAACCGGTGACTCTGATAAAAGCCTCATTACTCAAATAGATAGAGAACTCAGTCAAATTTATAAGAATACAAGTCATTCCCCAATTGATAAATGTTCAAAGGATATGAACAGTTATCAGATGAGGAAATTAAAGCTATCTATAGCTATATGAAAAATGCTCTAAATCACTATTAGAGAAATGCAAATCACAACAACTCTGAGGACTACATCAGATTAGATTGGTTAACATGACACAACACAAAAATTATGAATGCTGGAGAAAATGTGGGAAATTGGGAACACTAATGCATTGTTGGTGGAGTTGTGAACTACCATTCTGGAGAGCAATTTGGAACTATGCCCAAAGGACAATCAAACTGCACATAACCTTTGATCCAGTAATGCCATTTCTAGTTCTGTATCCCAAAGAGATCATACAAATGGGAAAAGGACCCACGAATACAAAAATATTTATAGCAGCTCTTTCTGTAGTGGCAAAAAATTGGTAACTGAGGGGATGTCCATCAGTTGGGGAATGGCTGAACAAGTTGTGGCATATGAATATAATGGAATACATTGTGCTATAAGAAATGAAGATCAAGTAGACTTCAGAAAAAATCCTGGAAAGATTTGAATGAACTGATTCTGAGTGAAGTGAGCAGAAGGAGAACATTGCACACAGTAACAGCCACAATGTGCGATGACTAACTTTAATGGACTTGTTTCTTTTTAACAGTGCAAGGATTCAAGAAAATTCCAAAGAACTCAGGATGGAAAATGCTGTCCATATCTAGGAAAACAATGAAGGAGTCTGAATGCAGATTGAAGCTTATTATTTGTTCTATCTTTTTTTTATTTATCCTTTTGTTTGTTTCTTCTTTCTCATGTTTTCTCCCATTGGTTCTAAGTCTTCCTTACAACATGATTAATGTGAAAATAGTTTCAATATGAATGTATTTGCAGAGTCTATATCAAATCACACACTGTCTTGGGATGGGGGGAGAGATGGGGAGAAAATTTGGAACTCAAAATCTTATGGAAATGAATCTCAAAAACTAAAAATAAGTAAATGTATTTTTAAAAAAGAGCATGAATCCATCAAATATTATCTTCACTTGCTATTTCCATAAAGAATAGCCAAGCCAATGGCTCATTCTACCAAGTTTTCAGTTTCCTTTTTAAGCATCCATAGTACCATTAGAGTAACGAATTATTTATTGTCAAACATCCTTGTTATATAATACACTTAGCACCTCTAGTTATTGGGAAAACAACGTGTTGATTTTTAATGAACCTATTAGAGATGAATTCCACATAAATTAATCCCTTGATCAACTATTCCTAATATCCCCATTTGCCTCCAGTGGTTAGAAACAGCATGTTCACCAATGACTTCACTGTATCTCAGGGTCTGTATTCTTAGTTTTCTATTGTCCCTGGTTGTCTTTCCATCATGATGCAATGGATGCAAGCACTCCTTTCTAACTTAAATTGTCTTAACAATCTGGTTTAAAAATATATTTTGCCTTCCTTGTCTAAGGTTTGTTTTGTAAAACTTGCTCAGGTTGACATAATTGCTAGTTAGAATGATGTTGGAAAAACACACAGAATGGAATAGGGAAGAGAAAGATGACATCTGCTAAATATTTTAGGAGGGTATTGAAATAACAGAGGTCATAGAATCTCCAATATAGAGGTAGAAGGGATGTTAGAGCCAATGTTTTCCAATATTCCTCACTTTAGAGATGAGGCTTAGAAATAATTGATTTTTTATAGTTCACACAGGTAGCAAATATCATGTCAGACATGAATTCATGAGAGCCTTTGCTAGAGTTACATTAGTAGTAATTGAAAGTAAGCAGCGAAGGAAAGTCATTACTAGAAGGAACAAAAATGGTACCTGGTGACAAATAGTATGAAGGAAAATAAGGAGTAAGAATTATGAGATATTAGGAATTGGAGATGAGTCCAAAAGATCTAAGAAGGTAGAAAATAATTCCCTTTCTTGTTGGGAAGTCATACATGACTCAAGACAAATATTCATGAAAAATTAAATAATGAACAAAAACAGTATATAAGCAAAAGCTCTAGTTTCTAGAGGTAACCAATTTTTTATTCCATCATTTCTGTTCTTCATTTTGTCAAAGTGCACTCATAATTAGCCAGAATAATTTCGTCAGAAATACTGTACCCATTTATAGTTGTGTTAGATATAAATTAATCTGTGACTGACTGTGCTACCTCTAAAAAAGGAATTTGAAGGATATAAAAGAAAAATAATAGTAGATTTAATATACCAGGTTATAGTCTTCAGATACAGACATTCCTTTCTAGAATACTCTCCCCACTTTGTGAAATCTATTAACTTTTTCCAAGCCCTCCAGTATTATTCAGTGTATTGATTCAGTGACTGGTCATACAGGGCCCAAAGGAAACTTGGTGGAATAATAGAGAATAAATTGTATCTGGGGGTTGGTACACCTGGTATCAATGAATATAATAATGTTTAGAACTGTAAGGGATCTTGGAGACCAAGTACTTCAACTCCCTTATTCTACATAAGATGGAAATGAAGACTAGAAACAGGGATTCATATGTCTAAATTCAGAGAAGTAGTAAGAGGCAATGCCTGGATTTGAGCCCAGGTATTCAGATTTTAAGTCTAATGCTATTGTCACTATATTTCTCCATTTATGGCCAGAATCTGAGCTTTCTGTGTGACCATAGGCAAGCCCCTTATCCCTCTGAGCCTTGGTTCTTCTGTTAAATGTCAATGATGGAAGAGGTGGGAGAAATTCTGTTTATTTAGATGGTTTCTACAGCCCCTTCCAGCTCTAAAATGTTCCTGAAAAGTTCTCATAAGTTCCTCTGTCTCTATGCTTTCTATTTGTCTTAATCTCTATTGACATTTTTAAACCAGAAGATATCCAAAAAAAATGCTAAAAAGGTAAACTTTTTTTTCCAAAAGGAATTATATTCTAATTTCTCGCCAATCTCATGATTAGTATATTATCTCAAGTAGGGTGATTTACTCAAAAAAAAGTAGAGTGATTACTCAAAACACATATCTAGTTATATGTTCCATAAAACTCATCTGTTACCTTTTTGAATTTTAAAAAATAGATTACACTGAGATTTTTGGGAGGATACTTTTCCCTTAACCTTAAAACTACCAATAAAAGTTAACAAAGTTCTTCTTAATCTCTGCTTTGCTTTTAGTGAAAGGCTACAATTTTGACATCAAGAAAATGATAAACAATTTCTTTGGCTATTGGTGCTGATGATAATTTAAAAGAATAAATTTTTTTTCTATGGAGTTGAAAACACAACTGACTAGACATTTTCCCCCTATTTTGAATATTTCTTCTCATCCTTGTATTAAAGATCTAAGTTGAAATGGTACACATTGCTTTTAAATTCACAGATATTATGTTATCACACAATACTTAAAATATTAACTCATTTTCTCAAAAAGAAAATTCTTCTATTAAAAACAACACTTCATGATAGAAAGAAACTCTAGGTCTTAAAGTAGACATTTGTCAGTAATGTCCTTGCTTGAGTCAGACTACAGTATAGACATACAGGTCACTGGGCATTTTTCTGTTAGCACCATTTCTGCTTACTAATTTGTCATATAACACAGGATTAGATAAATATCTCATTAACCAAATCTCATTTGTAAGCTGAAGTGGAGTGATGGGCAAGTCACTTAACTGTTCTTACCCTCCATTTCCTCATCTGCAAAGGGAAGATAATGAACTAGGTCAACTGAAGGTTCCTTCTATATATCTATATGTATATCTATCTAAATACCCCTAAGTCGTGATCAAATTGAAGAAAGTTGTAGAATTATTTCATAAATCTTAAACAATTTTCAGAGGATATGGGATTTTTTGTTTGTATATATATATATATATATATATATATATATATATATATATATATATATATATATATATATATTTGCCATGAACTACAACAGTTTGTTCTTTAAAATATTTTAGTTTTTCCAATGAAATTTTTTAGGAACCAATCTTTAAAACATTTATTTATTCGTTCAAAGAACATGTATTGTTTTGTGCAGAATAAACACTTAATAAACATTTGTTTCACTGTATTAAGACTCTGGAAAGCTGGGTGGCACAGTGGATAGAGTAACAGACCTGGAATAAGGAAGACCAGAGTTCACATTTGACCTCAGACACTTTCTGGTAGATGTGTGACCCTGGGCACATCACTTAACCTTGTTTGCCTCTATTTCCTCATCTATAAAATGAGTTGGAGAAGGAAATGGCAAAGTACTCCAATATCTTTGCCAAGAAAATCCCAAATGGGTTTGTAAAGTGTTGGACAAGACTGAAAAGACTGAACAACAAACAGTTAAGAATCTCCTATGTTTATAGCACAGTGCTAGATGATGAGGGTCACAGGAGGAGATACAGGTGAAAAGAGTTTGGATCAACATAGTCCCTGTCTTTAAGAAGTTTAGAATTGGATGGGGCAGGGGAGATAAGACTTTTTTTTAAAGAATGGAATAAGGAGATTAAAAAAACCTTAATAATCAGATGTAATGGGTAGGTAAACATATTTATAAGTTCTGAGAAAGAAACAATGTCAAAGAAATAGAACAAAAATAGAGCTCAAGAGATAGATACAGAGATGGAGGAAGAGCACTTTAATATCAAGAAGCTTAAATCAGTTCTAAATGAGATTATTGTTAGTCATGGTAGCACATACCTATAGTACCTGCTGTTAAGGAGGCTGAGCCTGGTAGATAACTCAAGTTCAAGAAGTTCTGAATTGTGAAATGGCTTAAGTTAATTGGATGTACTCATTAAGAACAGCACCAATAGGATGAATCCCAGTGAGACTGGGGAAAACAAACAAACAAACAAACCAAAAACACTAGGCTACCTAACAAGAGTGAAACAGCCCAGGTCAGAAACAGAGTACATCAAAACCTCCATACAAATCAGCGGTTGGGTAGGGCCTATATTCACAGCCACCACATTTTTGGCCTTGGAAAAATAAAAAGGCCTAGTCTTTTTTTTTTTTTTTGAGGAGTAGGGAATGCAGGGCAATAGGGGTTAAGTGAATTGCCCAAGGTCACACAGCTAGTGAGTGTATCAAGTGTCTGAGGTCAGATTTGAACTCAGGTCCTCCTGACTTCAGGCCCAATGCTATACTCACTGCTTCACCTAACGTCCCCCAAAAAGCTTAGTCTTTTAAAAAAAAACAATAAAATAAAATAAAAGAAATGAGATTATAGATAGCCAAAATCATAGAAAATTCTGAGTCTTGGAACGTCATACTTTATAATTCAATTACATACATACATATATATTATTGTTTCTTAAGAAATCTATGTGACATATTGGTGTATATATGTATATGTGTGTATGTAGATACAGATATTGGACGCCTTCTCTCATTTTATTCTGTATGCTTAGGTATGATCCATGAATACTAACCATTTGGGATGAACATTTATCTTTGATAAACACCTAATAGATCAAGGCTGTAAACCTTGAAAATCCCCCCAAAAGCCTTAATTTCTTAATCAAATGTATATTTTATCAGTAGCTCAAACGATGAACATGGAAGTAATTAAATATTTGTAAAAGTCAATTATTCTTATTTCAAGCATAGTATGTACCTCGGGATATGTAAAATAATATAACATAGAGGGGTTCAACCTTAGATTCAGAATTACCTGAGTTCAGGCCCTACCCTTAGCATAGTCTATCTGTATGATCAGGAGCAATGCATAATTTTTCAGTAGTCCAAAGCAACTTTCTATGACCCTAAGTTACAAATGTCTTGGCAAGCTTCATTGATGGGAGAGAATTTCCACTGTGGGAGTTCTCTGCACCCATTAAATCTCAGTTTAAGAACAATCTCCCTAGATACTGTCAAAGAAATGTGCAGGATGGCCCAGCTGTTGCATCTCCTTGGGAACTATTGTGTGCAATTGATTTTTAATGGAAATCACCTTATAACAACACTTTCAGTAGCTAAATAGTTCATCTAAATTCTACAGAACAGTAGTGCTCAGGACAGTTTCAGAGCATTTCTAAAATGCTTCTTGAAAATAGAAAGTATTTTATGTGAGAAGGGAACATCTTTAAAAATCTTCGGTTACTCTACCGCTTTTAAGATAAAATATAAACTCCTCAGCCACAATATGGCAACAATCTATCTTTTCACTCTGATTTCATATTATTCCCTTTCATTTATGCTCTATTCAAGCCAAACTGACTTAGTGTCTGTTCCTTGAATTCATCATTAGGGATCCCCTCTTTCTGCCTTAGCACACTCTGTTCTCCACCCCTGAAAGATACTCCTTCCTCACTACCACCTCTTATACTTTCTTCCAAAGCTCAAATGCAAATCCACAATGGAAGTTGTTGGGTACCCCCCACACTCTCCCAATTGTTATTTAATCATATACATATTTTATCCCCCCCACTCCCCAAAAGAATATAAAATCCTTCAAGATAGGATTTTTCACCCTTTTTCATCTTTACATCTCTAGGAACAAGCATAATATTTTTTGCTTTCTTTTATAAAATTTTTACAAGTCTTGGAATAGGAAAATCTCTACCAATACAAACTTGTATTTAAAAGGTCTTTAAAAGTTGCCTGGGCCATTGAAGAGTTAAGTAATTTGCTTAGAGTCATCATGAGTCCAAAGCAGGGCTTCAAATAAGTCTTCTTCACTCTGAGGTGGCTTTCTATTTACTACACCTGGATGTATCTACTTGTATCAATTAATCAACAAGTATTTAAGTGACAACTGTAGAAACTAGAAATATAAGAAGAATGAAGCAATCTCTACATGTAAGGAGCATAAATTTGAATTGAAAAGACAAAAAGTGAAAATATAAATGTATATAGAAAAATATAATTAATGAGTTTGAATATATACAAAGAAGTTAAATACAAGGAAATTTGTAAGAGAAGCTACTAACAGTTTGGGGGAGGGGGAAAGAAGAAAGTGCTTCATGAAGGATATGAGGCATTGTCTGCAATTTAAGAAAGACTAGATCTCTATGATAAAGTGTAAGGAAGAAGAACATTCCAGGCATGATGGTATAAAGGTACAGAGATGGAAGATGAAGTGTTAAGTGCAAGAGACAGAGAGAAGGTCAATGTATGTGGAATTCAAGAACAGGATGGGGAGTAAAGTACAATAACATTGTGGAAAAGATTGGGGCCAGGTTATTAAGGGTTTAACAACAAATGGAATTGACTGAGGAAGGGAATGGCAGGGTCAGTTATGAATTTATGTAAAATTACTTTGGCATTAATGTATGTACTACATAGTATAGAATAGAATGATGAGAGAATTGAGGCAGGGAAAACAATTAGGAGGAAGGCACAATATTCTAGGTGAGGGTTGATGAATGAGTACAATAAGTATTGGTAGATAGGTGAGTGGAGAGAAGAGGTTGGAGAATAATAGATACTGCTAAGATAGAAATAGCAAAATCTGTCCACTGATTGGATATGTTGATTGGGAGAAGGTGAAGAATCCTAGATAATGTAGAGGTTAGGAACTTGGGTAATGGGAAGGATTTGGGTGCCTTTGAGAGAAAAAGAGAGGTTTGGAATGAGGGAGCATTTGGGGGGAAAGATAATGAGTTCACTTGGGAGTTTAACATTTCTCCAGGACATTCCATTCGAAATGTCCCATAGGCTATTATTTGGTGATGCAGGACTGGTGATCAGGAGAGAAACTAAAGGTGTATTTTTATACCTGGGAATTATTTTCATAGACATAATAATTGACCCATAGGAAATGGGGGGGGAGAGGGAGAGAGGAGGGGGAGGGGGAGGTGGAGGGACAGAGAGAGAGAGAGAGAAGGAAGAGGAGGAGGAGGAGGAAGAGGAGGAGGAGGAGGAGGAGGAGGAGGAAGAGGAGGAGGAGGAGGAGGAGGAGGAGGAGGAGGAGGAGGAGGAGGAGGAGGAGGAGAGGAGGGCTTGGTACAGAACCTTAAGGAACACTCACAGTTCGAAGCCATAGATCATAGGCCAGTAAAGGAAATAGAAAATGAACTTTCTGATATATAGGAGGAGAAGTAGTAGAGATTATTGTAATTATTATGATCATTGTTGTTGTTATTATCATTTGTTTATTTATTAGACTCCAGCCAGCCTCTTGTCAGTTGCTAACTTCATTCCCTAAATGTTCTATTACACTCCTGTTGAGCTCCAGCAATGTTTATAGAGCAATACTGAGTTGTGCTGGTAAATGTTTGGAATAACTAGGTTGGATAGGTGGGTGAAAAGGTGTATTCACTATAACTTTGTGTGAAATCTTCATTATTAACACATTATTAGGACTAGACAATAAACAAAACAATAGTTTCTTGGCAATTCCCTAGGTGTAAGTAAGCATATTCACACTGCAAATAGGCACTTAAGCCAACAAACCCCTAAATTAAGCTCTTTGAACCTCATTTGACTATTTATAAAATAGATATAACACTTGAACTGGGCATCACATATAGGGATTCTGTAATTTTTTTTCTGTAAATATTAAAATGCTATAAATATGAATTGTTGTAGTCAAAATTACAAGTGACCTTTCAAGTGATATCTCTATTGAAAAATTATGTTTTCAGAAAAGTCATTGACCTTCTATATGTCTCAGTTTCTTCATCTGTAAAATAAGGATAATGAGAATATCTACCTCTAAGAATTGTAAAGATCAGAGGAGATAAAGCACTTTGTAAACCTTAAAGGGCCATATAAATGCAAACTGAGAGGCAGTTGGTGGTGGTGGTGGTGGTGGTGGTGGTCATAGATTCACAATAATAGGTCCCTGCCCAAGTACCACCCAAAGGCTTTTCTGGGGGGCCCTCCTGACTCAGAGTGAATGTGAATAGTAACTGTTTCTCTTTTGGTCAGCAACCCTGAGGGTCTTCACCCAGTTTAATTTTTTTTTGGATTATAGGGGCCACCCCTAGACTCACTTCTTAAAGAGGTCTATCCACTGAATGGGCTTACCTCACTAAAAGTGAAAACCTGAAAAGACCTTAGCCTAATAGGACCAGGGTCTCCCATGGCATCTTGGGCCATCTCCAGTCATCCTGATGAATATCTGGCCACTGGACCCAGATGGCTCTGGAGATGAAAGTGAGGCTGGTGACCTTGGCACAGACCTCCCTCAATCAAATCAAAGTCATGTCATCATCTCCTTGATTTTATGTCCCTCTTCGAGAATGAAGGACAAACACAACAACAACAATCTGGTGGTGGTGGTGGTGGTGGTCCTTAGAGAAGGAAATAGCAAATCCCTCCAGTATCTTTGCCAAGAAAATCCCAAATGGGGTCATGGAGAGTCAGATATGATAGAACAACAATAATACCATGCATGCAAAGAAAGCTTCAATTAAATAATCTCGAAGTTGCACCTTGCCCATGAATTTATAAATGCATGTAAGTTTTGAATAGTTGAAATAATTTTAAAACAAAATTTCCTGGTTGATAGACTGATAACAAATCATCCTGTAAGATATATGTTCCCAAATTGCTTTAAAGATATGGTTAAAGTATGTTAAATAATTATTGGATTCTAGAAATCAGATACGTTCTCCATTTATACCTGGACTAAAGCATTAGAAATGATTTCTAAGTCTTCCACCTTACTTTCACGTCAGACATTTTTCTTCACCAAAGATCTGAAATTTGGACATCTCAATTGGTCTCCTTCAACTTCCTAAACCTCCTATAGCTCTATTGTAACCCTAATAGATTTCCATCTGGCCTCAATCTAAGGACCAAGCTATTAAAAAGTGGAATAGGAGGCTGTGTAGTGTAGTAGCCTTACTAATAGGTTGGAACTTCTCTTTCATTATAACATCCATTTGATAAACTTAGATCTAGAAGTATGCAAAATTGAGCTCCTGCCTAGTCCACATGAAGACCTATTAGTGCTCCTCCATGCTCCTCCTACTCTTTCTCCAGTTAGTCAACATTTGTCTTTCATCCACAGCTTTATAAAGGAGAAAAGAAATAGAGATATTACTCAGACGGGAAGAATTAAATGGTCAGACAAAAGGGACAGGTATTGGCAAAGGAATAAGGATACCAAAGTCCATTTTATTTGTTGATTTTGTGAAGAGATTAAGGTTTTACACTGTCATGGTAAAACCACGTGAGATAAATAATTCTGATTCATAAAGAGTTTTATTTATCTCACAATAAGCATAAGATTACAAAATGTTACAGCTGGAAGGGTATTTAAGAAGTAACTATTTAAATGTGTTATTTTAGAGTTGTGTAAACAACCTCCAAGAATTTAAAAGAATTCCAAACCCCATTCTACTAGGTTGTAAGAAATTATAATATCATAAATCTAGAGTTTAAAAGTACCTCAGAGGTTTTGTAGTATAACCTTACCATTTTACAGATAAGGAGACTGAGTCTCAGAGAGTTTACAGTGAGTTGCCTGATATTGCTTTGGCAATCTACTTCACAGGCAGGATTGGAACTGATTCCTGACCCTTCCATTGTATCATACCGAAATAAATTTTTCTTCTCCTGTACAATTTACTTTTATTTGGTCTTGTCATAACTCTAAGTCCACTTAAATTAACTTTATTTAGTGACATGCATAAGATGTGCTTTGATAAAATTCTTGAAATATGTGTATACAATCATCTCTGTTGAAAATTAATTTGTCATTTTTAATGATGTATGGTTTAAGCTTTTGAAAGTTTTAGATGATGTCTGATTCTCTTCCTAATGACATGCCACCCATGCTATCCTTAACCTAGTGTACTGTCATTCTAGAGTCAAGAACAGTTAAATCTGTGAAGATTTAAATGTTAGTTTTTATTGCATGGCAGTTTTATACCTTCGGTGATTATTCAAGTATTCTCATCTGAGTAGCTCATTCAAATGATGTAAAGAAAACAACATGGCCATAAAGAGTAACTAAGAGTTGAAAAATATAGAAAACTTTCTATTAGCAAAGTTCATATCTTATTTGGCTAGGCAATAAGAACACAAAATATAGATTTAGACCTTTAAGGCAGCTTAAAAGTCATCTAGCATCAGCTATTCATTTTAGAGAGGAGTAAACAGGCTCAGGAAATTTGAAGATTTATTCAAGGTCACATACAGATAGTAAGAATCAGAGCAGTAATTAAAACCCAAGTCTTCTTATTAAATGTTTCCATACTGTTATCCATGGTAACCACCCTGGACCAACCATAGTGTAAGGGACCAACCATAAACAATAAAATTATGCACAGGAATGAGCTTGTATTTAATTTTCTGGGTACATATGAAGACAACATGATTGATGAGGCAGAGGACACTAGCGATTTGGGGAGAAGAGTGGGGTGGGACACATTTAGCCTCTCTAAATGAGGCAACACTTGAACTTTTAAGGAAGATAAGATAGATTTCTGAGAATTAGAAGTGAGGAAAGATTGTATTCCAAGCTCATCATAAGTAGGTATTGTCATCCTTTGTAGTTGTATCCCTAAAGGTGTTGAATATACAGTAGACTTATACTAATAAATACTTGTTGCTTGACAAATAATTATAAAAGTATATATTTATACATATAAAGAAATATGTAACTGAGTAGATGCTTAACATATGCTTGATGAAAAAAAATGAATGAAATGGCACCTATTATTATGATTTTGTAACATATCCTCTCCCTTTTCATAAATGCTGAATGATTTATTATCTACACTATCTCATTTTGAAGATAATCATATATTACTTGGTACTGTGGCAACTAAGTGGTATAATGGATAGAGCACTGGGCCCTGGAGTCAGAAAAACTTGAGTTCATATCTGTCCTTAGCCTCAGAAATTATTAGCTGTATGATCCTAGGCAAGCTACTTAACCTCTGTTTGCCTCAATTTTGTTAACTATGTAATGGGAACAATAATAGCACCTATTTTCCAGGATTTTTTAAGGGTCAAATGAGATAATTTTAAAATGCTGAGCACAGTGCCTGGTACATAGTAGGCACTTAACAAATGATTGTTTCCTTTCTTCTTTCTTCCCTCCCTCCCTCCTTATCTCTTTCCTTTCATTTTGTCTTCCTATTCTAAATAAGCTTGTTTTTCTGTATATAATTCTTATCTCCCAATGTAGGCTTACCTCTTTGATAACAAGAATGGTGTCTTACATTTCTGTGTATTCCCAAAGATTTAGGGTGTGGTTTAGCATATGATCCCAGTAAATGCTGATTATTCAAATGGGTAGAGTTTATAAGGACATTAGATTAAAACAAAAATAAAGAACCATTATACAAAATAAAGATGGAACAGAAAATAAGGTTCATCCAATAAGTAAAATTTTATTATTTCTCCTTCACAATATTCCTCTTTTCTAAAAGCCCATTTGAGATCTCCAATAGACTCCCTCTGGACTCTTTTTTTACTTACTTGCTCATTAATAGTGGTGTTGTGGTTCCCTGATTTTGGCAAGACAGTTTTAATTAGGGTTTATCTTAAAATGTTTCATTCTTTAGTAATGTATGCTATATTGCTTAAATGTGTACAATGCACATTTTAAATAAATCATCTAAAGCAAAGTAAAAAAGGATTTTTCCAGTAATTGTAACACACAAACTACAAAAAGAGATTCTCTCTCTCTCCCTCTCTCCCTCCCTCCCTCCATATATCTTTCTACCCCATCCTTCTCTTTCTTCCTTCTCTCCCCTCTCTTAAAAAAAGTCATTCAACTACAATGTTGTAGTTGGAACGCAAAAATGGGAACATGGAAACTCTAAACACAGCAGAATTCCAGCCCTGTTATCTCCTGGTTGTTTGATCCAGGGCACGTAATTTTCATTCTTTGAATATTTTTTCCTCTTTGTGAATTAGGGATAATTATTGTTATTTTACAGATAGGGAAACTGAGTGATCAAGTGACTCATCACTTCATGGTATAATACAGATAATAAATGTGTGAGGCAGGATTTTAATTCAGTTGGTCTTAATTTTGAGTCTAGCGTTCTCCACTATACCAATTATCTACCCTTACTACTAACGGAGATTGAAGAATGTTGAAGGGCATTCTCACTTTCTGTTAAAATCATTGCTCTATTTCTCCCAGTTCAGATATTCTTTACCTCTTTCCTAAACTTTGACTAAAGTCAAAAAGTAAAATCTGTCTCGTTGTAGATCTTCCTGCTGTTGGGATGTGGTATAGAAAGAATCCTGGAATAAGCATTTAATTTGGCATCAAAGGACATGGGATTAGCATAGTGCTTGGCGCATAGTGAGCACTTAATAAATATTTCTTGACTGATGGCTTACTGGGTGTGAATCCTGGATCATTATTTTTTGCCTGCACTTTAATAACTAGAAAAGGAAATCGGCAAAATATGTTCATGTTCCAAATTGCTTCCAGAAATCCTTTGATTTATTCTATACAATATTATCAAGTTATTCAACTTAATGCACGGGTCTAATCATGTCATTTCCCCACTTTCTTGCCTGTGGTGGCACCCCAGTGACCAATGAATGAATGTTCCTGCTCCTCAGTCTGCCATTTATGGCCTTCTATAATTTGTTTGCAATCAAATTTTTCCACATTATTCTCCATGAATGTCCTTCATACGCACTATGCTCCTGACTAACTGTAATAGTCCATATTTCTGAAACGGATGTCCCTTTGCTTTGAATAAGTATTCTTGTAGTGTACTTCATTTCCTATCTTTTCGTACAGAACACCTACCTAACTGTTAAGCCTCAATTCACATTCTACTTTGTCTTTGTCATGTTTCCATAGTCCTCTCCTGACCTAATTATCCAAACTTTTCTCCTGTCTGAACTTTCAAAGGATTTTCTTTCTTTTCCTCTTTAACCCATTACCTTTCCCTCGGCCTCATTTTCTTCACCTGCAAAGTGGGGATTGTAGAAATACCTATTACACGCAGTTGGGCTGAGGAGCAAATAATACATTTAATGTGTTTTGGAAACCTTAAAGTATGATATAAATATTAGCCATTGTGGTTGTTATTTTTATTATCCATACTGAATACAGAGGAAAAAAGCAGTTTTTTTAGAGTATATTTTTAAAGTGTTAAAAAGTTTTTCAAGATTGGCTAGAGGCCTTGAGACCTTGAATGACTTCCCCAGAGTCACAGCCATATATCCAAGAAGCAGATCGTCTTGAATCTGAGGTAGTTACTATACCTACCATTATGTAATTCATCTCACTATGAATATTATTATTTCTTTTTTATTGATATAGAAACAGTCCCAGACAGATTATAAGACTTTCCCACAGCAACACAGCTAGTAAAGGTCAAAAGTAGTATCTGAATCAAGGTCTTTTGACTCCAAAGTTTGGCACTCTAGCTATTATATCACACTGATGCCCTAACATCATCCGTCAGAACACCTTAAATCTGCTCTCGAATCAACATCAATTGATCAATTCTCTTTTTTTCAAATATTTCTCTATCATATCCCTGGAGGAACAAAAAAGGGGAGACTAATTATTTTATACCTGCTATATTAATGGCACCGACAAGGCACAAAGATGAGAAAAGACCAAACAACTTCTGCCCCTTGTGGAAGGCTTTGTAATACCAACAATCAGCTTCTGGAATAAGTATCTTGAACATGAATCAAGGACAAGGAAGGGAGTCTGCTGAGTGGTTCAGTGTGGATTTCAAATCTGTGTGAAGGATCCAGGTGTTTTCCTTAAAGAAAACAGTAATATAGGCAGCATTGTGACAATTGGGTAAATTTAACTATAATAGATGTTCTGTCTATTTATGTTTACTTTTTGCTGAAAGGTTAATTCAGAAGATTCAACCTCAGATTTCTACATTTACAAGCCTACACTTAGCAACAATTTGTAGCATTTTGAAACAACATATTAAAGTGAAATCTCAAAACACACATTCTGAATTAGAGGAACTGGTGGACAAAATGATCCTCCACCCAAGATACTTCTGCTCTCCCTGGCTTCAGATTATGTTGCATAACTTTGATTTCTTGTTCTCATTTATCTCTAATATATATTTCTGGTCTCTGTTATCCTAACTCCAAGAATAGTCCTTGAACATGGACTTTTTCAAGGGGGACAAAGGTTGATTTCTGATTTAAGTGTAGGAAAACTGTATGGAAATTCTTTCAAATAATGCAGAGTGACAATTGTTTGTAATTTACAGTCAGAGAATTACTTGGTGATTCAAGAGGTTTAAGTGACTTACCATGGAAACAAAGCAAGTATTTGGCAGAATAGTACTTAAAACCTGATCTTTCTAACATTAATCTATTCAATTTGTAAACCATCTACCCCACACTACTAATCACCTTGTGTTTTATTTTTTGCTTTTGAAAAACATATATAATTTACTTATCTTGGAGGCACTGGGGTTAGAGCTCTACATCTGAAGTCAGGAAGACCTGGGTTCAAAGTCAGCCTATAGACAAACTAGCTTTGTGACCCTAGCCAAGTCAATCACCTTCTGCCCACCTCAGTTTCCTGATCTGCACAATGAAATAATAACACTTATATCCAATGTTTGATGTGAGAGGGGCAAAATAAAAACAAAACAAAAAAAAAAACCCAAGGTATTTCTAAAGCACTTTGAAAACTTGAAAGTACTACATAAATGCTGAACATAATTTATTTAGTAAACTATTCATTTGTTCATTTGTGTGTTTATTTACTTATTTATCCATTTTCCTTTCTAGCTATCCATCCATTTATTCATTCACATGCTTTTTTCATTCATTGGTTTGTTTATCTATTTATCTTTCTATCTTCATCCATCTATGCTTAGGTCTTCTATTTTCTTCGTGTAGGGAACTCTTGAGAAGAAATAGTGGCATGATAATGTGTCTATAAAAGAGGTATCAAAGTCAATTTTGTAAACATCCTTCATGTTATCCCTTGTCTTTCTTTACCTCAGTGTCCAAACCCATTTTATGGCACCAAGAGTGATGAAACACTCAAAGCTCTTATTAACAGAGGCTGCAATGCCTCCCCCAAACCACAGAATGTTTTAATTGTATGCCTTTCCAATAACCATTAAACAGCCTAGATCTATCTGGAAAGTTCTTTGATTCTTTACTCCATGTATAAAAGCCCATCTCCTTGACCCCGTTATTGTTTATGCTTGCACATATTTTGAGTGACTGCTCTTTCTTCAACCCCATAATAATGCTGTTCTATTTCCCTCCAACTTCTGTGTCTAGATTTGACCCTATAATAACATATTCTTAAAGAGTGAGACAGCCAGTATGTAGAAGTGCCAGTTGAGTCGAGGGTTTCTTCTTCCCAGTCTCCCATGAGAGCTTCAGTTCCATATCACTAGATCACTAGATCACTAGAAAGAACTTGAACTAAACAAATCTAAAACAGAATTCATTGACTTTTCCCTCTAACCTATTCCTTTACTAATGTTTCTTTTTCTGTATTCCTTTCAGATTAATAATCACAATTATTGTAATATTGTGATTATTAATCACAATGAGAAAATACTTCTCAGTTTATTCACTATCACACACACCACATATTCAACCAGGCCCAGTGGTCTTGACATTTCTTTCACCATATCTCTTGAATCCCACCTCTTCTTTTTGTTGATACAAACACTACCTTAGTTCAGGTGTCTACACCTGATAAAATGTAGAAGCCTTAAGACTTGAGATTACTTGAAGTTCTGTATTTATATTCAGAAAACCTAGTATAGTGCCTGGCACATGGAAATAGTTTAATGTAAACTTGGTAACTGATTGATTGAGGACACTGAGGCTGACTCTCTAACAACAACACAAGGGTTGCGTCTCTCCCTGCAAACCATAGACCCTTAAGATAAGCTTGTTGAAGTATTAGGACATAATCATTTAGAAACTATACCAGTAATTTTTAAAATTACTCAACAGTTATAATTAACCCCAAATACTATCCTCAAATGATAAATGCAGATATAAATTAATTTTTAAAAATCATAATTAAATATATTAGTTTTGCTAAAGATACCATTTTGAATTATATTGAGATACTTAATGTAGTTCATAGTGAGTTTATGACATTTCCATGGATGTTGTGAAATTTTTCATTTTAATTTAATTAAAATCCAAATTCAAAATTATCCTATTTGACTGCCATATAAGGCATAAATAAGGACAGCTAAACAAGTCCCATTATATTTCCAAGGTGTGCTGCTATCCATTATTAAGCCCTTGGTAAGAGATACTTATATTTATAGGACTTACATTATATAAGTGTAAGTATTTTCACTAATGGCACTAGTTATTCATCACAGAAAGAACTAAAATAGGTATATTCTCTTAATTCCAGGTAAAATAAAATCATGGCATTATCTCAAAACTTTATTTGGGCAAAAAAAAATCAAATTCCACAATAAAAGACTGCATTTATTTGTACATGTGTGTCTCTCTCTATATCTCTGGGTGACTACATGGCAATTTCTCTAGGGGAAAAAGATGTAGGGGTTTTAGTTGACTGGCAGTTCAATGAGCCAATAGTATGGTATAGCATAAAGCATGCAATATAACAACAAAAACAACAACATACCTAGCACTTATATAGTACCCACTCTATTTCAGGTACTGTGCTAAGGGTTTTACATATATTCTCATTTGATCCCCACAATTACCCTGGGAGATAAGCACTATTATTATCCCTTTTTTTCAGTTGAGAAAACTGAGGCAAACAGAGGTTAACTGACTTGCCTAAAGTCACACAACTAGTAATTGTCTGATGCCAGATTTGAATTCAGGTCTTCCTGACTCCTGAACCAGCTATCAACTGTACACCATCTCTGCCTCTAAGTAAGTATTACATAGAAAGTTTTTGTGATTACTGTTAAGCTCATAATAAGAGAAATTTTACATTTTTAGAAGAAAGTTTATGTAGCCTTTGACAAGACTAGGGATGTGATAATAATATTTTACTCTGTCCTTGTCAAAACATATCCAGAATACCATGCTTAGGTCTGGTTGCTACATTTTAAGAAGGATATGGATAATCTGAAAATTATCTTAAAGCAGATAACCCAGATGGTCACAAAATCATATATTTAAAATTTCAAGGATTCATTTAATCTAAGTTCCATATTTAGGTGAGAAAACTGAGACCCAGGTAGTGCAAATAAATTGTCCAGGTTCACACAGGAAGTAAGTGGCATAGTAAGGATTTTAACTTAGGTATTCTCACACCAAATCCAACTCTCCTTCCATTGAACTAACCATACAAGGCCTCAAAATTATTTCATATGAAAATTTATAATGGGAATTGGAAATGATAGGGAAAGAATAGAAAAGACTGGAGGGTGAGGGATCTTAAATCTAGGAAAAAGGGTGTTCAATTTGCTTAAAACTAGAGTTAGAATCATTGTTATAGGAATCCTTGTTTGTAGGAGTCATTATTTAGAGTTGGACTTACATAGTTCTTATGTGTATCTTAGAAGGTAGACTCCCAATATATGTTGTAGTCATTTCAAATGAAATTTCTTTTTCCATTCTCTTCTTGCTGGGTTTTTATTGATATTATACAGAAAAAATGAAAGGGATATGAGGACTCTAGTTTAACTCCTTATTTTGCAAATATTGAATTTGAGGTGACCTCGGGGATACCTAGGATCTTTAGGTGGTCACCAATGGGTAAAAATTAGAAAAATGTTATGGCTGACAACAAAGAATTGGTTGTCATCTCTCTGAGGCTAAGGATTGTCACTCGTAAAAATAGAAATAATATTTCCCTCATAAAATTGTTGTGAAGATCAAATAAGACAATCTATAAAAAATGCTTCACAAATCTTAAAGGAATCCCTGCATAAATGTGATTTGATTTGTTGTGGCTCTTATTGTTTAGAGAACACATTGGAGTTGACAATTAGAAGACCACTTGTTGTTACAATTTGGCTAGCAGCTGTTGTGGGAGTAAAAGACCAACACAAGCCCAACAACAAGAATGCTGCCAGCACAGGTCTTTGATCTGTTTTACTAAGGAAAGTGACATTAAGAGGTCAACAATCTTACATCAATCCAACATACAAATATCATTCACTTAGTTCAGGGGAAAAAGCCAGCACCCTGAACTTCAGAGCAAATACAAACAAATTGCAAACATACATTATAAACAGACCAAATACAATTCATAGTTACCAAGAAACCAACATCTGAGTTCAGGAGCCAGGGAGCTCAAAACAATGGCTGGCCCAGAGTAATGCCACTCCTCATGTGGCTCAGAGCCCCAAGGGAGAATGCCAACCTCTGGGTTTATATATCTTGTTCAGGGTCAAAGGCGTCATGAAAATGTGACAAACCCATGTTTTCTAAAAGCTTCTGATGTCACAAACATGTCACTCAAACCCATGTAAACTAGACTTTCTCTTGAGGCAAGGAGGTCATCAAGGACTCCTTATTTAATCAAGGAAAAAAAGGCCAAACTCTTCAAGGGCACTTGATTGAATAAGTGTTAAAAGCCCATCTTGATTACCAATGCACCACTGGAGAACTTAAGAGGAAATAATTTTACAACAAAATTTTACAAACAAATTTTATAAACAAAATTTTATAAGGGGTTATAGACAGAGTGGGTAATGAGTAAGTAGAAGAATTATAGTTAGAAAAAATAGCTTAGCACATTTTGACAGTAAAAGATAAGAAAGAAATAAGCTGATATCTAAATGAGAGAAAATATGCAAAAGAAGGGCTTTGAGGGATAAAGAAAAGATAAGCATATTTGTAAAATATGCAGACAGTGGAGAAAGATTGAAGATTCTTGAAAAAGGAGGAAATGGAATGAGTAGTGCAGGTAGAGTGCTTACCTATAGCAAGGACTAGAGGCTTGTAATTTCCTCTAGGATAGAAAGGAAGGGGAAAGAGAGGAGTCGACAATACTAAGAAACTTCAAGGAGTAGAAAAAGGAGCTTAAGAAGCTGACATGGTATCATAGACTTAGTATCCCCAGTAAAGGAAGAGACTAAAGCCTATTAACTGCTTAGTAGACATTTTAATGGTTATCCCTTGGAAAAGAGAACCATTAGTAGGGTATATAATAGTGGGGATTTCACTGGGGTATTGGTTGTGCTAGACACAGAGATCCTCTGGACTTCTGTGATTCTGTTGTTAAGTATATTCAGGTCAAACCATGGTTGGAAGTTTGAAGAAGGGGGAAAAGTTTTAGAACACCTACTATGGAGAAAGAAGGAGAAATGCTACAGATGAGATACCTCAATGATATAAGGGCAGCTAATTGGCACAGTGGATACAGCGCATAACTTGGAGACTTTAAATTCAAATTTAGACTCAGTTATTTACTAGCTGTGTGACTCAGATCATTTAACCTCTGTCTATCTCCGTTTCTTCATCAACAAAGTTGTTGTTGTGTGTGTTGTCCTTTGTTTTTGAAGAGGGCCATGGCATCAGGGAAATGATGGCACTATTGCAGTTGACTTTGATTTGAGTGAGGGAAGGCTGTGAAAGCTCACAGGAAAGAAGAAAAAAAAGAAAGGAATGAAGGTAGGAAGGAAGGAAGGCATGAAAGAAGGAAGGAAGGAAGGAAGGAAGGAAGGAAGGAAGGAAGGAAGGAAGGAAGGCATGAAAGAAGGAAGGAAGGAAGGAAGGAAGGAAGGAAGGAAGGAAGGAAGGAAGGAAGGAAGGCATGAAAGAAGGAAGGAAGGAAGGAAGGCATGAAAGAAGGAAGGAAGGAAGGAAAGAAAGAAAGACAGAAAAACAACACCTTCTTCGTGGGGTTGTTCTAAAGATCAAATGATTTAATGTATGTAAAATTCTTTATAAACATTAAAGTGTTATCTTATATCTCCTTCTTATATCACTTTAGGCAGGCTGTAGAATGTTTAGGGGCTTTCCATGTACTATATATGTATCTTGTATGTACCTGTTCATATGCAAGCTATCTGTCTCATTAGAACATTACCTCATTGATGTTAAGGACTATTTTCATTTTCCTTTGGATCCTGAGCTCTTAGCACACTGCCTAATTTATAGGAAAGTCTTAATAAATGCTTGGTGACTGATAGGGATTTTACAAAATTTCATATCCTGTACTATTCCAGACCATAGTTACAGATCTAAAATACAGTTTTTAATGTATATATTCAACTAACATGACATATGATTCTCAGCAGAAATCAAAGTTGGTGCAAATTGAGAGGAAAAAAATAAAATACAAGAATCTACTAAAATTGAAAAATCATATGTAAGCAAGCATGCCTCAGATGAAACTGATCTCTCTGAGTATGCCCTATTAAAGAGCCACCTACAACATCTTACCGAGGAGGGTGAATTACCCATTCTTCCCTATTGCCCAGCAGGAACAAGTGTTGATACTGTGATAATAAGCATGATGGATCTTATTTCATTAAAAGCCAGAGTAAAATCTTCCAAAATGTTTCTTAAACTGTGTCTAGCTAAGCTGTAGTCAAAATGTGTACGTTCCCCTACTCCATTCTATTGAATGTCATGTTGATTCCAGAGCTCATAGGGGGCTATTTAAGTAATAACAATGCTTTGTGTTCATAGGGTTCTTTTCATGCAAAAGTCCTGCCAGGCTTTACAAATATCTTCACATTATTCTTCACAAAGTGATCATGTTAAAAAGCTAGAAATTGAACCTGGGACTTTAATTTCTCCTTCTACTAACACTCAAAACAACACAAAAATATATTTATCGGACAACTCTACGAAGACAACACATGTGAATTTCTTCTATAAATCCATTTTGAAGAATAAAAGAAGATAGATTTACTTGCTTGCTTTGATTCTTTAATATAGAGAAGTCACACCATATTTGGAAGAGTATTGCTTCTCAGAAACATATATTTCCATAATTTCTATTACTTGTTAGATTCTTATGCTGGATTATTCAGAATGAGTTATAGGTCAAAGTTGTTTAGGGTTTCTTTTGCATATCTATGTCAAAGATATTTAATTAATTCAAAGATAATTTCCTTAAAAGGCTATCAATAGCTATATTCATGAATATTGATAATAATAACAGGTAGCTTTTATATAGACCTTTAAGATTTGCAAAGAAATTTACATATGTTATTGCAATTGATTCTTTCCACGACCTTGTGAGGTTGGTGCTATTATTATCACCACTAATTTACAGATGAGGAAACAGAAGCTGAAATAGATTAAGTAATTTGACCAGAGTCACATAACTAATAAATTTCTTAGACTGCATTAGAACACAGATTTTCTTGTCTCCAAGTCTAGTCACCTACATTCATCTTTCACCATGTATGTCAGTGTGTGCTGTGGTTGCAGCAACCAGAAGCAGCTATAATAGCAAGGCCTTGGGTAATGGGTAAATGATGGAGAAGACTAAAGGGGGAATGGGGAGAATCTGGAAGGGAACCAGTACAACATATAGGAATAAAAAGATAAAAGAATTACTTCCCAGGAAAGCTAAGAAAGTTATTACAGGTTTTGTTTGCTCTGTCTTCTGGTCCAGTGACTGCCTTTCTGTTAGCTCTGCCCATAGAGAACCTCAATAAAGTACCTAAAAACTAAAGCCATGTATGCTTTTCTTTGACTCAGTAATGAAAGGTTATTTCCTTTTAAGAAAGTTGTGCCCTTTGAATTTCATAATTTTAGAGTACAAAGATTCTAGTCCAAACATTACTCAAAAAAGTTCAGTGCAGATTTAGTTCAAACTGTGCTTGAAAACGTAATCTCCACTGTAATATTCCTGACAAGTTGTTATTCAGACTTCATGCATGCAAATAAGGAGTACGTATAATGGAGTATTCCTTACATTGTACTCCTTACAAGGAGGAAGATCTCACTATTGCCTGAGGCATCCAAGTTACTTTTAGATATCTCTGATTCCCAAGATGTTTTTCTTTATGCCTAGCTTAATTTTTCTTCTCTCTAACTTCTAACCATTGTTCCAGGGTCTGTCCTCCAAGGCCAAAAAGAACAAATCTCATTTCTGTTACATAGTGAAGTCCTACCAACACTTGAAAACAGCTGTCTTTCCAAGGGTCTTTCCTATCCTAGGCTAAATAAACCCTTTCCTTAACCTCATTCTCTTATGACATTGAATTAAGCCCTTTAATCATCCTGTTACATTCCTTTGGCCGCTTTCCAGTTTCTCAATGCCCTTCTTAAACTGTGGAACCTAGAAGTGAAAATAATACTTTAGATGTTTCTGAGCAGGGCAAAGTACAGCTAGGATACCAGCTTCTCATTCTTGGAAACTATGCCTCTTGATATTTATGCCTATTGAATGTCAGCCTTTGAGTTTCAGCCCAGTATTCTCTCCTGTCAAGATATTGCATCCTGATTCTGTCAGGATTCAGAGTTAGTTATCCCTCCCAGGCTTGTGTCATCTGCAAAGTTGACGAGCTTGTTGGTTCTGCTTTTAGCAAGTCATTGATGAAAATGTTAAACCCAAGAAAACCTTTAAAATTTTGCCTGAATAACCATTCAATTAATCTATTTCAGTATTAAAATGTTGCATACCTCATCCTATAAACAGGAGTCAAAGAAGGAAAGGCAGCAAAGTACTGTTACAAACCTGAAACTGCAAATCAGCAACAACCTCCTGGTATCAGTGATGTACTGCTAAGCAGAAATTAAGCCAGAAAGCCAGTTGTCAGCAGAAATGAATAGGTGGAGAGTCAGAATTTCAGCTCTAAGCCTTAGTTTAATTTTCTTCTCTGATAACCTTTACCATAGGCTGCTATTTCAAAGTCAGGCTGGTGTCGCACATAGATGGACAACTATTATGAAAGACACCTCCTTCTCTCAACATATTTAGTAATTATATTCATCTTGATAACATCCCACTTGACAATTTTATCATTGATGAAACTTTCAGCCTGTGAAGGTTATTTGGATTCTCTTCCCCTCCTGACCTTATTTTCCACCACAAGAGCTCTCGAGAGCAAATACCATTTGTTATGTTATCTTGGGAAAATGCCATGATTCGTCTTCCAGGAACTAAGGCAAAATTTTATTTATTTTTTCTACAATTCGTCCATGCCTGTCAAGGCATTCTAATGGAGTGGAAGTAAGGTCTCCTGCCACCCTTCATTGAAGTTTATTCTCTACCAGATTTCATTAGGTAGCTGACACACTGTGGAGGTACTGCATAGCTCTTAAGATTTGTATTGGAATGGGGAGCTTTTGCCCCGTAAATCATTGTCCAAATATGAACCAAGTGAGTGCACTTAGAGAAGACAAATCAATACTTTCAGAGTTCTAAGGCATTCCCTCCCTCTCTCTTACCCCACTTCTTTTTCTATAATTTTTATTATTAGAGAGTAAGGGACAGGTTTTTTTTGAATGGCTCAAAGTCATGCACATTGTGGGTGAATATAGGAGAGATTCAGTTTCAGAGAGCAGCTTAAGGTCATTCAAAGATGCGGATAATGTCCTTAAGGCAATCCAAGTCTTGCTCAAGACTTGCTCAATCCTCTTGCTCAAGAATCAACCAAAGTGAGATAGAGAGGCTCCCAGTGCTTATGAATAGGCTTCAGAAATTACATACAAAGAATATTTCAGGAGATGGGATCTAAAGAGCATCATCAGAGGAATACATGATGGGGGGGAGGGGCAGAAAAGACACATTAATCCATAGTGAGAGGATGTAACAGATAACCTGTCCTCTCCATTAACATTGAGACAATGATAAAAGAATGTGAAAAAACACCCAGGATGTTGGATATATATCTAATGAAGAAGATAAAGAGGCTATGAAGAGTCACATAGGGTAGGCAAGACATGGATAAGTTATCAGAAACATTAGAGTACACACACATAATAGCATACCTCCATCATGATGGAAAAATAAAGAGGAAAGCAACCTACTCAATCTTCTCTAGAAACACTTTCAAACAATAACTACTCCCTTTTTGTGATCTGAATTTGATGGCTATTACTGCTCCAAATCGATGTCATTGTGTTTGACCCCAGAAACACTCATTATTACTTTCTTAGATAATGCCACAACCCAACAACATTTTTGGCTTGTGTTCTTCCATCTTCTTCAATGTCTTCAATATCAATGTTGATTTCACTGATTTTTGTTCTCTTTCTTGTTGGTCTCTAACTCCATCCAGCCACATGCAAGCAACCTCTTAGAGTCTATCACCACAAAGCTATTCCACTTCTGTCCTGCTTTTTGCTTTTCAGATTCAACTACAATTTTCTCACTGGTTTATCTATGCCACATCCCTACACTACAACAACCTTCAGTCATTCAATATTTTCCATTTTACCCCAACAAGGAGCTCCTAGCTTTAATAAAATACACTAGATTCACTAGCTAACCCAGTCTACACGGCCAAGTGTTTTAGAACTTCTCTTAGTTCCACTTTAATCCTCATACTTTACACTTTCTTATCTGTGCTCTATGCCAAATCCCAAGCCTGAAATTAATCCCATTGCTCCTGCCTGAATCTTTCACCTAAGTTCTTTTGGAGAAATCTACAAAACTATGCAGACCAGCCTCAGTTTGCAAGTTTGCTAGTCCTTAATGCAATGATCAATATACTTTTATTTATCTAACATAAATGCCCTAAAGACAGCAAGGCACATTTCAACTCTCTAATTTCACTGAGAAAGAAGTGTCACCTCAGCATATAACTGATTTCCTCAAGGTCACAGAGGCAATATGAAGAGGAAAGAATTGAACCCAGTTCTTCTGATTCAGTGACCTAGTTTCAAGGTTCTTCCTTCTTAGGATATGATGAGGATCCCTTAGATATACAAGGGGCTATAGTGGGCAGAAAAAATTAAGTTCACAAACCCTGAGGAAGGTATGTGTGGATACTCCATATCTTTTTCCCATATCTTTATTGGACATGTGTATATACGAGGAGGAGTGGTGTCTCAGTGTTTGGGATGAGATGAAGGGAACTATCAGCTCTGCTGAGCATAACATAGTATTTTTCAATGGAAAATACATAAAATATCTGAAGGAGAAAGGTTGTTTAAGAATGATTTAGACAGCGGGTAGCATTTAATACCATGGTCCTATCAAGACAAATACTTATATTTAAACATAAATTTTCTTTATCCATCTAGTATTTCTGATGAATACTTCTACAATTATATAAATAATCAAACAGAATAGAGAGACTAGTAAGATAGGAGGTGTTGGTTTAATCGAAATATTAAGGAAAGCTTCAAAGTTTTAATCATGTAGCATTTTTCAAAGTCCATATATTCACTTATTGTTAATGCAAAGTGGTCACAGTGTTTTGCATGAGTAAATTTGTTTAGTGGCCTCATAAAACAATCCAAAATATAAAATGTTTAAGCATATGCATTGCTTCATTTTTTGATTTGTTTCCTTAGTACCTAGCATTGTGCCTGGCACATATTAGGAGCTTAATAAATGCTTGAATTGAAATGAATGTGTCTATATCCTTCTCTCTCCCATCTTTCAACATTATATTGTCCACTTGGAGATGAAAATTAATTACTACCAAGCTGTATTTGAAAATATATTAGAATTAAATAGAAGAACTAACACTAGATCTTAGGCAGAGTGGTGTAGTATAAACAATGCTGAACTTGGAATCAGAGGACCACAATTAAAGGTCTTCCTCTGTTATAACCTTTGAGAAAATGAGCAATTAATTTACTCTGCTGCTCAGTGACTAACTTTCCTGAACTTTAAAATGAGGGGATTCAACTAGATGCTCCCTAAGGTTGCTTTTCATGCTAAATCTATGATGAAAAGATTTGCTACTCATAACACTTCATAACTCATAACTTATTGGAATAAGTTTCCTTAACTCAAGAATAAGAACATAGATTAGACCTGTTATTTCACTGTTGTAGGGAATTATTTGATGGACAAAACCCCCTCTTTCAAAGTAGGTCAGCATATTACCAATTCTAAAGAGTATCTTTCTATTTTTTGCAAAAATAAAAGGCTGTATTTGAAGGCAGTTGCATGCTGTGGCTGAAAGATGGACCATATCATTTACAAGCACTCTCAATGGACAATGCAATGGATAATGTGTAAACATACTATTGGAAGGAAGTGGCAATGTTCGTTTTTATTTTCTCCATATTTTTTTTCTGACCTGGACCCTTTCACCCATCCCTAGGCTTCCTAGATACTTAGTAAATTCTTTCTCTAGGGGACATACAGTGCTGATGGTAGACTTAGGGCACAACCCAATTGGCTGTAGTCACCTAATGTATCTCAGGACTCCTAAGCTCAAGGTGAAGACATCCTCTTTAGAGATTTATAGGAAAATATGAATAAGGTTCACGTAAGATGAGAAGACATGGAGGGACAATGGTCTACAAATATGAAATAAGAAAACATACCAATGAGATTGTAGATCAAAAGTACTAGAAAGAAATAACAGAAGATTTATAGAGATTAATTTCTGGATATTGAGCTCCTCACTGTCTTGCTTTAATGGAAAATTTCAAGCCTTCCCTCTGAGTCAAACTTTTCAGGGTGGTTTTGTTGTTGCTGTTTCTGTTTCTACCATTATTATTATTATTATTATCTGTCAACCCCAGGTGATGCTTCTGTCCTTCTAAGATGGAATTCTTTTTTTTTGTTTGTCATAGGATATGTAGGATATAATATCCTTAATTCTAAAGGATACTTAATCTTATGTCTGAAATTCCTACAACTCATACATCATTTTCTTCTCTCATAACCTAAACTTTGATTTATCACATTTGCTGTTGGTGTGGCCACTTTGTTCACACCATTGTCCCTTCTTGAAACATCCTAACACCTACTCAGCAGTTACTAGATGCCTACAACACCACCAAATTCAAATCTATACCCACTCTCATCTATAAAATCTTCACCTAAAGCCCTAACCATGTATCCTCCCCTAAATTTCTGTACTACTGACTCTCTATACCACACATTGGAAACTATCATTTGCTACCTGATGCTTATTTTAATATATGTCCCATTTTCACAATTCTAGACTGAGAAATTCAACATGGCAGAGATTGGATGTATATTTATAATACTTTTATACTGGGGTCTTAACATAGTGGCTAGATACAGTGACTTCAAAAAATGTCTTTTAAAAATTGGTAATGAAAATCACAAGAATTACTCATGAGTGATAACTGACTCATCAAAATATTTTTTAAGAGCCTGGCAGCAAATATTTTGAAATGTCTTTAAACACTTTTCCATATGAATGTTGGGGGGTATTCTTAAGGATAAAAAATGATTTAGTTACAAGTACAGCAGGGAGAAAAATGTAGATATAAGATGGAATGAAATGTGGACAATTAGGTTAAAAAGACACAAAAGTTTTGCTAATGATTTTTTTTAAAGAATGATGGATAGTTTTTCTTTGAGCAAAAGAAAACTATTTCAGTATGAATAATAGCTGTTTACAAATGATGTGGCATTGCAAAATCATTTTATTAATAGCTTGAAAAAGACATAATTATCTTCCATACATGTAGAATGTCTCAAGGGATAATATTGCTAGAATTTTATGATGTTACAATTTAGAATGCCCACTAGAATACCAGAACACATAGCAAGCCTTTTTATTGATTTTATTCCTTTAGCTATTAGAATATGATTCTAAATATCTCCCTCCATAAATTATTCTATCTGAATAAAGCCAGAAATAAATTGAGAGAAACATTTTGCAGAAGCTACACTCTAATATTTGCTTTCAAATGTACTTTGCTTCTTTTTAAAATATAAACTATGTTTCCTATCCCAAAATGAAGTTGTAAGAGAGTATTTATCAGGTTAGATGATACTTTTCAAATTTTAACTCAAATTCTATATCAAAGTTGGTATAATATTAATTTCCAGTATATGCAAGGACCATTTCTTTCCTTAACCAATATCATATTGTTTTTATATTCAGATAAGCATAGACTTGAGAAACATAGGCTTGGTCAAACATTATTTGTTTAATTTGGGACACATCAGAAAGAACATATCCCTGGGAATCAGAGGACCTGAATTCTAGTCTTTGCACTGCCAGAAATTAGTTAGGTCTCCCTGTACAAGCCACTGACCCATCATGTGACTTAATTTCTTCTATAAAATGGGGACTTAGCATTGATAAAATCCAATATCCCCCTTTTTAAATTATGGAATAAAAAACAAGCATTTTAATAACACAGTACAATAAAAAAGATGATTGTACATGAAACTTCACATCTACCTTGCACAATTTCCTATTCCTTTCAAATATACAACAAAATTATCATGTAATTTTAAAAAATTTCTTCTCTCTCCTACCCTACAGATGGCCACTACTAGACACAAATAGGTGTGTATATAAAATTACCTTATACATACTTCTATTTATCAGTACTTTGCATACAGATAGCATCTTTCTCTTCATATGTCCCTTCATTATTAATAATCCAATATTCCTTCTTGCACTACTATGTTTACACTACTGTCTCTACCATTTGTGGACTGGAATTTGGTATTTCTTGATTCTAGTCCGTTATTCTCTCCATAGAACCATGACAATTTATTCACTTTCAAAAGTAATACTTTTAATATGTAAATAGGGAAATACTTTTTTGAAGGAAGATGGCCAGTAGAATATAGGCCTGGAATTGTGCCATTCCAACATAATTACTCATTACCACCCATGGAATACTATTACATAAACAATTGGGGGCATTTCAACAAAGAGGGTGTGTTTTATCATTAAAATAGTTAATGCATTTCTTTTTGTATCTAACAATATAATATAGGTCTCAATAACAGATATCAGGTCTTCAATGACTTTCCTATCTTTTACAGCACTGGTAGATAGTAGGCCTTGAGTAAGTCCCTGTTTAATTGAATTTTAGGAAAAATATATTCAGAAATTTGCATTGTTTTCCACAGTTCTACAATAAATATGTCCAACATTAGAATTGGTTTATATTCAACAAGTAAACTCTCAATGGAAAATCAAAAAGGAAATATTTACTGAGCACCCATAAAAAAAACAATTTGCTATGCAAAACAAAGGGCATAGAAATATATTATGTTGTTTGTCTCCTAAGGGAGTTCACAGTTTAGCCAGGAATATAAGAAACTGTCATAAAAAAGGAAATAAACAATTCAACATTTCTCAGATCCATAGTTTCATCCTCACTATTTAAGTGATATGGTTTGCAAGCCTCTACACTTCAGCAGATATGCTTTGTGAGTTACTGTAGCAAAAAAAATAATAATCATTATCAGTATTTGTTAGCTGGACCTCTGGTGGTAAATCTCCCTACACTTAAGCTGCTCATTGGATGACAAATATCCAGTGCAATGCCTAGGATGCACACAAAGTAACTTGTTGGTGTAATAAGATAATTCAGAATGAATACTATCCTTGTCAAATTAAACCTGAAATATTCTATTTAGTTCTAGAAAACTGATTTAAGGAAAGGAACCAACAAAGTATAATGATTCCAGAAAAAAATATCAGAATGGTGAAAGGATTGAGAACCCCAATATAAGAAGATTAGATGAAAAAAATGTAGGTCGGAAGACCCAAAGAGTTTGTGAATGTTGTATTTGAGTAATTACAGGATTAGATGGAAGAGGCATAAGATTTGGTTTGCTTTGCTCCACAGAGCAGAATTATAATAATTAGGCAGAAATTTCAGAGATGCTGATTTCAACTCAATGGAAGAAAAGGTATGAACTATAAATGTTCAGTAATGGATGTCAGGAGGTCCCAAATATATTATTATTGCAGGTGCTCAAATAGAGGGATGTTGAAGAGTAATTTCTTCTTTAGGAATGTGTCATACCAGATGTACTTTCAGGTTCCCTCCAAAACAGAGTGAATGCTTCTATGAGTTGCTAGTTTTGTAGAAATGCCAGTTTAAGGTCAGCTATTAAATTTTACTTGAGAAATGAATAATATTGACAATGAAGGCTATAGGCATTTAGGAGGGAATGGACTCTCTAACCTAGGATTGAGCCTTAAAGCTGGGCCTTAAAGAGAATATTTTGAAAGGTTGTATTCTCACATATCCAGAAATTCATGTAAATGATTGATTCAATTTCTGCCTACTGAGAACATAATTTCAAGGAAAGGTATGGCATTACTAAGAAAACAGTAGCAGTTAATGAACCTTTGATCAACAAGACCAATCATGGAGATCAGACAGTTAGATTAATCTAGATTCTAGAAGAACATATGGATAAAACTTTCATAACTGTACCTCCCTATGCCACATCTCCTCTAATTTAAGGAAGTGTTCTTTTTTTCTTTTTAAAATTTTCATTCTGAAACTGGGGAGTAGGACTTTTAGCTGGAATTAAAATAGCACAGTGTCTGGCACATATTAGGCACTTAATAGATACTTATTGACTGACCAACTGCAGTTCATGGGGTAGGGGTGAAGCTGTCATCTGAATGTTAATACTTTGTTCTTCATTTGTATTTTATGGTTATTTGATTTTTTTTGTTGTTGTTTTTGTTTGGGTTAAGAACTTTGATTATAGCAATGTGTTTTTTCTCCCCCTGATGCAGAACAAAAATCCCCTGCAATTTATAGGATTAGACAGTTGCTTGGGGGCACTAAGAGGTGCAATGATTGCTCATTGGCACAAAAATAACATTTCAAAATGACCCTTTCAACTCACTATTTCCCAAATCCAAAGCCCCTTTATTTACTCCATCACACTACCTCTGATAATATATATTCTCAAATTATATGTGTATGTATACACACACACATATGTGTGGGTGTATGTGTATACACACAACCCTCATTGGTGTTAGATAAGTAGGTAGAGAGATCAAATTGCATTCAAAATGTTTATATGTAGTTAAAAAATCAATTTCCCTTAGATACCACATTACTATGCATATTTTTAAAAGTTTGAAACATTTCCAGGATACACTGTATACCATAATATTGATATAACATTAAATTTGAAGAAAATATTTTGCACCCACCTACAGAATTACTCTCTTCTTTCTTATTTCTTTTTAAAATCTGTTGATTTCTTTAGACTAGAGTGAATTTTGATTTAAATAATCATTTTGAGTCTACATATTTTAAAAATCCACTGATTTTAATTTTTAAGTGAATCCACCAAATGTAATGAGGCTTGGTAACTACTTTTTATCATGCAATTACAAAGTTTTACTGCCACCATGTATTTTTCTTTCAGAAAAAAGGAGGATTCTCCACAAACATGGAGAAGAAACATGGCATGGCAGATTAAATGTTAAATTTTAAGTTAGGGGATGTGGGTTTCTATCTTGCCTGAGGTACCTAGTATGATCTTTAGGAAGGTACACAATTTCTCAGAGCCTCAGTAACCTATTATAAATAGAGTTAATGATATACTACCTATCTTGTTGTAAGGAAAGTCCTTTAATAACATGAAAGAACTACAGGAGAATTATTGTTATTGGGAAATAAATTTGACCTGTCCAATGATAATATAGTGTGACTGAAAATTCACAAAGTTATTCAATATTTTTATACTGAGAGCTGTGCCATATATAGATATTAGGGATATTATATGGCGTATACACATACATACACACTAATGAGTTGCCTTAGAGTTTCACATGCTTCTCACTTTTTTAAAAGTGTGCAATGAAAATTAAGGGGGAAGAAGGAGGAATGCTACATTCTTCCATTTCAGTAAATATAAATCGAATAAGAGATCAGAATTGGAAAAAAAAAGTGATAATATCCAAGATAAAAATCTATTTTCTTGCCACTTTTTCTACCTATTTATCCTATAGGACTAAATATTGCACAAATTTTGGGGCAGCTAGGTGGTGCAGTAAGTAGAGCACTGGCCCTGGAGTCAGGATGACCTGAGTTCAAATCTGGCCTCAGACACTTGACACATGTACTAACTGTGTGACCTTGGGCAAGTCACTTAACCCCAATTGCCCTGCCTTCCCCCTCCAAGAAAAAAAGGTAAAAAAATAAATTTTAAAAAATTGCACAAATTTCCACATCTTATGAAGTTCTTTTCCTTTGCTTTCTGTTTCACATGTGTATTCTTTGTCTACCCAAATACATTATAAGCTTGTAACTAGAAGTTTTGATAAATTAAGGAACGAGGAGGAAAAAGGAAAGGAGAAAAGGAAGGGGAATAAGAAAAGAGAAAAAGAGGAAGAAAAAGGGAAAGGAGAAGGGGGCAAAGGAGAAGAGAAAAGGGAAGGAGGGGAGGAAGAGGAAGAGGAGAAAGAGGAAAAAAAGGATAAGAAGGAGAAGGGGAAGGAGGAGGAGGAGGAGACAATGACAACTGGGGGACACATAGATGGAATCAACCATTTTAGTGAATTGAAAAGAGATAAAGACCAGGATGCACATAATTTTTGATGAGGAAGATGGTTGGAGTGAAGGCAGTTTAGGAGATAGTTGGGAAGCAGTGTGGAGGCTTGGTTTGGGTCAGAATATGATGAAAAATGTGACCTATCAGAATCATGTGAGCCACAGTCAGAGTCCAAAGATAGCATGAGATTGGGATGGGGAAGGAAATGAAGATGATAAGTAGAGTGTAGTTGGCACTTTTAAGAAATCACTAGAATGTCTTCTTTTTATGGGAAAAATCACAATTTTATGAATTTTAATAGGAGACAGAAGGTAATGAGTGCTTGACATAGAAACTCCAAAAAGCAGTAGCATCAAGCTGTGCTGAGGATATTACAAGAGATTACATCAGGAAAAAATCTGTGCAAACTCCATCTTTCTACTCAGGTCAAAATAACTTTTAAATTAGTTCTTTAAATAGTTAAGTTTATGTCAGGCCAGAATATCTTTGAAAAACAAGAATGTAAATGCCTCTCCCAACTTAGGATCAAATACCAGGATTTACAAAGGGTCATGAAAAGGGTAAAACAAAACAAAAGAAAGCCAACACTATTATTAAGATTTTCTTTTTTAATATGTCATGAGGTACCTTGATTGTCTATTCTCTAAAGTTTTATATCTTACCAGCTTCCTCTTCCCAATCCTCCTATTAGAGTTTTCTCTTTTTGTTCTAATGGAAGAAAAGATGCTTGAGAATGTCCTATTTTTTTTAAAATAATACAATGTCAGTGGCTTGAGCTGGCAATATGTAAAAAGGGGGGGAAAGTACACAAGCTTCAGAAAACTAGATGTGAAATATGCCCTTCAATTTTATATTGGATCAGCTTTTTAAGCAGTTAAAAATCAATATTCAAACATTCTGTTGAGGGGAGGACAGATGTAGGTGTGGGGTAGAAGTCAAGGCAAGTGAAGGAGTTGGGGCTTGAGCCACAGATGCTGCTATAGATGAACTATCTGTAGTAGTGGTAGCAGGATTTGATGGTTGAGTTGTAGCTAGTGATGGTGTTAATGTTATAGCTGCTGCTTTGGGTTTTGTCACCATAATTACCAGAAAATTCTTCTCAACAATTTTGTATTCTTTGAGAGCAATATTATCTTGCTTGCATAAATTAATTTTCGCCTCCTACTGGAAAGGCACTCTTCCCCTTTTCAGATTCAATGTTCTCTTTCAGTGCCTTAACCTAAGATCATGGAGACAGTTCATCTCAGAATCCAAACAGAAGGGACTTCTTTGGATGATAAGTGTCTCCAAATGCTTCTATTCACACATAATATAGTGCTAATTATATCCAGTGGGTCTCCTCTGGATCAATGTTGATGGTCTGGAGGTCTGTTGCTATGTTGTGCTACTCCTGGATGCCAGGGCTGCTTTGGACTGGATTGGCCATGTGGGCCTGTTGGGAGGAGGTCAAAGTGGGTGCTGGGATTGTTTACATTCAATTTTCAGGGTCCCACAGCCCATGTCATTCCTACTCTCACCACATCCCTCCAGGGTGATCATTCAAGATCTTGTTCTCCCCAAGGCACTAGATTGCTGGGGAGTGTATCCTGAGAAGCACAGGCAGATCTGAAAGGCAATAAGTGAATACACTAGTTCATCAGGGCCTTGTTGCTATCATCATGACCCACTGTGATATCCCTTCCCCCCCCGGAATATCTTCTTAATTTTCTTATTCTTAGTTAAGAATTGTCACTTCGCTTTTGGCACTTATCATTCTGTTATAGGTTTCATTCTGTTTGGAAAGCAGTACAATTCAATAACCAAGATATCTTGGCAGTAGGAAGACAGGTGAATAAGAAGTTAAAAAGCCAGGAATTAAAATTGATTATAGAAGAAGAAAGTAGTAGGAAAAAAAAAGAGAATGGACACTGGGTTGAGAACAAAGAAAGTAAAGTTAGGTGATCAAAAAGAAGAGAATCAGAAATCAAAATCAAAGTTAGAAGGTATTGCAGAGATCATCTAATCTAATCTGTACCTGAGATGTCTTCATACTATGCCCTTCATGTGGTTATCTATTCTTCAGATGAAGACTTGAGAACTAATTCATTTTGGAGGCATTTCATTCCACTTTTGGATAGTAAGAACTGAACAAAAATTAAAGTGCTACATAAATGTGAAGGTTATTGCTACTGCTATTGCTATTGGCAGAAGTAGTTGTAGTAGAAGAAGTAGTAATCACAGTAGTAGTAGTTGTAGTCATAGTAGTTATAGTAGTCATAGTAGTAGGAGCAGCAGCAGCAGCAGTGTCATAATCATCAACACCGTCATCTTATTTCATATTTCAGATGAACTTCAGGTGAAGTTCAGACAGAAATATTCTCAAGGCAACCTTTTGTCCTATTCTTTTATTATTAATGTGCAATGGACTATTGCATGGGATTTGTGTAGGCAAATAAAATATTTCGTTGTTTTATTCTTACTATTATTCTTATCATTCTTTTCTAAGATAGTCACCTTTTCAGTATAACCATCATCAAATAAAATTGCACAATTTAAAACCTTTTTTTTCCATCAAAGATATCTTTCTATTCAACTAAAGAATTTCATCTACAGATCATTTTCCTGAAAGGATTTACTTATTTGTTCAATTTACTTACATTCATTTACTTATTCATTCAATATTTACTTAAATACAGTGTTTTTATATACTCTTAACTAAAATCCTATATTGATGTCTCATCATAACATAAACATAACTTTGCGTTCTTGCAAACTATGTTAGTAGTTCAAAAACTCTCATTTGTATAGAAAAGCTTAGATTATGGTGCTGGCAAAATCTTTATGTCTGAAGATTGAAAAACAATCTAAGAAATTTTGTAAAAAATCATCAAGAATTTGGCTTCCTAGTTATGACGATAATGATTTTGATTTTTTTCTGCAAAAGTAACTCAGAACACATCTAAGTTAATGTATTCAGTTCTGGGCACCAAAACATAAGAGAAATGTCATTAAGTTGTCGAGCATATAAAATGTAATAGTATTGTATTACTAATGTAGCTGTAAATAGCTACCTTAACAGTGATTTAATTATCCTGTTTGCTAAACCTATTGTTTGTTAATCAGATTTTTTACAGCACATGGAGAAAAAAACTGCAGTCTCCATTAAGAAGATAAGCACATTCAAAGAAAGACTCTTGGGTTGATCTCCAACACTGCTGTTGAAAGGACAATGCTCAAATCACATAGAAATGCAAGTTGCTTGGCTAAGTAGTTTTCCTTAGTAACCATTGTGGGATCTACATTCACTTTCCTTAGCTTTTTCTGACTTGGATGTTTGATATTGCTTGAAACATAATTTGCTGATATTTGTTTAACCCATCACAAGTGTAGAGTGCCCTAACAACAAAATTGGATCAGAAAAGGTTGAATGATTTTATTGTGGAACATTTCCAAATCTTCTGGTTCTTGCCAGTATCTTTTCTAGTACACCACAGAAGTCTGTAAAGTCTGACAGGCAGCTCTAAGAAAGAAAGGACATCTGAGAATTAAAATTCTTTCCTTTTTGCTGTTGGGGAAATTATCTTGTCAAAGCAGAAGTGTCCTACTGCCTTGAGGGGGAAGTCCTACTTCCACAGTAGAGGAGATAAGTTTTCCAGGAGAACAAAGACAGAGTTTTAAATAAAACACTTGCAAAAAACAGTGACCTACTATTGGTTCCTGTATATGAACTATTTCTCTTCAAAATCAGCAATAGATAGAAATTTTACATATGATAGTAGAACTAAATGGTCACTATTAACTAACTTTCTAATTCAGCAACTGATAATGCCAATGACACCTTTATCTATCATCTAATAAAAGGAATTCATAATTGCATAGAAGTGCCAACAGTCATATCTATAGTCATGTGAACTGGATAAGGTAACTCAACCCTCAATATTATCATAAATATTTTTTGTTTGCCACCATAGGGGAAAGTCTCCAAAAGATGCACACACACACACACACGTGTGTGTAGAAGTTTTACAGAGAGCTTTACTACAAATGTAGTTCCTTTGTGACTGCTTCTCCAACAGACAGGTAGAGTTGGCTGCTCCTGCACAGTAAAGTTTTAGAAGGGCCTTGAAGGCTCACCTCTTCCCAAATAGCTCCTTCATTTGTCTTCTATAGCAATTGAAATTTAAATCACTTCTAATCAAAGCATTTTCTAAGAAGGCCCAAGTTAAAAGACAGTTACAGTATTATACCAAGCATGTATATTCCAGCTGCAGATACCAAAACAAAATCGCTTATATGCCTGTTTCCCTCCCCCTTCTCTTCTAGGATGCCATTTTGGCCTCATAACAGTCTGTGACATTTTCACCTACATTAAATGTTTTCTGAGAAGTGAGGATATACCTAGAAAAATTAACAATGACTTTAGATCCTGAAATCCCTTGAGAAAACCACATCACTACCATTACAACAAACAGCAAAGAAAGGACATCTGGTTGGGGAAGTAGCGGGGATTAAAGTCACATCTAACAGTTTAGGGGGTTAAGGAGTTTAAGGGGATGGTGGTTAAAGAACCTGACCCTACCTAAGCAACAAGCACAACCCATATTAGTATAAAATTTTAGCAGAAATCTAGTTCCATCTATGCAATGACCCCATTATTTGTTATAAGTTCCTACCTATAACTTGAGTTCCTTGAGAACAATGATCATATTCCATTAATTTTCATATTGTGTTGCATACTCTCTACCACCACCACCACCATCATCATCATCATCATTATTATCACAATAATCACCAACTTATACATATAGGGCTTTAAGGATTTTAATACATTTTATAAATATTATCTTACTATATCTTTGCCACAACCCTGTGTGATAGGGTTATTATCTCCATTTTAGAGAAGAGGAAACTAACACAAACAGATTAAATGATTTGTCCAATGTCATACAGCTAATAACAATCTGAGGTAGGATTTGCACTTAAGTATGTCTGACTCCAATGTCATCACTGTATCTGCTATGGGATCAAGATGGCATCAGAGTAGTTGACATATAATGGCCTTTCCAAGTGTAGCTATGAATAGATTCTTGGTCTCTTAACTAATATTATCTTACGAATAATAACAGAGTTCTTGATCTCTTGTCACATTTATATTGTGTTCTAAATTTTTCAACTAACTTTTCTAACAATCATCATGGAGATAGGTAGCACAAATATTACTTTGTCTGTCTTACAAATAAGGAGATTAAATCTCTGAAAGGGTAAGTGACTTGCCTGTAGTCATACTGCCAGTAAATTTCTGAGCTAGGATTTAAATCAAGCCTCCTGATTCCAGTCTTCCAACCATTAAAAGGTAAACCCTTTTATGAAATAAATGAATAGGAAAAAAACCAGGACCAGGATGCCCTAGAAATGTGTTACAAAAACATGAGTAAAATAACTCTCATGTTCATTTGCATTGACTTGTAACATACTTATGCAGTTTAAAGAGAACCAAATGTTCTTTTCAAAGCTCTATGAAAAAATTCAAATCCCTCATCTTTCATAGTGAATTATGTCCAGATTAAGTCATGTCACACTTTTGTTGATGAGGTATTACAGGTAGAAAAAAATGATATTTTATACTCAAAGGTTTAAAAAGATGCTATTCTAATTGCCTCACTATTTCTTGAAATAATATCTAAAAGCTTAAATGCTGGACACATAGGGAACAATAACCTCATTCCCTGAAGCCTCTGTAGTGCAATTTCTGGCAGTTTTTAGATATAGACTCTATTACTGTCCTTGTGAGATTATGTTTTATCTGAATTTCTACTGAAACATGGAAACTGGCTTATAGTTTTAAAATCTCAAGTATAATCTCTATTTCTCCCACGCCTTGATATTTGAACAGGCCCAGTTAAATTTTCCCAAATTTTCCAAGCCCAGGAATCTTTTGCATTTCCTAAATCAAAAGTAATAAGAAAAAAAAAACATAGCCATAAAGAATTTGTTTGTAAATGATCCCGTTATATTACAGGAAATGTAGGATAACAGAATAGGAGAGAACTATGACTCATGGGTAATTAGCTTTAAAGAAGTAAATATATAAATTATTATAGGTTCGTCTAGGCAAGAGAAAAAATGTAAGAGCTAATTAAACCCAACTTGCCATTATTCCTGTCAGTATTGTCCTGTGACAGTCAATTAAAAAATATACTTTAAAATTTAATAAGTGAATTTTTTTTCTTTTCCTGAAACACTGCTTATGTACATTTATTATATGCATGATTCTTCCTGAATAAGGAAGAAATAACATTAAAATGCTAGTGAAATGAGGTAGTGGTTTGAAAGTTACATGTAGAGTAAGAAGTAGAGATATGTGCCAAAAATGTAGCTTAACACTTAATATCATGGTCTTTGAATATCAGATAATTATTTTTAAAATAAATAAAATATCAGTGTTTCATATATAATAAAAAAACAGAGAAAAATAAATCATAGTATCAAATGTTGCTCTGGGAAGTACTCACAAAATTAATTCCAAAAAATTCTTTTGTAGTGGCAAAGAACTAGAAATTAAAGGGATCCCCATCAGTTGGGGAATGATTGAACAAGTTGTGGTATGTGATTTTGACTGAATATTATTATACTATATGATATGATGAGTAGGATGGTTTCGGAAAACCTGGGAAGGCTTATATGAATTGATGGAAAGCAAAGTGAGTAGAACCAGGAGAACTTTGTACCAAGCAACAGCAATATTGTAACCATGACCAATTGTGAAAAACTTAGCTACTCTGATCATTACAATGAATGATCCAAGACAATTCCAAAGGACACATGATGAAAAATGTTCTGCACCTCAAGAGAGAAAACTGATTAACTCTTATTACACATTGAAGCATACTATTTTTTGCTTTATGTTTCTTGCTTTTTTTAAACAATATTATTAATATAGAAATGTTTTATACAACTTCACATATGTAATTGATATCATATTGCTTACCTTCTCAATAAATAGGGAATGGAGAGAATTTTGAACTCAAAATTTAAAAAAAAATGCAAATATAAAAGTTTTGAAAGAAAGAGAAGTTTTAACTTTAAAAAGTATTTTATTGATGATTTTAGTTTTTATATCACAGTCTTTTCCTACTATCCTCCCTTCCTCAATTCTCTTACTACAAACATCTCAAAACAGTTCACAAAACCAACCAAATTAGTAAACTTATTTGTGTTTTCAACATTCCACATCTATAATCCTTCACCTCACTCCTTAAATGAAGGAACTACTTCCTTGGTCGCTCTCTTTTCTTTCTTTTCTTTTTTTAGATTAGTAAGATGAATTTAGAAAGTTTCATTTTTATCATTCTTTCATTTACACTGTTGTCATCAGTAGCATATATTTTTCTCTTGGTTCTGTTTATTCCATGTTGTAGCAGTTCATTTAAGTGTCCCCTTATTTTTCTAAATTCTTCCTATTTTTCATTTTTTATGGTACAATAATATTTGATTACATTCACATACCATTATTTTTAGAATCAATAGTTTCTGAATGTTTCTCTATGTCAAAAAGCAACAAACATAATGCTTTTTCTATCAAAGTTTTCTCATCCTTCCCTCTGTCTCTACATGCACGTTGACCATCCAAGCACTAAATCTACATCTTTGAGATATTTCTCAAGTCATGTCTAATTAGTTATCCAGACAATAAATAATTATTAAGTGCATACTAGATATCAGACACCATGTTTTTGCTTTTACCTTTTTTTTTCAAATCCCTGCCTGCCTTTCTACACTCATGGTTGTCAGCCTGGTTCAGACCTTCTGTATCCCTCATCAGGGCTGTTATTACAGTGCTAAATTACCCCTACATCTCCCTCTCCATTTTAGGTCTTTCTCCCCCAATCTTCCTTACTTATGCAAGTCAAAAATAGTTCCATAAAGCTCTCCTCAACCCAAGCCTCTTTAAAAAAAAAAAAAAAAAAAAAAAAAAAACATTCCCAAAGCAATACCCAAAACAAAACAAAAACTCTTCACAAACAAACAAAAAAAATCTAATCCAGGTATTCAAAACTCATCCTTAATCTGAGGTCAATTTAACTTTCCATTCTTCCACCACTACCTTTCATATATTTATTTACCTTCCAAGCTAATGGAATTGCTTGTTGTTTCCCAAATGTTCCTCATGTTTCCTCCCTTCTTCACCTTTCTTACACTGTATACCCCTAGAATGTCATTCCCAGTCTACCAGTACTGATGGGATGGGATCTGAACCCTCAAAAAGAAAAGCCCCTGGCCTTTTCCACCTGGCCCAGGTCCCTGGTGTTCCCTGGGGCACCCAGGCCCTCCCAGTTAATAATTCTTTTATTGTGGCCTTCTTCATCTGCACCTGGCCCCACCCTAGACTGCCACTCCTTGATTACATCTAGACTCCTTCCACGTGGCCTGGGTTCCTGGCCTTTGCCTGGGACACCGGGCCCATCCGAGTCCTTTTCTGTTACTTCCCAGTCACCTCAGACTACTTGGCCACTCTTAGATCCTTCCCATAGTCTTACTGTATATAAAGTCCATCTTGTTTCCCCCCACTCCTTCCCTTAAATTGCTCAGATTCCTTAAGAATCTGCCCCAGTTGGAATAGAGATACAAATGCTCAAGTTCCTTAAGAGTATGGCCAATGGCTCAGATTCAGTCTGGCCTGCTTGTTAATTCAATTGCCACAATAGTGTAGATTCTTAAAATCTTGTCTACCCTATATAAACCTTGTCTTTGGCTGAAACAGGGCTTGGGTCAAATTCATCTGAGGCAGGACCTGCATTGCTTGCTCTTGAATTTTGGATTCCCAGCTCCCCTAGACCTCAACAATACCACCTAACTAAACCTCTATTCATTTTATAAAATTCTATTGAAATAGCTAGAGTGCTAAATCCTCATGATACCTGAAGTCAAAAGTAATCTTGTTCTCTCTTTGAATCACCTCAACACTTCTTTGATACTGCTCAAGGGACCTATCATATAATGTCTTGTATAATAATTATTTTTGTATTTTTATTTTATATGACTTTTTTTATTTGACTTTTCTAGAAGTAGCAATGCTCATAATACAGTAAAGGCAACAATTCTGTATTGTGACTTGAACATCTGTAATATAGGCAATATAAGTTAGATGTTTAAACAGAATTATATTAATTTGAACATATATCTCTCCATACAAAATACTTAAAATCCTTTTTGGACTGGGTCTGTAAATTTATTTAGGAACTTTACTGAAAAGGAATTCCTTTTTACCAATGCAAGTCTGTAAATACTCTCCAATTTGTAATATCAGTGCCAGAAGTGAGAAGTGACATTTCCAGGTTTTCACAACTTGTATATGTTAGAGGCAAGACTTTAACCCACATCTTCCTAACTCCAAGGAGTTCTTTCTGTCCACTGTGCCACACATCCTCTCATATTAATACATATTAATATATGTATTCATACCCAGATATACATATTTACCTATATACATGTTGTATCCCTTAATAGAATCTAAGCTCCATCAAGGCAGGGAAGATTTCATTTTTGTCCTTGTATCTCAAACATCTAACCTAATACCTTTTCTTATGCACAGTAGAGGAATTTATTATCTCCTGATCTGACTTGAATTCATATTATAAATCATAACTGAAAGGAAAAAAAATGACACAAAATTTTATAAAGAAATCAAATCAAGAAAAAAAATTATTAAGTGATTACTACATACCAGGTATCATAGTCTGGGGCTACAAAGAAAAATGAAACATTCCCTGTCCTCAAGATACTATCATTTTATCCAGAGAAAGAAAATGAATAGGTACATATAAGTAGATACACCATATATACAATATAAACATAGGAAAATTTGGTGAGTAAGAAGAAACTGGGAAAAGGGCAAGAAAGAACTCCAGTAAGAGATCAGAACTGAGCTGAGCTATGAAAGCAGTGAGGAATTCTATGAAGTACACAGAGGAATAAGTGGTGTATTTTTGAAATGGGCTAAAGCTTGTGTGAAGACAAGTGGGCCAGTTTGTCTGTACCATAGTTTGCAGAAAGTATCTAACTGTAGAGATAAGGTAGAGCCAGAATATAAAGGGCTTTTATATTGAAGGAGAAACCACTTTAAGATGAGAGAACATTGCATACAAATATATCAAACATTTATTATGTGCCTACAATAGGCAGATTATTGTACCAAGACTGAATAGGTGGATAGAGTATCAAGAAGCAAAGATGGCTGGTAGAGAATTACAGGCACAAGGAATGTAATGAAAAAGCGAGTGTGTGAGATATATTCAGAAAATGGTGAGTACTCTCTGGTTTCACTGGAAAGTAGAGGACATGATGGAGAAGAGTAAATAATGAGAACCTTAACAATAACCACGATGATAACGATGATGATGATGATGATGATGATGATACTAGCATTTATATAGGACTTTAAAATTTGCTAAGCTATTTTATATGACTCTCACAACAACCCTGGAAAGGTTGTGCTATTATCCTCATTTTAAACATTAGGAAATTGAGGCTGAGAGAAGTTAAGTAATTTGCTCAGGGTCACATAGCTAGTAACACATTTGAACTTATCTATTGTGCCGTTAAGCTACATACATAGATATAAAGTGCATAAAAAGGTAAAAGAGCTAGAAAGAAAGTAAGCACAGGCTGTGGAGGTCTGTGAATGGTTAAGTATTTTAGAAATATTAAGTCTACTGTTACTTAAACCCTCCCAAACAAATTGTGAAACACGCACTTTGAAAGCATTGTTTTTTTTTTTATTTCATTCACAGCAGTTCATGAAATGGTCCAAGTATTTCCTTTTTATGAGGACAATTCCATCTTGTTAAGATGAATTACAATATTTTAAAGGACATGAGGCATACATAGCTTTTGCAAATAAAAAAAAGTTTCCATTGCCAACTGATCTTCAATTTGACAGGTTCCTAGTACATTTACGCTATGTCTTTTTTCCCCCTTAGAATAATGTAATGACCTGCAAATATACACAAACCCATCAGGACCCTCAATCTTTAAAAAGGAACTCTATGGTGAACTTTAAAAAAAAATTGTCCTTTTGCATTGTATAACCCCTCTTAATGTATCTCTTTTGTATCTAGAACATAACTGCCTTGAGGGGCACAGTGTGTTTCCTTTATTGTCTTTGTATCCCCTGTGCATAGCAGAGTATAGTATGAACTTAATAAGTGTTTATTGAATAGAATTGAAGATTTTGGATGTGGGTACATATTTTTAATTTCAATAATCAGCACACAAATTAAATATGAGGGCTAGCCATGGTTTGGGCAATAATAGTTCACTATTACATATCAGTTGACAGTTTTTCAAGTTTATTCATCGCAACAAGCCTACTAAGTAGGTAGGGCAAGGATTAAGTCCATTTTATAGATTAGGATGCACAGACCCAGAGAGTTATTGTTAACTGCCAAGGTCACATAGATAAAACATGTTGGTACAAGGACAGAAACAAAGGACTTCTGACTGAAAGCCCAGTATTGCCTCTAGTTCACTATTGATGTAATAACCCAAATGACAAGTAATGTATAAGGGGAATTACAACAGATTTCAAAGATTATACAGCCTTTCATATTTCTTGCTTCTTCAAGAAAATCAATTTCAAATTCACTGGTCCTATCCAGATGCAATAGTAACAAATGTAATAGAAGCCAGAAAAATAAAACTGACAACCATAACTTATAGGTATAACCTTTCCCCAGGGAAGCTTTTTTATGATTGGAAATTCCTTTCTAAAAGTTAAAATTATTGAATTTGTTAGTTTCTCAGGATTTTTGAGAGAAGCTACAACACTAAAAAGTTCAATCAAGAGCTTCTTAGCAGACAGTGAAGCTCAGTGGGAACAGTGCTTATTACATAGCAATTATTTGAGACAAGAACTGATCCTGATCTTTCTGTCTCTTACACATATATGTCCCCATTAAAATGAATTTGAGTCAATAAGCAGGAATTTGAAATTCAGAGTATGGATAGAAAAACAAACAAAAAACTATGTGGACTCAAAAATATGCTCTAGCTTGGAGCAGATACAAAATGCTTCAAATATAGTGACTAATATGTGAAAATTTGATTTGTTTAGAGACATCCAGAATATGAAAATGTTTCTAAATACCTGGCTTAATTCTTCCCTTAATCCCATATCCTAGATGATGGTTCATTAGTTCCACAAAATAAGACAGACAGCAGGAGGTGTCACACACACACACACACACACACACACACACACACACACACACACACGACTCCTTTTCTAGCTAAGCACTTTACACCAAGCCATAAATCCCCTTGCTACTTAATGGTCCTTAATGGTCCTTCTGCTCACCGAAAACAATTGTTTTAGATAATCATCTTCTCTTTTCTAAACTCATCTAAAGTTCTGAGAGTTAAGCTTAACTGGGCTTTATTTTAGAATGCCAAGGGATCATTTCTCTGACTGTAGTAACAGATGAAGGTTAGAGAGATGTAGTGAGATAGGACACTAGATCAACAATATTGATCTCCTTTCACCCAAGAATAGGGGTCAACTGCCCCTTTCTATCCTTATGTATCTAACTTTGACACCTAACACTATTAAAACCAATCTGAGTCCATTAGCAGAAATGGAGTCTCTTCTTCCATCTCAAGGGAAACCTATCAGGCAGTGATGGGAAATTCTATAGTATCACTTTTAAAGATCAGCATTCAGTCAAATTCATTCCACCCTTGGTCTCAGTCTCTAATAGTTATCTATAGATAGCTGAGTTAACTAATTAAGTGCAAAAATACCTGATTTTTTTGGACCCTTGGAAATTACAAAAGAAAAATTATGATACATAAGGGGAAAGTTAATACTAGTCATATACACTTTGTGGCTAAAGGTAGATTTCCTGTAATCAAATTACCTACAGTGAATGGAATATCAAAATACTGTTGTCTTTTTTTTTCCACACAAAGTTTGAGTTATTCTATGACCTTTAAGATAATGCAGATTAGTTTGGACAATCAGAGAGGCACCTGGACAATATTTCATCCTGGGTTTCGAGTCACTAATTGGCACTTAGTGACACATAGCTGATACACTTTCCAGATTGCAGGATGTATCCAGGAGTCCATATTTAACTGTAGGACAGCATTTTCTTTATATGTGTGTTTCTAAAGCTCCTCAAAAAAAAACATTTCTTTTAGTATTTCTGAAGAAAAATTTGAGTGTTGGGGCAAGGAATTTCTTGCCAACCATTAAAAATTATTCATTTAAAATTTTAGGTTACAAAATCTCAGTACTTCAATATTCAGGACCCTGATTCACTTTGTGAAATACAAGCTGTCTTCCAGCTCTAATAATCCATGAGTACTGACAAGGGTATGACTCTATTTGTACTTGTACTGTTAGAACATTTGTTACAATATTTTCTGTAGGGCAAATAAACTTCTTTCTAGCAAAGAAAAATATGCATAGTTCAGCCCTCTTCCTAACTGTTGGACAACCTTTTATGGCTTTCCTGATGATGTGCATTATCATCATAGAGCAGAGAGTCTGGCCTTGCAGCCACAAGGAGAGCATTTAAAAATTGAGCTGACACAATATTGAAAGGAATTAGATTTTTCTAAAACCCCTGAAGTCTGAAATCTTTTAAAGCATATTTGCTATAAATACCACTGCCCTCTCTAACTAATCTAGCCAGCTAATACACGTTTTTGGTTTTGTTTTTTTAATATGCCTGTATTCTGCCATCATTGTTCCTATTGCCCAAGAGTTGGATTGCTACGTGCAGTTTACAAATCACCCAAAGATGAAAAAAAAGTGATAATAGAATCATTGATTTTTTAGGGAAATTTCTAGTAAGACTTATGCTTTTGGAATATCAATCAGCAACTGTATAGCTTACAAGAGGAATATATATATATATATATATATATATATATATATATATATACACACATATATACATATACATACATACATGCATGTATCCATGTGTATCTATACATATAAGCACATATATGTACACATAAAACATGTTCATATACACCATGTATTAGACACATGAGCATATATGTAGGGATACAGGAATACATGTGTGTATATGTATGTACATATACATGTGCATATACACGTACATGCATATGTATATACATCTATGTGGATACTTATTGCTATGTAGTAACTGAAGCCTCAATGACTTAGATATAATATTCTTTTATCTACAGTATGGCTCCTTCCACTGGAAAACTCATTCTTTAAAGCTAAGCTTATGCCTTTGCAAAGAAGCTACTCCCTTTCCTTTGCTAAAGCTGGAGGATGAATATACTCATGAAGGAAAATAAAGAAGCAGAATGTGAATATACTAAGAATCTTTATAGAAACTACTGTGACCCACACATTAGCAGTGAACAATTCTAATCATGGTTACATGGTACTTTTCTATTGGTTTTCCCACATGACTTTCCATGCCTAAGAAAGAGGAGTCTGAGCTATCAGCATTTGTCAGTTCCAGGAGGCAGCATGAAGACTGATATCCTTGACTGAAAAATTCTCTCAATAGGAACATGTGGAGTGTATCATTCAATCTCATCTCTCTCCATTAGATTTCCTTAAAGAATACATAATTTTGCTACCTCCTAGAACAGCATACTACTTACTGCATCATGACTTCACACACCACTGCTCATTCTTTCTTTCTCTCTATTGAAGCATGTTAGCAGCCAGACTCCTGAGCTATATTTCATAAGGTCATGGACCAAATAGACTAGTAACTGTTTTGCTCAGGAACTCCCCACTTTTGTCATAAGGTGTCCTAAGACAGAACAGCTTAAACCTCTTTGCTTTTCATTCTTTTCTATGTTCATGGTACCTAAAAAGCAGCTCTCCCTGATTTCTGCTATGATTATTAATTCATTCTGCCTTTTACCCCCAAATGTAATGTGCCATAATGTTTAAAAAAATTTTTCACATAGTACCTAGGTGATGCAGTGCACAGAGCACTGGGCCTGGAGTCAGGAAGAATTAAGTTGAAATCAGGCCTCAGATACCAAACTAGTTATGTGACCTTGGGCTGGTCACTTAACTTCTGACTTCCTCATTTTCCATAACTGTAAAATAGGACTAGTAATACCACCACCTTGCAAGGTTGCTGTGACAATTTTAAATGGGATAATACTTATAAAATATTTGGCACAGTGCCTGGCACCTACATAGTAAGTGTTTAATAGTTGTTTTATTCCTTTGAAATATTTTCTAATAGAGTTATTGGAAAATGGAATAGGCTATGTTGAGAGATACTCTTCCTAAGTTGTCTACAAGCAAAGGCTGGATTGTCACTTGTTAGTCATAATATAGTAGGCATTTCTGTTTAGGGACAAGTAGAATTAGAAATTGTGATGTTTGAAGAAAATTATTATGTCCCCATTAAGTAGTCTCTTTAAAGTGATCATTATTAGTTTCTTTAAGTAGTAAAGTAACATCCAATAATTACTATCTTCAGCTACCTCTAAGCACATTACATTTGTCAAAGTGCTTCTTGAAATACAGTGTCTAAAATGGAATGCTATATTTCGGTGATCTGACTAGGTGGGAAACTAGAATTTTTATCATCTCCCTTGTGTTAGATCTCTTGTGTTGGACACTGAGTCTGTGTGTGCATAGATTTCCTCAAAAAGAGAGAGGAGAGAGAAAGGTGGGAGGTGGGGGCAGGGAGAGACAGAAATTGAAGGAAAGAGAGGCAGAAGGGAACAAGCATTTATTAAGTGCCTATAATATATCAGGTGCTGTGCTAAGTGCTTGGAAGAAACTATGTGATTTGATCTGTACATCTACCCTGACAGTTGCTTTCATGATCTACATTTTACTGTTGAGTAAATAGAGGCACACAGAAGTTAGGTAATTTCCCCAGGGGGTCACAAACATAGAAAGTGTCCAAGACCAGATGTGAACTAAAGTCTTCCTTGTTCCAGGCCCAGTACTCCTGCTACTGAACTACCTAGTTGTCCTCTAGAGGGACAATAACAGTGAGAATGAGAAAGAAAGAGAGAGACAGAGAGACAGACACAGAGACACAGAGACAGACAGAGAGACAGAGGGACAGAGAGTTGAAGACATAGACTGCTGCTACATTTGCCACTGTTCCAACATCCAAAGCCCTAGAATTTAATTCTCATACCTCTTTTGTATGCTACTCATCCCACACCACAGGCTTTATTTTTATGGTCTTTAGAATGCTAGACAATAGTCAGAATTTGTACTCTGATTTTAGAAGGTAAACACCATCTATTACAATGATTTCTTTGTGAAAATGTGCTTGGGCTACAAAGAGAAAAAAAAAAAACCTCTTGGTAAATAGGAATTTCCTGTGGGAAATTTTTCCCTTTTTTATCAAAAAAAAAATCTGTCTGTTCCATTACATGACATTGAGCAAATTCCAAAATAAATAAATAAAACCACAATGTATAGTTTCATAGTCCACCTAAACAAATCCCCTGCATTGGTCATGTGTGAAAATGTACATTCCTATCTGAATTTATGTTAGTTAGCCTTCTGTCAGGAGTTGAGTCACTCGATTAATCTTCATTCTTTGGATTCAGATTTAAAACTTTTTGGTTAGAGTTCTAAAGCCTCTCATAGTTGTTTTCTCAATAATGTTATCATTCTATAAATTGTTTTCCAAGTTCTGTTCAATTTGTTCTATATCAGTTCATACAGGTCTTTTCAGCTTCCTCTGAAACTGTCCATTTCACAATTTTTACAGTAAAATAATATTCCATTACACTCATACACCACAATTTACTTAGCTAGTCTGAAACAGGAAGAAACCTCTCTCAGTTTTCACTTTTTGAATACCATCAATTTTTCAAAAATTAATACAAATTATTGTTTTATTAAGAATACTTAACCTGAAATCACTAGTGTATAATATTCTGTACCAGGGACTACCTTGTCACATATATTTTCATACACAAGTGTGTATATATGCTTACACATGTAGGCAGCCAGTCATTGCATGTATATCACACACATAGACAACATATATGTACTCCTGTGTTCCTTTGTGTGTATTTGTAATCATGCATACATTTACACACACCTGTACATCTAGGACATCTATTTAGGACCTAGGTCACAAACCTTCTGGGGGTAATGGACTTTGAAAAACAAAAAAAAAAATGCATAGAAATGTGAATTGTATTCCTTGCTGAAATACTGAAATCATCCATGATTTCTACATTCTGGTTATTGCTTCTACTGATGCAGATTGTACTGTCTCTGCCTGATTATTCTATGTCACTCTTGTCCATGTTCCGATAAAATTGACATAAAAGTGGTTTGTTTCATGCAACATGTTGAACTCATTTCTTACTCTCTCTTGAAAATAAGGAATTCCTCAGGAATTCCAAAGAACAATCACTTTATCCACTGATTCTCCCTCTCTTTTATCATGTATCAACCCATCTCTATTTTCACTCATATATTTCTTGAGTAATATCCTTTACTCCCTTTATCTCTTTAATTATTCCATATTTGTAACATGTTTCAACCAGATCACATGCACCATGTGCCCCTTCCTTTGTCCTTTGGGTGGTATTGCTCTCAATAATATGATAAAAAAAAAACACAATAAAAAGATATGTTTCCAGTAGTGATTTAAGTTTTTTTTTTAAGTGCTTGCTTTATTTACATACCCCTGAGATGTGAGAATAACAAATAACTTTCTGATATTTTCTATAACAATCAGGACATACATACTCATCGTACTTCTGTGATGGTGAGTAGGGTGGGATTTTTTGCTATTCTTTCTTTTGGAGTGCTTCGGGCAGCACTAAGGCAATCAAGTGCCTTTCTTTGAGTCTTGCCTTTGTTTCAATCAGAGTCTTTGATTGAATTAGAAGACAAGAAAGCCTAAGTCACATGAGTTTGAGTCACATGGTTGCAATGCCCTCTGACCCTGAAGAAGTATATATGTATTCTGAGGTTAGCATTTTGCTTTGGGGCTCACTCATTGGAAGAGTGTTCATGTGATTTGGCCAGATAAGACTCTAGGTAGCCGTTAAGGAGCCCCTATGACCCCAGCTTTGAAAACCCAGATGCTGGTGCTTCTCTCTCTGGTAACTACATATGTATTGCTATGGACAGACAGAAGCCCTGTCTGCTGATGATTAGGACCCTCCTCTCCTGAAATAAAATATCAGGGCTATAACACTACTTCCATTAATGAAGTAATCATAAATTTCATGCTGCTTTATTAAGTTACAATTAGGGATGAGAACTGTTTAAAAATCTTACAAATAAATATTTACAAGTTTGCAACATAGGTATTAATTCTAAAGTTATCACCACAGAATTTTCCCATGGTAGTTACAGTATCTTCAAGCATGTCCTTTCCATATTCATGCTGTTTAAATTCTAACAATCTTGTACCATATGATATTTAAGAAACCAACAAAAATATTCAATTTTTAGCAGTTTAAAGTGTTATATTGGCTATATTTCTTACATGAATAGATGCATGTCAGAGAATTTCGAAAATTCAAATACTAAAACATATACTTCTAAGTGTCATTATGGACAGGTTGAGAATTTATCCACCCACACAGTAAGCAAAAATTAGAAAAAATAGGGTTATATCTTTCTGCCACTCTTTGTTTCTCCTCATCCAGCAAAAGCATTTACTATTACTTGGAAAGTGTCCCAGAACATTTGGTATGACCAAGTGAAAAAAAAAAAAAGGAAAGAAAATGAAAAAAAGAGAACATTTTGTTTCAGAGGAAAGAAAACCAGACACAAAACTTCATAAATGAAGAGAAAATAAATAAATTCACTTAAAGCTTCCTAAATTATGTAGAAGGCATTCAGAATACATACAAGATGCAGCACATAACATAGCAGCTGATAGGTATGATACTTGATAGACCACTGAATTTATAATCAGGAAGGTCAGAAATTGAATCCTGTCTGAGCTTTCTAGTGTAACTCTGAGAAGTCATGTAAAGTCTTTCAGCCTTGGTTATTTCATCTATAAAATGAAGATTATAATAATACCTCACAGAGGTATCACAATGATCAAACTAGATAACATATGTAAAGCACTTTTCAAACCTTAAAATACTATGTAAACTCGAGCCCCATATTACTGTTGTTGTGTCACTGCACTACTATCATTGCTGTGGTTGTTAATACCTATTGAAGAAACTCACAATCACATAATTACATTGAGGGCAAAATACACAAACAAGTACTTCTAGAACTGTGCTGTCAAATTAAAATAGAAAGGGGATCATTAATCTTTACATAGGATCCCTTATGTTGACTTGTAATATTGTCTATTGTATTGCATTTTTATTTTATCAAATATTTACCATTTATTTTTTAATATGGTGCTGATGGGGTGATGGGAACGATATCCATAAAAGGAAAAGACCATGTCTTTGAAAAAACCCAGTCCCTGAATTTTCCCATACATTTCAGCAGCTGAGGTCACTTGACTCTGCCCAAGGCAACCAGCCGACCACAGCCCACCTAGATCACTTAATTAATTTGGCATTCCTTTCACTGTAGCTCTTGGTCCACTCCAGACTACTTGCCTATATCACCACTCCTTAAATCTGTCTAGATCACCTAATTAACCTACTTAAAGTCCTGCCACTGTTCCATCCAGCTCACCCCAGACTTTTTACCACTCCTTAATCCCATCCAGATCCTTCCACTGTCCTTTTTAAGCATCAGTCTTACCCCCCATTAAGTTGCAGGTTCACTAGGAACCCTTTCCTCTCCTATTGGCATTACAATAATCTTTGCCACTGATCGAAAGATGGTTTGAGTGTGTAAATTCATTCCAGGAGGATATCACCTTTTACCCTGACATTTTGGGGTTCCCAGCAACCCCCTGATGGGGTGCTTGTGTTTGGACACTAATTCTAATATCACATTTCCCTTTAGCCTCTGCTTGGATGCCTGTGCCTGAATTCCAGTTCTAAAATCACATCTCTCCCTAGCTTCAAAGTATTGGCCCAGGCAGCCCCTCTCCAGTTCAAGGGCAGCATGCCTTACCAAAGCAACTAGTTCTCAAACATATTCTTTCCCAGTCAGCCTCTCTCTAGCTAAAGGGCAGTATGCCCCAAAATTATCTCTGCTTCTTCCTCAGTAAGCAGCCATGCCCAATTATAGATTGATTCAGGATGCTGATAACTGACTATACACTGAGTCTAACATGTATCCTAGACATAGTCAAATGTATACTCCCTGACATTAATCTTTGTCTAGCAAGACACATGATAGAATCCACCTGGATATTCCCAGTCAGCAGTGAACTTTTGGTGACTTAGTGATGTTTCACAGGCAAAACCACACCCCCAGGTAGCCCCCACTTTGCGTGATTTCCCAGTGAACTCAGTAGATACAGAAACTGTATGTTCCTTTAAGAACTGACCAACCCTTAATCATGCCCTGACCACTCTCTAATCCGCCCCCCCCCACACACACACCTAATTGACAGGTTTCATCCCTAAATCTTGTACTTAAACTTTCCCTGTAGCCCTGTATGGTTGCAGGCTTCCTAAGAACGCTTGCCTGCTTTATTTATGTAAAGTGTAATAAATCTTTGCCTCCTTGACTTAAAGAATGCTTGGGTCTGCAAATTCATTCTAGGCGGCCTTGCCTTGGGAATTTTGGTTTGGGATTTCTACATCCCTGGGGTCATTTCTCCCTCTACACCCCAATGGTAAAAGTGCTGGCTACACTTATTATTGTAGGCTGTGTTTGACACCTATTGTCTAGAATATGCAAGACAAGAGACAGGGAACAAAATACCTAGAGATTATTTTTTTTCTGAAATCGTAGTACATTCTTGCATGCTGGAACATTACATCAAAAACCATCATTGAATCCCATGTTATGAAGAGACATCAGAGTCTAAATTGTCTGCTCTTTAGTTTAGTGATATCAAACTCAAATATAAACTGAAGTAACTAACCAATACATAATGATTCCAGTGGGCCATATATAAAACATAGTGTTTTCTAAGTATTATTTTATTTTTATTTTGTGAAATATTTCCAAATTACATTTTAAGTAGGTTTGGAGGCACTCTGTAGTGGGCAGGCATGGGCTGTGTGTTTGATAGCTCTTCTGTATGTAAAAAGGAATCACTTCTTTAATATCCCAATAAGTTATCTTACTGTTTTAACTGAAAGATCATAAAAGAAGGTAAACCCACCAGTTCCCAAGAAAAACAGTTAAAAATTGGACAGATCTAATTGTTAGGATTTTTTTTTATTATTACACCAATCCTATCCCTGCCTCTCCATAATTTCAACCGTTTTTTTTCTGCCCCCAGGGCCAAATAGAATGAGCCTAATCCTCTTTTAGAATAATAGATTTTAAAATGCTGAAAGACCACAGAGATATGCTAAGTATTTAGCTCTCCAGATCAAACATTCCCAGGTTAATCTTTCAATCCTCTTTGACATGGTCACCAGGCCTTACATACCAGTAGTTAGCCTCCCTCAGATATGGGACTCATAAATGAACACAATATTCCAGATGTGGTCTCATCAAATCATGTTAGAGCAAAACTACCACCTACTGTGCTCTGTACACATTGCCCCCTTTTTATTGTCTAAGATGATAATAGCTTTGATGGATATCATTTCACATTACTGATTCATATTGAACTTGCACTCCACTCAAACCCCTAGGTTTTTAAACAGGAATGTTTACTGTTTAATCAAATCTTTACTATCTTTTCATCATGTTGATATTTTTGTTGTTGTTTTAACTGCAAATATAATATTTATTATTTATACTTTTAAAATTTAATATTATATTTGGCTAGCCTGTTGAGATCTTTTTGGATCCTCATTCTGTTCTCCATCACATTAGAATCTCCTTCCATCTTTTTTGTGATATTTAGAGGTCAACCATATAGGTCTTCATGTAAGTTCACTGGTAAAATTCTGAAACAGCAAAGATGCAAAGGCAAATTCCTAGGGTGTTTCACTTATGATCTCCATGCTTCAATGTTGACGCTGTCATTATTAAATATTCTTTAAGTTTTATCATTCTACAATCTGAGCTTCCATTTAATTTTCTCAGTCTAATCCATATCTCTCATCATTTATACAAGGATTGCCAAATAATTTTTATCAGAAGCCTTGTTAAAATCCTGATATATGGTAGAGCCAAGGCGGTCCCTGGAAAGCAGGGACTTGCATGAGCTCTCCCCCAGGTCCCTCCAAAAACCTATAAAAATGGATCTGAACAAATTCTAGAACTGCAGAACCCACAAAATAGCAGAGGGAAGCAGGGCTCCAGCCCAGGAGAGCCTGGATGGTCACTGGGTAAGGTCTATCTCATGGAACTGGGAGCAGAGCGGAGCAGAGCCCAGTGTGGGCAATGCCTGGACCAACTAGACCAGGAGCTGGGAGGAACAGGCCCTAGCGCCATGAATCAGTGAGCTGTGGCAGTTACCAGACTTCTCAATCCACAAACACCAAAGACAACAGAGAAGGTTAGGGGGAAAAGCTGTGGGGGACAGAGTAAAAGAAGTCCGCAGGTTGGCCACCATCCCAGGGACAGCAGGGGTGGTGCAGCTACAGAACTACAGATGCAGTTGCTTCTGGCCCCGGCCCACCTGGATGGAGGAATTGAGTGGCAGATCAGAGCTGGAGTGCAGAGCCTGCTTAAGATCTGTGTCGAGTCCAGGTTGGTGGTTCTTGGGGGAGGAGGAGCGCTGG